>NC_083627.1:9483152-10106652 GCF_963584025.1 Labrus mixtus | reverse complement strand
GGGCCTCTTGGCTGCTTCTCTGATCAATGCTCTCCTTGCCCGGCCTGTCAGTTTAGGTGGACGGCCATGTCTTGGTATGTTTGCAGTTGTGCCATACCCTTTCCATTTTCCGATGATGGATTGAACAGTGCTCAGTGAGATGTTCAAAGCTTGGGATATTTTTCTATAACCTAATCCTGCTTTAAACTTCTCCACAACATAATCACTGATCTGTCTGGTGTGTTTCTTGGGCGTCATGATGCTGTTTGTTCACTAATGTTCTCTAACAAACCTCTGAGGTCTTCACAGAACAGTTGTATTCATACTGAGATTAGATTACACACAGGGGGACTCAATTTACTTATTAGTTGACTTCTGAAGGCAATTGGTTGCACTGGATTTTATTTAGGGGTATCAGAGTATAGGGGGGCTGAATACTTTTGCACACTACACTTATCAGTTTTTTATTTGTAAAAGAAAATTGAAAACCATGTATCATTTTCCTTCCACTTCACAATTATGCGCCACTTTGTGTTGGTCTATGACATAAAATCCCAATGAAATACATTTACGTTTGTGGTTGTAACGTGACAAAATGTGGAAAAGTTCAAGGGGTATGAATACTTTTGCAAGCCACTGGATATATATTTTTTCCTTAGAAGTTATTTAATTGTAATTTTATGTCTTGGTTGTTTGAAACTCAATAAACATAGGATAAGTGAACACAGCAGGAAATAATCAGGCAAATGAACTGTGAATGAACGGGCGAGATGACGTTACATCACGCTTCCTGTGAGCTGCTGCAGCCAGACAATCGTTTTGCATATAGTGGAGCTGTTTGTTCTCTACACTGTGAATACGTTCAATAACATGGAGCATTGATATGAAGTCAAAGCTTTAGTCAGATGTTGTTGCTTCGTCCACGTCATCCTTTTCATGTCATGTCCTGAGTCCCCTCAGGAGGGAGGCAGGGGGACATTGTGTGAAAAAAAGGCTTCAGTCTTCATCTTATTTGTCTAAAGCCTTGACTGTGAACTCCTTTATCAGTGACGGTAAACAGCCTCTTTATTAATATCCCAGTATTTGTCATTAGGGACTCACTAGTGAAGACCACTGTTTTAAAGTGCAGAAAGAAAATCAATCCTTAAATGTCTGGAAGCTGCAATGCATCAGGTAACAACGCAAGTCCCTTTTAGAATGTAGACCGCTTCAACATTTCACACTGCCACTTCCAACACAGTTCCACAAAATTACAGCCTAAATGACTTTTAGTGGCAAAGAGCCTGCCTCGGCACACAGAGGAGGAAATAAGGCAGTGATTGAAAGCTGGAAATGACGCACTGTATTTATTGAGGTAATGGATAGAAAGCATGGCTGAGGGATGTATTTTGTGGAATTACTCTAGCTGTAATGAGTAGAATATTATCCAGAGTGAATCGTTAGATGAAGGCCTCCGTCTCTAAAAGCTTCAGGTTCACAAGCGAGAGGCCTGAAATGATGTCATGACTTAAGTGGTGCTCATTATCTAGCGTTTTCAGGTCACCAGTAAAATGACTCAAACCTGGTAGATAGAAGGGTAGCTCACAAAGCCTAGGTTATAGTGAGGTAATCTAGCCTTCCATTATTATTTGATGTCTTAGCTTAGTCACTCACAATAATTTCATACAACGTTGCATTTATTCAACCTAAGCTGTGTCTCAATTGAGGGGCTGCTTCCTTGGAGGCAGAATTCAAAAACCAGCTGTGGGTCACTGGTATTTTTGGGGACCTCCACTCTGTCACTGGAGCAGCCTCAGTCCCACCACATTCAGAGCAGTTACAGATTAAATCAGCAAAGATATCTTAATAGGGTAAAAGTAAATGTAATTTAATTCATGGCACAATATCAAGACCAATGTTTGAATGCTGTTCCAGAAATGTCTTCCCATTTCCTGTTTCACTACAATAATAGGAATAATAAGGATGTTTTATTGCTGGTATAATAGGACTTGATGTGTGTCATAGCATACAATTTTTCTCCATAATGGAATGTCAGGAAACGTATTAATAGGCTCTCCTGATCGATCAAACATAAATCTGAGATTAATCCCCCATTTGTTGGTGTAAGATCGGCTATTTATCACCTCTGACTAAACTTAAATAGACACTTTATTCAAGCAGATTTTCTCAATTTGCATACCACAGTGTAACGGTATAAAAAATAACAGCCTTAAAGAGTTATGCCTCAGCCTTGTCCTGGATCACAACTTTCCCTATAACCACAATAGCAGTATAAATAGTCGTGAATAAAGTAGAGTCTGACCGATTAATCGGCCAGCAGATAACATCAGACGATATTAGCATATCAAGTGACAATCAGCGGATTTTATCAAATACATGTGACTAGATTTATTTTACAGTCAAATAGCATTTCATTTGAGTATAGTTGTATTACACTAGCAGTTCTCTTTGACCAGCAGAGGGTGCTATACTGTATGGATTACAAATAGCATAATCACAGTGTCAAGCTAGGACACATGTACATGCGCAGTTACTTTCCTGTTGAGTGAATATTTTGTCTACATTAAATATCTTTTCAACAAGTGTTTGATAACTGCAATTCAGGGATGAAGTAGTGTTGTAGTCAAGACCACACCAAACGAGACCAAGACATACCCGAGACCGGAGTGCTCTGAGACCGAGACAAGACCAAGACATTTAGGGATCGAGACCGAGTCAAGACAAAGACCAAGGCAGGGCGGACCGAGACAAGACCAAAACCATAAATATCGATGAAAAATCATAATCTTGTTTGCAGTGGGCGTGTTACTCACTTAGACTGATACACCGGGAAGGATGCGGCCGAAACTGGGGGATAAATATGAAATTATGAATGAATTCAAGTTATTTTTTCTTTCAGAAAGAGCTGTGTTCCTTCTAATCACAGTAATGATGTGGGAAAATAGCCGATCAGTGGTGGTCTTGGTCGGTCTTGATTTAAAATCCGCAGTCGGTCCAGACAGAGACCAGACCGAGTAAAAATGCTTTCGATTGCGAGACCTTCAGGTTCAGGTTCAGGTTACTTTATTTGTACCCGTTGGTAGATTTGTTTGCAGCCAGCAAGATCGACATCCATCATGACACACAGATCACAAGACAAACGCAACAATGAACAACACATAAGAGAGAAGCAGATCTCCAGTTCTGTCTTGATTTTGAGTACTAAAACACTAGGATAAACGCTATAAATGTGTTTATCTATTTCTATCTATTTCTACAGATCGGAAAGTTATCGGCCTATATATCAGTATCTGATTTTTTTCTCCCACATATCGATATCAGCCCCAAAAAATACCATATCAGTCGGGGTCCTAGAATAAAGGACAAACAGTAAACTCATCCTTTAGACCTACTGTATGACAACCTGTAATAGAGCTGTGTAGTATAAAAAAGCAGCAATCATTCTGGTATTGCAGATCTTTTCCTGAGCCTGGCATTTAAACTGTCTCAACATATTCGGCCTCTGTGCCACCTCTGATACCTCCCTGTGTCTTAGATCTGTTTTCATTGCAGAACAGACGGACTGGATGTCTGCCTGAACTCAAAGGGCAATTATACCATGTCGTGCATATTCTCTTGAACTTCTTCCGGTCACTTCGCTTGAAATCATCAAAGCACCTGGCAAGAAAGAGATTTCATCAGCTCCCAGCGCCCTCGCTTCATTAAATCGGAAATGGAGTACAAGAGCTTTCTCATTCAGATTACATCAAAATAATGAGTTCTTTAAATTGCCTATCACAAACTTCAACTATCAGACTTATTTGTACAGCGGCAGTTCAATGTAGTTCAAACAAACTGAAAGACCCATTAATTTCTGCTGTCTTGGCTCTTAATATACGAAGGCACTGAGGTCTACCCTGCTGGGTGTGCTCCTGTGAGCAACTAAACTAAACTGCAAAGCACATAAAGAGAGAGATACCAGCGTTGAAGTGACTGTTGGAAATATTATGACCTATGCTATATACCAAGAACTGTCTTAAATATGCCACTCTCCTGGAATATATTCTCATGTCTTATAACATTAGACTCAAAAGGAATTAAATGTTCTGCATGAAATGACCTGTGATGTTAACATGACTCTGTGGAGAGAGCTGTCCTGGAGTCTGTAGTAACAGACGCTTTGTCAACACATTACGCATCAACCCTCAATACTGCTGCGCTTTCCTCATGCATCTAGGGAGCGGAAGGATGAGGGTTCGATCCCCAGCTCCTGCAGCAACATGTCTGCTGTGTCCTTGGGCAAGACACCTAACCCTGAATTGCTCCCACTGTGGTGTATGAATGGGATTAGTTAATTCTGATGGTCTCACTACATCAGTGTGTGAATGTGTAGGTGTGACCTGCGGTGTGAAAGCGCTTTGAGTAGTCAGAAGACTAGAAAAGCGCTATACAAGCGCCAGTCCATTTACCAAGTCCATCTTTCAACTCTGACTAGGTGATTCCACAGGATCTGTGTGTTCTGCGTTCCTATTAAAAGGAAAGCATCAAACTAGTCTTAATACAGTTAAAATATACTTAAAGACTTGTACCCTGTTGCAGAGTAAAAAAAGAGTGAAGTCAAACTCCCTTTGGATTTCTTGCTCTTAGCTCTGTGTTCACACTGACAGGACGGCGCTTCCTTCATCTTTCTGATGTTTCACTCAGAAGCTCAAACGCAAATTGAGGCCTGCCTTTATCCATCAAAACGTGCAGCAACAACATGCCAGTAAAACCGGGTGGGCCTTTACGGGGCCTGAAGATTAATGGTGTAACAACATAATGAACATAGGGTCATATATTTAAATATTTTCATAAACGGAACCTGCTTTCAAGTGCTGGATTGGCTTTCCAATAACCATAAAATGTTAATTTTATTATTATTTATAAAAGCTATTCGAGACTTGACTTGGACCTGTTGCTGACCTAATAGACTTGAGACTTGACATGGACTTGTTGCTCATCTAAGAGTCTTGACTTGGACTTTTTGCTGACCTAAGAGTCTTGACTTGGACTTGTTGTTGACCTAAGAGACTTGAGATTTGACTTGGACTTGTTGCTGACCTAAGAGACTTGACTTGGACTTTTTGCTCACCTAGGAGTCTTGACTTGGACTTGTTTCTTGACCTAAGAGACTTGACATGGACTTGTTGCTGACCTGAAAGACTTGAGACTTGACTTGGACTTACAAAAAGTGACTTGTGCCCACACCTGTTTGGAACTCCACCCTTGATCACTTGGATCTGATGTTGTAAAACAATAAAACATTCTTTTAATATCCTCTCGGTATCCCTAAAGAAAAAATGACATGAACATGAGAATTCAATATCAGCAGTCACATCAGTCTAAGTGTGTGAATTATCTCTGTCAGGAAGGTTAAAGGGACAATTTAGGAACACTATCACAGGTGTAATCTATCTTAAATCAATCCGCCCTAACCTGAGCGTGTAATGTGTTCTGCTGCCTTGGAGAAGATAGAGCAAAGAACTAATTGAAAATTATAGGAGAGAAGTTAAAGGCAGGATTACGTGATTACAGGATTACACATTAATTAAGTTGAATGGTATGCTTGGATCACATTTCTGTTTTCTCTTTTCGCACATTTCATTCCAGCTCGTTTACTGAACTCTCCGGGGATCAGTGTGGAATGATTAACATCTGTAAGCTTCAAATAAACACAAGCAGAGAAAATGATTCCTTTATACGACGCTGTGACTGTAAATGATCTCGAAACAAGTTGTCACATATCAAAATAATTGATGGTTGAGTCGTTTGTGTCTCAACCTGAAGGTCGGGGGTTCGATGCCCAGCTCCTGCATCCACGTGTTGATATCTCCTATGACACTTAACCTCAAGTTGCTCCCCCTGCTTTGTCATTGGCATAGGAATGTGTATGCATGGGATTAGTTAATACTAGAGGTGGAGAAAAAAATCGATTTATGTAAAAATTCAGATTCTTATCTTCTGAGATTTTAAATAGATTCATAACTTCCAATTATTATTATTTTTTTGGCTAATAAGTCACTCCCTGCTAAGTGTTAATGCTAGCTCTTTAACTCAGTAGAATGCCAAATGGAGCAGCAAGTAATTCAGCCAGTCTCACAGATGACTGGAGTAGATCCTGAAGTATGTACTCATTCAGAAATAAATCCAGAATCGTTTTGAATCAAAAATAGATTCTCAATCGAATCGTGAGCCCAAGAACCAAAATCAAAATGAATCGTGATACACCCAAAGATTCCCAGCCGTAGTTAATACTGATGGCCACATTACATAGCAATCACTGCCATCAGTGTGTGAATGTGTAGGTGTGACCTGCAGTGATTTGAGTAGTCAGATGACGAGAAATGCGCCCTCCAAGCTCAAGTCCATTTACCATTCAACATATCTGAGGACAGAAAATCTTAAATCTTTATTTTTTTTAACAAAAGACTGAGATGAACTCTGTTAACATGCAGTTTGTAATTTAACAACAGACTGATTTAGTCCCGCCTCCTCTGTCCTTAAACAAACTGAAACACCCGCTGACGTGCTGGGGTAATCCAATCTCTACTTTTGATTGACAACCTGCAAACTATGTGAAGAGTGTAGTAGACCTTGCAACATTAACACCAGTGTAAAAAAGTTAACAAATCCACTCCTGAGGTGTTGTCTGTGAGTTCTTATCTCAGGTTTTCCCAACCTTTAGCCTCAGAGTTTAACTAATCTTTGTGGGATCAATAACAGTTCCCTCCTGGCTCTTTCCCCTTCACACGAAAAGGTAAAGTAGAGCTCTCTCTCCGTGCAGGGAAATCATTGACTTCTGTTCGCTCAAAGTTTCTATTCCTGCAGCCTGCAACAGTTGGTCATATTAAAAAAGTCCCTTGCTTGTAAAAAGACTAACTTTTTTTTATCTTGGTAAGATAAGAGGATAGGGTTTAGCGTCAATTCATAACAAATGTTATCTCAAGACACTACAAAAAATGAGCATTACCTTTGTGTGATATTATTTACAAAGACCTTACATTAATCCACCATGAGCACATCACTTAGCTATGTTTAGCAAGGTCAGTGGTAAGGAAAAGCTTTTACAAACAGGAACCTCGAGCAGAGCTAGACTCGTGTTAAACAGCCATCTGTGGAAACTGTGACAGAGGGAGATGCAGAAAGAAAGAGACGGATAGAGACAAACAGAGCAGCAACAACAATGCAATATATATTTTAGTTACAATTCCAGTAATAATGGCAACGACTGATCGGTCTGATATTAAAGGTAGTGTCAGTAGAAATGTTCGTAGCATTCAAACCGGGCCCCTCCTCCTGGGCTCAGTGCAGGAGGTGATGTGTACGTTTACTGCGTGTACCTCCACTGTAAGCTTCTGCACACTAGCACAAGCTCGACTCCGGTGATTGGCACGTGCCTCTCCAACAGAAAGTAGTCCAACTTCCACAACCGCAGGTAAAAGCCTACCAAAGATTCACCCTCGTTTTTTGAATTAGCTTTATCTGCTTTGCCTTTCGCCTCACTATGAGTATATTTTCTCTTTTTTGGCGCTACATCATGTCATCAACGTCATATTCTCTGGTTTGAATCGCATCCAATCGCTGAAGTGTATCCACTCCAAAACTCACTTGCGCCCTGTCATTTGCTGAGCGAAACACACCAGCTCCCCATCCAGAAATGTCCCGAGTCAACCAAAACAAAGCAAAACATTAAAAAGAAGAATCTGCAACATTTTACACATAAATACAACAGAAAACAAGTATATCCTGTGTAAATGTATCTCTGAGTCATGACTGTCTACAATGAGTGAGAAGCTCGAGGCCCACCAGCTGTACTGTTGTCAGTGCTGTGTTTACATCATGTCTACATGGACGGGAATATTGTGTATAAAGCTGTTTTAGTCAAGGACTAGAGAAAAAAATAACGTACTCACTGCTGATTTGGATGTCACGTAAGTATCTTTAGATCTCGCTCATTCTGTGTCAATTTATGTTCAATATGAAGCTACGAGTTCTCCAAAGTGTGCTAACATTAGCATGCAAACAAAACAATGCAGGACACAGGCAACTGCAGCTCGAGCAAAGGAACATTTTGTCTGCCGCTTGCACTTAATTATGGTGCATTCTAATTCGTAACTCCTTCGTGCAAACGCGAATGGAGAGGTTTTGGAGGTGTTTCGCTGGAGGAGAGCGGAGGCTTCAGAACAGCGGCGGTGTCGCCTAACAGCAGTTTGTTTTGGTTTCATACTGGTGCTCAAAGGTGACATCTACTGGATCAAAAAGTTGCACATTCTTCCTTTAAAGGTACAACACCTGAAAATACCCCCGTACTTCCTGTTATGTGTCAATAAGTATTGTTATAGTAAATTTAAGATCAGATCAAACTTTGTTTCATTCAGCACATGTATACTTATTCAACAAGAAACACAAAGAATATAAGAAAAGTTCCTTTGAAAAAACAGCATCACTAAAAATGTACTCAGACATATTATCTAGGACATTTTTATTTTACCTTTCTTCTCTCTTATGCCAGGAGACTACAGCTTCTTTTTTTTCCCTAAACTCATTTAAAGCACATTATTCTCAAGGGCTGTTCTTTCACACACAACTGTGCTTGTTTCTCCTTTTTCTCCTTTGGTTAGTTTTACTCCCCTGCTAGAGTGTACGACGACACGAACACAAAAAAAAAGATAAAGAAAACTATTCTGCTAAACTGCTTTTCATTTGAATAATGTCATCCTACCTGCATAATTACCCACATCACAGGCTGAGGATAATTATTTTGCAAATACGGTTCAAAACAAAAATTTCTCTTGCATCTCTTCCTCTTTTGAATTTCACGGCAGATTTGCAAATCTCATTTGGGGGGAACTCAACGATCGGAGCACAGCACGAATTATGCCACTTTGTGACATACACAGATGTACACTGACTCTTCTCGGGCCATGCTGCTGTTATCAGAGTTTCCTCACAACGAGAACACGTTAAATAACAAAGTGTGGATATACGCATGGCATTCACCTGCTGGTTGCAGGATTAATAAATGTCACACCTAATTGGATTTGAAGTGTTGATGAGTCATGAACAGTACACACACATACGAGCACATGCACACCATCCACAAGATTTTTTCTTTTTCATGCAGTTTAATTTCTTTTGGACATGACAGTATAAATCCAAGCTACCTGTAAGCGCTAGAAATGACCCCATCTCCTGGAGGTACCGTGTCCATTTTGTCAACTGTCATCACTGCTCTCCTGAATTTGTCTTCAAAGCCTCTAGAAATTTGGCTTCACTTAAAGCAACATTATGTAGAAAATGGTTTCGGTGCCTTTTGGCGCTCACCAAATGTCTCTGAGGGCAACTGCAATGTCGTAAAACACAGTGTTGTCATGGTGTTCTATAACAATGACCCAGGTCAACTGACAAGGAACATTAATATTACTGGATTTTGAGTTAATTTGACTCTGCAAGTATCTACAGCCAGTTGTAGAGACAAGATGGATTTATTTATTCATTTGTATGCAAGCCTGACACATAATGACTTTCTGTGAAGCAGCTAAACATGACACAACGATGACACTGATAACAAATACAACCTCACGTAACATTGCAATCTGTTATGAATGATGTGCTTGCTCACTCTTTCTTTCTCTTCTTAGCTTCATTCATCACTGTCCTTCCATCTCTTAGCCTCAGCCATTGTATCACACAGAAATGAGACAGGCTAACTGGCTAGTGCCCGCTGCCAAACTTACATAGTGCTATAACCAGGTGACATGGGCCATCTGTGGCAGTTTGTAACCAAAAAACAAAATAGCTATCTAGACCAAAACTGCCATTCTACCATGCGGTAAACATGTTTATTTCTGCCGTAAAGATTAACATTTTATCATGGGACCTAATGGGAATTTTTGGGCCTTTGGAGCCAGCCTCAAGTGGAAACTCATGGAACTGCAGTCTTTTGCACTTCTGCTTTGGCTTCATTTTTCACCACTGGAGATTTCCCCTTGCTTTTGGTTTTCAAGTGCCTTTAAAAATACATTACCAGCTGTACTGGATTGAAGGGCTGCAGCCTCCCTCCTAGATTGTACTGGCTATCATAATGAATTGGCTTGATTTGCCTCATTGCACGTCTGACATGTGGGCAGTTCAGTTTGTCAGTTCAAGGTTGAGAATAAACAAATGCTGGGTGCTGCTGCGGGCTTGTTGTGTTTGTTTTAGGCACGGCTGCCTCGGCCATCTGTCAAGGCAAGGAACTATTTTACCTATTTTGATCATTTCATTTTGTAAACATGAGAATCAGTCACAGCTGCTTGAGGAAATATATCGATAAAGGACATTGTCAGAGGGAGAGTGACAAAGACTTGTTTCTTTACCTCTTCATTTCCTATGATGACACTCAAGTTTTTTAATATTAAAGAAATGAGAAATAGCCAGATAAATAATGTCAATAATTAGGGATGTGGCTCAAAAGTGTCAAGATTCTTGACACCATCGGTAGAAAAATGAATCGCAATAATATGGTGAACGTCAGCAGCTGCAGAGCATGATTTAGAAATTGAGGACGCACCACCGTCTTTTAAATCGGAGGTGTAGAAGCATTTTGGCTTCCCCAAGACAGACAAATGAAAGAGGTGAGAAGATAACAGACAAGACAAAAACTGTGTGCAAATATTACAAGAAGACAGAGAAATACACAAATAGCACAACCAACATGATGCAGCATTTAATCCACACCACAAAGAGAAGCTCCAATCACCTCCTCTTGTTGAAAAAAATGAAATAAAAGGCCAAACCACACCCTAAAGGAATCTTTTTCAGTCATCATTTGTCTACAGTCTCATTTTGTAAAATAAATCATGAGAGTATCGTATCCTGAACCCATTATCGTGAGTTGAGTGAATCGTTAAATCCCTATAAATTATCTGTATTAACCACCAATTTGTCAGACTTATTTGTATGACTTATTTTGAAATCTCTTGTTTTGCAAATGTCTAATTCAGTTAAAACAACTGTTTATCAACCCCCTGATGTGAAGTTACCTTACCTTTCAAGTTCCAAATGTTCCCAGTCCCTACAAGAACATAGGCTGTTCCCTAGTGCTCGCCCAGCCCAATTGACAGTACATGTACTTGTCTCATTTTGAAGTCTTCTTGTAACATTTTTTGTGCCCTCCCCCTGTCCCCAAACAGTTGCACACGCTCATTTGCACAAACATGCACACACACAACCATTCCAGACAATTCAGCAACAGACGATTTATGTCACCATGCAGAAAAAACCCCATGAAAGGATCATCCGAACCAGCCTCTGATCAGCACCACGGACAGCAGCCGGAGCAGCACATTCATCCACCCTGATCTTACAGCCTGCCTCAAATCACTTCAGCCTTGTTCAATTAAATGCCCAAACATCCAAAATCAGTTCAATAGGCAGCTTACACAGTGTGTTGATTAGAATGAAACAAATAGCCCTGGAGAAAAACACGGACAATTCAGGAACATCACTGTACCGGCTTCACAGACGCTCGCTATCCATCAGTGTTAATATTACATCAACTGACAGTTGCTATGAGTCACCACAAAGCATTGCTCCAGTTGCACTGTTGGTAGTTACACCACTGGTTTAATTCTTCCTTTCGGGGGAACATGATATTTTTTTACAGTAGGCCACCCCTTAGTACACTTACTGTTTAATGTCAAGTCTCTAATGTTTCCAATGAATGAATAGACACATGAATATAATTAATTATATTTATTATTTTGTAAAAAAATAAAAATGTGTTTATTTTTTACCCCCCAAAAAATAGTTATTTGGCTCCACGCCAGGGGGCGCTGCAGCACCCTCAGCACCACTGCTTCCCTTGGGCCTGTAGATATACTTGTTTGTTTGCTATAAGCATTAAAGAACTGATTTTGATATATAACACCTGAAACAGTTTTTTTGTTTGCATGATAACTAGTGATTTTTTTACGACTCTACACATAAATAAGTGATTTGCTGACTTTTTCTGAACCCCTGCTCTAGACCAAGCAGCAGTACCTTAGAGATAACTTCAACATGTATCGGCTTTGAGAGGAGACACTTTGCAGCAGTTTTCACCTTGATGCGTAAAACTGGTGGCATCCTCTTTTAATAAGGCACATCATCGTCATTAGTTGCAGCCTTATCCTCTGTGACTGGCTTTTGGCCAGCAGTTTTCAAGTGATGTGTGTTTCCTTCATCCTTCCTTCGACATCAACCTTTAAACCAGTGAAGCATCACTCCTGATGCTGCAAAAATCACTTACACAGAAATTGCTAAATCGCCTGCTGAAATAACACCCCCATATCGAGCTGTTAGGTATGTTAAATGCATCCCTCCCTCAAAGCTTTTCCTCTGGTATCAGCGAGGTGACACCAGCTGAGGGAAGGTGACTTGAGGATCTCTGTGCACCAAACAGTATTTAAATTATACATCTATAGGTGTACAGTTTTATTCTCACCACAGGAGGGCTAACAGTGGGTGTCCTCTAAAGACATTTTTAATTTAACTCAATTTTCCATGCAGACAAAATGATTTACGAAGCACAAAACTCTCCAAAAAGGGGTGCTGGTGGCGCATTGGTTGGTGCGCGCGTCCCATGTGTGGAAGCTGTGGTCCTCCAGGCGGACGGCCCGGGTTCAGGTCCGACCTGTGGCTCCTTTCCCGCATGTCATTCCCCTCATCTCTCTCTGATTTTTGACTCTATTCACTTTCCTGTCTCTACAATAAGGGCACAAAACGCCCAAAAATAAATCTTAAAAAAACAAACAAAAAAAACTCTCCAAAAATGTAACTCTAAAGTCTAAACCAACGTAAACCTGTCAAATAAAAATCTTGTAGTATGTGTTCTAATGAATACGAAGGATTAACAACCAATCTGACAATAACTGATAGTTTTATCTCCTTATATCTTTTTCCTTGCTGCCTCATCACTTTAAATTTCCATCAGTACATTCATTGTCATTTATACACTTTGATCACCATCAGGTTTATAAATCTCTTTGTCAGCCTGAGTCGGGTTTGCTCATCTTAGAGGGGCTTCAATTTTGCTCCCACACATGAGACTGTTATTAAAGGGAGCGGATTTCTCGGTATTGCAATCAGAAAAAGCCAAGACCTATTAAGATAAGACGTAGATGAAGGATAATATGAAACATAAATGATCCCCGTCGGGAAATTAGGTCAGATACCAGAACGCATTAAGTGACGATAAAAGACTTAATGCATGAAATGTGGGAAAAGCAACAGAATGGAAGTGTGTGAAAATGGCTGTCCTTTACTTGCACCCTAAAAATGTCCCTGAGACAAAAAGTCATGTGAAGATATTAAATATAAAATCAGCAATAATTTGTCAAAAATGTTGATGTACCATCAATGAAGTAGCCTCATCAAGCCTCAGAGTCCTTGATGTGGGTTTAAGTTTCCCTTTCTGACATGGAAAAAAAAGTATTTTGAGACTTGAGCTGGTTAGCTTCTATGAACCTTTATCTTCAAGAAGAACAAAAGAGAGGAGTTAGTTAAGGTCAGTCTATGCAGTCATCCTTTGAGGTTACAGTCCTCAACGCACAAGCCTCCGCCCTTTGAAGCATGTCTGCCCCACGCTCTCTTCCCCATATGTCCCGTCTGTCTTCAGCTTTCTTATAAATAAAGGCCAAAAAGAGGGGAGGAAAACAGCCTCTTTACCTAAATGGTTATGTTTTAATCTGGCCCCTATTTTCATTTATTTATTTTAGTGTCTAAGTTAGAGATGTGCGTGTTTAGTTGACTAAACGATTACACTACATCACCTTCACTTGTCCACACCAGATTTAAGATAAGATCCTTTATTTATCCCACAATGGGGAAATTTACAGTGTTACAGCAGCAAAGACCAAAGATTGCAAACAAAAGTGAAAACAGTGCACAATTTAAATAAAAATTTAAAATAAAAAATGTACAAAAAAATAGATAATAGTCGGTTTAACAAATTATTCATATATTTATATGTGGTCCCTCTGTACCAGTCGAATGTTGTACTCAAACTGCAATTCTGCTGTCTGCCATTTGCCAAGCCTGTAGTCGTCAACTGCCTGTAGCTCTGGTTAATGGGCCTGCTCTCCCCACTCTACTACCAGGATCTAAACAAGCACAGTGAGTGAACAACTCACATCCCGTAGGAGCAGCATGGTCTGGCAGTATAATGATCTAGAAAAAGGGGATACAAATGCATGTAGGTTGAAATGGCATATTTACCAAAGCGATGCATAACCACATTTAGCACAATAATGTGGATATTAAGACACACTCTGCTGTGATTGGTTATTATTGTTGGGGCAGGGGCAGGATATGTGAAATCCAATCCATCTCAAGAAATGTATTTCTTGTTATTTCTCATTTATTTTGGGGCTTTTTGTGCCTTTAATGGAGAGATAGGACAGTGGATAGAGTAGGAAATCAGGGAGAGAGAGAGTGGGGAATGACATGCAGGAAAGGAGCCACAGGTCGGATTTGAGCCTGGGTCGCCCGCTTGGAGGACTATAGCCGCTATACATGGGGCGCACGCACTAACCACTGTGCCACCAGGGCCCCCCGTGTTGGTAATTTATTCATCACAGGGCACGAATAGTTACAGATCAAAATCCTGACTCAAATTGCAGTTAAGTTCACTGTACTTCAGCACAATTCCAGATGAATTAAACTGTATTATGAATAACACAAATTATAGTCATTTTTTCTTACTCCTGCCTCAGTTGTATTTTCTTTCTCATAAAAGTTTAGTTGTATTACCCAAAATGATTTTATTTTCCTTTTCAAATTGTATTTTTCTGGATTGAAAATTAAATTATGGATATCTGGAAATTATTTTTCAACTTGGTTATCTAAAATTAAAAAATTATGGCCAGTAACACTTGGATTGTAGATATCTCAAATGGTTTTTCCTGAGAGAATTCTATTACAGATATCCAGAACATTCATTAGGAAGATAGTCAGAGTCCTTGTGGAGAACTGAAATGTTCATTTTGTTGAGTAAGAATTTAATTACAGATATCTGGTATATATATTCAGTCTAGCTTTGGTTAAAATACCTCTACTAATAAGTGTTAAGTGTTTGGGCTAAATTCACACACTCAATAAGTATACACTTTCTCTTCACTGCCCCTGCTGTGTCTGCTGAAGCCTAAACTAATGCTAAAGCAGAACCCTAAACAGCTTTGAACCTCCATCTGGACTGTTATTAAAGAAGGACTTTTAGTGTACTGGAGTCTGGCACTGCTTCCACTGTCCAGTGATAACAAAAAGGGGTGCCTTAGGTTGTTTAAGTTAGTTGCAGTCAGTGCATTACATACATATGGTACCTTTTTTTTTTTACTGCAGAATGACTGAGGGTATCTGGATTTTACTAAGACACTGAATATCAGGAGGAAAGAGTTGAATCCTGGGTCTCATCGTCACTTGTGTATGATTTTGAAATAAATGGTGAAATAGTGAGTAGTTTGTTGTATTGTATTACGAAGGTGTAATAGTTGAAATCATAATAAAAAACATTTTGAACTAGTTTACTATTTACGTATGACCACTTTTTGTGCGCTGTTGTCCCACAGCATGTAGCAGGTGCCCTTTTTATTGTTTTTCGCCCATGCTCCTCAAATATTCTAAATCCGCCAGTGCTAGAGTCCTTCAATGCCGAAATAAATTGCCAAAAGGGTCAGATGTGGCAACCATCTTGTTCCCTGGCTTACGACAGGATCCTGATGAAAGACCTGCCAATATCAGGGGCTTCTGACTGGGGCTGACATGAAGTCCCAATCAGGCCCGGTCTGCCCAAACAAACCCAGCTACTACTCACAGACATTTATTGGTCAGAGCTGGCACATCCACTGCTCTGGTGTCAGGATGCCTTTCAGTGCTCTAACAACAAACCACATGTCTGACATGACATCCTAATGTTATTTTTCCATAAAAACTAGGAATTAGGACTTTGCTTATACCGGATGCTCTGTGCGTTTCCTTGTCTGACTTCTTGTCCTGGTTGTCATATTATGTCCAGCTTGACGCATGCCTGCAGCGTACTCTGACGAAGATAGACTTGCAGCTTATTCATCAACCAATAGTCCCATCCTGCTTTCCTCAACAGTCAAACTATGATTGGTGAGAATATTGGAAAATGTAAAAAAGACAAAAGGTTTGACAGCGTACATTCAGTCCACTTGTCTTACATCTACCCTGCTACAGCAATTCCAGACATTCATAATTAGTTCCGTTTAGTTTGATGACATTACAGTGTAGAATTAATCAATCTTCTTGATTGTTCTTGTTCGCTTTAGTAAGACATTAAGCCGAATCAGAATTTATTTCAGTATGTTTCAAGTCCTCCCGAGCATTCTCTATTTATGGGAGACACAAAAATGATGTAGAATTAAAAAGCACTGCTGACTGATTTATGGTATGTAAGAGAAACATTTTTTGTTCTTTCATGATCCACTTGGGCAGAGCTTGGACATCTACTTGGCTACGATTTTCAAAAACACAATATAAAAGGAAGTGACAACAGCCTCTCATCCTTGTTTGTTCTCTGCAAGGTTACTCTACTCATTCATGGTGATCAGATGCCACTTTGTGTTGACCGTGTCGCTCGCAACATGGAAATCAGACGAGAGCGACTCAAACTTCACACCGAGAGGGGAGTTATGAATTGAGGGCACCCTCGCATACTCACTGTTCCCCTCCATCTCCTTGGCGACTCTTGCTGGTAATTTAGTCAGGAAATTGTTTTGTGTTTGTTTATGAACCATGCAGTCCCAGGTGAGATTAATCCAAAAGGAGACACAACACAAAAGAAGGTCGTACGCCTTCGGTGATGACTGTCGTAACAGTGTTGCAGTTTTTGAGTATTTCTGCCTCTCTCCATTTCCACTTCAGAAAACTCAGACGAGGAATACTAATCAGTCTGTATCACAGCACAAAGAGGAGTGACCTGCTCAGGATAACACTGAAATTACTCTTCACCTTTCAAGAACATCCAGTGCTCAAGGTCTCCCACACAATTCTGGCCTCTTGATAATATAGAATATAATCCTTCATCTGCTCACAGATCTTCAGAGAGGCTTATTTTCCAGTAATTGGGAAATGAAAAGGTGATCACAGCACTCAATCTTCCCGGGGGATTTCCTCCTTCTCTTCATGTCTGTCATTTATACACTGATTCATCAGGTTGACCTTTTGGTGTTCAGGCCTGAGTAGTTATTAGGAGATTCATCCATGACCCTCACATCCGTTACATCCATCACATAAATGCCTTCTTTTTCAGCAGCTCTGGAAGATTGAAACACAATTTGCAATTCCATTTTGCATGGTTCTCTATTATATTCAATTTATGATGAAGGTAGTATTTTGTAATTATACGGTTAAATGTCAAAGTTTGGGCAGAACATTTGGAAGGCTTTTTCCTATTCACTGTTTGTAATATTAAGATAAGGGATGTGAACGTTTGGTCGACTATGCAGTTAAACATCATCACCACCCTCACTAGTCGATACCAGAATCCCTAGTTGGTTGAATAAATTCATGTTATTTTGTCCCATAATGCTAGTCAAATATTTCTATTAAACTGCAATGCAGCCATCCGCCACTAGCGGGTGCTGTAGCCATAGTCTGGCTGCTAGCTTACAGTAACGGGCATGCTCACTCAGCTCTACCACCCGGATGTAAACAAGCAAGGTGAACGGATAGCATCTCATCTGTTGATAACGGCCGCTGTATGACCGGCACGGCTCCCTCACTTTTTACAGTATGTTTTATATTTGAGATCATTTTTTAACCGATCAGACACGGAGCGAAGAGGAATGTTGGTACAAGAAAAGCAAAACTATGTGGAGTATCATACATATTGAAAAGAGTGCCGGTGATATCAACAGCGCCTTTTTGAGAAGTTGAGCGCTCGGAGCAGTCGCACAAAGGAAAAAAAAAAAAGGTGGAGCCCTCATAAAAGAAGGCGCTGGTCGCTGCGCTTTTTCTCCAGGCGGACGCCTCCTATCATTGTCATTGAAAACAATTGATAAAAGACGCTGGTGCTCAGAAAAAAAAGAAGAAAAAAAACACTAGTTGGACAAGGGGCCTTAAACTTCAGCTTTTCTAACACATATTTGAATCTGTTACTTTTAAGTCATCAGATTGACTTTAAATCTTGTAGTCTAAAAACAATGCTTGGTCTTTTCAGAAGGAGTTTTTGCATCTCACAAAACGGCAAACACAATAGTGAAGAAGCAGGCTTTCAAACTGATGCAGAAAGTATGAAGCATTCCACATTTAAGTTTTTTCCAAAATGCTGCTGACTCAATTAGCTTCCAATTCAGTTTTTCTACCACAGCACTGCAAAACCTCTAAAAGCTTTCTGTCTGAGAAGTTCTGTCATTGTTTCCTCTGTTTGCTGGTCATGGCATTTCCATCAGCGTATGTATACACCCACACTCTACTCTACTCTATCTAGGCCACTCTATTCCATTCAATTCTCCATACATATCTAACATTCAATATCTTTTTTCCCCCAGTGCCTACCTTTGAGTGCTTTTCTAAAGAGTGTTTCTGCCACATAGTTTTTCCTCATTCACAAAGTAAAGTGTAAACAATCGCACAGGATTGGATGGGGAGAAATGGCTGTTTTTTGCTTTCCGACTAATCGGTCAGGCTCTAATTATTAGTTTCTTGTATCTCGCTTAAGCATGGAAGTACATCTGTACCATACAGCTTTTACTTTGCTCTTTCTGCATTTTTTTGAGGATATAGAGCTCTGGTGAATATTCTCCAGGATGAACTAATCTTCTCATAGATGGACAGGGATGTATATTTTAGTTTGTTAGCTTGATGCTTACACATATTGGGGAAAAACCATTAAATGGCTAACAGAATTAGCATCACAGTCATTTAAACTTAGGAAACGATCTATTTAAAATCTGATACAGGGAATGTTATGGTATACTTGTCTGTATTTTCAGGTGAGCTTATGTCATTGAAATGTGATTATTAGGCTTGTAAACCGAGGAAAGTTAGGAAATGAACAAAAGTAGGATATGAAGCAATGAGAGGTCTGGTAAACACGAGCGAATTAACAGAGGATTAAACCAACTGTGACACACTTTCTGAATTGATCATGTTTTTAGCCATAAATCCACTCTGCTCCACAGCACACAGTTCAACTCTCCCAGTCAGTTAGCAAGACAGAAAGGTTATTATTATTTGATACATTTGTCTGTGAGGAATCAAATGACTACAGGATGACTGCACACAACACTACATCTATTCCAGCTCATCCATCTAATTGTCTGCTGGTTGGATAATGACTTTTTTTTTTTTTTCACATTTTTATTCAGTAAATAAATAAAGCTCAATCAGAAGCAGTCGAGAACGGATCATAAATTCACTGCAAAAGAAGACGAAATGTAGCCGAGTAATGTGCACCATGTTCCTCTTCTTTCAGCTATTTAACTCAAGGAGTCTCACCTTTATATGAGAACTTTCTTCAGGTAAATGAGACCATGAAACTATTCATTAAACACACACAATACTGGTTTTAATCCCTTTAGGATCTGAGCTTTGACATCTGCCAGTAACAGAGTTTGTTTTTTAAAAAGCTGCAAACCAGACAGAGGCTAGACTTTTAGTTAAACCGCATGGGTTCTTCACATTTGAACTGTGTTTTGTGTTTTGTGCAGCTCTACTTCCCCCCCCCCCCCCCCTTCTGTGAGGTCACATTTAGAGACACTTCCTGAGCACAACATTCTTGTCATGATTAATTGACTTGAAACAAATCAATATCACCCACTGCAGGGATAAATATATATATATATAGGAAAAGAGACATGCCAGAATCTGTCTGAAATTCTGCGACCTTCAAATCACCGGATAACTCATACCATGTGACAGGAATCAATTTATAAAGATGAGAGTCGAGGAGGAGGAGGAGGAGGAGGAGGGTTTGTGCCTCAAAGGAAAAAAGGAAAATGTTTGAAATCATTATCTGGGAGCTGTGCTTGTCCCAATCTACCATTTCAATCTTTGAGAAATTGATTGCCTTTCAGACAAACACATAAAAAAAAGGTTCTTTTTCTAATTGGACTTCCCAACTTGGTATTGTCTACCTCATTACGACTCGTCTTTACTCTGAATGATTGGCAGTTTTCTGTTGAAGACACAATTTTTTTTTTTTTTATTATTTGTTCATGCTGAGAAAAAAAAACATTTTCATTTAGTAGAATCAATTTGAGAGACTTAAATGATGATGATGATGTTCATCTAAATAAAAAAAAAGCAGACAGATGTAAAACAAACCAAACAGGAGTCCTTTCATTGAACCCTTACATTTACACAGGTGCTGTTGTTCCATCTGGCATTCAACTTCTCTATGTCCTGTTGGTACAGCTAATTCATGCTAATGTAATCATGCTACTAAGGTAGGTAAGGAAAACAACACAACAACAACAACAACAGTCAGTCATGTCAACCAGATGTTTTAAATACCCAGATCAACTTTTTTCTATAATCATTCTAACTGTGTCGTCCTGGCAAAAAACTATTTTTATACATTACGTGGTGATTTCAGCCTATTCTTAAGAACTGTAAACTTGTGTGGCTTTACTCAGAGACTCAACATTGATCCCAATGAGTGAGCACTTCGACTCGACTAGTTGGGCAGAGAACGAGGGTTGGAGGGAGAAACAGAAATTAAAAACGGAGAAGCAGTCAGAGCGGCAAAAGAAAGGAACACTGCAAAATAAATGCAGTTCCTCGCAAGGCCACTGGGTTCAAAAGTGAATCAATCCCCATTGAGTCCCACATTAACATGTCCGACTTTAATGCAGAAGTACCAGTGTTCCCATGCAAGTACAAAAAAACCTGTTGGTATCTGTAACCCATTAACCATTCGGGACAACTTTACAGAGGAGGATTTTTTTTTTTTACATATTACTAATTCATTAACCTCTTTGTCATGTTTCTGGTTTGCGGTCCATCTGGAGACATTTTCATACTACATAATAGTTGATAGCTATATTTTTTGTCCCATCCCCCCTCATTCTTTAGCTATTTTTTGGGGTGTTTCTGCAGTTTTGACAATATTAATAAGCAGTTTGCCAAAGATGCTCAAATAAGATTGTTAATGATGACGCATATCGCAATGATATTAATAAACTTTGAGTGCAGATCAGCGTCGGCAGCAAGCCGCTGCAGGACAATGTTGAAATGAAGGCATGAGAAACTTCAGTGTTAACGAGACATCGCACCTCAATTGGTGCATTTACTCGAGGGACATATCAGCGAATTTCTCTCTCAAGCACTTAAATGCAATGGCAATAATATACAGAATAAAGAAAGGTCAGCAATTATACTTGGGCAGCCGTGAATCCCTGGCTGGACCGCCCGAGTTGTCCATGTGTGGGAAACAATGTGATGTGACTTGCATACCTATGAGAGCCACAACGTAAAACAATATTCATCCCATAATGTGAGGAACTTTGTTAGTTTGTTTTCAATATGAGGTCTTTTAATTAATCATTTGTTTCCTGACATTCATAAATGATATCTGAGATATCATTGCGTGAGAGAAATGTGATGAACCTGCAGAATACCGGCTGAAAATAACAGACGTGTTTAATGGCCACATCTAATGAAGGCTATTCTGATGCTGTCAGAGAACCTCATTGATGCAATGCAATCAGCTAAATTGCATTTTTACATTGTCATTCACTTCATTGGCAAGTCCGATAAATGGGGACGTGAATATGAAGAATCAATATGCTAACAGATGATTCAGGGCGTCCATATTACATTTTATGGCCAACTGTGGGAGTGAAAATTATTCTTGGGCAACTGAGTGTGTCGGCAGCTTTATTAATATTGTGAAAGGCAGCATGCTCCCTTATATGAATGCCAAAGCAAGGCACAGTATCAAATGGGAATGCATGAGAGTATAATATGTATAAAAAAACTGTACATATGTAAAATAAAAAAAGAATATGACATTTCAACAGGTTTTCACTCCCAGAGTGGTCTGACCCCCAATTCACACATACTCCGTGCTCGCCGCGGTCTGTCAGCGCCACCCACTATGCCGTACTTAGCTGTCACTCTAGTCAATCATTGTGTGCGTCTCCGGCGCGCGCCACCAACGGCACTATGCTCTGCTCCGTTTCAAATACGCTGCAAGTCTATTTTCACCGGAGTACGCTGCAGGCACGCGTCAAGCTGGACAGAATATGACAGCCCGGACAGGAAGTCAGACAAGGAAACGCACAGAGCATCCGGTCAGTTTCAAAATAAAACACAATATATATGGACTCACGATCGTATTTTTCATCACTTTATCAACATTACATCAAAACAGGAACCGAATTAACACCAAACTATCTTTAGAAAGACAAAGCAACATGTTGTTTGATCCCATGAACACACACACTCTCCTTTTGTGCTGCTCGTCTCCTCCTCCTCCTCCTCAGCAGTAGGAAGATCAGAGCTGTCTACTTACTAGTGGGCAGATACAAACACACTGCGTGTCCAAAATAAGTGGCTATTTCCCAGACTATTGTGTCGGGCACCGTTGCTTTTTCGGGCACCGTTACTCGATGGGAGCGCAGTGCACACCGCGTCGTATCTGAGAGGCCATTGAGGCCCTAACTTTGGAATATTGCCATCAAGGTCCTTCAGAAACATAATTATCTTAAAGCAGGTCAGCTTCTGGAAAGAAGTCAAATTTGACTATTTGTAACAAAGGGGAAATCAAATTCAGGTCTCCTGTCAGAAAAAATATTTTCTGTTTGACCCATTTATCTCTCCTGAACTCTTTCCCAATGGGAGTTTGATTTTGAGTGCACCATGTCACCTTACCTTAACCCCTAATTTTAAAAAAGGGCAAGAAAGGGTGCTACAGTAGTGGCACCAGTTTAGTTTTATACTCATGTGTTTCTCTGTGTTCTGTGTGTATTGTTACTGTTACATTCTTGAGTTCTCTCTATGTCTGTGGTGTTTCCTGTTTTATTTTGTAGTTCTTGTCCCCAGTGTTTCATGTCATGTTTTACTTCTTCCCTTTGTCTGGTTTCCCTCCAGTGTTGATTGCCCTGATTGTCTTCACCTGTGTCCTTAGTCTCACCTGTGTCTGATTACCTATTTACTTTCAGTGTTCCTTTCCTCTTGTTGTCAGTTAATTCATCTTCCTACCCGTGGTCATATATATTCTTTGGTGTTTTTTTTTGCATGTTGCCTTCCTGTGTGGACTCCTGTGATTCCCTGTGTTCACGTATAGTTGTGTTTTGCTGACATTTTAATTGGAGTTTTGTTGGACTTCAGAGTTGGAGAAAGTAAGCATTTGTTTTTGCCTTTTGGTCTTTTTGTTTAATGAAATGCAATTGGGTCCCTCATCTTGTTTTTTTTTACTACTTCACAGCTCAAGGAAAACTGTTTCTTGCTCAACTGATGAGTGTGATGACTTGTGAGTGATGATTTGATTTTTCCAAAATGAATACTGTTTTTTAAGTTAAGATAATAATATGTGTATCACATAAGTATAAGAGAAAGGTAAATTACATTGTAGCTCAATCAATCAATCAATCAATCATTGTTTCTATAGCGCCAATTCAAGACACTTTACAAAAGAGCATATGGGATAATATGCAGGCAGGATTTCTCCTTTGTATTCCTGTTGTCCACACTTCCTCGCCGCTGAGGTGGATGTCGGAGCAGGCTGTGCATGAATGAGGACGGCCAAGACCACAAAAATTCTGGTACAAGATCTAGGAGGAGCTGGTGATGCTGGATAATATGAATTCATATCTATTTTTTTTTTTTTTTTTTTTAAATCAGAGAATTATTATTGGAAGATTAAGAAGGACTTTAAGTAATACCTTGTTAACTTTGAATCCCTGTGAAATACGTCAACCTTTTTTTTCTTTTCCTCCACCGTTGAAACGAGATAATTAGAAAGATAATTGGATGGAATATTCTATTTATGTGATGTAATAAAGGCAGCAGGAAGTCTGATTGGAGACTTCTTACAGTTAAAGCCGCTGATGTGAAGCCACCTACATGACGGACTGACAGGTTAATCGACTGCAGATCCTAAAAGGACATCAGTCAGTCAGTCAGTCAATCTGTCAACCAATCAAAACACTCGTTCTTTATGCTCCTCACTGTCTGACAAGTGCTTTGAATTTGTTAAGTGATAAAGAACACAATGACAATAGCCTCCATTGTAAAACTAACAATGACTGTTGTTGTTTTTCTCTCTACTGGACAGAATGCAATTGTAAAAGGGTCTCTTATCATCCTATTGTAGAACAAATAAAGCTGTGATCTGCGTTGCCAGAGAATATTAAGGTAGCTGAATCCGAAACACATTAACGGTATACAGATGTTACGACCAGCTGTAGTGACCCTATCCTTCCTCACTCCTAATGATGAGCCACAATCGAACGCATTTCCAGTCCACGGTCAGAAATGTATGAACACTAAACATAAAAATACTCAAACTTCAAGGAGCGCACAGGCCAAAATAATCAACAAAAACATCATAAAATAAAATACAGACATCGAGCCTAACTCCCTAACAGAAAAACTGGAGAAAATGATTAATCAAAAATAAAATGCTTCTAACCAGAGTGCTACAAAAAAAAAAAAAAACAGGATTCTCAAAATTCATATCCATGAAACAACATACTATGGGCCAACAGCGTTCCCGATGTCTGTGATGGCTTAGGGCTGTCCCACTGTCCAATCGTTCAGCCAGTTTCTCTTGCTAAACGTCTTTCTTTGGAGGTGAGGAAGAAGGCGGGCATCTTTCCAGTTTCCGCAGCCTCCTTTAACACTTGTGGCCTCAGCAATCCCCCAATAATGTGCAGGCACGCAGCACCAGCTTCCGTCCAATCAGTAGCAGGCGCACACTAACAGCCTTTTCCCCAATCATGGAGCGATTACCTACAGGGCAGCACAAAGACAGACAGATGCACAAACCAAGCACACACCTCCCACAAAGGCAAATCTACTAATAGCAAACACACTTTAACATACAAATGAATCACAGTCATAACACAGAACCTCTGCTTAATGCGTCCAATGCTCAGAAGGATGACTGAGCCTTTCACATGAAAACTTCCCCAAAGTCAAGGAGCTGGTGGCATGTGTGAACTTATAGAAGGATATCTTCTCTTTCCTTTCTTTCTTCAACAAAAGCAGCTGGCTTCCTTCTGTAATTGATTGTGAGAAGCGGTTTGTCTCATCCATGGCTCACTTTGTGACTCATCACCCACATTTTTACCCCGCCTGAATAGGAGTGAAGAAAGTCAATTTATTTCCCCAAGATTGCAATTTCTCTTGTTTATCGTATGAAAATTAGTTTGTATCCAGATGAAAAGGAATCACATTCTAATTTGTTTGGAGCTTGCTTGGATGTGATAATGAGATTCTGTTGTACACCAGAAATTTTAATATATCTCTGTTGACACTGATGGAAAAGGCCAGTACAATAATAACAGCTCCTGTATGTCATTGCATCATACACAGAGTACCAGATATCTTTGTTTCTACTGGAATAATCCTGGCTTTGATGCTTAAATTATGCATAAGGTGATGGATAATTGTGTTGTTCTCTTATCTTATTTGCACACAGACACCAAGACATCGATGTAAAACTGGAACCTTATGTCATCGCTGAACACAAGCTTTTTAAAATATTCAGTTGGTTTTTGATTGGAAGGAAAGTATTTGTTTACAGATTTGAAGCAATTACAGTGAGCAGAATACGAAACAATAAATTAAACTGAATATTAAGCTGTGGCTTAATGGGGAAATTATTGCAAAATGTTAATGTAATATACATGGATGCCAAATTCAGTTTTTAGCTTTCCCTGGCTTTGAAAACTGAAAGACACTATACACTGCTCAGCCATAAATAACACTATGACCCCTGACAGCTGAAGTGAATAACTTTTACTATCTCTTTACATCAGGACCTTTTAATGGACGGGATATGTTACACAGCACGTGAACATTCGGTCCTCAAAGTGGAAGCGAAGCAGGAAAAACAGAAAGAGTTAGGATGTGAGCGACTTCGACAAGGGCCAAGTGGTGATGGTTAGATGCCTTGAGGCTGCACCGTGGTGCAGTGGTTAGTTGCTTCACAGCGAAGAGGTTCCTGGTTGGAATCCCCGTCAGACAGTGTTGTGCTTTGCCACTGTGCAATGACTGTCAGCACCTGTGTGTCCAATCGGACTCAAAGCTGATTGTTTACACTTACTGACATTGTTTTCCTTTTTCTAGATCCTTGCTTGTGTTGTACTTACTCTCTGATGTACATCGCTTTGGATAAAGCGTCTGCTAAGTGAATTGTAGAATTGTAGACAGAGACTTGGACAGGACTGTTTGCATGTTCTCCCTATGCTTGTGTGGGTTCTCTCCGGGTACTCCGACTTCCTCCCACAGTCCAAAGACATGCTTGTTAGGTTAATTGGTGACTAAAATTGCCCGTAGGTGTGAATGTGAGTGATTAACTAGTGAAGAGTCCAGGGTGTACCTCGCCTCTCGTCCAATGGATGACTCGATCAGATCATCTTTAAAGCTGCAGCTCTTGTGGAGTGTTCTTTATCTGCAGTGATGACAAAACAAACCAAAAGTGCTCCAAGAAAGGAAAACAAGTGAACCGGTGTTCTATTAAATTGTGCTACCCATGGAAATGTGCTTCCATGCTTCTCTGTGCAGTAAGGGAGCATTATGTGATAAGGGCTGTTTGTTAATCTTAAAAAAGGTTTTATACAGGGGCAAAGCTTAGCGTTTATGTCGTGTGCCGCATGTACAGAGGCCTCTGTCGTCCTCATTGCAGCCAAAATAGGGCCCTGTGGGTCTTAACTTTTTTTTGTGTGTGCTTGTGTCTATTTATTACAGAGACAGGACAGTGGATAGAGTCGGAAATCAGGGAGAGTGAGAGTCGGGAATGACAAACGGAGAAGGAGCCAAAGGTTGGATTTGAACCAGGGCTGCTCGCTTTGAGGACTACAGCCTTTGCACATAGGACGCCCAAACTAACCACTCGGCCACTGGTGCCCCTGGGTCTTTAAAGGTAGGAAAACACATTTAATAACTCATTGGCTGCCGAAAGCTAACAGAAGCATTTAGTGCTATCAAATTGGCAACCTTTCTTTACTGTGTAAAACCATCAATTGGAGATTTTGGCTAAGAAATGGTTTACAGCGCATGTTATTTGTTTTCAGTAGATAATGGGATTTGAAACATGGTGTTTTACTCTAAACTTTGGCCACATGTCCCTTCACATTTCCATTGTGCATGTTCCTTTCTGTTGCAGTTCCATCAAAAACAGGCAAATGAAAGTGATTTCTTAGAATTCTTTTGGTTTTACAATTTTAGGAAACATGATATTATTATGCTTTAGCTTTTCAGCTCACTGTTCTCAGCATGGCTATGGTGAATCACCATGGTAACGATTACAATAGAGATGACTCTGAATCAAAATAGTGCACTAAAGACATGTTTTCTCATATCTGTATCACACGGGTTTTGCCTCCGTCCCTGACAATCCATTTTCCACAAGCCACATAGTTCTGTGAAATCCAACAAAAGAATAGTATTTTTCAGTCAGACAAGTCAGAAGAAAAATGACTTTGTTCAGGGCCTGTGACCCTTCTTACTGCAGGTGCTGAAGAGTTTGTGCCGCCAACGTCTCAGACCTTTGAAAGTTGTGTTTTTCTTGGTGGACAAACATTGGAAACCATGAAAAAAAGTTCAAACTTGAACAGTTTCTTTGTTGAATAAATGCTGTTCTTTTAATTAATGTCTAATTGCATAGCCAAGAGCATGGTATGCAATTTCCAAAAATAGCTGTGTATTGTAATGCGTCTTATATATCATACACAGTCTTTGACAATAACAACAAACTCTAATATGCAATTATTAGTTGAAGTCTGAGCGGAGGGAAGCCTAAGGGAAGGTTTTATTTATCGCTATCATGATTGCGCTCTGTCAGTGGTGGGAGGAGGAGGATGGAAACCGAGAGCAGTCCGCAGGAGCAGAGGTTGCAGTGCAATGCATGAAAGCTACCTGTGTTTAATTGGTGTGAATCATGTTATGTGTCTTACTTCTGAAAACTTGGTTTCAAATTTACATATGCAGGCACATTAAGTACAAACAACAGGGAGGTGGGGCAACAAGAGTTATTTATGTAATCTCCTAAGTGTATACAATTAGAATCCAGTGCGGCACTGGTAGCCTATCGTTAAGTGCGCAGTTAAGTTGTTATCCATAGTTAGGCGAAGGGATGTAAAGGTGTCAAGATTTACATGGGTAGTCTGAAAAATGAATCCCAATAATATGGTGAGTGTCAGCAGCTGTAGAGTAGATTCAGCTGCAGAGCAAGATTTTGAAACTGAGGACGCACCACCGTCTTTTAAATCGGAGGTGTGGAAGCATTTTGGCTTCCCCAAGACAGACAAATGAAAGAGGTGAGAAGATAACAGACAAGACAAGAACTGTGTGCAAATATTACAAGAAGATGGGGAACTACACAAATAGCACAACCAACATGATGCAGCATTTAATCCACACCACAACAAGAAGCTCCAATCACCTCCCCTTGTTGAGAGAAAAAAAAAACATTAAAAGGCCCAGCCACACCCTAAAGGAATCTTTTTCAGTCATCATTTGTCTACAGTCTCATTTTGTAAAAAAATCATATCGTAAACACAGTATCTTGAATCATACTGTATCGTGAGTTGAGTGAATTGTTAAATCGGCATGTAGCTGACATGATTGACAGGTGGGGGTGATGTAACAGTTCATCAAGAGGCTTAAAGGTCCCATATTATACTTTTTAACTTTGTGCATGTTCAGGCACATCTATGTGCAAAAATTCAAAGTCCGCAGAAACGCAGCTTCTCCTACCTCCTCCTGTTAGCTGTAGCATTAGCTGCATGTAACGCTCGGTTCTAGCCCCCCCCCCCCCCAATAAAAATGTGTCAGTCCGACGTCTTTGTCAGTGTGAGATCACTGATCTAAGCCCATTGGCTCGTTGTGGCAAGACCTGCAGCTCATGTTGAAATTTCCGAGAAGCGTGCTGAGCAACTTACCAATAACGACAGAGTGGATCGGCAGACCAATCAGAGCAGACTTGGCCCATGTAGAGTCTAACAGTGTGGGCTCAACAGAGCGTAGCTGACAGACTCAATGCGGAGAGGGAGCAAGGAGGAGCAGTACATGAAAACAGACACTTTTTTCGGACTTTAGCTATTGTGAACGAACAAAAGTAGGTACATAGATTAAATATACGAACCCCAAAAAGGGCATAATATGGGCTCTTTAAGACCCGCCTCAGCTCCGGCTCTTTAGAATGTCATTAGGTTGATTGAAAGTTAGTCTGAGACAGGATTTCCAGCATGGCGACTGCTGTTGATGAGCCTCCGGAGCCCCCTGCAGGAACAAATGGGGGATGTCACAAATAAAAAATCATAGAAATTAGAATCCCATACCAATCGAGAGAGTTACAGTGACACCTCTCGTACTTAAAAAAGCACTTAACAGAAATGTCAACTTGTTTATAGTGAAGCAGGAACATTTTCTTTCTTTCTTTTTTTACATTTTCATAAAGGACTCGGCTGAGAGTGACATTCATTGGTACCTTTTTACTGTATACACAATGCTTCTACAGGATTAATAGCCTCATACTCAAGCATCAGATGGTTTTTAACAGACAAGCTCCTCTTACCAAGTACTTTTACTGGTTCCAGGAGTCATGGCACTCAAATACTGTGCAGACCAATTGGAGTCTGTGCTCACTTTCGGCTTCATCACCTAGTTTGGTAGTCTATCAATAGGTGACAAAAACAGGTTACAACACATAATTAAAGTTGCCAGTAAGATCATTGTTGTGAAACTACCTGATCTGTCTCTCACCTTCAAAAAGAGAGCTGCAGCTAAAGCTCAAGACATCTTAAAGTGTCCTCGACATCCTCTGTCTGGTAAGTTTGAGCTTCTGTTGAGCTTCTGACTTCAGGCAGGAGATACAGACTGCCAAAAGCAAAGTCCAACAGGTTCAAAAAATATTTTATTACTCAGGCCATCAAGCTTCTGAACTCCAATGACGACCCTGATGACTGACAATGGGTTTTTTATTCTGATTTTGATGATGGTTTTATGGACGTTTTTTTTTATACATTCTCAGTCTTCTGTTGTTACTTGATGAACTCCTGTATTTCTGTATTTAATGCCTCTCACGGTGTCTGTTGTTTCTATTGTCTGATTCTGTGTGCCTGTGGTTGTTTGTTTTTTTTCTTCTCATAGTTGTTCTCCCAAGTGTACTGTTTTATCAATTTCAAACATTTACATTTTCACCTATTTAAGTACAATTTAGGCTTTATCTCATACACCTGATTTTATCTGCATGTTATCCATAATGGTTTTTACTCTAAGGGCATTACATCAATCTTATTTCAATTGACTTTGTTGCTGTCTTTTAATTATTTCTATAACTGACTCAGTGTCATTGATTGGTTGCCTTCTCAAAGAAAGTTTATATTTAAAAGCACAGTGTGCAGATTTCACCACCAGGGCGCTCTAAATCAAAACAATAACAAAAAGATGTCAAGGCAGGCAGGGAATCATGGGAGTGATTCTCTCTGCTAGTCCCCTGCCGACCCGATGAAAACAAACTCTGATTTGATCATAAGACGTACAGGCGAAACCGACCTGAGGAAGAGAATATGTTTACTGAAGATGTATCCAAATATAATTTACATGTCGTTTTAATCCCAGCAGCACATACAGCAACAGTACGGCAGCTTTCAGTAGCAGCTCACACTTCCTTATGCTGCAGTCTTTGACATAACGTCTGGTGTTTCCACGGCAACATGTTGTCTCTATCATGGCCTTTAAACTCATTAATAGTTCCTTTTTCAAGCACTTTGTTTAACTTTCTTGCATGGAGAGGTTTTTCTGACTACTGGTCACCACATGTCAGAACAAGTCGTCTCCTTTTCCTACATGTCATCACCCAGCTTACTAAAAGGTGTTTGGTTAAACTTTAACTTTCCCCTCAGAAATGCACAACATGAATTCTACAGAATCATCCGCATTGTTGCACTGGCCTTGAGGCGACTGAGCAGACACACAGCCCAGATAATAATGTTGTTACATCTCTTGGAGTTTTCAAGGTGCCACGGCGAAGGTCCCTCTGACACCGCTTTGAAAATGTATTCATTAGGAGTCACAGGCTGGCAAGGTTAGAGACACATGAAAGGGCTCTGAGAACACTGTGTTGGAAATGGTTTGTCTGCGAGGTCGAGCCGGCGTTCTGCTGCTTTATTCACTCCTCCAGGAAAACTGACGAGGTTAAGGAAGACTAAGCGAAATATAAGGGGCTTTTATTCTTCTAAGATAATGACCTCTTTAAGGTGAAGTTAAACCGACTGATCTGAGCTTTTTTCCCAGAATTCCGTTCTGTCTATCTTAATTTTGATGATGTAGAATTAAACAGGAATAACAGGAGAAGGTTTTGCTGTTTTCTACTGAATTTCCCTCCAGCGAATAATAACTGTATTTCTGGTTCTGATCACGCTATAGGGAGGAATGCTGACATAATACGGTTGTACTAAGAACTTGTGTGCCAACGACCATCACTTCTTCAACTAAGGACAAATATGTGAAGACGTAACACTGCACACTCTCCAGGTATTTCTTACACACGTTTAGGTCAGTCCCTGCACTTTGCTGCACACACCGAAGAGCTCTTTCAATGATTAAAAACACATTTTTAATAATTCTATTTTCAAAAGTAGCAGGAGCAGTGCTCTTTATGTTTGTTTATGAATCAATTTCTAGTTGTTCTGTTGTGCAAAAGAAAAACACCGTGACAAATCGTGTTTGTTAACATACTATTCTGATTTTAATTCACCAAAAAGAAGAAAAGCCTCCTGAAACGAGCACCATCGTGAGTCTGCTTCACCTTACATTTGTAGTTTTTGGGGGTTAGAACTAGAAATGTTCCTATAGCATCTAGGGGTTGCACGACAGTCATGTGATATAGACTAGTCGCTGATGAAGTTATAAGTGAAACCTTGGTAGAAGGGAATGCTTTGCAAGCAGCAAAAATATTGATTTGCTTCTCTTTTTTTTTTAAAAGTTAGATTTTTGGGCTTTTTATGACTTTATTTTAAATAAACATGTCCGCTGTGTCCTTGGGCAAGACACTTTACCCCGAATTGCTTCCGCTGCTTCGTCGGCGGTTTATGATGCGTATGAATGGGATTAGTCACTTGTGATGGTCTCACTACACAGTAGCCACACATCAGTGTGTGTGAATGGGTATGAATGGGTAAGTGTGACATGCGGTGTAAAAGCACTATTTAAGTTCAAGTCCATTCACCATTTACCTTTGGGATGAGAGTTGACAGACTCTACCAACTGAGCCACAGTGGATTTGTATAAAGTAGAGTAATGCAAAATGAAGAATGGAAAGGATTGCTTTACTAAAGACAAATAATCAAAAATACTATAAATAAACATGCTAATAAACAAGAAACAACACCTGCACCTTCATATAAAGTGTTAAACAGTTCACATTTGTCAATCAGCCAAGTTTTAAAATAAGCTCTCTAGCTCCAGGATCTATAATTACAAATACTTTGAAAGCGCCTGCTGGTGATAGATTGCTCCCCTGTGAGTTTATGACATCAATCAATTAGAGTAATAGCTTCAGCTTTGACCAAATATTAGCAGATAAGATATGCCAACTTGTTTGAGAACATCCAATAACTTGGGAATGATAAGCGTTTGATTTCAAAGTCACTCCAGGTGGTTAATTTAGTTGAACAAGAACGCTCTAACGGCGAAGTTAGATTAAAGCGGGCACAGCTGCAGCTTTGACCCGCAGAATTTATTTCCATATTCACAACCTTAGAGAAGAAAAGATTCTTTGGAAGAAACAAGCTGGAACTGAAGAAAATCCGACATGAGGCCAAGCAAAAATATGCAAGAAAGAATGTTCACAGATATGGCTCTGATAGCCCCCCCCCCAACTCTCTCCTCCATGCCACTGCATCTTCATTTTTATCTTATCAAAGGACGTGAAATTACTAATTTATTTTTTTCTTTTGACGGTATACCAGACTCTGAAGCTATTTCTACAGCACAATGGGGAGTCCTAGAAGCTGATCAGTTTGAGTTATTTGTACCTTTGCGTCGATTCAGGGTTATTCAGACAGACTTACATGCAGAGGGGAAAGAGCAGCTCGTTGTGATTCTGTGCTGAGTGACAGTGAAACACTTGAGCAGTGGTGGTTCAAGAGTCTGTTGGGGCCCTGGGCAACATTTCACAGGGGCCCCCTCCAACCAGGTAGTCATCAGCATTATGTTAGGAATAATCAGACACCAACAAAAAATAAAAAGTAAAAATGTAAGCATAAAGGACATTTAAAGCCTTATCTTAAATATGAATAGTTTTCTTTAGGAATAAACCCACACTATGAAGCCATAGTGTGTCATCAACGCCCTATAAGCAATGATTCTATGAATGTTGCTAACTTTAAATGGCGGACAACATAATGTTATGCTAGCAGAGCTTATGTTATTTATGTGTCTCTCTCCCAAAGTTAAGGCTAGACTTCGTGTTCAGTCATTTGCTATTTTATTAAATCGTCCATGTCTGCTCCCCCCCGTCTCTCCCACAAGGATAATTCCTTCAGTGACTTTCTTTAAAAAACATGTTTTCTCTGGACTAATGAATGCGTTATTGCGTTTGCAGCGCAACTAGAGTGAGTGCTGTCAAATGGGCCCCCCTTATGGAGGTGTCTGTCATTGCAAACTTTGCACAATTTAAGCTAGTGCTCTGGTTTACAGTTTGTCACCCCAATGTTTTCATGCTTCTCTTTTTGCAACAGCCGTAGCCAGAGACATGTTTTTTTAGGCTGTCTGTCTGTCATTTCCTTCGTATACCTTTTGTTCCATTTGTAGGATTCTGGTATCCTTTTTTTCCATAAATTACCTCTAGGACTCAGGAATGAAAGAATTAACTAATCAAACATTGACGTCATCATTGTGACGTCACCAATTGGATTCTGAAGAGGCTGTTTGAAGCCCAACGATGGCAGTTGTCATATTTGAAATGCTTGTTCTCAAAAGAGAAGAGGAAGTCTTAGCCTTAGTCTAACCCCCAATTCACACATACTCCGTGCGCGACGGCTGTCCGTCAGCGCCGCGCACTACGTTGTACTTTGCTGCCACTCTAGTCAATCATTGTGTTCACACAGCGCGTGCTGCCTTCCGTCTCCTGCGCGTGTCACCGACGGCACTGCGCTCTGCTCCGTTTCAAATACGAAGCAAGTCTATTTTCGCCGGAGTACGCTGCAGGCACACGTCAAGCTGGACAGAATATGACAGCCCGGACAGGAAGTCAGACAAGGAAACGCACAGAGCATCCGGTCAATTTCAAAATAAAACACAATATACGGACTCGCGATCGTATTTTTCATCACTTTATCAACATTACGTCAAAACAGGCACCGAATGAACAACAATTCATCCTCAGAAAGACAACGCAACATGTTGTTTGCATGTTTTTCTCTTTATTCCCGCGGGATCTTGTAGTTCTCCTGTGATGTGTCATGAGTACGCTCCGCTGTGCTGACATCCCAGAAACGGATCCAGTGTGAATGGGCGCGAGCCGTCCGACGGAGCAAAACTGTGGCGCTGACGGAGTGTGAATTGGGGGTTAGCCTTTAGCCGCTGGCTAAACATAAGGCCCTGACAAGTAAGCCATCACACCCAGAGACTGTATAAACGAGTATGTGGTATGATTGAGTGCAATTCTTCCAAAGGAGGAGAATAGACCATTTTTGATAAGAGCCAGAAACATTGTAGACATATTCAGAGCCACTTCACCCCCTACCCTGTCATCAAAGCATTTAACAAGTATTCCTTATAACATTTTAGGTTTTTATATTTAAAAATGTGAGAGCAGAATGTTTGAGTTTCCTTCGCTGAAGGTTGGTACTTTGCTGAATGCTTTTTATGGCTGAGGCTTCGCGTTTGTGTGTTGTTGAGTTTTTTCTTGGTAATAGATTATAAAGAGAAGGATGGAGGTGGTTATTCTTGCCCTGAAAGTAAAGCTTGATGGGCGAGTAATTGTTGTAATTAAAGAAGGTCAAGACATTAGCCTGTGGTCATAAAACACAACAGTGAATCAGGGAGGAAGTTCCTGCATTCTCTGTTGTTTAAAACCCTACTCCTGGTTCACCGAGTTTTTATGTTAGATGAAACCTCTTTGAGCGTAGGAGTGGGTTGTGAATGTCTGTATGATGGTATATATAAGAGACGGTGGTAGTCCATTCTTAGCTACAACAGGATAAGCCCACATCATAATGATAGACTGCCTGTTATCACTGTGTGTCGGCTGTGGATAAAGAAATGTCAGATGGATACCACACTGAGGCCACTTCTCCTTGCAAAATGGTTATTTCTCTCTACTTCATGAGAGAATTGAGTGTGAATGTTGATGCAAATAAACATGAGGTTTTTGAATATGCAATGGAAAATGCTCCATTTTAAGCCAAGTGACAGCATGGTCAGCTGAGTGTAATTGTGCAGAGGAAAAGAAGCAAGGATACAATAAGTGGACTTCTTCACTACATCGTGTAAACTAAGGTTTGCAGAAAGTTTTCTCTGAGTTGAGTTGTTCTTGGTTGAGGTAGGTATCCCTCAGGGCCTGTGTCCACCAATGCTGTTTTTTTGAGCTGGAAGCACTCAAGACCCCAGTTTCAGCACGCTTCTCAACGGTGCTTATTGTTAAGAAAGTCAACTTCCTGTTCCCTAGGAAAGGACAGCTTTGCTTTGCTTATATTAAGGAAACATCACCAAGAAATAATAAAAAGATTTTAGACTTGGAAATTGTGCACTGAGAAAATTGAATAAGTGTCTCCTTCGCCATTGTTGTTGACAAAGCTAATATTGTTTTTGACTGAGAGCCAAGCGACAAAAAACAACTGACGCTGAGTGCAGTTTTGTGCTCTGGGTGCTGAGCACTCAAAACACTGAACTGCATTGGTTTTGCATTATAAATGGGGGCTGCCAGCGCAAGAAAAATTGGCATTAGTGGACACAGCCTCTGAAACATATCCCATATTTAATTCTATTGGGAGCGTCTTCTTTGCTCATGCAAATAGTAAAATACAAATAATTAAACATTCTGATATTGCTGGTAAGATAGAAAACATATAGCGGAGGGCTGCAGTCACTATGTCCAAACTAGATGTTGATGGGATACCAGTTGCTCCCGGTTTACCAGCTAAAGTTTAATATAATCTGGAGGAAGGGAATTCTTTGCTTGGTTTTTTGCTTGCTGTTGATGCTAAACTAGCGAACCTTACAGCTTTAATTAAATAGACTGCATAAAAAAACAGATAACTCCCCAAAGTGAAGTAACAAAAGACTTCATATCAATTAAAAGCAATATCCACATATTTGATAATAAGAAAACACAATGTAATTTTCAGTGCATAAAAGATCAAAATCCTGACTATGTGATGTTATATTGGTTTTGGCTATAAAAAGAACAACAAGATTTAATATTGACAAAAAAAAAAAATTACCCATCCTTAGTTCAACACCCTTTATTCCCATTCATTTTGTTGTTGGATGTTATTATGTCTCAGTTTTGTTGGAACATATTGAAAAATATAGTAGTAGTAGTTGGTACAGTGCTTGACCAGTAGAGAACCATTGCTTTAGACAGATCCTCACTCTCCATTATTCTCCTCAACTTGTCATTCTGTTCCCCTACATTCAAAATGTCACAGACTCAATAGTTATTTTTTTCGTCAATCACTTTTTAAAACATTTTGCAAGCAAAGATTAACTTTCGTATTTTTTCAAATGGTTTTAAATTTGCAGTTATGCTGTTGATAAAAGCATCCCAGATTTTGAACAAAGCTTCTAAATTTCAATGGCAAAAACACTTCAGAACAGAACAAGGCGATATAAATGTAGTTCCGGCTGCAATTATATGTAAAAAGTCTCCCTCACCCTAGTGCTGAATATTGTTCTTGTTCCTTGAAACGCAGCCATTGAATTCGGCCTTCGTGTGTGTGCTCTATGGTAACACCATTCTGCCCTCGCTGAATAGAGGTCTTCAGATGCCAGGGAAGGTGATTTGTGCTGGAGGTGGCTCTACTGCAAAGCACAATCTACGTCCCGCCAGAGTAAAATGAACAGATGTAAAGACCTGAGCTCCCCTACAATGTTGCCTCATCACACACATTGTGTCGACTTCTGGAAGCAACAGAAAAAAAAAAAACAGGAACAAATGCACATCATGTTCACAGTGTTGGAAAGGAGTCTGGATGGTGCATTTTTCTGGGGCCTAAAATAGAAAAGCAAACCAGTAAAATGAAGGATTATCAAATAAAATTGAAATCGTAATTGTAAACAGTAGAGAAACAAACGAGGGACTGACCCTGCTGGTCTGGTCTCCTCTGGCAGGATGTTCCAGAAACTCGTGGCTCTAACAGAAAAAGCTCTGTCCCCCTTTAGTTTTCAGCCTGGACCTTGGAACAGCCAGTAGAGCTCTCACTGAGGATCTCAGACTGTGTCCTACAGGCTAACAGAATTAGCATCGCATACATCTTACTTCTTTAGCTTGACGCTAAAAGGTCATTTAAATTGCCATAAAACTTACAGAATTGGCATCACAATGGTGGTCCTTTTTTATTTGAGTAATAATTTGATTCTTAAGTTAAGAGGGGCCATGTCGTTTCCCAGCATCTCTACAGTCTGCTGTGTCGTTGGCCTGTGGGTTGAATGGATTAAGCCCAAATGATCAGGAATTCAAGGGGGCGCCTGTCACTCATTTTCGTTCCAGAAGTGAATAGATGAGGATGCTGAAGTGTAGAGCTGTAAAAGATAAGCCCATTTAGAGAGATTGTTTTTTTTTTATTTTATTAATTTGATTGCTTCTCTTTGCCCCCCCCCCCCCCCCCCCCCAAATAAAAATGTAAATCAATCTGTTTTAATTTATGTAAAGAATCATTTTCTAATCATTACTGTTAAAGAAAGGGTCCAACCAGCCAAACCTGATGATATCCCTTTCACCTTTTTTTTTTTTTTACAAACAGTTGATGCAGATTTGTGGAATATTTTCATTCAGTTGCATGTACAGCAATGTTGACACTCACCTAATACACCCACTCTTTTTCTTCCCAGCCTGCTCTATGAAATGTTTCTGAAATTAGAAGCACTATCTTAAAAATGCAAATACGTAATGCGCTCCGTGCATAAAAAAAAGTGGGAGGAATACTTTCCAACCATGACAGGATTAAGTGCAGCAGATCTAAATAGAAACAGGAAAGAGTTTCATTTGAATAAAAACAGTGGGAAGTACAGAAAGTCCATACCCAACCACCCTGGAAAAAGTGTTTGATGAATATGTATATCATAAATACAGGATCCAGAGGTCTCATGGGATGGTTGCCGCTGAGAATAGTTAAGAGGGGGGAAAAAACGACAACTACAAAATTATTATTTCCACTCACAATTTTCTCATGTATATTTATTATAAACATGTGTTCGGTTTCCTTGTTCAAAGCATACTCTATGGTTTTAAATGTTCCTATAAATTGGTTAAAAGTAAAAACACAATCATTCATTTGCATTCTGTGTCATTTATCCACCATCAAAGACATTATGTATGTTCTTTGCAGCAATGATATAGGATTTCTAAAAACCTGTCTGCCGCACACTGTACCCATTTCTAAAAGTTGTCTTGGACTGTTTCTCTCTGTCCTTGTCTCACACATGTTTAGAGGCAAGAGTGACTTGTGGGGCAGCGGTAGCTCAGTCTGTATGGACTGGAGGGTCGCCAGATCAAGTCCTGGTTTTGACCAAGTATGGAATTGGAGGCATGCCAGTACACTCGCCAGACTCTTCTAGATTCCCTCCAGCAAGGCACTAGACCCCCAACTGCTCGGGATGCTAGTCACTGTGTAGCACCCTTACTCTGACATCTCTCCATAATGAGATGGTTCCTTTTTCTGCCCCGTCCCCCGTCCCCTCTCCTCACCAACCACATTAACACATGTCAGTATACATTAAACACACTCTCAGTCTCACTCTTTGCTAACAAATTCATATATTTTTAGACTTCATCTCAAACATTGTCTGCAAAGGGTACAGAATAACACCTCAGCGTGACAACACATTGAAAAAACTAACAAGCAGCTTTTACAGTGGAAGCAATTACAAGTGTTACTGCAACATGACAGTTCCACATTTTTATGATGTTAGAACTTTCATTTATTTAAACTCGTTTCTCTAAACTTGGCTCTCCGAAGATCTAACATTTCCCAAAAAATATAATACGATGAAAATCTTATGATGTATACTTCCAGTCCTGCAGGAATTGCATTGACTAGTGAGGGCTTGTTTTGTGCTACAGATCTTCTCAATTCTGGGGTGCAGCGGTGAGACTGTCACTCTTACTTGAGTTTCAATGTCCAGCTTTGATCTGAATGTAGTGTGGATTGAAGCAGTAGCAGGAAAACCTCTCTCACACAGATGAAGGGAGTGTGGCTCTGTCCATTACCACCTGTTGAACAAGTGAAGCCGAGGGCGTGATATATCTTTGTTTTAGTACTTTGGTACTATTTGCAATGATTTGCTAGAATTACACAACGATGTCTTCATTCCAAACCTCCAGAGTTTAACGTTTGGCACCAATACCACTTGTATTAGTCACTACCATGTTTTCTCTCTGTAGTAATTACTTGCCATGCAAAATAAATCTAAACAACATCACAACTTGGGTCATCAGAAAATTACATTTCCTTACCGATCCTCTCCAGGCTGAGGTGCTAATGCCTTTTACAGCCTGAGAACATATCTCCAGCCTCCAACCCGTAATGAGATTCATTATCTGAAAAATGTGTAATTACTGTGAAAGGTGATGAGATATGGTGGTATTATATTAGGAGCACTAGGCTAATATTGACACTGAAACACTATCACCACACTATCAGGATGCAGGTCTTAATAACAGCTGCAGATTGTGAGGCAGCACAGATTAAACTCCAGTGTCTCTGCTTCTCTCTGAGACAGAACTGATGAGACCCATCTGACCTAGCTCCTCCAGACGGCGACACAGCCAGCACACGAATGCTCTTGAACTGAGCGTCCCTCCTTTGAAGAATCTGAATCATTTACTGTTTTCCTCCGTCGTGACAGCACTGTAATGTCTGTGTTAATAACATCTCTGTTTCTCAAAGAGGCTTATCTCCTTTAAAATGGTCCAGAGCACAGATGACTCATGGTTCCTGTTCCTCATTGTTGTTTTTAGAGGCGTTCTTCCCCGATGCATTTACTGCCTGGGATGTCTGACAGGCTGCTGTTTTATGACTGAGTGCTGCTGTCTGAGGTAATTTACACAGAACCTGATATATTCTCTAAAGTATTCTCCATGGGCAGCTCCTGCAGTTAAGTGCTCTATAAAGCAGAGCTTATCTTTCTATGTAACCTATAAACTTTACAATATAAGTGAACAATTAAAAAAAAATAGAGGGACAGGGTTTTACTGGAACTGATAGGACGCTTAAACAGAAAATAACATCAGGTTGAGGGGTTTATACCAAGACTTTACGATGATTACACACATATAAGGGCATGTGTCCTTTAACAGCTGTTTCTTATAGTCTTGGCAGCGCTCACAACCTTAATCTAAGAGCACATCTCACCACTGCTCTACTCTGCTTTAATTTGCTCAGTATGCTTAATATTTGGTCAGTGAGCGACAGAGCTGCCATGTCTCTCGCATTGAACACGAGAGTCGCGTAATTGAGCATCTTCTCACAGTCACACGCTAATCTGCCTTTTTTCACACTGTAAGAATAGTCCCTTTTTTTGCCCCCTCTAATATATTTCCTCACTTGCTGCTTGCCGTACTCGGGGGCCCTTTTCTGCCTCTGATTGGCTGACTTAGAATGCAGCGGCAAAAAAAAGGCAGCTGACACCGAGTCTCTTAAGACACAAGGTGTTGAAGAGGCTGATCTGTGTTGGTTTTGAATGTAATGTGGTCGCTCTACCAGCACAAATAATATGGCGTTAGTGGACACAGGCCCTAACGTGTTGGATTTTAAAGGCTTACTAATATCTCTACAACATTTTGATATTTTACAGCTTTCAAGCTATTTTATTACAGAAACTGGTTGTTGTTGATTAAGGGAATTTTTAGGCAGAAAAAAAGAAACACTCGGTTTGTGCAATGACAAGGCTAAGCAAAGGTACTTGGAAGGCTGCTTTTCAGAAGAACTTAATTTAACTAACAAACACTTTTACAAATACATTCCTTCCTTTTTTTAAATATCTATTTGGGGGCTTTTGATGCCTTTATTTAGAGATATCACAGTGGATAGAGTCAGAAATCAGGGAGAGGGAGGGGAAAATGACATGCGGCAAAGGAACCACAGGGCGGATTCGATCCCGAGCTACCCATCTTTAAGGACTTCAGCCTCTGTACATGGGGCTCAGAGAGCCATCTGCTTAGCTTTGATGCTATCAGTGCTTACATGCACTTCAGGCTAGCCTCTACATATGCTGTTAAAATGGGTCTCTTCTCCTAACGTTAGAGAGCGGCCCTCCACTGGCAGCCCTACAGCGTCCTGCCTGCCGGAAGACTTCCAGAGAGCTGGCCAATCAGAAGAAAGTGGGAATGTGGGGAGGGGGGCCTTAAAGAAACTGTTTCAGGCAGTTGAAAGGTTGACATTAGGGTTATTACAGACACCAGTATAAGTTAAACAAGGAGTTTTTTGAGCGGTTATTCAGGAAAAGCTACCCTAGGTTTCACAGACTGACAACATGAAAGGTGAAGATGTGAATAATATGGAATCTTGATGGGAAATTTTGGGGTTCACAATACCACAAGAAAGTTTCAAAATGTTTTTGTACCCTACACATAATTGGGCCCTTTATAGTCATACAATCATTCCCTGGGGAACATACTGAGAGGATAAGAACTTTTATGGATTGCTTGTGTTTCGTCTCGTCAGAACACTTTGTCACAAAGAGTGCAAGAATAATCTCCATCATCTATTTTGACATTTAATTATTATTGCATTGAACTAAAGGCCAAAATAAAGGTCAAGCTTTGTTGCAAGCACACCAAGGCCGCTGATTACAAAGAGCTTATCAAGAAAAACAATATACATCATCTGCTATGACACCAAAATGATAATACATACTGATATACCATCCATTTGCAGAGTCATCGTGTAACCTTTTTTAATCGACCCTTGGACACTTGCTGCTAGAATCCCAGCCATGCAGTGAATGGCAAATCACATGGATGAATGCATCTCGGCCTGCTAATATAATGACAAACTGATTCATTAAAATCTCCGTGCTTAAACTAAATCCCAACATCAACCATCATAACAGGGAGAAAGCTGCAGAAAGTCATATTTCGGCAGGACTTAGGCTAATTGGAAGAGATGGATGCAAGCAGGGCTTAGAGGAGCCACATCCAAAGGCATATAAGTAAATACAAAGACAAAATGATTCCCATGACTGCACTAAGTCCTTCTCTTTAATACTTATTGCCTGGGCCTTATTTATTACCGCCAGTGTGTTTCTCGGGCCACACATATCTGTTTAGTTTACTTTCATGCTAACTTTGTTGCAAAATCAGCTTATAACATTCCTTCAGATCGGTAAAAAACTTCTTCCCTCATCTCTTTCTCTGCACTGCTTGTTGGAATTAGTCTCATTTACCAATATCTCATCTGGTGATCCTCTGGATTAAACGATACATGGCTGCAGGGATGGTTGTTTATTTGTATTCATCTGGCACGGTGCGGATAATGAAGTAAAGCACAAACAAGTATGTCTTTGCATTTTTAGGATTCTTCAAATGAAATCAGTGAGCTTTTTAAAAGCCCTTTGTATCCAGCTTCAGGCACAGCAGTCAATACCCGCTGCTTTCCATCTAATGGTCCGCCTCTTAGGGAAATAAAAAGCTGCAAGCTGAGGCCTTACTTTTTATTTGCTGTTTTTGAAAGCATCAATTTGGCTTTTATAAACTTTTATAAATGCAGCATATCTTGGAAATTAGGTTGGAGCTATTTAATAAGGAGGCTAAGTGCCTGGGCTGATATCCCTGCATGGCCTGTATCAGTAGGTGATTTATCTATTCTGAAGAGTCTCAAAAGAAACCACAAATATATTAAACATACTTTAAATCAAAAGCAACTGAACTCACTTGCCCCTGCACCATCTTTGCTACTATGGAATGGAAAGATGGGATGCATGGCTCTTGGGAAGTAACTCGAGAATCTGCAGGAATACGTTCACAGCTAAGGGGGGTTTGTTAAAACGGGACCCTGTATATTGTATGAGCCTAAATCTGAAGGCCTCTGTAAATTAAGTTTCTGAGTAACATGTAATTTAGGATACGCCAAGCAGTGAGCCTAACTTGGGCACTTACTTATGCAGGGGTGGCTTGAAGTATATGCGAACACACACTCATGAATAGATAGTAAAGAATCAGAACATACAGCCAATTGGGCGGTATCACTTACAATATGACGACAGCATCCCCTTTTTACTAACATATAGGCCTAACCTGTTATTTTGTATGAGAAGAGGTGGGACGTCTTTGTATTTGAATTAATTGAAGAAGGAAGAAACTTTCAAATTGCAGTTATTGTTGTCTGACCTCTTATCCTAACATCTGATGTAAGGATTCAGAAGGTTGATGTGTGTTCAAAGTCATCATTTCCAAAAAAAGGAAATTTGTCACATTGAAACATAAAGAAAGCTCTGATCAGCCTGAAACACAGCCCAGATAGTTTATTTTAACATAAGTCCCAACTCTGACGAGGCACACGGCCAATCATGGGGTGGCCCATCAGATTTCTGGGGTGGCCAATGCTAATCCAAGGACTTGGCCAGCCCCTGGGTCCACCCCTGGCACCAATTGGTTTTACGTACATGTCACTAAGTGGTGACTGTCAAAAGGTGTATATGTATAGATGCAGAGTGTTACATGTAATCAAGTTGTTATGTGTTTCATTGTGGATAATTTGTCATTTGCTTTTCTCTGAGGGAACTTCGTTTTAAAGAAATGTACCTATTGAGGTATTAAAACATAGCATCTCAGTCTTAAAGAGCCCATATTATGCCCTTTTTGGGGTTCGTATAGTTAATCTATGTTCCTACTTTTGTACGTTCACAATAGCTAAAGTTTGAAAAAAGTATCTGTTTTCATGTACTGCTCCTCCTTGCTCCCTCTCCGCTCTGAGTCCGTCAGCTACGCTCTGTTGAGCCCACACTGTTAGACCCCACGTGGGCCAAGTCTGCTCTGATTGGTCTGCTGATCCACTCTGTCGTTATTGGTCAGTTGCTCAGCACGCTTCTCGGAAATTTCAACATGAGCTACAGGGCTTGCCACAACGAGCCAACGGGCTTAGATCAGTGATCTCACACTGACAAGGACGCCGCACTGACAAATTTTTATCGAGGGGGCAGCTAATGCTACAGCTAACAGGAGGACGTAGGAGAAGCCGCGTTTCCGCGGACTTTGAATTTTTGCACATAGATGTGCCTAAACATGCACAGGACACTTGGAAAACACACTAAAGAGCATATAAAACCAGAAAAAACATAGTATGGGACCTTTAACAATGCCACTCTTTTATCTTAAGCACTTATCTTACAGTAAACATTCATTACAAATCCTTGCATACCTGCATGTGGATAATAACTGTAAAGAAGGCATATTGTGCGTTTAAGGCTATGCTGATAGCACCCTACATTGCACATCAATATTCAAGCCTCTTCACAAGGACCTATTCACAAAGGATGATGTGATAACTTCAACATAAACACACCCAGTGTGTTTCAGCTCAATGCAACTTGAGGTCAGCTTGGGATTTGGGATGTGCCAACGCCTATAGCAACATCTGCTCCAAACCTGAGGTATTATCCAGCGTGACGCTGCACAGAGCCGGCGTAATCACATGAAATCTCAGTTTAATGTGTACCTGTGGAGCCTCCATGTTGAGTCTCTGAAAGTCACTCTCTCCACAGGAGCTGCTCTATTTGGCAGAGTCATCATCAGCAGTGTCACACCGAGGAAGATTCCTGTCCAAATGAAAAGACTACATTTAAAAAAAGGTGTTTTTCACCTGCATCTCTTTTTAAATGTAATCTCCATCTATTTGACCATGTATCTACTTGATCCCTCTTGCTTTGTGATCTGTTTGATCTTACTGAGGGTGATCTAGCTGGAATAATGGTTTCTACCTGATTCACCTCATAGCTTTACTTCAGGAAAAAGTACAATGCTGTGTCTTCAGTGTAAACTCTCAAGCTTTACAATCAGCTTCTTCTTCTTTTTTCGAAAGCAGCAGAATAAGTCATTGTAGAGAAGTGAAAACAACAAAATTACCGGCTGTGATAAGAACAGTTTCATGAAATGATGCAGTCTGACTCATTCTTCTTTTTATTTTCGGTGCCTGTCGTGAACTTCAAAGTGTCGCTATTTTCCCCGAGAGATTGTAATGAAGCCTGGACGACAGGCAGAGTCAGAGAGGAGGACGCCAACGTGGAATGCTAAACACCCGAGTCACTGTTAGCTTACTGCTCAAAACAGATTGAACGATTTTCAGCCGACTGCAATCCCAAGTCCATCCACATCGCCAGGCGTTTTATCAGCATCTGGAGGACCTGAGATTCATCTGGTTGTAAACTGTCCCAGAAAGCAAGTAAAACTTTGCATTTAAAGGAGGCAGATTGCTTTTTACATAAAGATTTCACGTTGCACACGGAGGTCTGAGGTTGGAAATGAATGTGAGAAAACGAGATGCTATTTACAGAATGTTCTCATGCAGCATACAGATGAAAGAGCTGCAGAGACATCAGAAAACAACATTCTCTACCAACCCAGAACAAAACAACAGAAGTAGTTGTGACAGAATGGTGAACTTTTCATGTTTGTCAGAGAAGCTAGTAAAGGTCCTTTTCACCTATTATGGAAAAAAATAACTGCAAAATGAACATTAAGTTTTCTGCAAGGGGACATTTTTGACTTTTCTTTATATATTTGACATCATAAGCTTAAAGATATACACACAAAGTCCTTTCAAATGAAAAAGAAAATGATGCTTATTATCCGGAATTTAGTTAAAACTGTGAAAGAGTTCCAAAGATTATACGTCAAAGCTCCTGTGAGGAACTATTGGTTTGTGTCAATTCTGGCGCCCCCTTGTGGACAAAGCAGTACCTCTTATTTCTTTACTGAACTTGTCCTGTACAAGTAGTGATTTTTCACAAAAATTGGTGTGAGTGGGTCGGTGTGACCTGCAGTTTTAAAGCACTTTGATTAGTCAGAAGACTAGAAAAGCTCTATACAAGCTCAAGTCCAGTAACATTTAACATAATTTGTGTTAGGCGTCCAGGCTACGACCTCATCACTGCTCGCAGTTTTATTGTACATGTAAGTTGTATTTGAGGAGTGGTGGAAGGATATCTTAAACCACCCGGACGGATCCTACAGGTAGATGCCGGGGTGATGATGGGGCTGAGCAAGAGTGCAGTACTGGTGCAGATCAGAGCTCATTGAAAGAGCAGAGGGAGAAACCGGAAATCTTGCAGCTTAAGTGTTGTCTGGTGATTGTGGATAATGACGCATGTCAAGTTGATCATCGAGTGGACTGCCTGACCTAGCTCCCAGGTGTCACCTCATAAGCTCTTTAGATAATGGATCGATGAAACACTGTTTTTACTTTTTCCTCTCTACCTTCCTTTACATGTGTTGATGTATAAACATGAGTTTTATGTTTTTAAAAAAAGTTGTCATTGAGGAAACATCAATGACAATATCTTTCCCCAAATAAAGACATATAACGTGTGTGGGTGGTAAATCTTTTAGATGCTGGCTGGCAAATAAAGCTCCAACTCCAACACCTGCCTTCTTGGAATATAACTTCTCATGAATCCATCCATCAATACAAAAACCTTTTTTCGCTTCTCTTGGGTCGGGTCGCGGTGCAGTAAGTCAACCCAGACTTCCCTCTCCCCAGCAACGTTTTCCAGCTCCTCCTGAGAACATTCTGAGGCATTCCCAGGCCAGACTGGATATATAATCCCTCCAGCGAACTTTGGGTCTGCCCCGGGGTCTCCTCCCAGTTGGGCGTGCCCGGAAAACCTCCAAAGGGAGGCGTCCAGGAGGCATCCTAATCAGATGACCGAACCACCTCGACTGACTCCTTTTCAAAGCGATGGAGTAGCGGCTCTACTCCGAGCTCCCCCCTGAATGTCTGAGCTCCTCACCCTATCTCTAAGGCTGAGCCCAGCCACGCTCCGGAGGCAACTCATTTCGGCCGCTTGTATCCGCGATCTTATTCTTTCGTTCACGTCTGATGAATCGTTTACTTTCTGGTGTATTTATTTAGTGTCTTTTCTTTGTTTCTTTCCTTTTTTTCATTGTGAGTGTATTTGTTTGTAGTGATTTGCATTATTCTTGTAAAGCTGTTCTAATCAATATCTTTAAATGAACAATTCATCAACTGATGCTTGATAATACAGACAAATAACTCTGCATAATAAACAGGCTCAAACTCAAAACTGCAGCCTAAATGGGATAGTTGTGCTCAATAAGTATATACATGGATTCTTTGAGAGTTTTTGTTTCTATTTCCCCACCACACATTAAAAGGTTCACATATACTGTACTTGCTTTTGAACCACGCATTTGAGTAGGAAACCTGCTGCATCGTGAACAGAAATGTTGGCGTTTGACTATGTACACCACGTGTTATTGGATAAACCTTTTACACACAAGGTTTGAGGATGTGAATAAGTAATCCAGACTCTCTAAAAACAGTCATTTTCATCTTAAATCCTTTAGTCCTGCTTCAGGGTATAACATAATTACATTTGTAGGCTTTATTTGTTCTGTTCCTTTTCTCTGATACTGTTATTGTTTGTCATTAATAAGCCTTTAACATGGATATCCAATCTATACATTCTGAACTATTAAAGGATTCTTGTGCTGTTTATCATCAATATCACAAAGAGTACCAGAGTCATCACCATCTCTTTTGACATTTAATTACCGTTCCATAGAATTGACAGGTCACAATAAAGGTCAAGATCTGTTGAACACTCACCGATGTTGCTGATTACAAAGAGCTTATAGATAGCAGTAAATATATATCATCTGTAGCAACACTAAATATATTCATCTACCATACAAAGTTGCCAGATTTCTTGGGACAGAGCTTGTTTTTCACCTGGAGCCAGATGCATAAACGTACACAAAAACTATAGCTACTTATTTTCCTCATAGAATATTTTATTCATGGTTTTGCTTCACAGATTGTGCAGTAAAAATGTGATCACGTTAAATTCGCAAAAGAAACACTGTGACGATGTTTATTAATTCAATCTTTGTCTTAACCACAAGATTAAACCCACAGAAGACTTTGAACAAGTAATTAAATACAGTTTGTGATCAAAGATTTTTCTTTTGCATAATATGCAACAATAATCAACATCAACATAAGGTGGAGGATATGAATTTAAATCAACTTCTTAAAAGAAGTGGTGCCCGTGGTCACAATTCCATTCTGACCTCCAAGAAAATCCAGTTTCTCCAAAATAAAAGTAGTAAGAAACTCCACAAATTGAGGTCTGTGCTCTCAGAGAAGAACCTTAGATGTTCAAAATATAATTCAATGGACTCCTCTCTGGCAGAATCCAAGAAAGTACTGGAGCACACAAATCACTTAAAATTCAATTCAGTGCAAAGGACTGATGTTTCGACGCACTTCCGGCATCGTCCTAGAGTACCAGCACTTTCTTTGGATTCTGACTGAGAGAAGGAGTCTTTTGAATTATATTTTGAAAGGGTTGTTTGTCCATCCACCCTTTTCCTACAACAGGAGCGGCTGTGGCTCAGTGGTAGAGTCGGTCGTCTCTCAACCGTAAGGTTGGGGGTTTGATCCCCAGCTCCTGTAGCCACATGTTCGATGTTACTTGGGCAAGACACTTAACCCCAAGTTGCTCCCACTGCTTCATCAGTGGCTTATGAATGTGTATGAATGGGATTAACACTTTACATAGCAACCACCACCATCAGTGTGTGAATGGGTCGTTGTAACATTCGGTGAAAAAGTGCTTTGAGTCGTCAGAAAACTTGAAAAGCACTACACAATCTCAAGTCCATTTACCATTTACCATAACAAGACTTCCTGCAGATTCTAAATGGACATTTCTTGACTCAATATTAGTTCTTAAATGAATACTCATCTTCTGTGAGGGAAGTTAGCCGTATACTGTATATGAATAAATTGTGCGTACCTTAATCATGCTCATTCACAAACCCTAACAACAAAGCTTGGTGCTGAATCCTCACTAACTTTCAAATGTTTCATTTTGTGAAACAGCCACACTTCTTATCATCTCTACAACAGTCACCAACAACAGTGATGGGTCTGTTTGATTTATCTCCTCAACAACTTTTTATGAGCAAGACTTTGAAATCAGTACCCTTGTGATAAAAAATTAAATGAAACATCTTGCATGGTTGGACATGCCTACCAATGTAGAAACTGCAAAGAGAGGCCGCTGGATCATCTTTTAGAAAAGTATTTGTCCAACTGACATATTGAATTCTGGGAATGAAGCAGTATTGATGTCAGCCCCCCGCTCCTCCGTGTGCATCGAAGCGCCCATCGATGAGATTGATTCACACGGAGGGAGACTCAGAGCAGGAAATTACAGGGTCAAATGATCCAAGGGCGTTATGCTGATGTTCCTCTTTTTTTCTCAGTCCGGATCTTCATCCATAAATTGACCAATTTGAGTTTTTCGTTGTCGCTTCAGGTGCTGTATTAACGATGAATGAGGTCACAAGGTGAAAGCTATTGGAGGAGGTGTCTAGATTATATAAAATAAAGCTGCCTCATCAGCTGAAATACCAAAGAGGGGAAGCATTAAGAGATATTCACACACTGTACACATTTGCTGTCAATACTGAACATTTAATCCTGGGAAAGAAAAACAAAAAGGACAGTGTCAGTGATTGTTTAGATTACCCAGAGTCAGACTTTTAATATTAATCAGTAAAAATATAGATAGGAAATAAACAATGTCAGCTAAAACTTTCAAAAGCCAGCTAGCTAGAAACTTTAGCATTTTATACATTTCTGATGTGGAAAAATGAACATTTTGTAAAAGTTGTGAAGCTATTTCACTTTTGAGAAAAAGTTCACATGTTTAAAAAATATATAATAAAGTATTAGTTAGCTTACTAATGGTCACAACAGTGGCGGATGGTGCATTGTTCGCCTTGGACTGGAATGTATATCTTAGTTAGTTAGCTTGATGCTTACAAATACTGGAAAATGACTTCAACTGGCTCAAAGAATTAGCATCCCATTTAATCTCATTTCAGAAACCGATTTCTTTTACTCAACATACTCAACAAACAACAACATATGAACTTGTACTTACAGGCATATGCTTCCTAAACTCTGTGGAGACAATGCTTAAAAAAACTGCTGACTCATGCTATGCTGGTCTGCTGCCCTGATCCATCTATTAAAGTCAATGCTCGGATCAAATGACACTTTATCTTTATGTCTCAGTTCATGTGACGTATCCCCTCTGCTGCATACTTTTGGGTGGTGGTGTGTAATGTGTTCATGAGCCCATTTTCTCATCTAAAGTATTTCATCTGCAGTCAAGCCAGTATATAAGCCTCTCCTGGTCACTCACTCGTTGCCAGGTTCTTCTTTGCGACCCATGCGAGGCTCTCCAGCACTCTTACCTGGACTGATCCCCTGTTGTCAACCCTGACTGCCCTTAACCTGATGGCGATGTCATATTCCTGGATTTCCCCTTTGTCTTCTGCTGTTTACCTGTTTTCTATCCTGTGGATGCCTATGACTCATAGACTCTCACTTTACCACCACACCTCCCTGCTTGTTCCCTGAACTGAGTCTTCCTCCACCCCAGTCGAGTCACTCTAACAAACTGAATAGTGTTGTCACATTCAGCTGGAGCTTTGGTAAAAATCATTACCAACAATTCCTTTTCTACTGTGTGCTGTACTTGGGACCGTACCCTACCTAATCAATAGAGGGCTTTTTCATCCATCAAGAGAGAAAATAAATTGATTTATAAACCTTTACATATAGGCCTACTCACCATTTTGCCACAAAGCATTATTGGACTTCTAGATAATGATAATAATAATGACAATAATATTTTTTTTATACAAGGAACTTTACATTTAAAAATGAATCTAGAAGTGCTGCAGGACTTCCTGTACCATGCAGTGTTAAGTTGGGAAGTATCTGTTTGTTTCTCCACTCTGGCATTTTCTCCATTTTGTCATCCAACTGTATATTATTACTTCCCCACACTCATAAAAAGGGGGAAAAAAAACCGAAACACAGCTGCCTCTCTTTCAACTCTATTTCAGTGACATTTTGCTCATGTATAATGCCAGCTGCAGAGGGTAGCTTATCTTTCCCCACAATTCAAGTTGAGGTTACGGTAAATAGTTGAAGTGTCTCAGTGCTTAACATTAAAAAAAAAGCCATGCCAAAGAGTAACTATATTTGCTGAGTTTTTTTTTTCTATATTGTGGCCGGGGGTTCTCTGTGGACAGTCGAACCAGCAGCTGAGCCTCTCAGATAAGCTCCCAGCCAGAGAGGAAGAGAGGGAACAAAAAAAAAAGACGAGTGAAATAAAGAGCGGGCCAGCAGCTCTGTGTGATTGAGAAGGGCTCCATTTCACAGTAAAAAGCAGACGGAAGAGGAGGGAGGTCGCAGTCAACAGAACAGGGATGGGAGAGTGCTGGTGGGGGCGCGGGGATAAAAAGCACAACATAGTATTAGGATACGGCCTATGGGAGCTTTTTTTAGAGGGGGGGAATGGGAGAAAGTTGCAGGAGCATGTCGGTGACTGCACCCTTCAATGCCGCACTGCAGGGAAGGCAAGTTTGTTTGGTCTCGCACAAATGGTGGGGACAGCAAGTACTGAATGCTGAGATGCACTCTCTGTGCCTCTCTGTCTGTTTGCCTCAGCCCCGCTCCCCCTCTCTGACTGCTGATGTGTTGAGAGACTATCATTTAAAAGATCCCATTTCTTGTTGGGGGTATTAAAGTGAATCATAATAAGCTTCCCAAATGTCCTTTCAAAGACTACAGGGATTATAAATGTGCTGTTGACGCATTTCAGTCCAGAACGTTTGCAGCTTTAAATGTGCTGCAATATTACAATGAACATGAAAGTCCATGGTTCAATGCTACTGTATACAAAGCTCCAAACAAGTGTACTTCTAATGTGAAAGTTGTTGTGTTTTCATCCTTTGTAGTATTACTGAAACAAAAACTTCTATGGTGTCCTTTACTTTAATTCGTTGGTCAAACAATTTCAACAAGAGCCAGACTTTCAGAACTGTAGGACACAAGCTGCAGTCTCAGATCTGTACATTTATTATAGTTGGCTTGAAGGTTGATAGGCGATATTTTTTAGATTTCTAGCCAGCTGATATCTGGCTACTGATATTGATGGTTGGGCGAGAGTTACTTCCTCCAGAAGTGGAGAAAAAGTATGATTGCTTGTTGTTTGTGAGTGAGGGTAAAATGTATTATAAGTGTGTCCCGAGCACAGGCAAGACACATGGCCGGCCTGGTCAGAAGACTAGAAAAGCGCTATACAAGCTCAAGTCCATTTATCATTTACCATGGATGGTTGGATCCACTGTCCAGCCCAAGACTTTGTCTTTTGTCTGGTGGTCATTACAGTCTTAATGACTATAGATGTAACAATGGATTAGAAGTTGAGAGGCCACATATTAGACTGTCATTCTCATCTGCACTCATGATAGCCAATAAATTCTGGGATTGAAGTTTGGTACTGCAAAACTACAAAGTCTAATTTAGGACAACACATTTATCAGAGTGCATAAGCTTCAAACAAGAAAAAAAAAAGTGTCTGCCAGTGCAGTAAGCATATTTTCTTATTTTTGTCAGCTTGTCATTAAAGCATATACATTTCGGATATAATATTAGACAGCCTTATTTCAAGCAATCTAGTGCGGTGTGGTGTATTTAAAACAAGCACATTTCTCTAAAAAGTAGTAGCAGCTTTTCAGCATTCAAATACTTAAAGCTCATGTGACTAGTTTTATAGCTGGTTATGAAATAATCCAAAAATAATTCTGATGGTTTTTCATACTGATAGTCTCAGAGTTATGTTGCATGCCCCAGGTACAGAGGCAATGGTCTTGTCACAGCGGCCATGGGATCGACCCTGGCCCTTCGATGCATGTCATCCCCTGCCCACTCCTCCCCGCATGTCCTGCTCTCTTCAGATCTCTTTTACAATCAAGGCAAGAACGAAACAAAAATACTGATTCCTCCAAAAGTTGCGTTGGACCGGGAACATTTTTTGCAAGATTTCCAGTTGTTAGAGTCAGGACTCTAGCTGCTGGGGAATGCATGAGTTATTATGTGTTGTGCTGCTTTGGTCACCTCGTTGATCTCCACACATGATAGGAACTAAACTTTGGTGTCTCTCACATTTCAAAATCTGTTAAGATATTAAAATCCTTTTAGTGTGGGCCAGGCACTACACTTGTACAGGACAAGATCAGCAAAGAGATAAGGGTACCACTTTGTCCACAGGGGGAGCCAAAATCGATGCAAAACAGTAGTTCCTTAAAGCAGCTTTAGATAAGCACAAACTATCCAGTAAAACTTGAAACTAGACTAAATTAGTTTGTGAAGAAATTAAACAAGGCAATTCATTTGCGAAAAAAATTAGGCTTTTTTTTGTGTTTTTATAAGCAAGGTCCAAGCGCCAACCTCAGGTGTTTAAAAATAAAGTTGATGCAGAAGTGCAAACTCCTGCAGTTCATCGAGTGTCCACTTGAGGCGGGCTGCAGGAGATAGTCCCAAAAAAGCCAGTTATTACATCATAATGTTTACAGCATGGTTCAGAAAATTATTATTGGTCTGATTAGCTCATGTATTGATCGTCACACATTGTATGGGGTGACTTGTTTTCATGACTCTCATGACTTTTGTTTCATGAAGTATGAGCGTTCGTCACAATAAGGCGCATAGCTGACCTGATTGACGGACGGGCGAGGTGTAACGGTTTAAGGCTTAGGTAGCTCCCGCTCTCAGCATGTCGTTCACTTGAGTTAGGTTGAGACAACATTTCCAGCATGGAAACCGCAGTAACAGACGGGTGACGTCACTCAGGCTTCGTCCATTCAAATGCAGTCTATGACAAGGACCCATGGGAAAGATAAAGCATTTGCATGGTCATGTCTTGATAATCTGATTTTAACAAATATCTCAAAATATTCTTTTTCCACCGCTTACAAAGTTTTCTATCAGCATGAGCTGTGCTCTTATCTTTCAGCTCCTCTCAGCTTTCATAGAACTGAATAGAGGCCCTGCCTCTTTGCTAATGCATTCTGTGAACTTAAAGGAACTAAATGAAGAAGAAGTGCGCTGTAATATTTGAATAAACCACATCGTTCTCGACTCCATAGCTCTATATTCATATCTTGTGTATTTAAAACAGAACACTGAAGAGCTGTGTGAAGATCCATGAATTATTCTTTAAATCAACATTAGCATTAGTCGGAGCTGTTCACCGTTTGTAAATTACTGGAGTCATTTAAAAGCCATCCATCATGCTTTGTCACAAACTGTGTCACAAAGTTCATCAACGCTTAAAGTCCACACATCATTAACAAGGCGGAGCTGATCACTGTCACTACTCAGGTCTTATAAGAACCCTGTACCTTCTCATTAACCTCGAGCTCTGTCCTATTTGTCGCAGATCAATACTTTATTTCTCTAAAAAAGTCAGAATAATGTGCGTAGAGCAGAAGCATTAGAAAGAAAAAAGTACTCATTCATGGGGTGCCTGCAGGCGTGTCAACTGAATCACAATGGAAACCTTCGGTGCTAGAATCCGAGGAAAACTAATAAGGGACCAATATGTGGAGAGTTTACAGGGACAAGCCCTGTATAAATTTTATAGAACGACTACTGCGTATAAATGAACAGATGGGAGCTAATGCATGCTGGGATGTGTGCTTAGCTGAGGCAAATGAGGGAAGCAGAGGGTGCTTATTCTGCTTTCAAAGAGAGAAAGTGCTTCTGCTTTTTTTCACTTATTTCTTGGCTTTGATGGGGGAAGTTTGGGAATTGTTGGTGCACAGAAGGATTATGAATGTGCTGCAAAGCAAACACTTTTTCTCATGACTTACTGTGTTGATTTGAATGTAAATTAGGAGCCCGACGTGCATCCTGAAATGCACTGTCACCTGTGATATCGGCTTTGTAGCGCTCGCTCAGCCGACCTCTGTCCCCAAAGTGTTCCCTTAAATGAAATATTCAACGAGAACAAAAGCGAAACAAATGGAGCATCACCTCAAGCCTTCAGATCCAAATGTAACAATAAGAGCCTTGTGGGTTTTAAGCCACTGTTGTTGTTTTGGCTGTTTTGTCTGCAGGAAAACAACTGTAGCTTTGGCACAAGCATTAACCTGTTTGTCTTCAATTAAAAATCAGTTATCTATTTGTCACTTATTAAAACTTCCAAAGTACAAACAACAATATACTGTCAGCACGGGAAAGAGCATCTGATATTATGTGCACAAGGAAACAAAGGGCAAAACAAATGTTATCTCCAAATGAGAATGAGTTTTGCATCTACCAAAAAAAATAAAAAATGTAATCATCAACTGTTGCTTGCAGATAAATATAGTCATGGATTCGTTCACAGCCAAGGCAAATTTGCAGCGTTGTTTCACACAAACAATAGCGACTTTAATTATCTGTTATCAGCCGTTAATTGCACCAAGAAGTTGTGTTGGTGCCACTCTGCAGACTTGAGATATTACAGTGCCAGGGAACATTAGACTCTTTTTGCAAAAAGCAAGCCAGGGAATGTTGAAGTTTGCAGCAACACAAGAAGTAATAAACTGATAAATCTTATCAAAAGATGTGAAATTATGAGCTGAAAACACAAATCATTCACTAAAACAAACGTGACTTTGAATCCTTGTTGAAGGAATATTACAGTGGTTTGTACCTTTTTTTTTTTAAGATACAATAAATGTGAAGCCACTTTCCTTTTAGTGAAGAAAAAAATCAACAACTAGACCTCCAATTTATGGGACAAATATAGAGTATTTGCTGAATTTACTCTATTAAAGATATTTTATTTTCCCTTTTCCAATTCCAAATACAAAAACTAAACTTGTGCATCAACTGATACTGGGTAAATACCAGTCTCCTTGGGTCACTGTATAGCGTACGGGTTATGGCGTGTGGCTCCATGTACAGAGGCTGTAGTCCTCATCGCGGCGGCCATCGGTTCAAATCTGACCTCTGAATGTCATCCCTTCACTCTCTCCTCCCAACATTTCCTGTCTGTCTTCAGCTGTCCTATCCAATAAAAGCAAAAAGCCCCCCAAAATACCTTAAAAAAAAGAACAGTCTCATCGAATAAAATACATATTATTCAATATTTGTAGGCCTAAAGGGCAACAATAGTGCTCACACTCAAAAGTTTGAAGTTCTTATAAACTGATGATGGCACCAGACACTGCTTGCTCTTTATGCTACAAGTTTTCTGCTCGTTTATTATTTTTACAGGGCTTATAAATGATGCTATCTGACTGTTGCATGCATTGCCTACCACAGATATTTCATTTTAGGTGGTATCAGAGGCATTATAAATCCATACATAACAGTGTCAGAACAACTTAACTTGTTATGGACAAATGTTATTTTGATATGGATCAAAATATACATAGATATCATAATTTAAAGTCACCCAGCGCTTTAAAGCACTTTACACTGTAGATGCCTTTCCCTGCAATCACACTTAAATTCATACAGACATCATATGGAGAAAATAAGACATCCACTTTCTTAATTTTAGAGACAGGACAATGGATAGAGTCAGAAACAGACAGAGAGGGAGAGAGAGTGTGGGGAATGACATGCGGGAAAGGAGCCACATGCCGGATTCGATCCCTGGCCACCCACTTGGAAGACATAAGCCTCTGTACATGGGGCGTACATGCTAACCACTAGGCTTTCGGCTCCCCGAGGGCCACTTTCTGGTTCTACAGTCTCCACTTACTGCACCCTCTAGTCGTGGCTCCTTTACTGGACAATGATTGAATCATTTGACTGACCAGTTCTGGGGCAAGAGCATTTACACACTTTAATATAAGCTTAATACATGAGACATTTATACAATTCAAAGCTTCATAAATCATACTTTATTAGAATTTTGCAATGGTGTCATTTCATTGGCTTTTGATCCATTTTTTTTAGGGTTTGTTTGTATAACGACAACATAGACTTCATTGCTGATTGGGTGACTTGGAAAGTATGTTTCAACTTCAAACTGATATGGATGAAGGGGATTTTGAAGGTCTTATGCTCGAATCGGATGTTCCTGGCTATCTCTATGAGCCGCTATACAGCGACGAGCAGTTGAGGCTGATAGAGACACAGGCGCACAGGAGGGATAAGACCTGCTATGCATTCTGGGAGTTGTTGTCTTTCATCCACATGAGCCAAAAAAACACTTTCTGCCTTTTCTCAGTCAAGAAGGCACCAACTTCAAAATGTATTTAACATTTCTACTACATATATGACCCAATTTCAATACAGATTCATGTTTCAACCGGTGAAGTATCCCTTTAATATCTCGAGAGCCTATTAGGTAAATGTCCACCTTTGGTGAAGTGAAATTCTATTCTATTCTATCTAGCAATTTGCATAGACAGAGATAGTCTTCATAGTGTCAGCATAAATATAATTGCAAGACTGGTTTAGACCTGGAAATTATTATTATTAAAAGATCAGATGTGATTGTGGAAATACTTGACACTGTGTTTTCATGAAATGTGTTGACTCAAACATCTTCAGTCTCGTGGCTCCACATTCTTTTTTTAACGAGGTCTTCTGATTGGACAGCAGATCCAATATTGATTGTTGTGCTGCTGCTGGTTTGCTTTGATCACTTCCTCAGTATGTATAGATGTATGGAGTTATAGTAAAGTCGATTTTCTCTCTTGATAGTATTTGTGAATATTCTCAGTGACACATCACTTCTACAGAAGAATGATGAATATTTGTGAAGGTCATATATCTGTACTGTGGTCGAAGAGCGTGTAACTATAAAAATATAGATGTGTCCTCTATATACAGAAACTGTACAACAAAGGAAGGAATGCATATTAAGTATGCTCTTGATATTAAGGTCATTGTTACAAGAATGACAAGCAGATCACTGAGCATAACAGCATTTTGATTCAGCCTGATGTGGAGTCTCCTCCTGGCTGCTTCACCTCACTGCGTCTCGGCAGCTATCATCCTTCATAAAGCTTACGTTCACTCTTTGAAGAGTTATTTAAACCACGCTAGAAGCTGCATCCAATTTAATTAACATTCAGGAGTATAAAAAGTCCAAAGATCATTTACAAGAGCTATTAGGTTTCCTGCCTTAAAATGAAGTTCAATCTCTGACCCGTGGTGCCTGGGGAGGGGGCAGATTCCCTCTCATGCGCGTGGAGACATCCATCAAAGGCTGCTCGCGCTGCAGCTACAGAACTGTCATGAACAAGTGTTAATGAACCCCTGCAATTATGAACAGCAAGATAGATGCAGTAGGTCTACAGTAGTAGGTCTGAACAGGCTATGAGGATGGAGGTTATACCCAAACAAGCCTTCTGAAGAATTTATATTGTGCATATAAATGAAAAGGTGTCGATGTTAAAGTGTTTACACTTGTTTAGTCTAGAGGCCTAGTTAGCACCAAAGAATGCGTAGTGTTGTGCACGTGTTTGCCGGATGGGCAGGGGCAGATCCAGGGTGTGACTGGGTGGCCTCGTTCCTTCTTGAAATCTAATTGGCCACCCAAGGTGCCACCAAAAGAAATCCCAAAGTGAACGATTTGGGCTGAGATGCAACGAGGTATGTGCGTGTTAGTCGACCAAATGTTTAAACATCATCACTCATGATAGTTGACACCAGAATGACCAGTCAGTTCAACTAACTATGGTAATAATTTTGCCCTCGATGCTGGTCCAATGTTTTAATCAAACTGAAAAATAGCCACTAGCAGGAGCAGTCGCCATTGACTCCTGTTAATGGGCCTGCTCTCCCTGCTTTACTACCTGGATGTAAACTGGCACAGTGCACATAGCCTATCAAAGGTTGGGCAGTAATTTCACTTCAATAATTGAGATAAGAATGTATGCAGGCTGTGTCAGGTGGAATTGCTGTATCGACTGGAGCAATGGGTAATCACATTAAGAGTTATTTGGAGTTTAACCTGATGGGAGGACCAAAGGCTGGTGGTGCTAGCAGTGCTAACGTTAGCCACACATGGCAAACCAAATATCATTGTTTACCTGCAGACAGTTTTAAATAAATTGTGCCCAAGTTTTCTTACCTTTTGACTAGTTGGTTAGTCTGAATTTAAATACCCATTTCACTGGCGTTTAGCTAGTAACATCTTTAGTTACAGCAGCTTTGCTAGTGACTTTCTTAGCATTTCAATATGCTACATTTTCAGTATTTTGACACTATAAGACATATTTTAAAAATGTGACAATGGTGCAGCCTCTTATGTGGGCGGCAGTAGCTCAGTCTGTAGGGACTCGCCGGTTCAAGTCCCGGTGCGGACCAAATATGGAAGTTGGTCTGGTAGCTGGAGAGGTGCCAGATCGCTTCCTGAGCACTGCCGAGGTGCCCTTGAGCAAGGCACCAAACCCCCTCCCCACCATCAGCTCAGGAGCGCCCGCTGTGGGCTCCGTCACTCTGACATCTCTCCCTTAGTGCATGTCCATCGGATCCTGTTTGTGCATGTGTGTATATTTCAGACTATAGTGTTAACAGAGTGTAAAAACAGAAATTTCCCCTTGTGGGGATCAATAAAGTTAATCTTAATCTTATGTGATTAATCATGATTACATTATGAATCAGTTGACAGCACGAGTATAAATGCCTGTGGTTATGACTCTAATTCAGGAAACTGCTCCAGAACAACAGAAAGTGGGAATATATTTGTTACCGCTGTCAGGGAATGTGAGGTCGTATCGTTATCGTCTCTGCTTCAGATCAAATGATGGTGTGTCTGTGTGTGTGCGTGTGTGTGTGTGTGTGTGTGTGTGTGTGTGTGTGTGTGCGTGTGTGCGCGTGCGGGAAACATTATTTCAGACTACTTGGACATAGTGCAGTGGCCATGAAAGCACCCATTGAAAATAGATTTTTTTCCTCTCTTGTATTCATGTTTTCTCTCTCTGTGTGTGCTTGTCTGAGTGTGTTTTTTAATAAAACTATAACATTTGAGAGCTTGGTCTGAGTTAAAGGTAGCACACAGCCTTATGAGTGGGTATGAAAAAGCTCACAAGGGCATTTAAAGACATTCTATTGAAATCCCATGACAGCAGGTGTATTTAGTTTTGAATAAATGAGTTTGTGCTAACATTTTGAGAGCTCTCTGTTTCATTCACCCATTGTTCTGCTTTGTGAGCCTCTATCTACAATTACATGCAATTTTATTTCTCCCGATCCAGAGTCTAGTCTTGTGCAATAATGGACGGTTTGGATGTTGCAGGGAAAAAAATCTCCCCCCTTCTCCCCCTCCCAATTTTAAATTGTAAGAAAATTGCGTCTGAGATGGAAAACATCGCTGTAACTGTTTTGAAACAGCCGTCTGCAAACACTGTCCACCTCCTCACTGTCTACTCAGCTGCCATCCAGGACACCTTCAATAGAGTTAATAAACAGTAATTGTTTATTGTCGCTCTGTTTACCCAGCCAGCACATCAGGCTAGCTGTAAGAGCTGCTCTGAATGTAAATATGCTTCACGGTGCTGTAGAGCAAGGGCTCATTTACTTGAAGTTTCCAGAAAGTTTGTGGATCTATTGAGCAATGACACTCTCTCATGTGCCATCATTGCTCAGTTGCAACCAGGACTGCCATTAAAGAGGTAAACAAGCTCTTACTGCATTGTGCTATATGGCCATCAACATCTCTTTTGTGCCTGTGCACGCAGTGTTACAGTAAATTGACCAGTGAGGATTAATTAGCTCAATAACGGTTTGTTCATACAGCGCTGCTCCAGTCTTTTGTGTGACATCAGAGACTACAACATTGACTTTGACTCTTCTTCTAAGGGTAGAAAAAAAATTCTGTAAAATCCAGAGGGACATCCGGCCATGCGCAGAGTTATAAAGTCACATTCCTTACACCATAAAATATCTATTGTTAGCATTTCTCATCTACAATGGTACACAATGGATTCCTAATGGAGAGATCAGAAGTAAACATCCAGGTGATAATAATCCCACTACTTGAAGGCTTTCTTTGTTTCACTAAATGGTCTTAAAGCCTCACTGACATGTTTTTGACATGTTTGCAACCAGAGACAAGTGTGACACTGCTAATATCAAGTCGAAAAAAACCAAACAGATGACAGGTTAGTTTTGCATTCCTACTTCACATGCCTCACTGACCAGATGACACGTCGCCTTGGCAACACATTTTCATAAATGGGTACTTTATACTGCTCTCTCCTCATGTCCTTAAATTGAATAAAGCTAAAGTTCGAACTCATTAGAAAAAAATAACATTGGAAACAAAAAAGTTTGAGTAATTTTCTCATCTGCTGCCATATTCAAGCGCAAGGGTTAGGGTTAAGGTGTTGCCCTCTAGTGGCCATAATAAGAAATCCTGTATAAAGCATTTTAAATTTATTGTGAAATCAATTTATAAAGTATTCTTCTTATTTATTATTATTTCTCATGCAGTCCATGTCTAAGAGTTGTGCCCAATGTGTTTAACTAACCAATCTAATCAACACCCATCAACCATGGCTGGCTTTCCAGTCAACACAGCTCTTCCTGTGTGCTGTTTAGAGATAGATGTTAAAAGGAAAAGGTAAAGCCAAAAACAAAATTAGACAGAAAACCTTTTTAGATAACAGAAAGGATGGCAATGAGGAAAAGACTGCAAGCCACCACAGATCATTGCTCAGTGGGTTGGCTCTTTAGCATAGCGGAATGGACAACTAAAGCATATGTTGCCTCCAGGCTCGGCCTTCACAATTTAAAAAAACCCCCAAAAAACAGAAACACACACAAATTAATATTTATACGAATAATTTAATGAACATTCTCATCAGGTTTTTCATATACGTGAGATTAATATGGCTTAGTAAATGTCCCTGATTTCTACCCAGAGTGTTTATCTGAACATATAATAACACAGTAAATAGACCCTTTTTCTTCTATGGACTCAACAGCAGCAGGAACACAACACGAGCACAGTTGGAGGCCATTTATATTCACAAATAACACAGAGACATTGGAAACATCTTCTCTCATTAAAGGTCCCATATTATGCTTTTTCTGGTTGTATATGCTCTTTAGTGTGTTTTCCAAGTGTCCTGTGAAAACAGACACTTTTTTCAGACTTTAGCTATTGTGAACGTACAAAAGTAGGTACATAGATTAAATATACGAACCCCAAAAAGGGCATAATATGGGCTCTTTAAGTTCTCTTATAAGAATAACCTTAACATAATCTGCCTCTGCTGCAGCTGCTCCTCTCCTTCCATGTTTTCTTCTGGACTTACAACTTTTACCACAAATCTTAATCAACATGATTATGTCCACTCAAAACGCTTTTACACTAAATGTCACACTGACTCATTCACACCACATTCATGCACTGGTGACAGCGGAAGCTATGTAAGGCCTGGCACACACACTAAAATAAAACGATTTTGAAATGTGAGAGAGCCCACACATGACACACAGATTTTACATTTCATTAGTGTGTAAATGACTTGTTATAACCTGCTGTGGCTCAGTGGTAGATTTAATCATCACTCAACCGAAAGTTTGGGGGTTCGATCCCCAGCTCCTGCCTCCACATGTGTGACTGAATGAGTTACTACTGATGGATACTTTACAAAGCAACCTCTGCCATCAGTGTGTGGATTGATGTGAATGTGTAGATGTGGCCTGCAATGTAAAAGCCCATTTGAGTAGTCAGAAGATTAGAAAAGAACTATACAAGCTCAAGTCTTTTCACCATTGACCATTTACTTGGAGAAAATGCTAATAATGTTTCGAAAGATGTCATTAATTGTCCCCAAGGACTTAATTCTTTTTTTCATGCTTTTTTTGACAGGCAAAAATAAGGCCAAAAATTCCTGCTAAATGTAATCTTAATTAGAAAAAGAATATTAATAAAAGCAACTACTTCATCCATGGATGACAGTTTACATTTCTTTGTATGATGAGCATTAGGCAATGCTTCAAATGCACCAAATGAAGCAATGCTTTCTGGCTGTCCCCCATCGAGGCGTGCATAATGTTGAAGTTCAATCAAAGGAGGATTTTCCTTTTATAGATTGTTTCATTCTGTTAATTATCAGGGGAGGCCTAGAGGCAGAAAACTATTAAGATTTTCACACAGTAATGATAATACGGTTCTATTGAAGATGTGTCTTTTTTCCTTTTCCAAAAATGATCCTGCAGCTAGTCCTTAAAGTCTCTCTTTAGCTTTCTGGACAAATGGAACTCCAGGCTGAGAACAACTCGCCAATAAAATAGCTTTGCACAAGGATTTTTTCTCTTATAATGGCCCTTTTTCTCGATTCTTAACGAACAAGGATGTTACCTGACAGGTGAACGTTCAAGGTGAAATATACAGGCAGGTTGTTGAAGTATAAAGAAGCCCTAACATGCTAATGCAGGACCCACCACAAAGCCACTCGGTGTGACTGCTCAGCCTGCCTTGGTAAGTGGATAGTCATTTGTATAGCTTTATATGTTTTAAATCATAGGCTTCAGATATATCATGCACCATATGAGTGTAGCTGTCTTTAGATGGCTGCAGGAATATATCAAACTAAACATATCATACAGTAATAATAATAATAATAATAATAATAATTTATACTTTATTAAACCACAGTCTTGACACATCAAGACAAACACATTTACAGGACATTAGCATGAGCTAGGCAAATACAGACAAATAGAAACAAACTGTACAGATACTGCGAACAGTACATGAACAATTAATGAGTGCAGGTGTAAGTGTGGAGAAGGTGTCGTTTGTATGTATTTTTGAAATATGAGGTAGATGGTAAAGTTCTAATGTGATGGAGGAATGTCATTCCAAATTTTGGTGTATGTGTAAAAGAAGGACTTCCGACCATAGTTGTTTTTGTATGCAGGGACTGGGGTGAGACTGACCTAGTGAGGCGCACTTGTCTCATATTATGTGTCGGTGTGTAAAATTAGGTTTTACACTCTGTCTAATGGACATGCTACACACACATAGGCCAAAATACACACATGCACAAACAGGATCCAATGGACAGGCATTAATGGAGAGGTCTCAGAGTGAGGGGCATGAGCCTGCTAACACAACAATGTAGGCCACAGGCAATTGCAGCTCGAGCCAAAGACAATTTTGTCCACCACTTGCGCTTAATGGTGCTTAATTATGGTGAGTTCCAATTTAGAACTCCTTCCTGTGCCGCTGGAGGAGAGCGGAGGCTTCAGAATAGCGAAGGTGTCACCAAACAGCAGTTTGTTTTGGTTTCATTCTGGTGCTTAAGGGCGACATCTATTGGATGAAAAAGTCACACATTCTTCCTTTAATGTTGCACCTGAAAAAAGATTTTGACACTTTAATTTTTGCATCCAATTTCCCCATGATTAAGACTTGTTTGATACATCATTTGAATAAAAGTTTCACTCGCTGTGCTGCTCAACAAAGTACCACACGGACAGAAATATTAAATGTAGGGATAAGACAGGGAACACGCCACAACAAATATTGGGCCCTTAAAGGGGTTTTTAGGTATCCCAAACTGTACGTATACATACTCTCATACGGGGCTAATGCATGAGTCAAACGAACGAAGGGCGTTCATCAAAGACACAGGGGTTTGATTCTTGAGTAAAATAAACAACTCCAACAGTTTCACAATGTTTCTCCATTTTTATTATTGTTCTGTGTCAAACCTGAACAGAATGAGAAAGGATTATTAGCAAATTTTAAAGTTTAACTTGGCCTTGCATATTCATCACTGTGAACATGACCCCACAGGCCTTCACATGCAAAAATAACGTAGGACAGGCATCTAGATAGTCGTATTTGAAGCAAAGGGCTTGAACACTGAGCTGAGCTGCTGGTATGCACTCTCATGAATGCCTGCTTTGGAGTTGATTTGAACTGTGATGGCTCAGGTTCTGAGGAAAATAGTGGAGACAAAACACAAAAAAAGTAGTGGAAGATACTGTATGTGTTGTCTGTTGAAAAAATGTTTAAAATGCGAAAGCAGTGCTCCCCCTAATGCTCTTATGCTGGCCTCACACCTAACCACTTATTTTGTCGCAATTTCAAAGTCAGAGACAAATTTCCAAGTTGGACTTGAATCATAAGTTTTGATAGAATTTGGGGCGTGCTCCAGTGATCTCGGCTATTTGTTGTAAGGTGTTCATAAAACTCAGTCCGAGCTGTTTAAAGTCGGTTTGTCCTCGTCTTGGAATTACAATAAAATCAAACATATTAATATTATCACAGGTCTATAGTCTTGTTTATACAAATTGTGTTGTTCAATGACATGCTCATTGTCAACAAAGTCTCACCAGCGCCAAACAGGAAGCTGCAGTCTGATAAACATGGCGAGGAGGTGAAGTAATTATGGTTCTCCTGGACTGTGGCAAAGGAGAAGAAACTGTGGGATTTGTGGAGAGAGCTAGTATGCCGCTTTTACTAGAACTCCCCTTTGTACCACGATTGGGTGAAGAAAGAAAAAAAATTGTGGATAGAAATTGCTGCGGCCCCCTTGAAACTAGCATTCACCTTTTTTAGCTTCTCCACTTTATCGTGCAGGGAAGAACACATCAAAGAGGCGTTCTTGCTCCTTCCACAACTCCACCAGTTTTTCCTCCTTTCCATTTTCTGCGTAAAAGTTTTAGTTGTAAATTTCCACCAGGTGCATGATGGGAATTACTCTCAGTAGGAATCTAGTGGTAGTCTTGCAGTTGGTGACCTAGTCTCACTCTAAAACTGAAATCTCTGTGAGTTGCTGACACGTTGTCTTCAGATGTGAGAGGGTGACAGACAGTAGTCCTTTCAAAGTCTTTTTAGTCTTCTAGCGTGTGGAAGGAATTCACCAGTTTTATTGCTCAGGTTATTTTTAAGGTCACAGTTTCTGCCTTACCTGAGAGTCAACACGAGACTGCTCGACTTCTTTGCACCCACAGAGAATGGTGAAGACCTCCTGGTGGCACTTCATTTGCCGGTATCTGTGTTTTCTTGATAGTTTGATGCTTATATGTTTCTCTGATACACACACTATGGATCATCATAGTTTTACTCAGAATATTTCATTAAACTTGGTGCATGTATACTTTCAGATCAACAGACATGAATTTGTTTAAACTTGTGTTTATGGCCGTATTTTCAGTCATGGTTTCTTGCACCAACATGATGTGACTGTAAACTACATGATGCCAGAGCATCTCAGGAATATAGTTAATTAGTATTTGTTTACTGCACCATCACCCTGGGAGATCATCAATGCCTGTGCATGAAGGATTTATTGATGCCACCCACGCTGCACACAAACTGCCCAAAGTCAGAACACCACATTCAGTCCAGAACTGCTTTTTAATCGTATCTGCAAGGCATATCACAGAAAATGATGGCTGCTTGCAAGCAATCAGTGCCACTTAATTTGTTAGCCCAGTGGACAAGATTATTTTGTGCATTGTTCATGTGTGCCGCTGTAATGGCTTTTTCCAACATTTCCACAAACCGCGGATGGATTAGAAAAACATGCACCAGATAAATGAGTAAAAAAGTTGTCGACTAACAGTGTGAAGAAAATTAGATTTTAAATTGCCTGCATGCGAGCACTATATATATTCATGTGGGACAAATGCTCCAAGTGCCGCTAAGTGATTTAAAGTTGATTGGAACTGTCCCTGTTGTGATGAATGATGCCAGTAATGAATTGATCTCCGTCCTGGGATCAAACTGCATGAAACACTGGTTGTAGGCAAACATTGGGCGTCTATACTGTAATCCCACATGACTGTGCATTTATCTAATGAATTGTAAAGTGATGGGGCTCCCCCTCAGAAAGGTTGTCCCATCAATCATAACTGGGTCATGTACACACGGCTAGGAGTGTGCCTCTGGCAATTTGGCTGTGGTCCATTTGGTCCAAAAACAGACAGACAGGACCCACAAGTATAGTGATGGGGCGTTTTCACACCTATAGTTTAACTGTCCATTTTATGATGACCTAAGGAAAATGCTCTTTGATAAAGTACCACACAGAGGCATGCTCCAAGATAGTGATATAATTAAATGTCTCTTTAATGACCAAATGTTCAAGATATCTAATTATATTTCTAAAGCCTGGAACAGAAGGAAACACAGAACGTATGAACAGTAGCAGGCTCTCAGATTGGATCTTACACAGCATCACTTTGCCCTGGGTATGAATGAACAGATGTATACAGCACAGTCTCTCTCTCTCTCTCACTGTTTCTCTGCTTCAGCAGCCAGTCTCAAGTCAACGCTCGATAACCTCAGGATTTTGCACTTCGTCATTGGCTTCATTTTTCAACACCTTAGGTTGTCACTTGGTGTTCACACAGGGACATTTGCAACGGACCAAAACATGTGATATGTGATCAAAATGCTCTATAATTGGTCCGAATTTCTTGCAGGAAAGATCCCAGAAGCAAAAAAGGATTATTTGACTCCTACCTGGCTGTGGCTCCTCCAAAGACACTTTCCAATTTCTAAGTGGACAGACAACTACATGGACTGATGGCTCATTGGTCATTGGTTTTTATTTTGTTTGCATTTAGCCCTGTAGGCAAACGATACAGTTTGAAAATGAACCAGAACTTAATCTCGGAAATAATATGTTCATATAATGGAGTCACTGTAGGCGCCTATCAAGACAGTTCAGGAGAAGACACACATCAATCCTCCAGAACCATGACCTGCTCATCCACCAAAATAGTTCTGCCAGATATGCGTGTGGTCTTTTAAAACCGATTCAGCAATGATGAATACAAGAAGGGCTTGGCTTGGTTAGCTTGTTTTATCCGGAGAGGCACAATGCTGACGCTTTCTGTGGCTTTATTATGAATGAGACGAGGCTCTGATGGAATTTGGGTATACCATGGGACCTCCCAGATACTGTCCGTTTCACAGCAGGTGCAACATGGACTGCCTTCATTTGACCTCACAGCCTGAGCTAACAACTGTGTTTGTTCTGGATGTACCCACTGACCCCCCCCTGCCCCCACCCTCTCAAAACACAGAAATTGAAAATGTGCCAGGAGCCACTTTTTGAAGGACTCACCACATGGGAATAACTGAAAGGTCACACAAGTCGCGTTTCCTACTGAAAAAAGGAAGTTCTGAGTTCTTTCAGCCATGATAAGTGTTCAGATTGTTGCTCTGTGACCAAAGTTTGTCACATCAACATGACCCTGTGTTTCCACAGCAACCCATTCTGGTGTGGTCAGATGTGATCAGTTGTCAGCAACTTTCATATTTCACCTGTCACTTTTCATCCGTTATTAATAATGCATGTTTAGAGGCCTCAAACTGTAACTTTAACCTGAGGTTTTGAAACTAAAGCTGACAATCTTACAGAGATAATACGTTTGCATCTTGCAGCTTACTCTATCATCAGACATTAAGGAAACATGCTATGTTGAAGTGCTGTCTTAGCTGACAACAATGCAGCAGCCAGTATGTCCTCCTTCTAATTTTAGATTCTGGTCCTGAATGGTCTGGATTTGTTTGGACCAGAGAAGGTAGGCGGTTTTAAGGCACTCCAACACGGCTGTTTTGGACATCCCTCAGTTTGCCAGATATGAGAGCAGTTATCACGGCAAACCAACAGGTGTTGCAATGATGGAAGAGGGAAAGCGAACTGGTTTAGATAGTGATTGTACCCGACCTAAAAAGCCTCTACATATTTTCTAATAAGCTCCACGAGCAGAAACGTGGTAAAAGGATACATATTTGGAGATGCTTTAGGAAAATTTAGAGGAGTTAGAGCGTTAAAAAGATTTCAAGACTGATGCAGAGCTGGCTAAACACTGAAGCTTCAGTGTCCATGACATGGAAACCTGTGTGTGCACCGACTCTTTTTAATTTGGACTGCAGTACCCATTTTAAATGCTAGGTGTCTGAGTTACATACTGTTCCTTTAACACTAGAACCGCCAAGACCGTCTGATGGACGGTTTGGGTGTTTATAATACAAATAACTCTTTTTAAATAAAAACTATGAGCCTCTCATCCTATGACTTTTTAAAATATGTGTCCTGTATGTTTTCTGAAGCCTATGTGTAACTAAATTAAAACACACAAGATTTCTGAGCATTTATGCCTCTAACCGCCGCCGCCTTCATATTGACGGCAGTTGAAAATGATACATTTCCCTGGATTGTTTTCGCGCATCGTTTTAATTTTTTATTAGTTATTGTTTCTATTTATAGACTTCATATATATGCGCAGGAATTTAGCAAAGAGTGACAGATAGATAGGATGTACAAATAGATCAATAGAGACCATAGACAGATAGATACATGCTCATTCTTGAGCCGGATAGTATTTTTTTTGAATTGGTCGTATGCAAATAAAATTGGTTGATTGACTGACGCATGGGTTGGTCGTGTTTTGTGTTAATTAAAATGACGCCACTTAGCTTCGGCCATTAATATTTAGAGTCTATGAAACCAAACCATGACTCTACTGAAGTTACAAACCAACTAGTTTCAGCGCAGAGGTTAGAGTGGACTTTACACCCTAACTTATACATTAATGGAGCAACAGACCACTGATCTTTAAGTCACTCTTTTATAAGTTAGACTGAGGAATGAGATCAGGACTCTTCTCCTTTGACAATAAGAAAAAAAAAAGATCCAAACTTCAAGAGGATGATGATGAATACTAATTGAGTTCACTTGTCTTTTCATTTCTCACATCATGACTGAGTGCATGCTCAGAAACATTTTCTTCTGCTCCCCTCCACTTCCTTCTCATTACCTGGTTTAGTGCAAGTCATACAGGGGAAACCTCTGCACCCTGCAAATGCTTATTTTGAATGCAAAGCAGAATGCTGAAAATGTTCTCCATCACTTAGTGCCTGAAATAATTACCCCATGCCACATCCCTTTTCTTCTGTGAACGATTCTGTCGTTTTGAGTTTTTTCCTTTTTATTCGCATGCTCACTTTAAAAGGCAATGATGCACTTATTCCAAGGACACAAAGGAGCATGCAGCTTTTTTTCAATCTGCACATAAAATTGTGTATTTTTCTGTCCTCAAACTGGCACTGAAGGCAAACTTTTTTGACACTTTTCAGAGCATATCACTTGATCGCTCAGGAACTTCCATCAACTTTTAATTAAAGAGACGAGGGAAACTATGATGTATATTTTAGACCTAATTAGCACGCCGGCTCAGGGGAGTGAAGTGATTAGATGAGTAAAGACTCCCCAAGGATGCTGCAGACGAGCTTACATACAAATGTAACACACACACACACACACACACACGCACACATTCACACACATGCATGCACATTCTGAGAGCGTTTGCCTTCCCAGCCTAGAAGCACTTAAAATGATTTTTCACTTTGGCGTGACATTTTCATTTTTCATGTGCACTGCTATCTTTATACTCACCATTCACCATTTCAGGATTTTCTCCTGACTTGTATCTATCAATAGCTGAAGTCAAGCACAATTATCTATTGGGTTTTGAAAAAAAAGTCAGGGAACACTCAAACACAGTACTAACAATAACAGTCACATCACAGAGCTGTGTTACAGTGGCTGCTTTCAGAGCTGCTATCAATAAAACTACACACAGCTACACAGTGAATGTAAGAGCAAGAGACAGAGGCTAACTGAAAGGAAAAAGACTCAGTTATTCAAACTGAGAGGCAGAGAAGGACTTTATGTTTCTACTGCTCTCACAAGGCAGGATGGTCCACATGAGCGCACACTTTTACCAATCAAAACATTTCTGTTTGTTGCAGATGTCCTGCTAAGACAGGGCTTAGACTAAAGAGCTTTGGCCTGATTAATCCTCATTCAATCAGAAAAGAAATCAGGTGAAGGGACCCTGTTTGCTACCACAGTTCTGTAGTTTAGTCTCAAACCTCTCAAAGTGCTCTGAGACCAACCATGGTTGCCTTGATTGGGCAGGACAGTTGAAGAGAGATGAGAAATGTTGGGAGGAGAGAGCGGGGTTGCGGTGTTGGGGCATGCAGCAAAGCTCTGATGCCGGTGTTATGCCAGGAAATGCTTGCCTTCCAAGAAATTACATAAACCTTCTGAACAAACAATTTAACTCTTATTGCTGGAGGCTGATGTCAAAGTATCACCAGCACAAGCACAGGTACACAACGTTGACTGCCTTCATTATCGAAACCCAGAGTGTTCTGGCTGTATCTGAAAAAAAAAAGCCACAAAGTCAGTAAAGTAGCATTTTCCATTTTATTTTTTTATTCATTTTTTCTTTTAAACTGAGCACGCTTCATAATTACATAAAGACATGCATGTGTTGTATAACAATTTTATGTACAAGAGGTAACCATGCTCAGGTCCGGGTAGTCCCGGAGCAGACCAGTGCAGACCAGTTGGGGAATGGGGAGGAGGGACAACTTTACCAAGTGTTACTGCACCCAAAGTACATTTGATGCAATATTGACTTTAAGCACTGGCACGCCTTATCTTTAAAGCTACTCATATTCACTAAAATAGCATCTATGACTTTAGGTGTAACTCCAATAGGTTAACAATAAGTATGAAAAACAGAACATTTTCTTCTTGCATGAGCAGAAACTGAGCTAAGCTAAACACTTTCAGTCGCCTCAGTAAATCATCTAACTGGCCTTGATGGTCTTTTGTCTGTTTCAGGTATTTTCTCAGCTTTCTATATCTTAATGATGATATTCTTCTGATGCACAAAGCAGCTCTATTGTAACACTGAGGCTGGCAATCAGAGGAAATATCAAGATGCAATTTACAATTTTTTAAATATGACATCAAATGATACATGATTGCAGCACAAACGAGAATGAATTCATCTGCACCCATCTTCCCTATTGAGCCGAGCGTACACTGTTCAATTTAGACCCCATAGTATAACTACAGCTTTTTATGCTTTCTCTGTTTTGTCAAAGCACATTGTAAACCTGGGTTTTTAAAGGTGCTATATAAATAAAGTTATTATTATTATTGTTGAAGTGGAGATGAATTTCAGCCGAAGCACACGTTGTGAGTCGTGCAGTGTAGGGGGAGCTCGACGGTCCATCACGGCCTGATCAGATGCTCTTGACCAATCCTTGCCCTAATGTTAGCTTTCAAACAATATTCCTCACATGAACACCCATAGATTGGACATGAACAATACTTTATGAAACTGTTGACTAACATTATAAAAATCTATCTCACGAAGCGATATCTATTCAAATCGTCTCTTTTCTTATTTTCTGTCAATGCATTCCCCTCCATAACTTCCTATTGAGTCTTATATTTGCTCAATGGCATTTCACATAATACAGAAGCAGCAGCAACGACTTATTTCTAATTGCAATAAATTAGGTGTGCATCACTGGAACCCTGTCTTTTGTCGTTTAGAAGGAAACTGTCCTTGGCTGCAGTCATGACTAAGAAAAGAAAGCTGTAAAAAAAGAACAGACTGAACAGACACGAGAACATCAAGGCCAGTTCGATGCATCCCTGAAAAGAGTGACAAGCAGTGTTTCCCCTACCATTATAATAGGGGGGCTGTTCATTCAAGCCCCCTGCCTTTGACTTTTTGGCGATGCAGCAGTTGGGTTGACTTAAAGAACCTTGTTGGGTTGACTTGCGTTCATCTCCTGCTGAAGACTTTTCGGTGTCACTTTGGATGCTGTGTGCAAATTGATTCTTCAACTTCAGTCCCATAGATCTGTTTTGTTTTGTTGGAGATTGCTCGGTGTTGTGCGTGAGTCTGACTTAAACTCTTCTACTCCACCGGACCTGCTCCTGGCTTCATCGATACAAATGCATGCTGCATGGCCAAGCATTGCTGCAACCCACACAGTTTCCGTTTGTTATTCTGGATCAAGTTTTTAGAGTTACCGAAAGGCTCAATAAGTCAGAGTGTATGTGAGTTCATGAACGCAAACGGATGCAAGATTTAAAGACTGATACATTTTTATCATGGATTATCATGAATTCAGGTTTGAACTGGAACATCAATATTAAATATTGTTGAAGAACTGTCCACCTCCATAGCAGCTGAAGTTTTAATAACAGCCTGCTGAGGACGACATCGAGGTCACAGGAATAAAAAGGGATGGAAATCTCTTCTGGAGGTTGCAAAGAAAAGCTTCTGAACATCATGGTTATTGTTTGTATGAATGACGTCTTTTAAATTCATTTTTAAAAAATCCTTGTTTCATACAAATCCCCGATTGCATTAGCAGAATCAAAGCAGTCAAGTGCTGTTCTCTTAGGTTCTCTAAAGCTGATGTGACATTGCACGGTAAACATTTACCCAGGATAAATGGGGAGAATAAGCAATACAAGGATGCCATTTTTTTTTCCTGCAGTGTATAGCAGCACACAGTCTTCCTGTTTGGCATTGAACAATTGTTTGCATATTTGCGTGGCTTTAGGACAAAAAAATGAACATACTGGCACAGCAACCTCCAGCTACATGACTGGAGAAGGGCCCATGCAAATGAATGCTATCAGAGACAAAGTGTGATAAATGTGCTGTCAATAGAGATAGTGCAGTGCCACATCACGCTCCCCATCACAGAGCCAAAAGAAATCTCAGAGGCTCTCACAGGCTGCATCGCACGTCGTGTAAAGAGAACATGAAATGCTGCAGCTTTGCAATATACTGTAAAATATCTAGTTTTTATCGATGTCTTATGGAGTTGACTTTCTGTTTAAAGACCTAGTTTTTGAAATTATCATGAACTTCTTAAATGTACCGTCCTTGCTCTGAAAGCGCTTTTCTAAAGAATCCAGCACAAAGGCTGATGGCAGACTCCTAAATTATCAATGAAATAGGCAGTCATCTTTTTCTGAATAGGCTCTGATGGCTCACAATAACATACCTACAGCTGAAGTGCTGCAATGTGCTAGTAATTTTCCTTCCAAATCAATCCCATTTAGGCCGGCATAATGTCTTGTTTTTTTCTGCCACAGTCTGTGGAGGGCTGAGAGGAAAGAGAAGGCTCGACACACATGCCCGTCCAGAGTCATTGTTGATCCTTTTCTGCCATGTTTCAACAGCCTTATCACGCCAGCTATAGAATCTGGACCTAGTCCGTACCTGCCTAGTGATTGGGTGTGCAGCTCCCTGATGACGGCAGCTTTCACTTCCTAGATATGATTACTATTCTTGACCAGCTGATTTTCTACACTCCCAGGGTTGCCAGGACAATAAGGACCTACTGGTGCCAAAAAAAATAGATTATTAAATGGTTTTTAAGGCTGCACTAGCATATGTTGTTGATTTAAAGAAAACTGAAAGACCTAATTTATTTCCTGATCATGTGAACTCTGAAAGTTAAAGAAATGATTTTGTTGTCAACGGCTCTGAATAGATCTGTAAAAACACATAAAGAAGCAAAACTTCAATTGAAGTTAAGTAACTACTTTCACAGCCCTTTCAGTGTACTCAACTGTTCTCAACCTACAGTAATACTTCACATTGCCATTTAGTTGACATACAAGTAAATACGGCAACAATACAGAAGCAGGGAGACAGAGAGACGTGATTGGTTCATCAGATTGGTACCTTGTGGCAGACATTGGTTGAAGTTTTTACATGCTTACAACTGTTACAGATGACAGATTTTATTTGTTCCATTTTCAGAGGACATGAGTTATTAATTTCTGTCAGGGTGTAAAGACAATTTCAACCAAAATCTTAAAAAGTGTATCCGGAGAAGATTACCAACCCTGCTTTGGTGGAAAAAAAGTACCAAGGGGGTTTAGTTACTCTTTAATAATCCGTCTCCAACGCATTTAATCTCATATATATTTATTGTATTTAGTATTTTCCACTCCAAATGTTCCTTTTATTTTTAAATTAAAAAGCCCTTAGAAAATAGATGGCAGGATATTTTCTCTTGGATGTGCTATGAACTGTTTCCAAAGTCCATGAGGAAAACAAGTCAGTCCAGAATCATTGTGGAGGGACAATTTAGACAAAATATAGAATTTCAAAAGTAGTTTCCAAGAAATGACAGCACTTTAGAGGGTGGATACAACAACAGTAAGAGGTTGAAATAGAGACAAATTGGCCAATCTTTTCGACCTAAAGCAGCTGTGTTGGTATTGCAGGCATGGCATACAGCATTTTATTTTAAAATACCACTGAAACAGTTGACCTAGGTGTATTTTCTCATGTTTTTCTCTCTCCTGCAACAGAGACGTTTATGTCCCGCAGCAGCTAGTGGAAACAGAAAGCTTTTAACTAAAGTACCCAGGAATGAGATGGCAAAAGGACAACAGGTAAAACTGTAAAGGTTGGTGGGTCTGGCTCTCTGTCGACCCATCCCTGCTGACTGCTTTGAAAAAACAACATTTTGAGCTTCACTTTCTAAAGCCTATTTGAAATGAAAATACTGATTTACTAGGACTGTGACATTCAGAAGGTATTCAGACCTGTTCCTTTTTGTTCACAATTTCCTTTTGCTGCAATCTTTGCTCCAAATAGTACATTTTTTAAATCCCTTATACATTCCATAAAGACAAAATAACATCAAGATTTTAGTTTTACGTTAAAGTAACTAAAAGGTGAAAACAAATCCAACATCAATTGGTTGAGAGAAATATCCGATGAATTACTGTCGTCACTTCTTTTCAGTTCAGCAAAATGGGAATCAAAGTTGGATCAAATTTCGAGTAAGAAATGTATTTGTGGCGTTGTAACACACGCATTTATATACATAAATACAGTATTCTGTTCACTTACAGTGTAGGATACAGTGGGCAGGGTGTGTCCTGATGGCGGGCCAGTGGTGGCATGGGCGCCCCTAGAAATCTGATTGGCCACCCCCAGGTGCCATCCCGAAAATCCTACACTGTGTTTGGCTATTTGCCCTGTCAGAATCAGGACTTATGTTAAAACTAACTCTTAGGTATTTTTTTTGGAATGGCTGCTAGTATTTATCCAAGTATAATGCACATGAAGTGTTTATCACAGCAGCACATACGGCAGCTTTCTTTGGGAATTGCTGCTTCCGTATGCACCGGTCTTTGACGTTACATCCCATGTTTCCACGGCAACGATAAACATGTTGTGGCGGCCGCCTCAACAAGTCATGTTCCATTACAACTATAAAATTACTGATTTTTTTGGCTTACAGAACTGTTGGAAATATTTGAGGTAATGTAAGTACTCAACAACAACTAAAATGTAGAACATAGGTTCAGTCAATTTTTACTGAATTTAGATATTTAAGTTTTAAGAGATGAATCACAAGGTAAAACTGACACAAAATTTCAGTCAATAAATTTGGGGGGCATTTGGATGCTGCAGTAATTCTAATGCTATAATATATCATTATCTGATGGTCTTTCAGTTCGTTAATTATCACAGAATCACTCTATCTCGATATTATGGGCCTTTATGTTGCATGATAACGTAGTGTACCGTGTTGTATCATATTGTGTCCTGTCATGTCGTAAGTAAACATAAGATGGTGTATCGTGTCATACTGTTACATCGTATTATATTGTGTTGTGTTGTATCTGATCTTCAGGATTGTATCACCCATTCCCACCCAAAGTAAGAGTCAAAGTCTTTTGTGCTTTTTCAATACCAAATTGCTTAAAGCAGCTTTGAGGTGACGTTCTTGATAATACTTTGAGGTTTTAAAGTCCAGTTCAGCACGAAAGCCACTGCCAGGGAAAGCAGAACACCATTTATGATAGTCTGACACATTGAATTATTTCCCCATCACTTCTTTTATAACTTCTCATTCTCACTGTAGTCACTGAACATTGTCTGGAGCCCTAATTCCTCCAGTCAGCAGGGGAAATCGGCCATGCAGGGCACTCGTGGCTTTTCTTGACTCGTAAAGGGAATTATATGTAAATCACTTGACACATTTCCTTCTGTCTCACCTTCACAAAGCGGAGCATGCTTGTCCAATCCAAATGCAGTGGGCGAGAGATTTGTAACAGCAGATCGGAGCGTGTGCAGCTGCGTATCTGAGCGAAACACTTATTTGAGTGAACAGCAGAGGGTCGCTGACATGACTGACGGTGCACGTCTGTGAAGGCAGGAGGGTGATCTGTTTATGGTAATCTTTCCCCTGCCAACCAAGCGATGGAAGTCATTACTTCAGATTGTTGAGAGGATCCTGTAGAGAAAAGAAAATGCTGGCTAATGATCCAAAGCGGTGCAGGATAACAGTTATGATGGGCATAAAGGACGTGACCATGACTTGAAAACCCTCAATAAAGATGTTCCCTATTGTTATACAACAAGTGGCTTTTCTTAGGATATCCATTAGTTTGCTGTCCCTTTTGTCCAATGGGCCATCATGAAGTATTAAACTGGAGCATTTTCTCCACCTCTATTAGAAGAGGTCACTGCTGCTAAATGATTCTCTCCGTTTGACTCCTTCCCTCTTTTTTTAGTGTATTTCTTTTCAAATCATCTCAGCAGAACTCTTCTCCTTTCAAAAGAATCTCACTTTCAGCTGTTGCCTCCCGCTGAGACTTGTCAGACTGGTGGATCGTCTCTTGTGTCACTGAGCGGTGTCTGAGGCCAATAACTGTCACACATCGGAGAGCTTTGAGCTTTCATTTTTAAGCAGCTCCTCACACCACCTCGGCAACCAGAGCCAACATCGTGTCCATGCTCTCTGTATTCATGGATCACAAGACACAAGAAGCAGCTGATGAGGAAATGTGAAGAGTTTCACATGCATAGATAGAGAAGCTGAGCCTCTGGAAAGCAATGTGTCTTGATTCTTAAAAAGAGTAAAAATGGCATGCAGCAGGTTTAATATGCAGTTAGAAAAAAGTTGATTTGTTGTTTGTCCGACTAAATGACGTATGAATGGGATTAGTTAGTTTTGATGGTCACTTGACATAGCAACATCTACCATCAGTGTGCAAATGTGTAGGTGTGACATGCGGTTTAAAAGAGTAGTCAGAAGACTAGAAAAGGGCTATACAAGCTCAAGTCCATTCACCATCATACTGAGCCAAAGGGACGGCTACTTGAACATGTATGAAATGTACAGAGCTGTAAAGCTGTCCATTATTTAGACTTACAACCATAGCAAACAACCAGTTTGCTGCTTGCTAATTTGTTAGCAAGGTCAACTGGAGGAAGGTCCAATTGTGAAAGGGGGCATATTGCCACAAACTAGTGTAGTCGGACACACCTCTGTCAATAAATCGATTCTCTCTAACTCTTAACCCTTCACGTAGAAACAAACACATGAACGTGCAGGTTTTAAGGATTGGTCCTCGTAAACATTTTGTTTTATGTTGATTCTCATGAATTGATAAAATAACTAGTGGAGAAAAAACAGGGGAAGCAACACCAAACTTTACCAAAAGACTTGTGTACCACAGTTATATTATTTACATGTCATCAGCAATTTGGAGATGTTCAAATACATGTTTCATCCGGAAACCAACCCCGAGACGGCAACTTATTAAACCCACTTCTAATGTCTGTGTTAACACAACTTTACAATGAATGTTAGCTGCGGGGTTGAGCCACCAAAAGACACATTCTGCAGCGCACTGGCTCCGTGAACAGTCCTCATGAGTAGACACAGTGGTATCCAGCACCAGGATGGGAATACACTCGCTCCAAAGCTGCCTTGAATAACTCAACACCTGCCTCAAGCATCAGAGCATCCAGCCGACATTATCAGTGACAGCAGCAGTGTCACGTGTGTGTGTTTGAAGGCGCTTCGCGTGCAGCCGGCTCAATTTACTTTCCCCACTCATGAGGGGCCGCACTCGTAATGTGATGTCACACTCCCTCTCCTGACAAGCGGTCATGGAAGATGACATCATGGCTCGCATTAGAAAAAAGGAACTGGCCAATAAATCAATGGCTTTTAAATGTTTTAACCCCAAATCATAACAAAACGTATCTCGATACACTTAAAAGAGCAGAGCATACTCTTTGTTATATTTGGAATGGAGACCCAACATGAATCGACCATGAGCTAGCATGTTTATCTCCTACACTGTTTCTGCGACTCAGTGTACTTTCTGCCTGCCTTGTTTGTAAAATGATGATTCCTACTTTGAATTTCTCAACTCTTTGGAGGAGTCACGAGGTCAGCGCCATAGACTGTAAATATTAATGTATGAAGCCTGAGCGACGTCAGCCATCTGTTGCTGCAGAGGGTTCTGCAGCAGCCGCCATGCTGGAAATCCTGTCTCAGCCTAACTTTCAGTCAACCTAACGACAGGCTGGAGCTGAGGCGGGTTCTAAGCCTCTTGACGAAGCGTTACAACGCGCACCACCTGTCGATCATTTCAGCTACTCACCCAACTATGGATAACACGTATCGTTTTCAAATCAAAAACGGAGCCGCTTGAAAAAAATGAACCCCCGGTCGGTGTGTGCCAGTGATGACAATAACTAATCAGACCTATTTCGTTTTTTTGTACCAGGCTGTAAACGTGTTAATTTATGCTGTGAAAACAAAGATCAGAACCATGCTCTGGTTCGCTTGTCTTCAACACACAGCTGAATATCATCAATAGTATGTCCCCCAGTTTCCCCATACCACTTTTGTGTTTTTTGAAAAGTCATGTTTTGTTTTTGGATGTTCATGAAAAATGTTGCTCCTGGTTCTACATCACCTGGCTTGTATACCCTGACAAATGTTCAGTTGCTCGTAGGCATTTCTAGGCTATCACACAGAAGTAATGTGGAGGCACCTTCCAGCGATACACACTCTTTGCAGAGGGATGAATCCCTTGCGGTAATTGCGCTTTTTCTCTACTCATAACAAGCACAGTAACAGTGTTTGAACTTTAAGCTCATGCTGTTATTTGTTGCGCTGGTGCTGTTGCCATGTACAGTTGGAGATTAAAAAATAAATAAAGTTGGGTGTATGTATGCTGTACATGCTGTATGTACTCCACTCTTCCTCGTGCTCCTGTCCATCATTTTTTATTACAGCACTAGACTGTTCACCTGACTCTAAAAATGTGTAACACACACTCACTCTGAGGGAAAAGCAGCAAATGCGTAGTCGGAATTCACTGTCATAGTTAGTCTCATTCTGTTCAATGCAACATTATCAAATGCATTCACATTGAGCCTACAGGTTTAAAAGAGTGCTGATGGAAGCACATGAAATACATGTTGATGGGCCCCAGGGAGTGTTTTTTTTAACTCGTCAGAACAACACAAGGCACCCTCAGCAGAATGAAACGATACGGGACAGATGAGTGGGTGGGAGCTGGAGGTGGCATAAAGTGATTCACCATGGCCTATTTCACTCCTGGGTCACTCTCAGTCCTAATGTTTCAGAGCAATTCTACACCCTGCCTTGATATGCTGGCAGAGGGCCTCGGCTTCGCTCTCACGAGAGTCAAAAAAGGCAGAGGCACCCACTGGCCCGCTCTCAGAGCAGCCCGGTGTCTCCGCACAGCTGTAGCGCTGTCACTGCAGGCCCAGGCAAACATGAGTCCGGCAGAATCAGTACAGCAGATGAGTCTGAAACCGTGCCTCAAGGCAAGCTTTCATGTACTAACTCAGGCCCCGGTCTTGCCAGATGACTAGCGGCTGCTCCTACTGCGAGTCGGAGCTTTGATAAAGTGATGCAGAGCAGAGGGAAGTCTGCAGCTATGACTTCCACAATCTGATAAATATTAAAGGTAAGAGTTCAGTTCAGTTCACAGCCCAGCGGGGATGTGTGGTTTTTAAAGTCAGTTTGTTTGAGCTGGATGTCTGCCGGCTGATTGCACCTAGCCAGACATTAGAAAAACGAGAAAAATACTTTAATAGTAGGCTTCTTCTTTCTGTGTTACTTGCAGTGACACTAAAGAGAGTGTAATGTTTCATGGGTAAGGTATTCCACATCTTATTTCTCTCTCACATCTCACATTCTTTACTACTGTGAGGAATCCTGTTAAGTTAAAGGCAGTGTTGGCAATTTTCTCCAGATCCACTTTTTAAGATTTTGGTTGAAATTGTCTTTAGGTCCTGATAGAAATCAATAACGAATGTTCTCTGAAAAAGGAACAAAGAAAATCCATCATCTGTAACAGTTGTAAGGCTGTAAAAACTTCAACCAATGTCTGCCACGAGGTACCAATCTGATGAACCAATCACAGCTCCCTGAGTCCCTGCTCGTTCTCTATTCCTTGCATGCACTAGCCCACACTCAAAGCATGTATGTGAGGGGCGTGGCTTTAGAGGGAGCACAGAGGGGAGGGGATGGGTGCAGACGGGGCACTGAGGGAATGCTACTTTCAAAATCATGCTAGTTTCCGAAAATTACCAACCCTGTCTTTAAGGCAGCTAAAAAGTAAAAGTTCACAAAACATGTTAAATACTCTACAGTGCTTGATACACACTTTCCAGATAAAAATGCAATACATAGAGTGGCCCTCCCACAGAATTGGCTGAGCCACTGAAAGAGAATGGGCCACTGCAGATATCATTTAATAATATCAATACACGCGTGTTGGATCCTAAGCACTAGCCTCCTGGCAAACATTTGCCTTCTGATCCTGCCTCCGATCAGCACTTGGAGCTGACTAAAAAAAAAATCAACAAGTTCTTGTTTGGGTCAAATTAGCATCGTTTCTTCTCTGGTATCTTGACTGTTGTGCAGGTCTTGGCATGGTGATACACAGTCACACATTACTGGCCTAACATTTAACTTCCATAACATTTACGTTGCAAAAAGAAAAAAAAAGGCTCATATGGAAATTAGGCTCATACAACTTTAAGAAGAGGGGATTACATTTTGATAAAGGCAACGATTAATAGAATGTGTATTTATGTTGTGATTATTAAAGGTAAGTCCTTTGTTTAAAAATGACCAACGAGTCACACAGGTTGCCATGTTGTGGACATGGAAGGTTCAGTGTTTAGCCAGCTCTAAATCGGTATATTTGACCCTCTTATGGATAGAAATCATTACAGACCATGAACTTAAAAAAAAATTGTATATTGTATCAGAGAGTAGCATCTTTTAATTTGTCACCATTGAACACTGCTGCCTCTATTTTGGTTTCTATAGAAACACACATCTCATTTATCTACCCTCCATACTTCTCTGTTTATCTATCAGGATATGAACTCTGATTTTTTCATCGCTCAACAATAACATATCTTAACACAATGAGACGAGCCGCTGGTGGATCAGAGGAAAAAACCACTCACTTAACTCCTCCATCATTTCACTGTGACCAAATTGCCAAGCGTTGTTTGACAGAATGAGGCTGAAGTGTTGCCTATAGCACCATTGAGAGAGTCAAAAGGCAGTGTAGCAAAAGGAGAGGGAGAGAGATTTTCATTTGACAGTCACTGACGCCCGGGCTTCTATTCTCCTCGACTTCTTTTTCTTTGTCTGGCTCAAACAGCACATTAAAAAGAGGTCGGCTCGCTGGTTGAGAAGATCACAGGACACGAGGACTTGTTCAATATCCCCAATTAGGGTTGAAAAAAGAAAAGCTAGTTAGCCGAGAGAGCTGCTGCTCTGCATGGACCCTTGGCTTAACAATCCACTAGAGCTCTCCGGCTCTGTTTTGTGTGCACAGGGCCAAAAGTCCAATGGAAACCAGTGGAAAGTATCAAAGCTTAGCAGTGAAATGAGGCCCCTCAGGGTAAATGGGTTCTGCAGAGAGAGTGAAGATGAAAATCGTTCCTTGCATCCTGGGAGATCACTTTGTAATTGGATGGAGGAAAAAAGCTAATAAAACTTAGCTGTTAATGCTGCGGAGAGGCTCTAAATTTCAGATTTATATCAAAAACCAATTTTATACTTAGCCAGGGACACATTTCAAGCAAATTGTAAACGCAATATTTCTTGTGTCCTCATTAAAAAACTGAAGTGAACCTTTTTTTTAATTATTCCCTTAAACTCAATATTTTTCCAGCAGGCAATCGGCAGCCTGTTGCAACAGCTCAATGACAGCTTGTTCTTTAAATGTAACTTTTAAATACTCACTGCTACACTTAGAAGAGAGGCGGGAAGTATAGGGCTGGGAAACAGATCGAGTATTTAAGATGTATCGACACATTCTCAAACGAGATATAGAATAAAATAATATCGTACATATGGATATGGCTCATGTTGCGTTAACACATTATTGTATGTTTATGGGTTAGGGTTAGAGTCAGTGTCATCTAATGTCAGTCCGTATATAGCACAAGTTACAGACACAGGACACACTGGGATGTGTTTTTGTTGAAACTATTTACTAACAGTCGCCTGCAGCTTTTCATACCTGCAAACACCTCTTTTTAATGTAGGGACATTCAGTTATAATATGCATGAAGAATTACAAATAACACATTAAGTAGCTTGCTAACATGGTTCTGCAGCAACATGTTGAGGAAATCTAAGATCCACTGGCACATTTCCTGGAAGCTATTTTCATTTTTCACCAAACTGTCAAGCTGTTCATGAGCACGCCGCCATGCTACTACACACACATTAGCCCCTGTAGCTGCAGGCTGCACGGTGTTACACGAGCATACAACTACCACCTGTGCCCACGAGAAACTTCAAACAGGGAAACATTTATTTTTTTAATTTCATAGATGCAGACTAACACACAAGGTGTTTACTTTGATTTTCAATAATATGCAAAACCAGTGAAAATAATCATTTGCATGCTTCTGTTTGGAGAAGGAGTTTAGATCATGGTGGTGAAGGTCGTGGTGACTGGATGTTAACATTCGCAAGTATTTATGTAGAGGCTATCTAAACAAGTATTGGTATATAAATGCATTATCTTTTTTTTGTAAATCATTAGAGTTTGATAATTAAAAGTTCTTCTGAAAGAGGCCACAACGCTTCTCTGCGCAACATTTTACAAGTTACTGAAATTTGCTACTTTTTGTGAGATGTTGTCCAATTCTTTCGTTTTTTTGACCAAAGAACAGCAGATAACATCATTCCCATCAGCCCCAGCTGTATTGTTTGAGAGATAATCAGGTACCAGGTGACTGTACAGAACACAGCAGCCCCATTAAGACTGCCAGTATGAGGTACAGTATTTACTCCCATGTGACGTCTCGCCTTCAGTATGAATGTCACACAGGCATCATGTGGGACAAAGTGATCCCCCCCCCTCTCTACTGCCATCTGAGCTAGTAACGAAGGCGTTTCAGGAGTTAGACGGGGTCGGTGGGGACAATATGATTCAACAATGGAGCCCAAATTTGATTCGGTTCATATTTCTTCAACGTATATTATACAATCTAAGGCTTTCTTTCGGTTTTGAAAGTCTGATGGTTCTACTTGAATTGCGCTCTTGCGGTGAAACTCTGTCATTATGCCTCTTCAAACAGCATTCCTGGGTGGGCTGGCTGTTTCTCTTCCCTCACGTGATGATACGGCTAACAGTTGTAGAAGGAGGGGTTCAAGTGAATGAAACAGGTTTGATAATCAAGCTGAAGGAGACACTGTCCCACCAGAATTAACACAGAGCTGAGAACAAACAGTTTGACTTTTTTTTCTCAAAAGTCATTAATCAATGATGTATTTAGTTAGGTTATATTTAATATCCTTGTTAAAAATGAGGCATATTATACTTTTAAAGGAGCAATATGTAACTCTGACACCTAGCATTTAAAATGTCCAAATTTGAAAACCTTGTAGAGAGCCGTCTCCATCCGCCCCCTCCTCCAACAAGTCGATGTGCACGCAGGTTACCATGTCGCAGCATATTCATCCTAGTTTTACCAGAAAACTGCCTGCCTGCTCAAATCGCTGTCACACCTTTTTTGTTGTTTGCCTGGCAAACAGAGGGACGACCAAAGCGGCGGTGTGGGGGCGCCCCAAAACCGCCTACTTGATTTCATTCAGTAGATATCTTACTTATTGGTCCTTTAAGCAGGGCCAACAAATCAGAATATTTTTGCATCCTTACTTTTCTTTTTACATTCGACCAGTGATTTTCTTTAAAGTGTCCCCAGCAGCTCCAAAAACCTGATGTCATTGCAATACCCAATCTCTGAGAGGGTTTTAAGTTAGGTTTAAATGTATGTGGTGCATAGTAATAACTAACATGGTTTTCAGTTTTGCAAACTCCTTTGTGTCACACAGTCTATACTTGTCATTAATGGTTGAATAGAATAAATTACAAATTCATTTTGTTTCAATAATCCTACTCCTTGTCAGATAATGTTGACATTGGATGGATTAGTAAACAATATTATTAAAAGAAAATATGATACCATCTAAAACTAAGAATCCAGGCAGAAGAAAGGATGTTGATTCTTTGCTCTGATCCATGAAAAGGCTTCGAGTTAAACAAGAATAATAGCTGCTGTTTAAAGAGCAGGAGAAAATAGCACAGTGTTACATTTTGTCCCTCTGTTTAACTCATCTTTATTGCTCCATTGTGTGACTAAACCTCAGATCTTTGCGTTCAGCTCCGGGCCCTTCAGGAAGACTATAACTAGCCAAAACAGAAACTAATTGCTGCTGCTGAAGGCGAGTCTTCAGTGTATGACTCATTAAGTTTAGTTTTAATGAACTGGTGTAGTGCATGATTAGGAGTGCAGGACAAAGACCCCGATGCCCCGGCACATTAGTGTGCTTTAATGTCTGATAAGTTGGGTCTCGGAGAGTCGTGGGGATCGGGTAAGAGCTCTCAGATGCCACGCGTTTATTTTTGGAGGATCAGTATTAAATCTTTCAAGGTGATGAGAAGGGAACTTTTTACTTCAGGCTATGATACCGGCATCCTAGCCCAGGCAACAAACTCCAAAGCCCTCTCCACTTCAAATGCGTCAACAGCTGAGGGTAACCAAATAATGATGCAGTTTATGAAGGATTTATAGCAAACACCAGTGGAGAAACTTCAGAGCGAGGTTAAAAGATACTGGAGTGTTATTCATCAACCAATATGCCGCAGCTCCAGCAGCTATCTTTTTTCATGCTGTGCTGGTTTATGTCCCGGAGCTGTATACTCGCTGTGCTCTGCTATCATTAGAGTGACAGACATGCATGGTTTCACTCAGCTCGCTGGTGCACATCCACATTTGACTCACTGGTTGCAGCAGAGTGACTGCTGAGACACAGCAATGCAGCAATTTTGAACCCAAAAAGAAAATGCTCACTCCGCTGGAAATTAGATTGAAATGAACGCGTTTAAATTGATTTCCCGCCTAAATCAATATCACTGAATGCAATGCTAACCGTAAGGATCTGTTAAAAGATACAACAGGAGTGGTGCCCCCAGAGCCCTGTCAGTGCATCCTGGAGACACTTTCATTAACAGTTACTTACCCAAACATCAGCCTGGCAAATTAAAGCACTCAGACATGCAACGTTGGAGAAGATTGCAGGAAACACCGGCAATACTAGATCGCCGATGGCATCCTGGGATCAACTAAAGTTCAGTGTTCAAGGTGAGGGATTCACAATTTCCCGGCAGAGAAACCCTCTTAATCTCCATCTTCCTCCTCACCTAGCTGTCTTTTTGAGCAGTTTCCCATCAGAGAGGAGGAATGCTGCACGTCAGGCAGTGCTGGTTGTGATTTCTGACTTCAGGCCTGCTGGATGAAAAACACAAGGATTGCACAAAAACAGATTTATATGCAGCTACAAAATCTGAGTGTGCAAATGTTATTCAAGAAACAACAGAAATACTGGACTGTTAGAAAGAAAGAAAGAAAGAAAGAAAACAGCATTCACCATCCCTGCAGGCCAGCAATCATAACCAATGACAGTCCACCAACAGTATCTGTTGTTAAATGGTTTGCTTAAATCCAACACAATATTTGTGTAACACCAAACAGAAGAAATAAAAAGGAGCAACGGTTGACAAACAACACACATGGTCTTCAGGTATAATTACTCTTTTTGTCAATCAGGTCTGGTGGCTCAGAGGTGCGCAATGAAACAGAGCAGTTGGACCATTATGATGATGAATTGAATCTTTAATAAGTGGTGCCACCAGCCGCAATCCTGTAGACTGTGCATACTTTCTCTAAGACAACTAAACAGTGACAATGGCAGATCCCGTGTTCATTTTTTTTACTTTTCCTTATTCTTGAGCTGCGGTCTATGGCTGCATCCACTCACTATTGTCACGATGCAAATACATTTGAAGGCATGTGATTGTTGTTGTAACTGTTAAATGTAACCGTCAAGGAGTATTACCAGCAGAGACTGCTGCACTGTTCACCATGGAGGGCACCGTTTCAGGCAGATGGACAGGAATGTACATATATCTTGGTTCATTTTGCAGGGAAGCTTGTGCCGAGTATAATGCTGGCACACAGTATGCTAATGTTAGAACCGCTGGCGTTTGTGGTGCGACAGAAGGCAGCAGCCAGCTAGTCCATGATGAAGTTATCAGATGAAGTGAGCAGCTCAGTGACTGTTTTCCAAACCCAGAAGACTCTGACATTTTTCCAACACAGCAGCAAACAGCCACAGTATGTTACCTCAGCTTCTCCAGGTGACAATGGGTTTTATTGAAGCCAGTGAGCTCCAAAGAGCATCTGACTCTGTCACTCGTATCTCTGGAATAGCTACAGAACATTGCTTACAATATTTACCTGGGGGTTGTTTTTAATGCCAGTCGTCTGGCTACTAGTGGTTAATCCAAATTTAGAGCATTAGCTGCTTCTCTCTCTCTCTTTGCTTGTCAATGTGATGTATATGTGCAAAATAGTAAGGGGCGTGGTCTGATTTGAGGCTTTGTCAAAATTGCCAATGAGAGTGAGCATACCAGTAAGCGTCACCAACCTGATTTTTTATACTTTTACAGCTCACAAACATGGCAGAGAACATAAACACAACTTGTCAGGCGGGATTTTAGTTTCTCGTTCTTCGTTCTTCACTGCAAAACAGAATTCATGCTAGTACAGTCGGCTGGGGACGTTGATTGTCCTCCATATTTGTTTTTCCTCTGAAGTCACGTTTGATCACACGAGAATCTGTGAGAGTGCGATCTCACGGTCCAGTTGAACAATCGAGTGTGTGCGTTCTGAGGATTATAATGTTAAAAAAAATTGGGTGAAACTGTCCTTAGGGTCTGTGGTCTCTCATGTTTTTGGAAATAGTCTATTATGTAAGCGGCTTTAAATACATCACCAAAGTGGGAGGATGTATTTGTTTGGTGATTGTTGACACATGTCAAGTGAGAAATCAGTGCAGCTCAAGAGGCCTGCCTGAACTAGCTCACAGGCATAGCTCCGTTTGTTGTTTTGGTGTTAAAATGGGATCTTTCATAGCAGTAAAAAGTGGAGAAATATTTAATGAATCACAAATGTTTTAGTTGGGCCAAAATGCTGTCATGAGCTCTGGCTTTTGTTTGCTGTATGTCCCTGAATACATTTCCCCCGCTCTGATCCACGTCGGCTTCTACAGCCTGTAGGCAAACACGTCATGGATCCTTCTTTAATGCGTCAGCTACTTTGTACAATCCACCATTGACAACAGTAATCTTATGAAACAGGTTACCTCTGCCTGCTCCTCTTGATACAAACAGGTGCGGTGTGTGAGATACTTTTTTGAAGGTAACATTAGTTCCTTTACAGAAGAGCTTTTGTTTTCCCATCCCTCCTTTTATCTGCATGCGAACCCAAGTCCACAGTTTCAAAGTGAGGCCTACAGCAGCGACGAGGCCCATGCTTTCATACAGCTGGTCATAAAAGTAAAAAGAACCCATTGATCATACCTCTGTGTGTTCACAGAGCCCTGCTGTTATCCACTGCCGCTCCCTCAGGTCCATGGGCGCTGCAGTTTCTTTGAAATTGTGCTCAACAACATACACACACACACACACACACACACACACACACACACACACACACACACACACACACAAGCTTTTAATTTAGATAATAATAAAAACTTCTCTCCACTAAATGGTTGTTATTTTTGGTATCTTAATCTGAATGGAAACATCTGTCCCGGGGGTTAACTACTTTAAAAAGAGCGATTCACGTCTTTGCTTGGTGATTGGCTATTGATTTTCCATCTGTGTAGTAAATTGGTGTGCAGCTTTCGCCCAACAGAGACAGAGGAAAGAGCTATGGTCCTGTGCCATTTCATTTCTTGGGCCATTAGCACTGAGGGATTTATCAACTGTTGTTCCCGGACTGTGTGTCATAGTCCAACATGACACTGCTTCATTGTTTGAAGTCCATAGAACAGCTCCAGTTCAATGATCAATTCAGAGTCGTAATGGTATGTCACACGTTACCAGTGGAGGTTATTGACTGGAAGCATTCTCAGGACTGAGAGCGATATGGTAGCTCATGAATAGCCCACCATGACGTCAGCCATATGTCTGGGGGCTGAATGCTTTTGAAGCAAGCGTCTTGAGAGTATGCCCCTCACCATGTTGTTGTTTTGAAGCCAGAAGTGACCGTGTTTCTACCAATGTGTGGATCAGGGCCAGAGTCCATCAGCACAATCAGAGCAGATTAGGAAAACAAGAAATACATGTAAAAGTTGTTGTTCTCTTTGTCCAGCCTGACTGTAAAGGAACTGAGGGACTGATTTGCCAGAAATGAACTAGTTGAGTAGTGTGCACACCATATGATGGAGTGAAACTACAGCGCTGCATGCACGGACCCATTGGAATCCACCTCTAACTTTTATTATTAGGCCAGCCTTGAAAAATGAGTTATGAGATTCACCATTTAGACAACAAGCTCCCTCCCTGCAGCAAGCAAGGACAGCTTGAGAGAAAGAGCAACATTCATTCATGTGTAACGGCTGCACATACTGTATGTACATGAAGTATTTTTTTCTCTCTCACTGCATGTAGCTGTAAGCACCAACGTTTTCAATGTGACGCTTTTTGCAGTGAGGCCAAATACATGTGGCTTAGAATGGGGACAATGTTTCCCCAAATCTCCACACACTGGCTCATTTTCATGCACGCAACCAGCACAGAGACGCTTGTTTGCTCTGCAGCACAGTGAGGGGTGAATTTAACACTTTGCATGCCTTTTGTAAATTAGACTGTGACAATCTTTAGTTTAATTGTTTGACCCTGAATCTCCTGCTTTCTCTTCTACCGGCCTACCTCATAGGATATGAAGTTAAATGCAATATACAAAAACCTTCTGAAGATATCACCTTACAATTTATAATTACATAAACATTATGTACTATACATTGACACTGCTGCTGCTGTACTCTTTTTGGCTGTTCAGCAGCCCTAAACATACTATATAAGCAGTAGACTGCAGTCCAGGGTAAGACTGCAGTCCAGTATATTTAATGAATAGGAATGTGGTTTTGGTATTCACTGTGTGCAGACGAGCTGGGTGCTCTGCAGACTCTCTCTCCTTCCATTTTGAATGACAGAGAGAAATCAAAAGAGCTCCAGAGAGGCTCAGAGGCCTTTCATCTGCCACCAAGCAAAAGTAGGTAAAAGAACAGGACAGAGAGTTAGAGAGAACTGAGTGACTGCCTCTTCTGTAGATCATCTCTTTTTGCTCTGCGTGGCAGCCAGAAATCCGCTCTGACTGAGGACTTTGTTTTCTAGCTGTGGCTGCCCGCTCCTCTCCGCCACACAGAGCTAGAGAGTACATCCATTAGATGTATATTTTATATATGACTCTGAGCCATGTACATTACATATTTCATACTTCGAGGGAGAGCCAAAAGAATAATTCAACTACTCAAGCTTGACACGTTTTTACTTTTTCTGCTCACCAGGCACTGTGGCTAGAGGTTTTCCAAAGTTATAACTCAGCATTTTCACTGGCCAAAATGTTGTTTTGTTATTCACCACACACACGTTTTCAGAATTCAAGATAACTTTTTATCATTCACCTCTATACCAGACTGGTACACAGTACTGTTGCATCTTGCTGAAAAGAAAATGAAAAATATTTGTATATGTATTGTTACGTTCTCGAGATGGCAAGGGGATGAGGGGAGTAACAATAAAATAATTTAAAAAAACCCAAAATGAAGAATAACTGATGCATTATTTAATTACAGCTTATGATTGTTAGTTGGTGTCAGGTGAGCTCAATTGCCAGCTGCAGTGGAGAGAAGGGAGAGCACCAACCTGCAGAGCACAGGAGAGGGAGAGAGAGAAACAAACACACACACAGCACTGCGGCAAGTAACAAACTCACACAAACATATATTTCATGATTTATTACATTTTGTACACAGATTAAATACGTTTTCATATTTTTGATTATAGAAACTAGAAGCCTATATATACCACAGACCCCACTTCAGGTGCTGAGCTAAGCTAAGCTTATAGCTACAATTTAGACAAAGCCCTGTGACCCCCCCTGGGATCTTTGGCGCCCCCTATGGGCCTGGACTCCAGTTTGGGAATCAATGGTATAAGCCTGTCAATTGATTACCTTGAAAAAAGCCTTTTACAAAAAAACATGGAACATCTCATTCAATAAATATTATATGACATCCAGAATTATTTATGACTTTATTTTTTTTTTAATTCTAGCTATCAAAATAATGTAAACCATGACCAAACCCAAAAGGTATTTCTTTATATAGCTAGGTGAGGGAAATGTGTATTTCTTAATTGTCGTGCGGGACCTTTGCTGCCCTTCTCTGTCTGCTTAGATCTAACAGCCCATAAAGTACAAACACTGAACTAAAGAAAAGCCATTTCATTTTCAAATTATCTGAAATGCTCAGTGTCCAAACTCAGGTTCACATCTATCATCCTGAGAGCTCTGACAGCTGTGGATTTATCAAAAGTGAGGGGAGTGGAGGGGTCAGGGTGCACAGCATTACTCATACTGGTCAGCTCATTGCAGGTTAGGTCACCTCAGACGCCATCGGCCTCCCTCTGAGCTCATTGTCACACACTGAGGTGGAAGATGGAGGTGTAGGCCCTGTGAACCAGAAGCCACCGGGATACAGCCGGGTCATTATGAACTCGCCCCTGGCCATCCCCTTGCTTCTTCTCTCCCATCTCAATAGATTTTGTTGTGGGTGGGGAGAAATGTCTCATCAGTTTTCTTTCTTGTCCCCTGTTTTCAGCACTGCCACAGGCTACCCCGACTGATGTGCTTCCTCCTTCTCAAACGACAGATTTGCCATTAACTGCCTGCTTTTATGGACATTCTATCATCGGAGCCTGACATAATCAATGACGATTGCCATACCGGACGAGACATTCTCTTTAAAAAAAAAAGCTTTCATCGTCAGCAGCACGACCAGCCTGAAATAGGTTTTTGCAGACCTTGTGCCACATTTTTCGATTTGAGCGTGTAAAGAGATGAGAGAAGCTTCCGGTCAACATACGCATTAAGAGCAATCTAATTTAATGCAATGCAAAGTTGGAGATAAGATGAATCCACACAGAGATAAAGTGAGCTTAAATTGAATCTGCCATCAGTCGGAGGAGACACACAGACTTTATTCAGCAGCAGGCTGCGCTCCACCTCCCAGAGTGAATTTCTGTCAAATGAAGAAGATATTAATTGATTTAGATGGATACCTTCTGCATAGCTGCAGACCTTAAGGGAGATTCTGGTGTTTTAAAACCCCTTTTTGGATGCCAATCAATCAATCATTATTTGTATAGCACCAATTCACAACAAATGTTATCTCCAGACGCTTTACAAAAAGCAGGTAATAGACTACTCGTTTTCATGTTACAAAAGAAAAATGGGATAGGTGGAGATGGTATAAGATGCAGAAAGATTTTCTCCTTTGTATTCCTCGCGTTTCTGTTGTCCACACTTTCTTGCCGCTGAGGTGCAGGTCAGAGCAGGCCGTGCATGGTAATACCTTGTGATACAATTTCAAATTGATACAAATATGGACAATTTAAATCCATGAGACAAAACAATATATGGAGATACTTTTTTTAACCAGCAGAGGGCACTATCTGCTTTTAGCTTCTCTTAATAGAGGTCAGCTACAGCAAAGAAGAAAGGCAGAGAGGCATACAGGCATGGCGAAAACTAGTGAATGGTGGTGGTAGACACTGTCTTGTTTCAAAGCAGGGGTGTAGAAGCAAGGTAGGCACATAACAGACAAGTCAGAAACAGTGTAAATATAGCAATAGACTGTTGAAAGACACAAAAAGCGAAATCAAAATGATGCTGCACGTGAAACAGTTCCATGCTACAAAGCTCGAGACACTAATACAACATTGAATTGAGTTCAAGAGCCAAAGACATTACTACATGCAGCAGTTTTTCTAAAGGTTTTCAATGGTTATTAGGAGTTTGGCTGGTTGGAGCCAGGTGAAATGACTCGACCTTTCAAAAACATGAATGAAAACTTAGATTAGGTGACAGAAAGATGCTTCAAAGCTAGAAACACAGGCTGCATCCCTGTTTATTTAAAGAGATTGCCCCTATCCTTTAATGTGCATACTGCATCCTGCAACCATGACGTTCTTTTTTTAATGACATGCACAGCCGAGGCGCCAGACAGATGCAGGGGACTTGAGGCAGCCATCATGAGAATGGGTATGGGTAGTTAAAAGCAAGTATATCTGCAGCCGTAGAATAACAATCTGAGTCTGTTAGTGGAGAACAAGGTCTTTTAAAAGATGTGATTTGATTTGGTGAATTTGCCCGCAGGAAATATGTTGCAACCGCCTGCTGACTCTATAAACCAAAACAGTTCAACTTGAAGTTGTAGTTTAAAGCAATTTTCAATATTTTTTCATTCAGGAACAATGTCAAGATTGCTTTAAAAATACCACATGCTCACACATCCCATTAGCTGCACACCATGACCACCACAAACAAGCTGCTGATTGATTACCCAGCATTAAACGCTGCAGACTTACATGACAGATAGGAAGAGGCAAACCATTCCTCCTGTGGAGCTTCTTGGCCTTGAAACTGAAGACAAACCGTAACCCAGCTTCTTCGGAGCTGTTGTGGAAAAAGCAGCCTGCATGGTGTTGTTTATTATTGGCTCAAAGTGTGCTAAAACAGCTCAGCCTGCCGGCTCTTTTCATGTGGATATTAATAACTTATGAGTCGAACAATCAAAAGGCATGCATAAGTCTGTTGTGACTGCTCTCTTAGTGGGAGGGTGTGACAATGAAAAATGAAACAAAAGAGCAAATAATAAAGAATTCATGCTGGGAGATGTATGAGTGCGGCGACTGCAGGTAGTATGGGCCTGAAAAAACTGCCACCACTCTTATTAGCACCTTTAACCGCTAATTACATAATCTGCATGGTTGTGCTGATTGCCTGGAATTAATATAATTTCCCTGTGTGCAGAAAATGTCCTGTGATTAATGAAATCATCAAGATAAGCGTCCCCAGATACCCACAAGCCCGCGTTCTGTTTTTCATTGCATTCAGTCACCCAGATAGTCTCAGTTCCAGCGCTTGAATGCAGCCTTTCAGTGTGAAACAATGGCTGCTACGGCAATCACAGACACGGCTGCCGTGACAATGAGGCTCGTAGAGCACTCTTAAGCGTTCAGACGAGACTTGAGAATGAAAGCGGCAGCAGAACCTGCGCAGGCAAATCGGAAGACCTGTGTTTCCTTTTCCAGCAACATGTGAAGAAGAAAAAAACACATTTCCAGGATTGTGTAATCTGACATAAACAGACGCTTTGAAGAGAGCATTGTCCCGGTCTTTTTGTGCACTGCACACAATAGCAATTGTGCTTTTTTTTTAATCCAATGCACATTATGGTGCTTTTCATCATCTTTTAAACGCAGTAAAAGGAGATCTATTGCCTTCAAAGTACAAAGGGAGAATGTAATTGAACCTTCGAGAAAACGTTGACAGCCAAACAATATGCCCCAGTGTGACCTTTGAGCTGTTTCTCAACGCTGGACTATTTCTGGTTCACATCTATCCTGCTGTATAAGTCCTGTCCTGTGCATATGTTAGAAAACCATCAATCAGCCGTGTCCTGTTTCTCATTTAAAAAAGTGCACAGGCAGCAAAGGGAGTACAGTGTATTGATAAGAAAATGAGCGCTGTCTTAGAAAGGGTCAAATATTGAATCACCAGAGCTTATCATCCAGCCATAAAACACAGTAACCAGATGCGACGTGGTTTATAAAGCACCACATGCAGATTAAGAGCTTCCGCCCCACGATCAATGGATCATCAAGACCCTCCAATTAAAGAGGTGGCTCCATCCTAGAGGCTCTGTTTGGTGCTAACGATAACACAAGTCAATTAAAGTGGCTAATTAAATGATAAGCATAAATTAAAACACAGGTCAAGCAATTGAACTGTTGAGTTTTTAAGCAGCAATATCTCTGAATGTGCTGAGGAGGGCATCAACAAGTCTTCCGGTGCAAACTCAGACGTGGTTCAAAATACCTTTGCAGGGTGCAGCTGGAGCCCTGCACACAGGAACAGGCTGGGAACTTAACTAGTTAGTTAAAATCAAAGCTTGGAAACTGATAAATCCACACGATTTATTCCATTGCAATATATATAACTTTAAATATTCTGATATTAAATGTGTCATGAATAAAAAGGTGCTTTCTGTAAATCCAAATTAGAGGTGTGCATCATTTGGTTGCCATTGTTGAGTCTCCTTTTTATTACCTTACGGGTCAGGTGACTAATGGCTCAGTTGGCAGCGTATGAATGTGTGTGAATGGGATTAGTTACTTCTGATTGACACTTCACACAGCAGCCTCTACCATCAGTGTGTGAATGGAAGTGAATGGGTGGGAGTGACCTGCGGTGTTAAAGTGCTTTTTGGTTATTTTGCTTCTATCTTGGGTGCTTTTTGTGTGTCCGTTGGTAGTTGTCTATGGTACAGTAGAGTCATTTTGTCTCTTAGTTGAAACTTTTGTCTCTATGGAAGCTCTGTGTCCTTTCAGCATTTCTGTCTTGTCTGTGGTTGTTTTCAGTATATTTAATTCTTTGGGCTTTTTGTGCCTTTAATGGAGAGACAGGACAGTGGATAGAATGGGAAATCACAGAGAGAGAGAGAGTGGGGAATGACATGCAGGAAAGGAGCCACAGGCTGGATTCAAACCTTGGCCGCCCGCTTAGAGGACTGCAGCCTCCATGCATGGCGTGCGCACTAACCACTGCGCCACCTGCGCCCCTGTTTTAAGTTTCTTATCATGTCTTCTTGTGTTTGTTTTGCATGTCTCTACCCATTTTCATGTGATTTTCGAGTTCAAGTATTTTTTAATTAATTCTGTTCCTCTTTTTAGTTGTTTTGAGTCTCAGGGAGTGAGAAAGTGGTAAATGACATGTGAGAAAGGAGCCAGAGGTCAGATTCTTGGAGGACTTGGGCCTCCGTACATGGGGCCCTTGCACTGACCAGTACGCTACCGGTGCCTCGATTTGTGTCGGTTTTGAGCTATTTTGTGCTCATTATTTTTATTTGCAGTGTTTATGCAACACATTTTGGAGTTTGATTGATTTTCTATAAGAATCACCCGCTTCAGAGGTTCTGGTACTTCGACCAATGGGCTTTACCATTCAGGGATCCATTTATACATTCAGCGGGGTGGCTGTGGTTCAGTTGGTAGAGTCGGTCGTCTCTCAACCGGAAGGTTGGGGCTTCGATCCCCAGCTCCTGCAGCCCCATGTCCAATGTGTCTGTGGGCATGACACTTAACCTGAAAGTGGTCCTGCTGCTTTGTTGTCGGCATATGAATGTGTATGAATTGGATTAGTTAATTCTGATGGTCACGTTACATAGCAACCTCTGTCATCAGTGTGTGAATGTGTGAATGAGACCTGAGATATAAAGCGCTTTGAGTAGTCAGAAGACTTGAAAAGCACTTTACAAGCTGAAGTCCATTTTGCATTTACCAAATATCAGGTTCAGACTGCCAACATAAAAAAATGAGACCACGAAGCTTGGTTGTTAGGCAACAACATATTTTATTTCTTTTCCTGTTTTATACACTATTTAGAAAATAAAACACATTGAATAAATACAAATTTAGAAAGCAACAGATTTCCGCCGTATTCTCACAGCAACACGTGGTTATTCTTACAGATCTCTCAGGACTAGCGGAGGGATTCGCGTCACAGAATCCACCCTAAAGCAGACTTGGGCCACACACTGCGATGAAACACTTAAGACTGGGCATGCAGATGCTGAAGTGGTCCCCATTTACAGACACAGAGAGAATGGATTGGCACATTGATAAGACGTAGAGAACATCTAGAAACAACCGGGGGGCGGCGGGGGAGAGGAAAAAAAGAAAACATCTACTGTATATACACGTAAAATAAATAAAGAGAAATTAGGTCCAAGACAATTTTACTGTACAGATATGTCCATCAGATGTGACCGACGTCTTTCCTTCCCTCTTAGTAAACCTTCATCATCAGCCTCACCCATGATTCTATAGAGTTCAATATAGTACAGTACAACATGGGATGTTCACCAACAGCAGATTGCACCATTTACAGTGTTACAAACAAACACAAATATCAGCCAGCGGTCCTAACCAACTGCTATTCCTTTTCAGTGTTTGTTCATAGTAAGGCAGGACACAGCTGAACTCTTGAATCCTGTCATCCAGGTGTACAACAGGAAGTCCGGCTGCCTTGACAGTGGCTTAGATAGAAAATTAACTCCATTCCTGTTAGGTGTCCTCTGGTTCGGCGGTGTAAAGTGGCACAAAGGAGTACAGGTTGGATCAGAGCGCCAAGGAAAAGCAAAAAAACAAAGAAGGTTTCAGTAATATGTTACAAGTTGTCCAGCAGGCTTTGTCACTCAGTCTTTATGACAGACAGCGTTTCATCCAGGCATGGCGAAGAACACAACCAGAGCTGTATACATTGGACTAAGGAGGCAGGACTAGAGAGCCAAGATGCAGAATCCAGGAACCAGACCTTCTCCTCACAGAGGGGCGAGCAGTAAGGGATTGGTGCTATCTGACCTCCAAACAGTCCAGGTACTCCTGGGCCAGGTCGTAGCAGAACCGGTACTGCTCCTGAAACAAGAATAAGAAGATTTTAGATGTCAGAAACAGAACAGAAAATTCTCCCTTCATGACATCACAAAGGGCAGTAACCCCTCCCCACAGGTGTGTGACACTCCCACAGCTAGGTGTTTGTTCTGCCTTCTCACCGTAAACAATAGGACATGGTGCAAAAAATCCGAGCAACATCCCTTTCCAGAGAGGGGGCGTGGTCAGACACAGCTCATTTACATATTTAAAGGTACAGACACAGAAACAGCCTGTTCTGAGCAGGGCTGAAATAGAGGGGTTTATAGACATGATCAAATATAGGATCAGAGTGGATTTAGAACAAGAAACTTCACACACATGTTTTGGGGAGCTCTGAGACATATTTAAACGTGCTGAAAAGGAGGAGAATATGTGACCTTTAATGACATTTAGTGGACATGTGGGTTTCATTATAACCAAAGACAGCCACTGCATCTGACCGAGAAATACAACAGTCTGTTGTTTCTTAAACATACAGAACTAGATTCTTATATTTCCCAGAGCTTTATCATTCAGATTAAACAAATAAGTAAGAAAAAAACTTCAAAGTTAAAGTTGGCAGAAAGTTAACTAGAAACAGCACCATGCTAGTGTTTCCTGTCTTCATGCTAGGCTAAGTTAAGCTAACCCTTTTCCTAATGTAGCTTCCAGCTACTCCATGAAAACAAGGGCAGATTTAATCATAGCTTAAACTCTGCTTTATAATTAGCAAGAAAGTATAAGAGCAGTATCAATGTATTGATCTACTTGTGTTATGGTCAGAAATATGTCAATATGTGCATTTCCAAAGATGTCAAAGTAATCCTCTGAAGATTTACATCTTAAGTAGGAGGTTTAGTGCCGCAGACAGGGTAGCGGAGTCACAGAGTGTTAAGAGAGAATGCATGTTTGTTTAGGTGTCTTCATGGGGTTTGTTTATTGTAGCAAAAACATGGAATATCTCCAGCCTTATCCTTTAAACCTTTAATTTACTTGGGGTTTTTGCCATGAATCTGCATGCACAAGATGAAAACATATTCAATGTGCCTTTGAAACACTGTTTATGCTTGTCCTCAGAAATGAATGTCAGTCTGCCAAGATACAACCATGCCTATGATCAATGTGAGACCAAAAACAAAGGTCAGAGGCCCTTTATTTCAGCTCTACATGAAGATGACTGTTAGGATTCATTTGGTGTATAGTGATGCCTAATCTGCTTACTCAAAAGCATTCATGTCTTGAGGTTACTGTGGGTGGAGAGCAGATTTTTCTCTGTGACTGCAGAACGTCGGATTTACATTTTAAAAAAAATCCTTAAATTGACTAAACAGAGATGTGAATGTAAAGTGATGTTTCCAATTATCGACCTGTTAAAAATAAAAATAGAGCAAACAACGACAAACTGACCATAAAGCTTGATATATCACTACTCTATGTGTTCAGGAGGGAAGCTGGCTTACAGCCATCAGAAGAGGTGGGAACACAGGAAATGGAACTATTTTGCGGATTATGGCTCACAATCAGCCAGAACTATCAATGTTGTGGACTTTGCTGGGCGCAATGGAAATCAGACAAGAAGAAAATTTAAACTTTTTTTTTCCTTTGAGAGACCCTTACTGCTTATATACAGGTGAATCTGATATTCTGGGTTTTTACGGTGTATGTGATTAAATAGATAATTTCATGTCTTTGTCCTCTCTGAGTGGAGTTTTTCAACATGACATTCCCTGTCTGAGGCAGCAGCCATATGTCACATTAGAACAGAGTAAAAAAGATTATCCGTGCTCACCATTGTCTCCACCATGTTTGGCTTGGAGTTTCGCAGTGTTTTGGCAGCAAAGAAAACATCCACCATGCTGTGGTGCCGAATCATTTCCAGGATCATGGTGCAGGCACAGAAAGTTCCGCTTCGACCGCCACCATTCCTACTCCAGAAAAGACACAGACACACACACACACACACACACACACATATATAAACACATGGAAAAGAAGAATTGAGACATGAGTGACCTAATAAAGATGTGGTAGAGCAGCTCAGTCAGCCTCTCTGAGGGGGGGGGAGCTTTAGAATGAAATGTCACAGTTTGACTGAGCACAGATCAGGCATGCTGTCAGAAAAAGGCCAACTGGCAGACTTTCAAGATGAATATCAGAGCAAAGTTCTCATTAAAATACAGGAGCAGGGATTTAATCAGATATGAGATGACTAACACATATTCTGACCTCCAGAGATCAAAAGGGCTAATGCTAATGCAGCTAATGTACAGACTCCCTCGATAAATGGGAAGTTTTTCTCTCTGTAACTCGGACTTAATGATTTTAATCATTCCAAAGTTAAACAAGCTCTTTTTGACCATGGCATGTTTTAAATAGACGTAGTGAAGTGAATAATATCCTGCACGGCTTTGTATAACAACACATTTATCTTGTGGTCTAAATATTCAAAAGTCCATACTATCATAGAGAATCTGAAAGCTCTTTCAATGAATTTTTTTTATGCAAGAATATATCAAGAATAAAATTCACGAGCAGATGTTCAATTTCATACTAGATTTGAAAGTCTGATGAAAAATTGTTGGATTCAATATAAACTGCAGCTGAAAATGTAAAAATTGTGCCAATCTTTACAAAAAGCTTTTGAACTGATAAACAGGCTGTAAAGGCTGCAATGTATTCCTTATGGGCAAATAGGCTCGGTCAAAGTGTGTTAACTTTGGGTGTTTGACAACAAAGGCTCCCTACAGACTTTTCTGTTTAAATGTACAACATGTAGAATTTTTACACTAAAATATCTAAATTGTCTATCTATGTTTTTTGTTGTTGAGTTCTTGCAACGGTTATCAAATCCAGATAAATCCATCATTTTGTAAAGGGACATGTCTTTTCATGGTGGTCGCCATGACAGAGCCGCCATGACAGACACGACAACACGTTCACCGTTGCCGTGGAAACAGCGAATGTTACGCCAAAGACTGCTGCATAAGGAAGCGGTAATTGCCACTGAAAGCTGCCGAACTGTTGCTGTGATAAAAACATCATACATATTATACTTGCATACATCGTCAGTAAACATATTCTCTTCCTCAGGTTGGTTTCGGCCATTTGTCTCAACTACGGTCAAGTTCGTTTTTATCGTTCAATAATTAGATTGAGCGGAGAATGGCGGGTGCTGCTCTACTGCTGCCTCAATCATTTAGCTTATTTGTGTTATTGGTCGACTTTGGTGTTGTGAATGATTGTTATGGATTGAACAAAACAAATGTGGACAAGAAAAAATAACAACTCAAAATAAAACACCTGTCTGGGTTTTGATAGACCCGCGACTGTCATGTTCTGCAACGAAAAATGACTGTTTTCTTGATGTAGTCTTGTGCCTTTAAAAAGGCTCTTAAAACAGATTTATCTGACTTTTAAAATAAAATTATACCTCTGTATAGACACTTAGAATTAAACTCTGAGTCTGTCAGTGGCAAGCACAATCAGGGGACATACTGTGAGCATTATATATACATCTTATATACCAATATTTCAGTGAATCCCCAACATATATTAAAGTAGGGCCCAAGTTTAAGAAATACTACTTTCACTCTGTGATTCAATGAAGAGATTGTTTGCAGGCACACTCACAGGCAGTGGACAATGGTGCGTCCCTCTCCACACTCCCTCTGCCAGTTGTGAACCTGAGCCAGGAGGCTAATGAAGGCTTTCTTGGAGTCGGGCACGTCGCGGTACGGAGACCAGCGCAGGAACTGGAAGTGACGCACCACCAGCTGGCCTTCCTGCAACTGAAAGAGAGCGAGAGTTTTGGAAAGTGAAGAAAAGGTTAATCAAGGTTTTAAGACTTTCCATCAGAAGCCATCATACAGTATGCCTCATCTGTTATGCCCCACACATATTCAAACGTCTATCTGGTTATCAGCCGGAGGGGAAACTGTCAACACTTCCAACCTGCTCAAGTTGAAACGTGGTTCTCCCGTTCTGTACTTGTTATTGGCTGTTAAAGTTGCAGCGTATAGAAATGTACTGTAGCTCACATTCAAGTCATATAATGCTGGAGTTGATCTTATTAGTGACCAACATGCATCCTAACTGAAAGTATCAAGCATCAACAGCTGGATCAGAAAGGAAGTAAATCCCTCGAAGTTTGCTGTACATAAAGTCCAAATAAAAAATAAAAAAGACCAGGGGCTGTGTTGTCTTTGTCTTTTAGAAGTCAGGACGTTTTAAAATACCAGCTGGTGATTAACCCATATTCATGCTCTAAATGTTGCTGAAGAAATCAAACAATCTGGATTCTTTACTGGACCTTCTTCAGGCTGGTGTTTGGATTTTTTTTCTTCCAGCACTTGAAGAACTGAGAGTTCCTGTGTTAAGTGTAAGAAAGGGCATGGACATTGGGAGACGATACCTTGAAGGTACCTGGTTGAATTTCTTTTTGAAACACAGCTATGTTTATGTCCAGATACAAAATAAAGAGTTGGAAGCTCATTTTTTAAAGCCTTCATTTGGGAGACACATTAATGAGGCGACACCTGCGAGCCAGTTCACACAGACAACTGGAGCAGCACGGAGTTTACTCTGACAGGCGCCATTCTCACGATCTCCAATCACACACACATCCTCCAAATTGAGCGGTCTATTTAAGCTGCAAGATTTCCAGTCTCTCCCTCTGTTCTGTCAGTGCCTTATCGTGCCTTACCTTTTTCACTCCTGAGAGTTAACCGCAGCCAAATGCCTTGTATGCCTTAACATACTTGGCTAATAAAGCTAATAGGGGCAGAATATCTGAATGGGGCTCAGTTGTAGAAACAGATGAACTTGGTCGATCCAACTTAGGGAGGGGATGGGGAGGAGGGGAAGTGGTGTGCTGAAGGGACAGCGTTGATTGGTGCTGAGGTGTGACATCTACTGGACGTCAACTCTCAAAGTTGTGTGTTACAGTTTGACATGAAGCCATTCTCTTTTCAAACTTCACCAAACTGAAATTGTTTCTCCACCTTGATTTTGCATTTGGTTTGGCCAAGGCACAAAAACAGTTCGGTTAAGTTCGGTTCAGCTGCAGTTTGGTTAAGTTGGAAAAGATCGCGGGTTCGGGAAAAGAATGGTTTGGGTTAATATATGTCTTCAACCGTGACTTTTGGTTTCCCATGGTATGTGAGAACAGTCTCTTTGGTAAAAGTGGTAGGTTGGACTTATTGCCTTTCCAAGCCAAACAAAGCACATCAGAGCAAACCAGGAAGTTCTCTACTGGGATACAAAAAAAAAAGATAAACTACTTGTTACTTTCGTTCAAGTTAAAACCCATCACTAGCCCTACTAGTGGTCAGAAAAATCACATGGTATCTTTGTTTGGTGAAAGGTTTATTATACCCAGGTAAAAAAAATAGTTATTGTTTGGTTACTATACTCAAAGCACCTTCGCTAAATCTAGTGGACAAAGGAGTACCTTCTTAGGACAGAGGCTAGCAGTGTCTTGATCTGTGGAGTCTGTCTCCTCGGTATCCTGCAGAGAGGCCATGTGGGAACAGATTTTGATTTGGTGTCGAGATGTTTAAGGGGCTGGGGTGGGAGTGGGAGGTTGATGGAGGCACTGACAGGGAAGGTTTAGACCACCCTGAGGGAGGTCCAGGGGTTAAAGGGGTTTTTGTCAACTGAGGGAGGCGTTTGGACAGGGATCTGCTCGACTAGCTGCTGGAATAACCTACAGGAGACTTCTGAGGAGCTAAAGGTGCTACTTACGGTCAAAGTGTGGGAGCTAGAAGAGGCGGTACAGTGAAAAGTGGGAGCTGGAGCTACTCTATGATGCTCAAACATAAATGTTACCACAGAAAAACACATTCAATAACAAACGCCAAAATAAAACATTGGATAGAAGCTTTTTCAGTAACTTTGTCTCATCCTCACATCAAGTGTCAGACAGGATCATATCTGCTCATTAAACAGGTCTAGAGACTTTATGTGGCTATTAATATTATCATGTCGGTGGTAAAGAAAGAAGGTTTATTATGCCATATATCATTCCCACTGCTGGCACCTATAGGTCGCTTGTTCAGAATCTTTTTATTAGTGCCGGGCTTCATTAACCCTCTTTAAAAAAAAAAAAAAGAAGAATGATGTCGAGCCAGGAAATGCTTCTCACAGCAAGACAGGAGCTGAAACAGTTCTCCGCCGAGGGAGGACTTGAGCCAATGCTTTTGTCCACATCCAACATTACAGCAAAAACATTTCATTAGATAAGAAAATAAAACATCTAATTAATGAGCAATTGAGCCATTTCCTCTGTCAAACTGACAAATCAAGGCAGCTTGGATTGATTCAGAGTTCCCACTTAGATCTTAATATTTGTTTCTATTTGAAGGCATTTATATCCTATCATGAGATTCAAGTCATGGAATCTAAGGTGGATGATATGGAGAAAATAAACAGTAGCTCAGTCTGTAAGGAACTTGGGTTGGAAACCAGAGGGTCACCAGTACAAGTCCTGGTGCGGACCATGTCTAGAAATTGGTCCTGTAGCTGCAGAGGCTGCCAGTTCACTTCCTGAGCAAGGCACTGAACCCCCAACTGCTCGGTCTCTCTTTCATGTGCGGCCTATGAAAGGTTCAACCGAGTGCAACTCTAGGCCTTGTGGAGCCAGCGTACTCACAGAAAGTCTGGGTATGCTGAACTTTGTGGATCACCCATTACCTCATTTGGTTTCTCCACCGTCTTTTTGACCGGAAACACGACATTTGTTCATGGTGGTTTTCTGTCCACTTACCCGGGTGATGTTCTGAACCCCAAAGAGACGGATGATAACGTCATCATCGGACGTCCTGGACAAGAGCTCTACTGTCATCGGCCCAAACTGCTGCAACCCGGGTTCAGGCCAATACTGCAGACAAGGCTGAGGAATGGAAGAGAGGGGGGGGGGGGGGGGAGGAGAGGAAAGTGGAGACAGAAAAGAGGGATAGGATGAGAGAAAGTGAGGGGCAATTAGGGGGGAGGGGGGGGGGGGAATGATGAGAGATGAGAGAGGAAAAAAGAATAGAGATGAAGAGGAGACATGAGAGGAAAAGGGGGGACAGAGGTTAACAGGTCATTAGCCCACACTTGCTTGCGGCGGGATAAATCATTATGTCAGCAGTCAGTGATGGTGAAGCCCGCTAACAAGACACCTGAGTATTGACAGCAGAGACAATTAGCCTAAATGACAATGATTATCTACAAATAGCAACCGTAAATTAAATGAGAGTGAAAAAAAAAAAAAAAAAAACGCTCGTTCCCCCAGAACAATCCTTCACATGAGCAGCGGTCACCTAGCATGCATTATGCATGAGCGGAAATCATTACCATTAGCACATTATAAATTAATAGAGTAGGAGACCTTGGCTATGCCTGGGAGAGATAAACAGGAAGTTAGCCAAGAGGTTGGCGCACGCAAAAAGCCAAGGTCTCTCATCACCGCTGCTTCAGAGATGCGTGCGTCCCTCCGGCCAACAGGATGGGGGGGGTGTGTGTGTGAAGCGGCGATGACATGCTGACGTGTGCTGCGGTCACTTTAGGGTTGAGGGGACCCCTGGAGTAGGAAGTGATAATGGCATTCCACATTGACAGAAGGGTATTAACAGGTCACACTGGAAAGGAGGGGAGATAAATATTTATACATTGAGACAGGAGACGGGCAGCTCCGACTCAGGAGGGCAAACTGAGAGTGTCTGCTAATCCAGTGGCGAGCAAAGGAGAAGAAGAAGGAGAGAGTGACAGAGGGAGAAGGACAGGCTGCAGCTGACAGGCACGGCTGGAAATGTTGAGCGGGGAATCCAACATGACACGGTGACAGAGCGATGATAGGGAGACGGCAGGACAAACCCACGCATGAGCAAACACGGGGGAAACGTTAAGAGCGTGTTAACCAGGGAGACAGTGTAAGCAAATGAAATGGACGGCCTGATGCAGGATGGAAGCTCTGTGGTTGGTGGCCAGACATGTGATGATCCATCCTTACTGTACTGTGTGTCACATTCACCTCTAATCTGAAGGTGCGGGCGGTGTGAATGACATGCTGTCACCGCTAACAGTCACATGTTATTTATGGATCAACAACACATGTCAAAGCGGGATATGTTTTTTTAATACATATGCAGTGATGTAGACGTCAATACTGGGTGCCAAATAAAGTGTGAAGATGAATCCTTCAGAAAATGTCTGTTTAAGATAGCTTATTCATGATCCTGCTCAAGTGGTTCTAATATTAAAAAATATAGAATTAGTAACTTCAATTTTTTCAAAAGCCTGTGGCTTCAAATCTGGCCTGTGGCTCCTTCGCTTCAAAAAAAATAAACAGATGCAAAAAACAGATTTTTGTGGGGTCTTTTGAGTGTCTGTGAATTTGCATCTATTTGTCATGACTTGGCTGTTCAACTGGATGTTATTGCACTGCAGACATGACATCCAAACTCAGTTTTAAAGTGGATGTAAAAACACTTCATGGCACTGATCAGGATTGAGCTGTGATGCAGGTGCAGTCTGAGGGTTTTTTGGTTGCCTATGATTTGTATCTCACAAGAGGCAAGCTGATAATTATAAAGTTTGAGCTCGACATGATGAGATTAACATTAAATTACTTCTACTTCCTGTACATGTTGTGTAGACAGCTTAATCTCATGCTGCTTTAAAAGCCCCCCGGCCTCCTCTTACCCAGGCAGAGTTGGACTGGTTCAGCTGGTTGAGCATCACCACAGAGGTGCAGCCGTAGTCGTACACCAGTCTCCAGAAGTCGGTGGTGGTTCCTGGCAGCGGGTGCGGCGTCACCACGAAGGCTGCGGGCCGCAGGAAGCTGTCAGCGAGTGCTGCATTGATGTAATTGCTGCTTTCTCCCTCAGTGGTGACGAGGAAGGCCAGGGACCGGTCTGGCGGCAAGACGTCCATGCTGCGATTCTTCTCCCGGTTTCTGGGCATCAGGGAAATGCTGCACTCCTCCACATCCAGGTGAGGAGTCACTGAATTCAGAGTCTAAGGGAGGAGGAAAAGGAGAATGAGGAGGAGTGTGTGTGTGTGTGTGTGGGGGGGGGGGGGTGTATGCAGAGAAGATAATTACAAAGGTTGGCATGAGTGTTTGAGAATGTCTTCTCATTTTAGATGCTGAGATAATATGAAAAGACTGAGGATGAAGATTAAGATCAGCGGTGACGGACGCAGAGTAACGGAAATAGGATCAAAGACAGATGGACGGCTGCTATAAAAAATGTTCTCTGCTCAAACAGTCTCTGTGTCAATACTTGACAAGCATAACTATCTCTGGAAAACTTTTAAAAAACACATTAATTATCAGTCAAAACCCCCTCAAGGCTTAATGGATAAAAACACATTCAGCAGAATCTCATACATTATGAATAAGAATATTACGGAGCAATTGAAACTGAAATGAACTGATTTTCTAACTGGCTTAATATATATCGAACAGCTCCCTATTGGTTTGGACTAAATTAAAAGTCCATTATAGCTCGTAACCCTGAATGTTGTGTGTCGGTAACAAGTTGCAATTATGAGTCTGTCTTGTTGGACGTCTCATATGAGAGGGCATTGTCGCTGTGCTGCTTTGGATAGAAAATAGTATTCTTGCTAAAGGCCACCCAATCAATAACTTCATAACGCTGGATTTAAATGCACAGGGCTGTACCATTATAAACAGATAAATACATGTTCTTGACTGCAGTATGTATCTTTTCAGCTGAGCTCTTATGGTTTCTATGTTTAATGTACTCAGCTTTAGCCTTGGTGGTCATCACTCTCATGATAATTAATTGAGTATTTGTTTCTTACAGCCAGGGAGGTTTACTCATGCACACATACAGTGAAAGCTAACCCTGATTGGACCAATCTTGATAAGTTTAAAATAAATATGTTAATTAAAGAGTGGACGCACAAAGACACAGATCAGACAGTTGTTGAAATGAACAGGTTCCAAAAGTCCCGTTAATACTCATATTAAAAATGCCAATTTTCTACGGCTGGAATAAACATGTTCAAAGCCTGGTTCAAAAATGTAGATTTGCTCATATCTTTTTTGGCACACACTGTATGGAAGGTGAATAATTATAATAACTCACCAAAGTTTTGCGTAATTAGGGGTGTGGCTGTGCTGACAGGCAGGCGGGCGCGTTGTCGCTGTTAGCCAGGAGGCTAAAGACCTGCCTCAGCTTTGCTTTTTTGCCTTTAGCTAGATTGACTAAAACTTAGTGTGAGACTTAGTGTGAGCCTCTGTCAATGGGCTTCAAAACTCTGCTGCAGAAACTGATGGGTGACCTCACTGACACTACATCCGTGCTTCATACAGTCTATGGCTAATTGTTTGCACTGTGAAAAGAAGCTTAGCATAGCCATGTGGCTAACCTACTTTTTATGTAATTTGCACAAAAAAAATCTCTCGAAGGCTCTTATCTATTATTTTATGTATTATAAATGTTTGCTTCTGGGGGCTGAGGAGGATTATGACAGCCATTTAAGCTACCAGGTTGTCTTTTTATTCCTGTTTTTAAGCACAAGGTGGAGACTGAGCCTAAACTAAAGTGGTCCTGCTAAAAAGCTATCAAGTATGAAGACTGACACGCTTCCCAGATATCCACAGATATCCATAACATCAGCTAACCTGCTAGTCTGCTATGATGTGCCTTCGTTGTGATGTTAGCCGAATAGGCAGAGAGTCAGTGGGCAACTAATGTTTTTCTTTCTCTGAGAAACTTTGTTTTATTTCCCATTTTACAAGCTAGGGTACAAACACAGCCTTAGGACAGCTCATGAACCATGAAGAGGAATGCAATAACAAAACAAAGAGATTACAGTCCCAAACTTTTAAAAATATATCCAGTGTATTACCTGGAACTCCTCTCTGAGCTGCGAGGTGTTGCTCTGAGAGTCAACCTTCAGCATCTCCTTATAGGTGAGAGCGAACTCGTTGACCGGGATGGCCGTCTCTCCACACAGACAAGCCTCCAGGATGGCGTCGTGGATGAACACATACTGCTCCTAAAAGGCAGACGCAGGGAGAAACGTTCACAAATTAACAGAGTTGAACAAAAACACTCGCTGCACTCGTGAAACTCCAAACTATTAATTGGCCACTTGTGAGGAACAATGCAGGATTTAATTACTGCTGCTGAAAGTTTACTATTAGTAAAAAGAAAAAAAAAACTGTCAAACATTTCTCATTTCATTGCCTTGCCCACTCTAACTCATTGTTTTCAAGCAGAAAATTGCATATAAATGGGCCAAAAGTAGAGAAATCTCACATCAGAGGAGCAAAACACTGCCCACACACAGTACTTAAAAAAACGTCATGAGCTGTGCAATTAACGACGACACAAGCCGATTTGTTTTGACATCCAACCAAACAAAAGATCAAAGACACAAGAGTACACTCAAAATGACAGACATTTCACTGTCCCTCTTCCAGCTTGTTTAACATATTTTATGTGCCCTGTAATTGCATCAATATGAATTCAACTGGCAGAGCATTTCCGCTACATGGAAAGGTGGAAAAAATAAATTATGAGGAAAATAAAAACTATTGTGTTGATATTTACCATACATACCATTCCACTCACGGCTTTATAGATAATAATAGAACATTTTTCAAATTTATATTAGCTGTATTTACTCTTGTAGTAACTCTGTTTTCTTTAGTTGAAGACGAAAATGAACTAGTGTAGTAAGTGTTGATATATTACTTTAAAGGTCACATATTCTCCTCCTTTTCAACAAGTTTAAATAAGTCTCAGAGCTCCCCAAAACATGTCTGTGAAGTATCTTGTTCTAAATCCACTCTGATCCTGTATTTGATCATGTCTATGAACCCCTCTATTTCAGCCCTGCTCAGAACAGGCTGTTTCTGTGTCTGTAGCTTTAAATGCAAATGAGCTGTGTTTGACCACGCCCCCTCTCTGAAAACCAATGTGGCTCGGGCTTTCTCGCACCATACACAGTTGTTAACGGTGGAAAGGTGGACGCACTGGCAGAACAAAAACCTAGCTGTGGGAGTTTCACCCACCTGGGGGAGGGGTTACTGCCCTTTGTGATGTCATGAAGGGAAAATCTCCAAACGGCCTGTTTGAGCACACATTTTCTGAAAAGTGGGGCACTCAAAAGACGGAGAGGAAGGACTTTTCTCATAATTGGGGGGTTTGTAGACAGGCTAGGGACACATATGAGTGTTTAAAAACATGCTAAAGTGTACATTGCAGAATATGTGACCTTTAAATCAACATTACAACCTGGAAGGCAGTATTGGACAACACAAATCTGTTATGACAGTAGAATACTGTTTTAACAGGGAATTCAAACAATTAACATTTTACATGTAGAAATACAATAATTAGTATTTTGCTGAATTACAATCCTATAACCTGTAACTGAAATATCCTGCCAGGGCTCAGCATGACACCTGGTCCGCTGGTCTGAACGCACAAGTGAAAAGATACAGGCCCACTCAGGCCAGTACAAATACTCTATCAAAAATACAAAACAGTGCACGCCCCATGTACGGAGGCTTTGGTCCTCCAGGCGGGCGGCCCGGGTAGCTCCTTTCCTGCATGTCATTCCCCACTCTCTCTCTCTCCCTGATTTCCATCTCTATCCACTGTCCTATCTCTACAATAGAGGCACAAAACATTATTTTCCTGTGATACTGGTGTTTTGTCTGTGACTCTTGTGAGGTCATCTGCTACAGCATCAGCGTTTCATTAGCACTCATTTTAAAGTGCTACCTCTACTTAATTGTGTCTTATGACTGTAGTTGTTGACCAGAGCAGGCAGATGTTTTTTTGGCAAAGACGGTCAAGACCAAACTGAGCTTATAAGACAAATAAATGGAATCGCTATTCAATGTGCAAATGACAAGACTTTAAAGCATATGTGATTTTGTTTTTTCAGCTTGTTATTCTGCCCCAGGCACAGAGTACTTTTGCTGTAAATATTTGCAACATCATTTTAGAATTTAGATTGCAGAGTTTAATCGTTATGAAGTGTATTTAGGCCGTCATCTTGCAAGTTTGAGAAATGAGTCTGAACATTTCCTCCTCCACAGGCATTCATGTAAAAATGTTATTTCAGACACTTTTCCAGTCTGAAAAATGAACTAAATTCTAGGTATTGATAGCATGAGAATGGTCAAATAAAACAGCGACTAAGGGAAGGGCTACCAGAAGGTTCAAGCTGAGGAAATAAAACGTGTGAACTTGTGGTTAACAATGTTAGCCTCTCTGACCACAGGGCGGCCCTCCCACTTACTTCAGTCTGGATCATGTTGATTCGTCGGGAGCAGAGCGTCTTGACACAGTTGTAGATGTCCACCACTCCTTCACACTCAGCCATATCCAGCATGACATCCAGCACAATGTAGCAGCCGGTCCTGCCTGCCCCCATGCTGTTAAAGAGGAGAGAGGAGAAGGATCGACATGCCTGAATACAACAGTGAAATGAGAATGTCTCGGCGGGGAGCCTTTAGTAATGATCAAGAATCTCTGCTCAAAAGTCCAGAATAATAAGGCGCTTTGTTCTGGAAAGAAAGGAAAGACATACAGTGACCATTATGCTCTGCTATCAAAGGAAAATCTAAGTTGGAAGTTTGAAAGCGAAAAACCTTTTTTATTTAGCGAGTGCTGAGACTTTTAAAAATGCTCTACGTAGTGCCCTATGGCTGTCATGTGTGGGTCTAACATAGCGATAAAGGCTGGAGTGGGTGTTTGTGAATGCATCAGCACACTCTAGGTACACTTTGGTTCCTTGGAAACCCATGTAAGTGCCTGTACTGAGATGTTTTATGCCTCAAGAACATATTTGTCTTCTTAGTTATTTTCTCCAAAATGGAATAAAAAAAAAAAAAAACATCTCGCCGCAGCGCATCAATATCGTCGAAGCAGCCCATCATTTATGATAAGATGCAGAGGGATCGGCGCTTCATCAGAATTAGAAGCAGCAATGAGCTGTGGCACAGAGGCAGATTGGTTTAAAATAAAACTATAAGATCATTGCAAGATCTCAACAGTTATTAATGAACACCTTCATTTCTCCTGTGATATTTACCCATGTTCATATTTCTCTTGATTGCTAGTCTTCTACTGCGATATATTTAACACACACCCACACACTCACTGTACAATCAGGTAATGAAATGTAGAGCGTAGATAACAAACAATGACAGTTCTTATCCTTGACCTTTTGATGCCATTCCCTCAAAATCAAACATTGTGAGTTTAATAGACTTTATGCCTTTGTTAAAAATAAGCTAAGACGACTTTGGAGGTGTGTTTTTCTTTTTTTAGCTTTTAGAGCTCAACAACAGAAACCATATGAAAGTAATATCATTAATGTTTCTGATCATCTCTGATGTCAATATTTGGAGTATTTTAAATCTTATCCCTAGAATCTGTTCGTTTTTTGTGTGTTATTGTGTGAATTAATTCCCTTAATTCTTAGTTCTCATCCCACACTTTCTTCTTGTAACACACAATACAACAGACAAACAAACAAACAAACAAACAAACAATGAAAGCAGCTGACGAATACCTCCTACATCCTGTGGAATGAATGACTGTTTTTGTCTATGGAGTTTGTTAGCTTTGGAGAGAGAGATGTAACTTCTGTTTCTGGTGAAAAGAAGCATCCTGCGTAAGGTCTATCTCATTTATCAAGCACAACGGAAATTCTCAAACAAGAACCAGGGCCTTGATTTACCAAACTGCAGAAAGTATCAGGTCTTTATATGAAGGAGGGTTTTAATAAGAGGCCTTTATATCTAATCCTTTCTGTCTGAGAAGGTGAATTTTAGAACAAAGTGAATATCTATGAACACATACCCTCTGCCCTTTAAAAGTGAATGTAAATGTACCATAACTGCTGCCATCTGATGTTACTTGTAATTTTAGATGTGTGCTTTGTTGCATAATGATGTTTGAAATTACTACATTTAACGATCACGAGTGTAGTGATCTCAGGAGGCAAGATGTGATGCAAAAAAAGAAATGATGGACGATGCAACAGAATCCAAAACTAAAATGTCAGTTTTTTCCACTTTGCATCAATGCCTTGTGTCATTTGACATATTCACAGTATCAGCGTTAAAGAACAAACTGGCGAGCAGAAAACAGGGAGAAGAAGTTTTCCAGGAAGATCACACCTATCCGGTGATTTAAATGTCATCACCCCCACGCGCTCGCTTGTGGTGAATTTTCTCAAAAAATGTCCTGCTGCGTTCACACATCGGCTAGCCCCGACTTTACGCAGACATTGCACCAAAGGGCTGGCAGGAAAAAAGTCCAGATAAAGTCAGCTAGAAAATGTCAGCCATTTGTGTTCACTCACGTAGCTCAGCCAAGGAAATGTTCAGGAGTTCTGCGCATGATTAAAAACAGCTAAACAGAGAATAAAGCCCTCCACTAAAAAGGCACACAGTTTCCTTGATTATGTATTATTGTGCTGCCTCCATCTCTGCGAATGTATTCTTGTTAGGTGTGAAATACAACATCCTACTTGACTGTCTTATTAGTTTTTCCTACTTGCTGCTGTCACTATTGTGCATTCCTCCTACACATGCACAGCACCAAGACGCTGAAAGTTATTTCAACAAGATAAAGAAAAAAGCAAATACTGAAGAAGGAATAAACATGGCATGGTGTCGAACATCAAAGAAACAATATCTGAGGCTGGAAATATCAAAAGCCTTACAGCAGATGTCTGTTGAAGGTCATTGTGGGGGTGGAAGGTGGATAGTTACCTGCAGTGGACCACCACAGGCCCGGCGTCGGGAGGTGTTGAGGCCTTGACCCGGCGCAGGAAAGCCAGCAGGCCGGTAGCGTGGTACGGCACACCGTGCTCAGGCCAGGAGGTGAAGTGAAACTGGCACACCTCATGTTTGGCAGGGTAACCCCTCTGAAAGAAACATGTTGAATGAGATGCTATTATTAGTTAGCATACGAAACAGACGCAACCAGAAATGTATTGTTAGATAACACAGAAGGAGCTGAGGTAAAGAATAATGCCGGGGTATGACTCACCCTCTCCATGGCAAAGGTGCGGACGGTGTACTCTGCCAGCGTTTCTGTCTTCAGGAGTGTTATCTTAATGTCACCGTAGAGCTCAGTGTCGTCAGGCCAATACTTACAGCACTTCATCTGGACGAAAACACAAACATCTCAAGTTCAAAAAGGTTCCCCCACACACACACACACGCACACGCACACACACACGCAAGACAACAAAACTTCACAGCACCAGGCACTGAGATTTACACCGACAGACATATTTCATGGCTCTAATCCCGCTCTGACCTTTGCTAAATATTTGGACTTTGCTAAAGTTGTTCCAATCTTAGCCACCATCATATTCCAGACATAAATGTGTTGATGCCAAGGCGAGATAGGACATACTTTTTATTGATGATTTCTGGAGGCATTTCTCACTTTGTAAATTGAACTTACTGTCAGAGATGGTTTTATTTTCCTCTCTCTACACAAACCTTGAAGATTTAAGTCAGTGGCTTGTCATTTTTAAATTGATTCAGTGCTTTTTTCAGGGAGTTATCTCCTACTGCGGGCTGCATTCAGTTTTCAAAATGTCTATACTTCTTCAGCTACAAAGCTTGAACAAGATAAACGTATGCCATTGAGGATTGGGACTGCACCTGCACAGCTATTGCGAAAGGGTGAGATGTTAGAACAATAACTTTTTTTCATACAGGGATTCTTGTTTTTTTAACACTGTATGTTTTTTATGCTACCTTTTTGCATTTTTGTTATACATTCATTTTTCTGAGTTTCTGTTCCTTTAGAAACCCGACTGACATATTTTGCTTGGAGCCATATCTTTACATTTTGTTAAATGTTAAGGCTGCACTATATTCATACAAGTGCCTCTGACATCACAGGTCAGAGGTCACATGTTATGCAAAATACACTTTACCATGTTTGTCCAACACTAACATGTGTCCCTAGTCTGTCTATAAACCAACCCCAAATGATGAGAAAAGTCCATCCTCTGTGTTCTGCCTGCAAAGGGCAGTAACCCCTCCCCCAGGTGGGTGACACTCCAACAGCTAGGTGTTTGTTCTGCCTTCTCACCGTAAATAATTTGGCATGGAGGGGGCGTGGTCAGACACAGCTCATTTACATTTAAAGCTACAGACAAAGAAACAGCCTGTTCTGAGCAGGGCTGAAATAGAGGGGTTTATAGGCATGATCAAATACAGGATCAGAGTGGATTTAGAACAAGAAACTTCACAGACATATTCTGGGGAGCTCTGAGACATATTTAAAGTGGTTAAAAGGGAGGATAATATGTGACCTTTAACTACTGTGTCAGTTTGAAAATGATATTATGAGGGTATCTGACAAAAAGTTATAATTTCACTGCTTTCCAGCAGGACAGTGACACATGTTTCAAACTAAAATAAAACTCTTAATAAGACTATTAGGGAACTTTACAGCTACATTAATATTCAACCATCAAGCGATCATTATTGTTTGGTCCATTGCAAGAGTGTTTGAAAATAATTTAGACCTGATTTATGCATTTCTTATTGTATCCTAATTAGCTAGAAACGTATGGAGCCTGATCAGTTTCAATAGTAATAAATGCACACTGAAGAATATACTGAGAATTTATAACTAAATGACTCAGCAAAAGTATTGAAAAACATATTTGCATGTTATGACATTTATTTGGAAAAAAAAGTAACTTATTCCAGTTGTGTGTGGGTCATTTGAGACTCAGCTGCCATGGCTTGATGTATAAAGGCAGGGAATCATCTCTAGCCAATCAGATGTCTCCCTTTTTATTTATTTATTATCTAAATATTTTCTTGAAGAGGGTTTAGTCGGACAACTTATGTTTATTGCAGCAGCAGAACAAAGTTTGTGTTTGGCATCTAGGCTCCGACCTCATCACTCCTTGCAGTTTGATTTTACTTGCAGAAATTTGAGGAGTGATGGGATGATAATTTAACCCCCCTCTCCCCAGTCGGAGCCTACAGGTGGATGCAAGAGTGTGGTACTGCTGCAGGCCAGAGCTGGCAATGAAAGAGCAGAGGGAATGACAGGAAATCTTGAAGTTTAAATAGACCACCAATTGGAAGGAGGTGTTGTCAGGTGATTTTGGACAATGACGCACGTCAAATGCAAAATCAGTGCGACTTGAGTTTTCTGCCTGAACAAGTTTGCATGCGTCACCTCATTCATTTCTATATATACATTCTAAACTCTGTATTAGCAAATCATTCGGTGTGCATGTATTTTTGAAGAGACTGACCTGGTTCCACAGAAAATGTTTGAACTGTAAGTGAAATCTAGCTTTTGTCTAACTGTAAGATATTGTTTACCTTGAGATGTGGCTTAAAGTACCTTTGTAATGTTTCTATCTCTATGATATCTAGAAGCTGTGAATGATAATTATACATCAGAGTCCCGCCCTCTTTACGATGTGCAACCTTGAACACAGCAGTACATCATTATATTCTATCAGTGACATCAGAAGGAAATGTTCAACTTTTCAGTATGGTGAACCTTTATGGTACTTCATTGATCGTGTTTTATAAATGTTTAATGTTTAATGTCATGTTAAAACATCTGCTGAAACCTCACCCCTAGGCTATACTGTATATATGTTGTCAGATAGTTGATATACTATCCTGTTCTGTACAGATGCTGGAGCATTTTAGAGAACAGAGGACATGATGTTCCTCCATAGGCCTTCATAAACATCAAAGCTGTGACCTTGGAGAACAGGCACCAAAGCAAAAAGGTGATCACTCATGATCAGACAGCAGCCATGTCCGCCCACAACACAGAGCACAGCAGCACTTCTTCTGAAATATAGTGAATGATAAAAGGGAAGCGCTGCGGGAAAAAAAAAAGAAATACATTCCCTCCATTCATCATCGCAGCTGGCTCGAGAGGTCACAGGACAAAGGGAAGGGAAACCTACCCTGCCCACTTCAACCAGCTTGGTGATCATGACAATACTGAAGCAGTTCTCCTGCCAAACCATCCTCCAGAAGTCGTAGATCATCTCCTGCTTTGGGCCTGCGGAGGAGGAGGAGATATACAGGAGAGGTATAGGTGTAGGCGGGGGGAGGGGGTGGGAGGATAAGGAGGGCGGAGAGATGAGCCATAAGTCAGAGAAAATAGCAGCAATAACCATCAATGTAGAGGTGCTGTGTAATCCATGCCGGGGAAATAGAGTAACAATGTGTCATTCATGAACTATTGCCCTCTCCGTGTTCTCCCAATACTACAGAGAAATGTCATTTCAATACACCCACAAATCCTCCACTATTGTGCAAACAAGCTCCTGCATCGCCTTTAGCAGGCAGCAGTGGCTGACACAAATCACGGCCCACCGGAGAAGCTGACACTTTCATTGATTTCATTACACCTCGGCGTTGATAATATCACAGGGGTCCTCCTTCATACCGACTCCTCTGCCTCACACACTCCTCCTCTTTAATGAACAACATGTCTATTCATCTCCACCCACCCTGTTAGTTAAATAGGAATATTATCTCGTAACCTGTACACCACCAACGGGACTTTTGTTTTTGAATTGTGTTGGATTTGAATTTCCCTGTCAAAAAAAATACATAAAATAAAACGAAAAGTTATAAAACGAGACAAAAATAAAGCCCTGTAGGAAGCTTATCCAAGGCAAACCTGAAATAATTGACTAATCCCTTAGGGAAAATGTGGTCGTTACAGTTGCTCTAACACACAACATAGCAGAAGACTTATGGTAATAGAAACATGAATAAAATAGGGAATGTAAATAAGAGATAAAGAATAAGGATGAGAAAGATTGTTGAAGAAATACAGCTATGTACCGAGTTTATGACAAAACAATATTCAATTATAAAATACCATAAAATACTATTTTAATATGTTTTGCAATTTGAGATTGGAGGTCCATTTTTACCATCATATAATGAATATATAACGATTGATGATAATGAATATCTAACACTTATTGTGCTTTTTTATGATCTTTGAACTCAAAGGACTAAGCAGCTTCAGGTGATCATCGATCTCAGTGGCTCTCTGATTGGTTGATAGAAAACTGAGGCAGTCTCTTTGGTTATGTTTCTATACATGAACATGTTTTCTTGCTGCCAATATTCCTGACGAAGGTCCAACACAAATATACCTGTCCCGACCGCGGGAGCCTTCCTCGTCGTCTGAAGGAATAATTATGTAACAGAGTAATAGCATCCAGGTACTTACCTTCTCCATCACAGTATATGCTCTATGAATCTGACACCAGAGTGCTTAGATCTCTAAAGACCAGTTACTGATTCAAAGTCCCATGAAAGTTCTTCCAGAGTCAATATTACTTCTAACAACAAATTATAGTGTTTCCCAAAGCAAACATACCCTGTGTCTCTGAGCTTTGGGTTAAAAATACGACTGAAGATCTCTAGTTTTTTTTTTAAAGCCTTAGTCATTTTGCGATTCTATGGATTATGAAATATAAGCGATTGTACAGTATCATTAAAAAAGCATCAAAAAGTGTCCAAGTGTCCAGTGGCAACCCTACTTGAAATGACTCTAGTCCTGGTTTAATATAATTAGCGGGAGCTGAAACTGTTGAATGGCTCTAACAGAAAGACGTCGCTGTAATCCAGCGTGTCGATGTCAACATTGTAGAGAGATGTTTCAGAATCCGACTGATAAAAGAGAACATAATCCCTGAACGAAGTCTAAAATCGGCACAGAAAGTAACACACGGGCCTGCAGAGGTCTGTGTCTCCGCAGATAAACAAACACAATGAGGTATACAGCAGCTTGTTTTCACCGATTTTTTTTCTCCTACTGTTTTCTTAACAAGAGAAATCAAAAAGCTACGTGTTTGACTACAACCCCCGGGGCAAACACACATAGACCTCTGTAGACTGTGAAATACAAATGGTAGGAGGAGGAGGAGGAGTAACAACATTCCTGTGAGAAACCAGGCCATGTGCAGAGTCTAACAAATGCATTCCCTTTCCTAACAGCTATACTGGTCGTTACCGCAGTGGACTCGGGGGGGTCGGCTGGTGGCAGCCTGTGTGTTTGTGTCTTAATTTACACATGTAGGCTGCATCCTCAACTTCTGTTTTCCTTCCCTTTCACACAGTAATCCACAGCTCTCGCTCCTGTTTGCAATCACTGCTCTGGTTTCTATGCGTATTTGTGATATATGACATGTTAATTTTTCAGCGGCGGCAGCGGGAGAAGCCCACTAAATGCATCGCCAGAGGGACACCGCAGTCAGTTGAGACAGATGATGTGTGAGCCCTGTGCCTGGGTGAATCTGTATGCAAAGCACACCATGCTGCCGCTTTGGACTCGCTCTTTCAGAGTGCGCTTGACATTTCTCCTCCTCGTCCGCCTCCCCTCTCCCCCCCCCCCCCCTCCCTCCCTCCCTCATCTCTGGACATAATAGAGAGTTAGCCCAGAGCACCTGCTGCCTGCCACACATTCACAGCTGCCGCTAGACTCGTCTAAGACACAAACAAATCAACTTCTACCTGCAGAGCACCCGGGGGCTCAGCAACAATGCACAGAGCATGTTGCTCCGTGCATGCAGAGCGGGACAGATAGTTACATTTTTATGATGCAGAGTAAGTACTGCACTCTACCTGTGTGAAAGGGTGGAAGGAATTAATTGCAATTACTTTGGTCAAAAAACACACGTTGGTGCTTTGGTGACGGCCCCTCCATTGGATGATTCAAAATAAGATCCTTGTCAACTTTCATTCGGTCAGTTAAATTTCTGCACTTTTGGTTCCAACAAAAGCAGCCGCACAGCATGCCAAATATTCTAGTAATTAAGTTTCATCAGCACCAGAACTACTAATCGGTTAACCTAATTAATTAAGAACTTCAATGACAATCAAATGCTACATCTAAACTGTAACATAGCCGCCCCACACTAACCATGTTTCATGGCTTTTGCCATACTGCCATACTGCTCTGTGAACGGTAAACTCATAGTATCTTGTAGATGTAGAAGGAGGTACTGTGGGAATTAATCTAGTGATAAAAAACCCTGAATGAAGCTGTTTCACTTGAATAAAAAATCTGAACTTTTTAACAGGTCACAGTTGTCTGAAATTCTACATAGCAACAAACTGCGGCCGTTGTGACTTGATAAAATATCTGCTAGCTTGTTTTCTCACATGATCTTAATTCAGATTTAGTGAATTGAATACAAATGTACTTTCTTCCATGCGTGTACCGCCGCTGAAAATGAACCCCTCATTACCATATCTTGGTCTTTTGCTCCTTGATGCTGCCCATTGATGGTGAGAAATGATTAGCTTGGAGACATTTATCAGTAAACCATTAGGTTACTCACAGAGACTGTTATTATCACACTTTGTGAACACTTTCACACTTCAAAATGCTGAAGATAACACTGAAGATTGCTAAAAGTTATTTTGTTATGTTTGATAATGTATACATTATATTTTTAATGGCATAAAATCTAACCTTAAATGCAAATATTCGTATTCTCCTTGTTAATATTTTAAGCACGGGAAGCCCTTAAATATGTTAAATCGCTCAGTTTCTGTTCTTGTTTAATCATAACCAGCTGTATTCTGTTTTATGAATCAAAGGAACCTTTAATATTTTGATAAATCTTTAAGTCAGTAAATTTAGTCGACTATGAGAGAAATTTCATCACACAGTCCCGCTGGAATTGAACATATTGGCATCCTTCCATCTCTGCCTGAACCGTCGCATGCAAGAAAGTCTTTGTGTGCAAAATGTGGAAGAGAGAGAGTGAGAGAGCGAGAGAGATTTTCGGAGGTTACTTTTGTGAAGCGGTAGAACTGAGACCAAAGAGAAGGATGGGAAGAAATCAGAGGGGGATTACGATGTGGAAAAAAAAACATATTCAGTGAATAAATAGGATCAGAGCTGGAGAGAATAAAGAGAATGTCTTGCAGTTTTTCTCTCCGTCTCTTCAGTCTCTTCTCTCCTTTTTTCTGTCTCTCTCACTCTCCCTCTAAGTATGTGTGTCAGTGTGTGTGTGTGTGTCGCCTGCTCGGGGAGTGCAGCCTATATAGTGTATCAAACCGACATCACAGAGATGGTGCGCCACACATGCAGATGGCGGGGAGGAGAGACAAAAACGCAGAGCTTCACAAAGAGCGACAGTCAGTAGTGTAACAGTGCTGATTGACTGACAGATACAGTCGATTGTTATGAGAGCGTTTCTGGCACGCGCGGGAAAGTGAAGCTTTACGGTGAAACCTCCAGATGTGAGCGCCAGGCAACACAGGCTCTTTGTTGTTGACACATTAATAATTCAGTAAAGTCATCTTCATATTGTCAGCAGGGTCGCTGAGTAAAGAAACCACAAACAAACAAACACAAATATTAGCAGTCAAACACCGCTGCTGGGCATTTTTACACTCACCTTGAGTAGCGATGAAGTGATTTGATCGCTGGTAACCCTGTGTGGCAAAGACAGAGGAGAGGAGAGAGAAAAGAGATGGAGAAAGTTAATAATTACACGAGCCCGTGATGAAGTGAGACTTAGGGACCTCTAACTCTCATTTCACCCCTCCCATCCTTTCTCTTTCTCCATTTTCAGCCTCAAGTCATCTCTTATTCATCTCAGAGCCGGGTTTGATGTCAGCGCTCTGCTAAATTTCAGCTCTGCTTTTGACTGAAGATATTTCTGTGGTCGCAAAGAACTAATCAGTACCGTGCTATAGACTGATAAGACTCTAATAAAAAAATAAAAAAACATTAGCATATTTGAAATTTCTGCAAATTCTTTGCACTGTTTAGGCGCTGAGTTTGGGTTTAGGATGGCACTAGAATGACAATGCGTAGAGACATGGCATTAATTCAACTTTTTCTCTGTCTGTCTCGGAGCCAGGTCATTACATGCAGAGTGAGGGGAGCTGCATTTCAAAGGTGGACCCTGCGTGTGGTACTTTGCATGCAGCCAAGGCTGCTGATCAAAGGGGAGATTGACAAGTGAGGGATCTCCAGCTCGGGGAGTAATTCTACCTGAGTGACACTGACTGATCTGGCTGTCTCCCTCCTGCCCAGTCTGGCATCAGTGCAGTTATGATACAGTGTGTGCACAGTCAGGTGGGCTATTAGCACAGCGCTGGCCCTGCACCATGCTAACACAGTGCCCTGAATGCAAAGCAGCCAAGCATGATGGATACAGAGAATAAAGAGTAATGCTGCTTCTCATCACTCATAGGTAAAGTGATTCAACTGCTGGATATGGTAAACATTTGTACAAATATAATGTACACACACCAACCTCTCCGTCTTACACACACACACACACACACACTGATGTACATGTATGCACTGTTCAGCCAGGCAGGCACACAAATTACATTGCATAACTGTCATGCCACAGAGGGGAGTTGAGATGGATGGCTATCGCTATGAAGAGTGCAGCGACCCTCATTCCCATGAGCCTCCATTGCTGAGTTTTCCAGGGCCCCGACCAGTTTCTTGTCTGTCACCTTGGCAACCACATTTTCCAACAGAAGGCAAGCAGAAAAACATGAAGCAATGAGAATTCACGATGTATTGGAGAGGAAAAAACAAAACATGCAGAGTCGCTTTAGAGGACATGGAAAGCTTATCAATTCTATCAAAGAGAGGGAAAAACAACTTTCAATTTGTTTCGCTTTGACAAATTTCCCTCACTCTAACAAAAAAACCTGTGACAAGTTTGTGACCTTGGTGTATGCAAGTAAATGAAATCAGTGCTCAAATGTATTGTGCGTCAAAGAATCACTTAGTAGTTATCCTGATGAATCTTTTAACGCTAATAGAAGTCATCCTCCCTGAGAGAAATGGAGAATACCAAAGAGATTTCTGAGACGATCTCCCTGCTAATGAATAATATCAGGGTTTTTACAACACCTGCCGTTTAATGAGACCAACTGTGAAATTGAGAAATTTAAATAGCTTAAGCCTGCATTTGAAAGTCAATCGCATAGGGGGAAATAAGAGAATGGAAAAACTTCTGGGTTTTTCAGCGAGGTACTCAAGTTCAGGTTAAAGTTTGAAATTAAAAGAAAGTGTTTTGTCAAATCTGACAACAGTTTAAAAGAACTGATAGTTGATGGGTTTTTTTTCCTGATGTACCCAATCATCCCACCATTGCTTAAGCAAATGTTTCCTTATTGCCAAAATATTTCAAGACCTCATTTGCTGTGGACTGAATTGTGTGTAGGTGGACCAGTTACTGAACCTCACAAGCAAACCCTGCCCCAAAATGCTTTTATCCACTTGATAACTTTGATGAAGCCTTTTGTTTTTCTAAATTAAGAGTTCAGATTTAGATGTTCACACACAATGAGGATTTAGTGTAGCCTACTATTCTCTCTTTGGCAGTCGAGCGATGAATAGCCTAGCTTTCATTTCCTGAACTCCTGCCAGTTTCTCAATAGAGCTGACCAACATACCTGAATATACTTACTATACAAGTACCTCATACAACATCACTTCAAAACTCCCAAACTATTCCTTAAACAGAAGGTAGAGAGCTGTTTGAAAATGCCATATTGCACCATCTAATTTTACAAGGCCCTGCTTGGTTGCGGTTTAAACTCCACTGCTCCAGTAATTCGTTGGACAGAAAACATGGGGGAAACAAGCTCTCTTCATGATATGGCTAGATAGTTTGCAGACTTGAAGTGAACACTTTTTTGACAGGCTGGTTGGAAACACTACTCATAACTCTCAATGGCACTGTCCCTGCAAACTGAATGGCTACAACATTCTCTCAACATTTTAACTAGTAGCTTCTTTTCTCTCCAACCAGCTAACTGGAAGTACAAAGTATTCAAAACTCTATCGGTGTATGTGTAACTGTAACTGGCAGTTTGCAATACTCACAATAGCTTTAACAGGCTTTCTTCCTTACAAATTGGACACTAATAATCTTCCAACATGTTTACATTACTAATGTTACCAATTTCCAGAACTCTCACTGGCAGATAAGTCATTTCAAACATGCTAACTACTGGCCAGCTAGCTAGAAGTGAACCGAATTCATATCTCTTACTTGCTCTTTACAATATTTCTAACTGGTTAGGCCTACCTGGGAAGTTTTGATCTTTCCAATTGCTTACTGGTAGTTATCAAACTACTGCCAGGTTAACTGGCAGTTCAGCATGCTAGCTAAACTGGCTTTTGCTACCTTATAACCGACTAGCTAGCTTGTTACTGGTTAGCTAGTCAGTGTTTTATCCTCTAGTTGGCTGGATATTAGACACTAAGTCGCTTAACTTGCAACAACAGATTGACATGGACAAGTTAATGAGTTTGGTTATGTCACTGTATGGGTTTCTACATTTCTTCTGTGAGATGTTTGAAGAGATTGCAGGTCCTTTAGTTCCTGCACTTGAATGCACCATGTTTTTTTTATCTATGTTTTCCCCAGTTCACTGTTATGAAACATGTCACAAATTTCTTTATCATGGTGTCATTACACTCTGCCTTTCAACCGACTTTCTTCATCTGACCTAGTCTACTCTCCTCTGTGGCATACTATCAGCTCTTTTATAGGACAGTGTGATGTTAAGCAAGAACTCCAGGCGAGCATCTGGCTACTGATGAAAGAGGATAGAGAGACTGCTGCACTAAGTTTGGAGAAAAAAAAAATCAACTCAGGGGAAAAGTGATGGCTAAAGGCAGACAGGCTCAGCAGCTCAAAGCCAAAAGAGGGAAGGAAGATCAGCTGCTGGTGGGAAGCCATGGAGGGCTGGCAGGGACAGCGAGAGGGGGCAGCATGAAATAGAAGAAATGATGGAAAGAGAAGAGAAGCAAGGTACTTACTTCCCTGTTTATCCGAATCTAAGAGATGCCAAAGGTTGAAAACGGGAGGACGGAAAACAGAGAAAGAGAAAGAAGGAAAGTAGGGAGGGAAACAAGAGCTAGTTATTGTGATTAAAGAGCAGGCAGAAAATGGGTAATGAAATGGTTAGAGAGCAGCTTGCCTTTGGCACCTGTGGAGAGCATAATGTTCAAAAGCCTTTAATTCCCATGTTTCCATGCAAACGACAAAATGTATTAAATCGTAATCAGCAACTATAATGCTGGAACCTTGGAACATGTCCATTGCTAGATATTCAGATTAAGTAGATCAAGCAGTCTGATGATCAGACAGGTTGTAGACAAGTCAGTAGCTTCTCCATGTACAGTAATACAAAGCACTTTTATTTGGAGAGAAAAAGTGAGAACACCCAAAATATCACTCCAATTGCTTAAGACTGACAGATTTGGTAAAAGTTTACTGTTCCTTCTGTTTAATATATGACCCATGTAATCAACTCCTTTATAAGGGCACCTAAAGGTCCCATATCATGGCAGGTTATACTTCCTCAAATGAACCACTTTCTTCCTCGAGAAGCACATTGCATGTAGTTTGGTTTGGTGCACTAGCTTATTAAGTTGACTAACAAACTATTAATGTTTTTTTCTATAGGAGGTAACACTAATGACGTTTCACACACACTTAAAAGAGGTCGTTGATTTAACTCTGGAGTCAGACTTTGGCCTCCAAGTAAATCCTGCAGTTTTTTTGAGCAATCAATCCCCTCTGACTGAAAGGCTAAACAGAAAAGTGTTTTATTCATACTACATAACCTGAGTTATACCTTCTCTGGCTTCTTAATTTGCACAGCTCAAAGAGGTCTTCATATTACCTATACACATAAATATGAATTGAAATGAGCTGTTTAACAAGCTTACATTACTGATCAGAAACTTCAAAAATAAACTTGATGAGTTCAAATTAAATATGACCAGTATTACCAACGGGGAAAAAAGTGCTGAGACTACTTTAAAAGGCGTTGGAAGTTTTAGGTTGACATGGCAAACTGGTTATCCTGCCTTTCCCAGAAAAAAGACAGACAAGATAAAAGAGAATTTGTCTTCCATACAGAGAAATTAAGCTCCTCAATCTGCCATGGAATCCATTACTTCCCATGCTCATCCTCACGTCACCTTATTCCAAACAAATTACTGCTGCTTGCAACATAAATGTGACAGAAATACTTTCCTGTGCACCTGGGCAAGAAAAGACCACCTGACATGGGATGTTAGAAACAGCCGACCATGAATGTTTGAAGAATTTAGTGCGGATTGTGTCACTTTTTGTTTAAAATCTGTGTCAGCAGCAGACTGCAACAAAAGCCACAACTAAAGATTTGGCAATAAAGATGCCATGCCTTGCTACCTAAGAAAAAAATATGTAAAACTGTGAAACAGGGAACAGAGGAGAGGACAGCGAAACCCTTCAGTTTAACTTTTAAAAAAAAAACAATGTTCCATTTATCCCAACCTCGGTGTCTTCCATGAATCATTTGGAATCATTTGGTGGTACTGTTTTGAGCCAGGGGTCTTGGCATGACATGCAGGCGCTGCTGTAGATGGCATAGTTAATGACATAAAGGTCCTCGTAGCGTTGTTACTAATGGAGCCCTCATGGAGCACTAAAGGGGATAAAGTGGCCCTGCTGAGGCCAGTATGCTTTGACGCTCTGCTTTAACAAGCACCACCCACATACGCTGAGTCAGCCTTTTGCTACTGATCTTCTCTCCACTTTACATTTTCTTTTGTTGAGCATACAACAGTACAAACAAAAGATGTGTTTAAGTATTCAGGGAACATACAGATCTGCGTCACACCATGCGGTGAGGGCTTTAGTAAGTAGGTCCAAAAATTGAGTAAATACTGTCGAGAGCAGTTCATCCATAGCCTTAAGTGATCCTTTCATCATAAGTGAGCAGCAGAGCCGAGACCCCTGGTCTGTCCTGAATGGAAACGTGAAACTGTTGGTTTATCTGATGCAAAGCTGCAGAGATTGGATCTGGCAGGAGTGCATACTCCTGCAGGGACTGGAGAGACTCCCTGCCACACTCACTCGAGCAGAACTGTAGGTGAGATCAAAATATCTGAAGGTAGATGAAAGGATAAGCTGTGTTTTATTGGGTCCAATTGTGGTGCAATGTCGCCTCACGAAAAGCATTTTGGTGAGTCATGTGGCCCAGTGCTCTCAGCTTATGGGCTCTTGTAGGATCTTTGGGTTTGCTGGGATAAAATCTTGCCGTAAAGCCCAGCATGTAATAGCACACATGGATAAAATGCTATGTTGTGGGTAAGATTTCTAAACGACAGATCCGTCTGAGCTTGACATAACCTCAGATGGTATGTGCAGACGGTCAAGCACCGGGTCAACGACTGGTGCAAGCTGTTAAGGAGGGGCGGGAGTGGGATCAGCAAAGACAGAGATGAAGGAGTGGGAGGAGAAAGAGGAGGGAAAACCAGAGTGAAGGCGACTTACGTCTATGTAGTTGGCATTGACATAATCAGAGCTGGGGTCGGCGAGCAGAGAGTGAAGCTTGACTCGATGGCGATCATCTGAAATGAACAAAGAAGCATTTAAGGTTACAAAAACACGAAGAGAACTATCTCGAGTAGTGGAGGTAGCTAGGATTTTTAATTGTATCTTATTGTTTTGTATCCCTTCACAGCTGGATACTTTCCCCATCTGATTGGGTCGGTGGGTGGGTAGGGTCTCAGATAGCAGCACATGACATAACATCATCATCATCAACCTTTATTTAAGTTCTCGGAGAGATCATTGAGGGCGACCCTCATTTACAATGATGCCGAAAAAAAAATACATACATGATAAACAACGAGAAATGAGATAAAGCTACTACAGAAAATAAAATCAATAAAAGAGTAATAAGAACAATAAAATAAATACACTAAAATAATTTAAAAGCTTGAAATTACTACAGTGATAAAGTCAGCAATTAAAATCAAGTAAAACAGTTACAGTCAGGTATTGGGCGGTTAAAAATAATATTTCTAAAGTGTCCATAAGGGATAAAAGTGCTCAAATTCAGGTCCTGTTGTAAAATATTCCAGGAGTTTGCAGCACTAACACTAAAAGCAGTTTTCCCCAGGTCAGTCCTGGCATGAGGAACCTGGAGAACCAGCCTCTCACTCGAGCGGGTTAAAAATGGACCAGGGTTCAGATTTAACAAGGAGGTGATATATGATGGAAGCTTTCCAGTGAGGGCTTTATAGATAAAAAAAGATGCCAGTGGTTATTGCGTCTCTCAGTGAGGGAGGGACAACCAACTTTATTATGGAGAATGCAGTGGTGAGTCATGTAGCTATCACCGGTGATGAATCTAATCGCAGAATGGTAAACAGCATCTAAGGGCTTTAGCGTAGTGGAAGAGGCATGCCTATAGACCACATCACCATAATCCAAAACTGAAAGAAAAGGAAAAAGGATAAAAAAGGATGATGCGAAAAATGGGCGCGCGCACCGTTCGATGGAAGCAAAGGCCGTGGCACTGATGGACCGTGGCGCACACAGAGTATGTGGGGATTGAGGGTAAGACTGAACTCTGAAGGGCCGTTTTGACAAATCAACACTCACATTTTCAAGTTAAAGCCACTGTCAAACAATCTATTCAACTGATTAAACACAACTAGCACTGTAACAAGAGGTGTTCTCTCTGTAGAGTCAACAACCACTCAGCTGGGAATAAAGATAATTATTGGGTGGCTTCTGTAGAGGGAAGTAATGTTGTTGTATGGTAATTAACTTCACTGTTTAGGACTGTCATTAACCTGAAGGTGTTCTGTTATCTGTACAGTAAAAGTTAAAAAAAAAAACCTTCTGACACAGAGCCAAGTAAAAAGAGCATCTTTGTTTGTTTCTTGTAGCCATGAAGTACTCACGGTTAAGCAAGCTGTCGTGCCTTCCTTTGGTCTTGTCCTTCTTTTTGGTGACGTCCCAGCCATCAAAGAAACTCTGCAAAACAAAAGTATATAAAAAGAAGACATTACAGAAACAGGGGGGGGGGGTTGTGTGTGTCTTTGATACATCTTGAAACTCACACAGAACCAACATGGAAAACGCAAGTGTTACCCTGAGGTTGTCTGAGTAACTTTACTGTTACAGCATCTTGCCAAGTCATCGGCAGACATCTGCCACAACACAGCAGGGGAGAGACTGAGGCTGAGAGATGACACCCGACACTAAGAGATGGCTGTGGCCTTGAGAAGGAGGAGGCCGCCCACTGCACTCATTCTCATTCTTGTCACAGGCTGAGTCCCCGCTGATTGAAGGAGCCGGTGCTCTATAATACCTCAGTGTTAAACTGCTAAATTTGTGACAGCTGTTTATGACACCTGTCTTGTAAATCTGCCGCTGAAGCAGGATGAGTCATTGAATATAAATCAATACTATAAGTAACGGGAGAGCGAGCAGGAGAAAATAAACAAATATGAGTGTGGATGGGCCGGGCTCAAGTCCTGTCATATTTGGATGAATGATGAGTCCCGGTCTGATCTCCTTGCTGTAACAGTGGGCACAGTCAGACGGTCAAACTGATACACGGCGTCTCTCATCTGCTGCCAACCAATCCCCCGTGGATGAGCAAATTAGGACCACCTGAGGCCCAGCAGAGTCACACAAAGCAAGCTGATCAGGGGATTACATCTGCTCCTGGATCCTGCACAGGTAATGCTCTATCTAATCCTGTTTAAAAAAGATGGTGGGGGGGAAAAAAAAGGTGGAGTACAAGCACCAGTATTTTTAGAGCTTTAACGACTTTGATTTCAACTTCATAGAACTTCCCACGAGATATTTATTGTCTATTAGCTCCCAAGCTAAACTCAACATGCTCATCACTCAGACCCCCAAAATGTGGTTTCAAGTTCTGTCACAAGTAAATAAGCAACAATCAAAGCTTGAAGTCCAAAGTCCTTTGTAAGTTAAGAGCATAAAAGACAATTACATGTTTTTTTCTATAACTAGACTTTAGTAAGCTCGTATATTTTTGATAATTTTTTAAACCATGTTTTTAAAATGATACAATCTTTTGTATGCTAAAGATCGTTAGCATCACATGTACTGAACCTTCAAAATAAAACCTCCGCAAAAGAGATAAAACCCCCGTCACATTGCGTTACGGCGTTGAGGAAGCACGGCACAGCGGGAACTCCACATACACACACAGTCAGACAAACACGCAGCGCTGCGCTCCCTGCTGGTTCCTCTGAAACCGTCTCGCCTCCTCTGTAATACCTCTGTTACTACCTCTTTGCCACATTCAGAGTGAGGGCGAAACGCAACGCGGACGAAAATATTGCGGCTTAAAACGGCAGTCTAAATAAGGCTCATGTTGCACAAATATGTTGGCAATTTTCAGCACAGAAACATTGCCTACGTATATGTGCAATTTAGACAGTCTGCGGGAGTTCGCCTGCAATTTTTGGGGATTAAAAACTAGAATTGACCCAAAATTTGGTGCCTAGGAATTTAATTGTTGTTGCCGTGGTACAGAAACAGGTATCAATTCTCAGTTTAAAATTCTGGTATTGTGACAACCCTAGATCTCAGTATAGCATATTTGGGGTCTAAATGGATCGTGGGTACTGAATATTTTGTAACTAATCCAGTAGATTGCTTCAACTTGCAGCAACAAGACGGGCTGTAACAGCTACAACGTTACCCTGAGGGGCAAGCAAGTCCGATGTAAGTACTTCCACCAAAAAGGGCTTGTTTTTGTGGCGTATTGTAAGAGGCAGACAACAAAACTGAAAGCATCCCCTAAGAGAAAGACCCATGGGTTTTTTTTTTTACAGCACACACCACTACATCACTCTAACCAGACACCCTGGACTCCATTCACCAGAGCAGAGTTCTTTTTGTGTTTAGTGTCACAAACCAGATAATCTGCTTCATCCACATCATTTGTGGGGGATTTGATCAGATTTGATCCACTTTGACACGGCAAACAACCCCATAACAAAAATTGAATTACTGCCCAATTATTCATTTTGAAGATGTCCTTGCACCAATAAGGACGTTTTTTTCCCCCAAACCAGGCCCCCTCACAGTCAAAACCTGGGAGAAAATACAGAAATCGTCTGTGTGAAATACCCAGAACAGTTTCAAATGAGAGAATGGTGTGTGTCATGTCGGAGCCAAGTACTTATAGTAAGAAGCTTACAGATGAAAAGGCTTTTAAGGTCTTTCAAGTGTTAAATAGACATACGATTTAACATTTAGTGGCTATTTTTTGCTGTTTGTTTTTTTTTACGCAAGTGTTCAAGTATGACATTGAGGGATCGGTCTACATTTATTCACTGGTTCTGGTTCCAGATGTTGGTTAGCATCACAATACTAAAGCCCCGTTTCAACAAGCGGTCTGGTTCAGTTCGGTACGGTACCCGTTTATTGGTGTGTCCACTGTCAAAAGTTGGGAATGGTACCAAAATAAGGGATCGGTACTGTCCTACTTTTTTGGTACCCTTCTGTTGGGGTGCCAAGGTTACCGATCCGACCCTAAAGAGTCCCTTGTTTACTGAGTCCCTGTTCTTCTTGAATGTTTAACTTAATTAATAGCAGGCTACACTGTGTTGGGCTGCTATGATGTCACACTATTACATAGCTGACGCGGCTATCTCCATCTGGCTAACACTCCGTTTAACAAATAAGGGTATGCTTGACTGTGGAAACACAAGCAAGTTCAGGGTTTACCTTACTTACTTACCTTACCGAACTGAACCAAACTGTACTGAACCAAACAAGATGCTTGGCTATACAGTAGCATACCCACATTGTGGACTTGGCTCATTCAACACCCCCCCCCCCCACCCCACCCACCCACAATGCCTTTCAACATGTCTGATCAATGGCAGCAGCACGACCCTGTGGGAAATAAGGGTTATGAAGTCTGACAGCAGTGAGCACGCAGATCCCCTTCATCTTGTTTATTTCTCCAGGCGATGGGGAGCCAGACTGAGGAGTGAAAAAGCGACCCACATATTGATTTTGGAAGGGGGGGGGATTTGTTGGCCCCTCAGGGATCTTAATGAATCAGGGGACGGGAAAAAAAGTGCTTCTGGCTTACTGCAGGTGGACGTGTGGGGGAAAAAAAAGACTTTGTTGATGTGGAGGACTAACTTTAGCAATCATAATGAGTCCACCGGGGATCAGAAAGTTCAGTTTGTCTGCACTAGCTCTGTTATGCAGATTAGATAAAACATCGTTTTACTGCTTGCTCATGCATATGAAAAGGCTCCATTGAAGCTTTTAAAGAGTAGACGGTCGTTTGCAGTAACACATAGGTTGGCTCTGCACACTAACATGACCTAAAAACTGTCAGGATGAAATTACAGCACTTTTGTTGTTTTTTTGTCTCATTTCTTTCTCAGCCAGAGTTTCAAGTTTGTTCAGACTGTTAGAGAACATTTTAAATAAAACCCCATAGGTTTGAGCCCAGTCTCAGTCTGGATGTTCTTGAGAAGTCTTTCTCACTTATGTTAACGTTATGGTATCATGTGGGCACCAAAACATTCTTTGAACATTATCTTGAACAAGATCTTTCATCTCTGAACATCTTATGCTCAACTCATGGGAAGCTGCGTGCTGCTATGACGACCCCCGCTCTCCTCTACTCTCAGACATTCCCTCAGAAGTAAGAACCTGGCTGCAGAAGATTTGCTACCAATTAATCCATAGAGCATGATACGTCCAAAGATGTTGTTGATTTACAAGGTTGGGCTGTAGGAAGCTGGATCATCATCCCAAAGGCGTTGGATTGATCTGAGATGTGCAGTCTGGTGTAATGTTCAAAGATAATTTGAAGTTGAATTTTCACCTTAAGTACCCGAAACCTTTAGTCTTAGGTTTGATTTTTCCAGGATTGATTGATTCATTGTATTTTACTTACGTGTCACACATACAAAGTGCCCAACCCTCATGGGCTTATAAGACAACAAAAAATTAGGTGCAGTGTTTCAACAATTCATAACATTACAAAGTTGCATGCTGCTTTTTAAAATTCAGTCTTAAATAGTGTATGCTGTCTTTTCTCCCAGCAGGCTTTGCAGATCAAATTTTCAAAGATATTTTTTGGGCCTTTTTCGCCCACGTCAGTCTCAAACCCATGGTCGCTTTGATGAGGAGTATTGCCTCGTACATGAGGCGCGCGGCACGGCCACTAGGCTACCCGGCACCCCAAAGGTTCCTCCTCTAAATTACAACTCAAAGTTTTCATAACAATCTAAACACAAGAAATCACTCATTTTTTGAAAAAAAAGTACATCCCCAATGTCATCATAGATGGGACTGTAAAACAGAAAACAAATCACCTAACTCACACAACAAACAACCATCTCTGCGTTCCTCTGGAGTGGAATTAGACCTGCACGTCTCTAAAGCTAAAGCTAATGTTCAAGGATCTAAAGGGTTCCTTCTACCTGGAGTTAGTCTGTGGTTCTCCTGCAGTCTTGAGACCAGCGAAGTTAAGGCATGATAACTTCTCGGTCTGAAAAAGTGACCGCCGTCTTTGTATGTCTCTTTCACACATAGCTTAACATCTGAGACACTACATAAAGCTATACCTAAACATGGCTGGGACCCGTTTCCAATTTTTGGAGGATTCTTTTGTCCTCAGTAAATATGCTCAACCAGACCTGCAAGTCATTGTTGGTCCATTTGTTGTACGCTTTTATATCAAGTCCATTGGTGTCCAAACACAATATATAAGAAAATCAATAATCTGGTTTACAGAAATAGTTTTTAAAATTGTGTGTTAAACTTCATGTAGCACAAAAAGAGGGACATGTGGGTTGATAAAATAAGAGAAGAGAAGATGAGATAAGATGTACTTTATTGTCCCCAAAGGGAAATGTGTCTGGCAGTTCCAAGATAATTAAAAAAGACATAAATAGAGATAAAAAAACAATGTCACAGGAGCTCGATTCAGACCCTTGTCTCTGTGGTGAAGTGCTCAGAAGGCTTCTAGTCTATGGGGAACGTTTCTGAGGTGAAAACACGGGCTTTTTAATCTAATAGTTCCAAAAGGTTTAAGTTTGAGCCAGGTCAGTAGCTTCCTTTAATTTGCAGATTACTGATTACATGATTTAAGACTGTCCAACTACAAAGCTGAAATGTGTAGAAGCAATTCATGCAAGCACATGTAATCATGTTGTTTAAATCTAGTCTAAAAGCTGATCTGTCTGCTTTGGCATTCCTAGACCAAGTATAAGAGTTTGTTTGTTTCTGTGGTATTATTCTTTTATGTTTGTTTGTTTCGTTTTGCTTTGTCTATTGTTATTTATTATTTTTCTCTTTTTATGCTTTTTGTCTATTTGATGTAAATCACTTTGGTCAACTCTGTTTGTTCTAAATGTGCTCTATAAATAAAGTTGGATTGGATTGGATTGGAATCAAGCTAGTATCTGATAAAACAGGGGGCGATATCTGATTGGTCATTTAACACAATGAAGAGTCAACACTGTGGTTCAGGTTAAGTTGGGTTTAGGCACAAAACATGACTTGATTAGGTTGAGGGAAATATTGAGAAACTCAAACATTATCATTATCTTTATAACTTCCCTCTGATTTACTGCTTAACATCCAGCTGACAGCAGTTTTAATCCCCAAACTTCTCAAAGTTCATTTAAAGGTTAACATTCGATGTTTTGTGGAACCAGCCGAGAAAAGGCTGATGCTGTTTTTTTTTTTGGGTGGACAGTCTCTCTTTTTTTGCTTTTCTATTGTAGCATCCCACACTTCCTTCGAAATAAGCTTTGTGTGAACTGACACATACAGTACAGAACAACCCGAAGGGCTGTGTGCAGCCCACTCAACACTCAACCTTCTCTCTACTTCCTTGTTTTAACAAGCATATGAGGGGCCTTACCCAAAATGTTCAAACCCTAAAACAGTTTGAACATAAAATGTCATATAGTCTTTCATCATTTCCCTAAATTTGAACGAAAGCTTTGAATATTTGTCTACCATTGGTGTGAGGATTTCTTTGATTGAAACCAACGTCCATAGCTGTGATAAGCTGTGGAAAACCAGTCCATCAGTTCCCCTGTATTCAACATTTGGAACTTGGGCTAACATCTTACTAAAGTGGTCTGAACACAATATAACTCCACATGTTGCTGATTGGATTGCAATAGACGGAAGAAAAGAATGAGTAAATAGCTATACCATGATGTTGATTTGTGAAAACTCTAAATTGATGCCTTTTAGGTTGTTCTCTGGACCAGTGGGTCTTGAGACACTAGGAGGGGGGTAGCGAGATGCCTTTCAAAAACAAATACTAATTTGAAATGACTTCAAATAACTCATTTTACACATTATTGTGAAATAGTCCTTATGTGAGATTTGTGCTGAAATTAAAGTGTACAATTTGAATGTAACATTGTGGGTATCTATTGTGCTCTTTGTAAATAAAAATGCACGCTGAAATCATTTAATTATTTAAAGGCTGCTGTAGTCTTTAGTGTTGTTCTAATGTCAGTGTTTGGATAGGCCTTTTAGTGCTGATGTGTGCAACGTTAAATGCTTTAACCACTTCCAGGGACAGAGACAGTCTCTCGCATTGTTAATTGTGGGGGTCTCTGGATGAAAAGTTTGGGAACCCCTGCTCTTGACCAAACAATCAAACAACTCTTACAATGTCAATTTTACAAATGGAGTCTGGGTTGGCCATTTGTGATGCAACGTCAGGATGTCTAAATTCAAATAATATTCTGAGGCATGTCATTTGCCCCACCCATCCTGAATGTCCATATTACTATGAATTAAGGCCGCATAAAAAAATGTAAGCATTTTTTAGCCAAACACTAAGAGGCTTGCCAAAGACCAAAAGAACATCTTATTACAATCAGAGGTTATCTTCTCACGTCTTACCTCATATTCTTGCTTGAAGCCATACCCTTCAGCCGTCTTCATCTGATTGATGTGCTGCAGAAGATCGGCCACTCTGACGGCCGGGTGGAGCTGACCCGTGTGATAAGGCGAGCTCTTCCTCCGACAGTGGCGGTGGGGCGAGCCTCCCAGTAAGCTGCTGGACTCGTTGACGGAGCTGCGCTGCTCATCTGGGAACAGAAACAGAAACTGTTCAAGGCCTACTGCTGACATTATGCACTGTACAATGTGAACCGTGTTCTTTTTCGTTGATGTAAAACCTCGGCCGAATAAAGTCTAGGGGGCAGCTCAAGGAAATATCAGCCATTCTGCCGAGATGTGAGTGCTGACAAGCACAGCAGAATATTCAAACAGACAAGAGACTTGCAGGAGATGTCTCTGTCGAGAGCACCTTATGGCGCGGCGGAACAGATTGGATACATCCTCGCAAGTAAACATGGCTGAAGGTCAGAAAGGAGGGAGCTTCATCTCACTAGACACTCTCTCAAGAGTATCCATATGTTCCTCGCTGTCTTACTTCGAGCGTTGCAGCCGTGGGCATCCATGAAGGAGTGGGCCATCCTCTCATCCTGCTGGAGAGTGCTCTGCTCTGTCATACTGCAGTCCAAGGAGCTCAGCTTCCGACTCTTCTCCTGCCTGTAGGACATAGCCGCCTTGTTTATGGCCACCTTCTTCCTACTGTAGAGATGCAGAGGAGAGGCGGGAGGATAGACAGAGAGAGATGGGGAAAGGGAGCGATAATAGAGGACAGGGTAGAATAAGAGAAAAACTGGCAAAGAGATAAGGAAGCAAGGAGGGCTGGTGAGGAGATGAGAAATTGGACTGAAGGGGAAATATAGGTGCTACAAGATTGAAACTGGACAAGGGGGAAAGTGTGATTTTGTGATAGCAAAGAGAGTGCCAGGGATGTGTCAGGCTGGTGGCGGAGGTGAAAGGAGAAGGACAAAGAGGACGAGGGAAAAGGGGGGGGGGTGTCTGTACTGTAGGATGCGGCGGAGAAAGAAATACTGATTTCCACTCTAAAAATCCTGGGACTACAAAAGAGCAAGCAAGGGAGAGATGGCGTCAGGGTTTGAGGGGTGAAAGATGGAGAAAGAGTCACTTACGGGTAGTAAGGGTAAGAATAGAAGTCCCTTCTGATTAGCATGAAGGAGGAGGAAAGGAGAGAGACAGAGAGTGAGGAGAAAAAAAAGAAGAGGTGACTATGGTTCATCAGAGAGATAAATGAAGATGCTCAGTGTGTGGGAATGTTGTCGCAAGCAATCATGAAGCAGGACCGAAGCTTTAAGAATGACCAGGGGCGCCAGTTGTTAACAAAAGCTCAGGTCTGTGACTTAATTATTCTACATTTGTACATATTCATCCGGATTATATCTGCTTTTATGTTGCTGTATTGATGGTGTTGCTGCACTCTTCCTTCAGTAACAGTCGTCGACTCGTTTCCACCTGATTTAACTTCCATTCAACGCTTTACTTCCCATGAAAACATCACAGAACCATGGCCTGTAACATCAAATCTAAAAACACATTATTGTATATCGTACGTAAAGCTGTCCTGTGCTGTGCCCACACTCTATGTGAGGTCATACTTTGTGCACTGATTGTTTTTCTTTTGCCTTCTAGGTTGGACATTTCATCTCTTCCTAACCATATTTACATTAAAGTTCTTCTTCTACAAGCAGAGTGAGTATATCTAAGCACGTCTGCTCCTTTGCCCCCCCTGTGGCTGTCTGCTTCTTTTTGTGCCTCAGAGATTGGACCGCTGAATCTTATCAGTCAGCGCCTCCTTCCAGACATCCCATTCATTCTCCGTCTATTCTCTGAGAGAAAGATTCCTCGGGTGGAGAAGTTCCTCTCACTAAAAAAAGAAAACAGGCAAAAACAACCTTCCTAACCAATTACTTGCCCATCCACTGGCACCTCGCAGCTGCTTGCCTCATGTAATTGAGTGGGCAATGGAATAACATGCCCCTTGATGAAATATTTCACACTCAGATGAGTGTTCCACCATTGCCCAGCGAGCGAAGGAAGAATACACTGCAGGTGCCGTGGACGAAAGAGGTAATTTGCAGGTGGAAAGCAGCCAGCGATTTCCAGTGCGAGCATTCTGCATTTGAATGTGCTCAGCCAACACGCAGACCTTGAAATTAAAAGATGAGATGAAACACAAAAGCTGGGCTGCAGCAGTGGCGGAGGGTGGGGTGGTGGTGGTGGTGGTGGTGGTGGTGGTGGGGGGGGGGGAGTTTAGGATTAATGTGCTACTATTCCGCTAACTCTGGTAGTAATTCACTTGTGTTGCCAAAAGCTTTCCTCAACAGACCCTGGCTGCCAAGTGGGATAGAGATAAATTCACTGTATTCAATGGGCTACGCAGGAACAATAAGACTGTAAATGTTTGAGTCGGGGGGGAAAAGGTCTCATCTCACATCAACAGGCCAGCAGACACAAAAAAAAAAAAACAATGTCACAGCCACTCACCCCTTCTTGACGATGATGACGATGGCCCCGAGCAGCAGGATGAGGACCACCAGACCGCCAGCGCAGGCCCCGAGGATCAGACCCATGTCCTCGGCATGCTGAGACACCTCCAGGGCCCGCTTAGAGTCCTTGCAGGCCGCTGCGCAAGAAAGACAGAGAGGTGAGAAAGATGAAGGGAAGTCATCCACTGTCTCTGGTTTTCACATCTAATTGCAGACAAAACGCAGCATGTCTAGTGTCAATAATTCGTAACCACATTCATTCTCGCTTAATTACCACAAACACAACGATCGCCAAGAAGATTGGCAGCCTCTGCAGCGTCATGATTTCAGTCTGCTTGTTGGGAAAGGCTGCTGGATTTACTCGACTTGATTTATGACACAAAACAAGACAAATCTGCTCGTCTTTTGCCACCGACAGAGCCCACACTGTGAGATCTTCAGAATGATAAAGATGTATTTCTAGATATGCAAATGGTGTTTGGTTTTATTGGCCTCAGGTTTTGGATTTATTTGTATAGTTTCAAAAATTCACAGCACTGAAAAAAGACATTCAACAACATCACAAGCTTATTTTCCCAATAACAATTTCCTGTTTGACCTTTGACTTGTTTCTACTGTAAGAAAATTCTTAGTGAATGAGAATACCCTTAAAATCATGACGGTTGTGCAGAGTGCTGAAATGTTCTTTTTTCTAATCTGCCTTTAGACCATTCCTAGCTGGAGATGAGAAACGCTTTGATTCATCTCAGTGTTGTCTGATGTCCTGCTTTTGGGTTTTGTGTGAAGCAGCTGTTTGCTTAAGAGCATGTCCTAACAGCACTTGACACGAGAAAGCGTCAGTGACAAAACCAGCCTGTTTCTATTGTCCCCTTTTTGAGTGTCCTAACTCCCCGCGAGCGGACCAGCGCTGCCTCGCTGTGTACTGTACCCGTTTCTACCACGACAGGAGGGTGCTCTACGCGGCACTGACACTCGCTTTTCTTACTCGACACAGCTTGCTAGCTTGTTGTACAAAGAGGAGATGATGGTGCATTAATAGTATCCACATCCCTGATTGAAAAGGTGTGCTTTGAATTGAGTCAACAACAATGGAGAGAAACTTTTTTTTCCGGCTCACCGCGAGCCGTTTATTGACGAGCCTTTGTGTGGTGATTTGAGTCAACAGCTCACTAAATACAAAGCACCGCACTTCAGTTTGTCCACCTTCAGTACAAAATCACTAGATGTTACATTGTTTGCGAGTGGAAAATCTAATTTAGAGAGCAAATAATTATATATCTAACGGATGCATTGTGGACAGCCAGCGTGCAATCATGCGCGATGCAACGCAACATATTGGCCTACCTGATGTGAATTATGAATTTTATGGAAAGTCTCATTTAATCCTTATTTGGTTGCAATTTTTCAAACAGTAATCCTTGCATTGTTTTTTTGTTGCTCACTAGCGGTGGTGTTATGTCCACCGGCTGATTCAAGCAAGCTAAGCATGGAGGCATGCTCCAGGTCACCACAGGTTGAATTGCAGCTTTTCACAGAGTAGATTTTACCGCTCAATTATAAAAATAAAAAAAATAGGAGTGTATCACTATGCAAAAGCTGTGCTGAAACCAATGCTAGAAGCCTCAATGGAATAAAAGGCGTGAACACTATTTCAGTGCACTGATATCAACAATGTGAGTGTCTGCAAAGGGAAGCTAAACATGTTTGGCTTTTTTGCGAGAGACAACACTCTGGTTATCTTACCGAACTGATGGCTGCTCTCATTCAGGCAGCTTCTTTCCCCCTCCTACCCATTTGTCACAGTCTCAGTGCGTTTCTGTCTGCATTTCCATCTTTGCTAGCCAAGAGCATGAAATCTTCCCTCTCTGTGAATCATCTTGCTCCCCTGTTGTGTTCTATCCAGAGGTGAAAAATTGCGTTCAAGGATGAATAGAATGAAGGAGTATTTTTACACTGGTGGCAGCATGCGTTAACAATCTCTCCCATTGATGAGAAAAACAAATAAGGCCGGCCAGATAAAAAAAAAAAAAGACATAGAAACATCTGAATGTCTCGGGCCTGACTGGACCAGTTTGGCAGCAATTGGATGACATGTTTGTATTTCATCAAAGCAGTTATTACTTTGTGACTGGAAAAGACAACGACGAAGACAAAAAAGGCTACAGTACACAGCGAGGCAGAATGCTGAGTTTGGCTTGATAAGCGGCGGATTGGTGGTGGAGTATATCTGCTGGCAGACATCACAGTCTGACAGATTTACCATAATCATAGAAATCACGCCGGGTGAGTCATTCTGCTTTTAGGGCCCGATTTAGAAACTGGCTATCACGGTCAGTTTCATCTCACCAAATAATGCAGCAGTGGTCATGCTGGGGAGTCCACAGGGGTGCAATGTGTCATCATAATTTGTCGCTTCCTTCTGTCGGTCTGAAATTTATCAGGCACAAAACTAATATATTCAGGGCACTTCCTAATGAAGGCCTTAAAGGAGGCAAGAACTTTTGGCACCACTTACAATTAGCACCAACGCTACAAGAGCCCCCCAAAACTTTTTTGGACTTTTAAAAGTGCTGCTCAAACCTTTTTAGCATGAAACCTTGTGGGTTTGCTTATCTGCATGGACTTTGTAGGTGAACAAGTTATCAAAAATAATCACGGGTAGGATCAGACGAGATTTTAATACAGAAATAGAGAGAAAAAATGGAAATAAATGTATTTGTTTGGCATTCATTTTTCTCGTTTGAGCTTTGAGAATGTAGAACAAGTAACATCAGCACATTGGAGATGCTTCTGCACGTGTAAAAGCACTTTGCGGATGTGGGTGTATCTTTGCACTTGCTCCTGCAGCGATAGTCATTAACTGACCGTTTGATAACAATGAGATACACCATGAGATATCTACACTCCCTACACACACTACTTAGTGTTGTAGTCAAGACAACACTAACCGAGACCAAGACATACCCGAGACCAGAGTGCTCAGAGACCGAGACAAGACCAAGCCATTTAGGGATCCACACCGAGACAAGACCACGACCGAAAAACAGCCTCTCAATGGTGGTCTTGACTGGTCTCGAATAAAAACCTGGAGTCTGCCCAGTCTGAGACCGAGACAAGATCGAGTAAAAATGCTTTCAATTCTGACATGAGACCTTCAAAAAGTGGTCTCGAGACCAGTCTTAGGACCAAGACTGATCTGACGTACTACAACACTAGCACTATTTAAACACTGCTTTATTGTCAGTGAGACCAGGCACAGGGATTTTATGTCCGTAAATGTGATTAACATCATGATAGTAGATTTTCATTGATCCTTGGATCACAAGTTCTGATCTGTGGGGGTCTGTGAATCACAGATCAGCTGTGATCAGCATCATTATGACGTTGTATTTCATCAGCAGGACAAAGAAACACTCTTTGGATCAGAAAATAAACACTAGAGAAGGCTCGACCTCCATTGTTAGAGAAACTATAAAAATGTCGTTCAGTGATCATTTCAGGAGCTCTCACTCCAAAAGTCTCGTGACACTCAACGATCTGCTGCTTCTATTTGAGTCTCTCTTTGTTAAAAAAAAAAAAAAAAAACACTTTTTAGAAGTACTCATCAATCCCAAACGCTCAGAGCAACTTGATTCAAATGAGGGTCTTGGCCTCGCTACAGTGAGAAAAAATAAACCATTTCAGTATTTACGGTAAAAAAAAAAAATCCTCTTTATTCATCTGTCACACATTTTGAGCAAAATTTTCAAAATGCTTGAAAAGGTATCTGTGAATTTGATGCTTTCCTGCCAGCTGAGCTGTCATGAATAAAAAAATAAAAATAAAAAGAATCTTTCAATTCGATTAGATTTGTAATATACATGTTCTCAGTGTTCTTCTGTGTCAGCTAGCGTTGGCATCCGAGGACATGAAAACAAAGAAAAAGGGCCCGGATGGCAGAGACAGAAAAACACCCTCGCCCACCTCTGTGCTGGCTTCACAACTGGCAGCATCTGTGAGTGGGAAGTCGGTGAGAGCGAATGAGAAGCAGCCAGCAGGACTGGACCTGTGTGCCGCCGCCCCCCCCCCCCCCCCCCCCCCCCCTCCCCCCCTCCCCTCCACCTCCCTCTGAGTCGACTGGAGTAGCATCAACATGTCCTCGGGGCCTGCCTGCCTGCCACGGATGTATATATGCACAGCTACAGTAAAAATGTCCACTATAAATATCCCTGCAACCCAGCTCTTCCACTTACGTGACTCGCCAGCAGATAATAGTAAGGCATGAGTCTTTGATGTCATCGCACTTCAGATAAGAAAGAGTTCAGGCAGAGGAATCCAATTTAACTGCCACCCTTCTCAAGAGCACTACAAACTTCAGACATAATTCAGCGGGGAGCAAGGAGGGGAATAACTCCATTTCACCCTCTGTCTCTCTCTGTCTCTCTCTCTCTCTCTCCCCTATTGTTTGAACTGAGAGGCTTCTATCAATGTCTGTCTGTCAAGCAAACACTCCTGGTCTCTTCCTCTCTCAGGGAGGAGAAGGAAAAAAAAAAAAAAAAAAAAGGGATACGTTGCTGCAGTCTGGATTTCAAAGCCATCAGAGCCCAGGAGGGGTTTGCCAAAATGTCAGTGTCAGTGATTCAGGAGGAATAGAGTGAGAACACGGATGCATGTTTGCTTTCACCTCTCCTCCGGTGTGTCTCTGTTGAGGCGAGATTGGCACAGGGGGCTTCCTTTTCGCGGCACCCAAAACAACACTAAGTCCGTGTCAAATCCCATAAGCAGCGGACCTGATCCAGGATAAGTGTGGAAGTCTCTGACATGCACCGCGCACCGAGTCACTGGGATCCTACGGCGGCGTTTTTGATCACCTACAGAATCACAGTTTCACTTATTCCACGTTATGTCGGCCAGGAAAAGGATAACTGGCGGCCTCTGTCTCACCCCAGCGAGGCGGCTTCAGTGGAGCATTTTTTTTTTTTCAGATTTTCTCGCTTTCTTTGACCTGCTTCTTATTTTTACACCCTCATTACAATAGATAATGGTTACGTTTTTATTCAGCAGCTTAATTGCTGAGACAAGGGGATACAACGCTGCCAGACAGAGTCTAACAAAGGAGTCGGCGGGGCCAACACAAGAGGAGACAGGTGTTTAGCAATTCCCCAATATCAAACTATCATCTGCACTTTATGATTTATTTCAATTATCTCATCCAATCACTCACACCACAATGGCATCGTAATATACACACACATGTATAAAGAGCAACAGGGTAAAGATGTTCACCAGTTCACCTTTAGCTAGTGTAAGTGTTTGAGACGGACTTCATAAAAACAAAACGTATGTCCCTGTTGATTTAATAAAGGAAAAGGAGGTAGTTATACGCACATCATGTAGGTGCAGGGCAGTGCACAATCACTGTGGACTGTGGAAGAAGATAGGCCTGCACACTGTGATTTATTACAATTTAATACAAATGAAAATGAAGACTAATCGACTGGAAGTCTCACGATTAGAAAACACTCATACACAGTCAAAATTGTTATGTAACACGGCTAAACACAGGATCATAGCATCTGCGGGTATTTGATGTCAAGCTAGTTTGTCGAGTGTGGCTAACGATAGCAGTACTAGCACCACCAGCCTCCAGCCCTCCACTGAATGTGCTTAGGCGTTGTTCAGGTCAAGTGGTTAAATGCCAGTTAAACCTGACACAGCCGACATGTAATTTGATCTCCATTTTCTATATCACAATACTGCTAAATGGTACATGCTACATGCTACAACAGCAATTTTTGTATCGTCCTCTGGCATAATCTACCCAGTTTCAGTCCTCAATATTTACAAGCCAGGGGAAGCCATAGAAAGCCATAGAAAGCCCAACTCCAACTAGTCATGAAGTACCCCTTGTGTTAGGTTTTTCCAGTGCATTTGGGTCAGCAGGAGAAACACTAAAGTGCAGGAGCTACAGCCAACTGGATGTGAAAGCCTAGCAAGAAGACCTCATGTAGTTTGAAAGGTGTTACTCAGGTCTTACGATAACCTGGAACCAAAGTCAGTTAACAGCGCATGCAAACTAACCTTTAAAAATGAAAACTCAATGAGAGTCAAGAATGCCGCCCAACACAGTTAAAAATTATTACTCCTCGGGAATGCGCCGACACTATAAACTGAGAGGAAATCAAAAGTACTAATTTTCTAAAATAACAGCCGATGGAAAGTGAAATCAACAATACTACCGTTTGGAAGTTTGACTGAAGCCCTCCTTTTTTATCACCTCTCGGCATTTCCACTAGCTTCATGCAACTCGGGGCAATTTTCAATCAGCATTTCTTTCATCTGTTTTTTTAAGGAGTTGATCGTTGCAGGTTCTGACGGCTTCAACTCTAAAATATCCACTACAGCACTTGGTATTTGAAGTAAAAAAAAAATGTACAAATCGTTTGAAAGAGATTTAAATAGTGTAAAACTACAGCTGGAATGATGTAATCATTTATGTTTTGTTGCCTCAACTACCATTGTTCTGATGATGTGCTGAAAAAATACCACCCACAACAGCTCTGGGCTCATGGGAAAGGCAACTAAACACAACAATGGTGCATCTCTTTTTTATGAACCTTTCCTGTGTAAACAAGTCAATCAACAGCAAAATATATCAGTGATTAAAGCAATGTTTAAGGGCAGAGTTTTTACTTTTGTGGTGTTAAACAGTTGTCTAAATTCAACTGCAGATTTTTACATGTGAACAGCCAACCTGGAGAATCAAGGTTTCAAGTTTGCTCTCGACTGTATTTTTTTCTTGCCCAGAATATTACACAAAACATGTGTTCTTAAAGTTCCTATTAGGTTTCAACTTTGTACCTCTTTTTGATGATGTTTTAAGAAGCCACTTATTGTAAAAAAACAAGCTAAATGTTGATGACTCATTCAGCACTCAGGGCTGCATTCTTATTTTTAGGTCCAATTCAACACCCTCCCTGTGACACATGGGAAATATCAGCGTTTCACCTTACAACATTTGATTGTTCCCACAATATTGGCTGCTGTAGACTCCAATCAATCTCCATAAAGAGTCCCTCCCTAGTTTTTTTTTTTTTTTTTTTTAGTAAACATGTAAATACAAATCAAACAGCCGTTGCATGGGAACTTGAAAAAGCAGCACCATTATCTTGTTTTGCGCTGTAAGAAACCTTTCTGTAATTAAATCAGTGCAGTATTCAAAGAAAGAAGGAACAAAGAGACAACAGAGGAGAGTTTGTGATAGACACATTCAAGGTATAATTAGTGCCTCCAGGAAGTTCCCATTTCTCAATTGTATCATATAATAAAGAGTGTAGTCTCTACTCTTTTAGAAAAGTGTCTTGAGATAACATTTGTTATGAAATGGTTCTGTACTGATTCTGCTTTTCCTTGCTTCTTTGTCCAATCACTTCAACTTTTCCTCAAAATTTGACCAATCGCCTTGTACATTTTGAAAGATATACTTTAATTTTAATTGATGAAATGTGTTTTAATATGATTTATTTTAAGATGTATTATTTTGTTTGTCATGTAACTGACATTTATCAATGATTTGTGCCCTTAAAAGCTTTTTTTATCTTTATACAAATTGTTGTAATCTTTTTTTTAAGATTTATTTTTGGGCATTTTATGCCTTTATTGTAGATATAGGAAAGTGGATTGAGCTGGAAATCAGGGACATAGAGAGAGAGAGGGGAGTGACATGCGGGAAAGGAGCCACAGGTCGGATTCAAACCCAGCCTGCCCGCTTGGAGGATTACAGCCTCCGTTTAAGGGGTGCACGCACTAACCGCTAGGCTAACACCATCCCCAGATTTGTTGTAATCTTGAGCCCTTTTTCAATGAGGCTACATGAAACAATACAAACAACTGCAACATCACTTGCTCCTGTGATGTCACTGAAATCAACAATGAAACATTGCAACTCTCACCACAACTTTTTAAGTCACAACTTTCTCAAACAAAAATCTGAGTCATTTCCAATGTGATGATGACTTGGAATGGAGTTCCAACAGAAATGAAAAGTAAAGCAAGCGTTACCTTTGCGAGCGATCCGGATGCAGTTTATTCTGGTCTCCTGTGGATGAAGAAGAACAGGCCGAGTTAATTCAATTGGCTTAGTCCCATTGAAGACATAAAGATTAGCAGGAACAAAAAAAATGAGCCCAGTATAAGTTAATTATGAGTCACACAGGCGGCCATGTGTGTCAAAGTCACCCAGACCTTTGCTATGTGGAGGAAATAATTGAAATTTCAAAGCGGACGACATCGACTTGTGATATGAGAGACCTAACACTCCCCTTCACCATGTGAGGTCCCTCACCCCCGGCCCACTGATTGGCTCCATCTACCCCCCCATAACCAGTCACCTCTATTACAACAAGAGAGGGGCATGTTCCCAAATTAAGATTTAAGGAAGTTAAATCAGCCTTTACGGGCAATTATGCTAATCCATGCTGTGAGATTGGAGTCAGAAACCTTTCACCTAAAATGCTTGCCAAATTACCCTTTTTTTTAATTGGAAATCTGTTTCAAGTGGAGCTCCATCCCCTCTCGTGTCGAACAGTGAAAGATCAGTCATATTTACTCCCACTCAGGGGTTATTAAAGCAGCGTCAGGTAGTATGTCATGTGTCACTCTGTCCTCTGTCAAGGTGGGCTTTTTGGCCTTTTGGAACAGAAACCCCCAAAGGTTGTCAAAGTGACAACTTAATGCAACTGAGCCTCCAATCTTGTTAAGAAGAGGGATATCCAGACTGTAGTAGAGTTACAATCCTCTGGGAGGATTTCATTTCAGTATTTGATCGGCTTATCTGATCCAAACTCTTTGGAATCCCCTACAGGATACATGGAGGCTCAGTAAATAGACATAAAAAAGACTCATTACATGTATGCCTTCTTCACAGCTACCAGCTTTCATTGACTAAAATGATCTTTAAAACTTTGCAGGAAACAAGAGCTGCTTGTGCTTTGATGCCGGTTCATTGGTATAATTGTGCGTTTTACAAAAATTGCAATGGATCCAGACTTACAATTTATAGAAAATAACACACGCAATCACATAAACAAACTGAATTATCCAGGCATCATGAATCATCAACTCTCCTGTTCCACGAGTTAGTATTTCTGTCTTTATCAATAAAGTCTGTTAGCGGAGAAGAAAAGCGATTAAAAGGCAATTCTGCGGTTTTAAAAGAGTGTCTTGCTCCTTCAGATAATGACCCGTCTTTAAAAGGGATTCTTTTATGATGTTGTCAGACAGCTTGATAACGATCTGAGACTGTCAGTGGGAAAAAACAAGTACTTGGAGAGGACGTAAAATGTTTAAGGACATTTGCCCTGAAAGATAATATTGAAGCCATTACAGCTGTGTCACATCTGGAGGTCGAACAGAGTAGCAGGGACAGCTGGTTTAAATGAGCTAGCAGAGCTAAGCCCTCCCTGTCGTATACAATAAAGATGAGAACATTCATCTTAAATAACTTACAACAGATTTTTCTCCTAATTTTGGTGGACCTAGAGGAGCAACTGAAACCTAAAACTGATTAGTTACAAGAAAAATACAAGTGATCTCTAAATGGGCTAATTTAAAGCTAATTTACTTATGTCTTCAAATCAAGCTAACAAACTGAGATGAACCTTCCCGGTCCGTCTGTGAATGCCGCCCTTCCTGGAAAATAAACGCCAGCTGTCGCTCTACAGTAGCATTCTAGAAAAATGTTGTTGGTACATTTTTGTTATTTTTTTAGACATTTACACCCTTCAATGACTTTAAAAGAAAAAAAATGTCACAAAATACTAGTACTGTCTTTACCTCTGCTAATAAAAAGAGAAAACGACAGGTATGAGATCCAACTATAGACGTAATAGCCCATAGGCCACTGGGCTAGACTTATTAGCTTAGCTTATATTTGGATATTTTCCAATCTTCGGCCGTATCAAAAACAAATCTGAGCTCACCCTTTACCTAATACACATACAAGTCCATCCAGTAAGTGAAAACTGAGATGAGTGACAGGTAATCCCAGTTGATAAGGGATGATAAACACGACAGAAGGCTCCAAATGAAATATCAGCATGCTGGCATTTTCATTTCTAGTGTAATAGATAGCAGTAATCTAGATATTGAGTTGTACAGATATGACAGAAAAGTGTGTGTCTGGTTCATGCTTGTGTGTCAAATGACACTGGCAGCAGCAATCATGCGTCTTTCAAGCGTCACTGAAGACATATCTGCCAAAATAATTAGTGTTTCAATTCAATGGCAGCTCATGTTCCACAGTAAGCCTCCTACAACTAATTCATTCTGGGTAATTGTCTAAATAATTTTCCTTTTCTTTCTCCCTTAGCAGCACATCTGTCAGGGAAAAAAAACAAGCTACAGTCAGGAAATTAAACAAAAAATGTTTGCAGGACAAAAAGAAAAAAATCAAGACTCATTTGAATGTTCGTGTTGCTGTGTTGGCTGATTCCTCTGAGATATTGCTCTGTGAGTGATTTTAATTTTGTCTTGAAGGACACACTTCACAAATGATGTGCTCGCTGCTAATACCTGATAAGATATGAGTACTTTTTTTTTTTTGCTGTTGCTATCTCACTGTGTTAGAAGTTACTGTACTCAGTAGACTGTGTGTTTAAGCATTGGTATTTCTACATCCTGATTGACAGGTAGCTGCGCTAGCCAATTGTTATCATAAGCCCCTTTTCAACCGCAGGAAGTTTCCGCCGGGATCTTTTGAGGAACTATGTGCATTTCGACAGCAGGAACCAGGGTCTAAATTTAGTTCTGGGGTAAAAGATCGACCCATAGAAAAGATCCACTACAGGGGTAGTAGTTGCTAAAAGGTTCAGGAATTTTAGGGGGCAGCCCCTGCAGAGCTGAAAGTCTCTGATTGGTCAGGCGCAGCAGGGTTTTAGATCAGCCACCGTGTTTAAATGACGGAAGCTGCAGTTGTTAAACCAGAGGAACCATTTAGTTCCTTGAAGAGAAGCCCCTGGAACTTAAAGTTCTGCAGACCTTTGATTGAAAAGGGGCTTTACTTAGCACTCCAAGCATACCCTGCTGTATCTTTGATGAATAAAATAAATAAACATCATGTTGTATTGACAAAGACTTATTCCACGTTGGCCTCACTTTTGAAGCCGGAGGCTACATTCACTTTTTGCATGAAGTCTAACACTCAGACGAAGTGTGTCTGCTTTGACACGAACCACAGACCGACTGTGATCTTCATCTGCCAGCACCCAGAGGAGTCTGGTTGCACCCCGTGTGGAGTCTGACACTGATATCTGCAGCCAGGCAGGCGCACATAAGCACCATATGGACCCTAATGATTTAAACAGCATTTACTCCCACTGCTTCTTTGGACACTGGTCACACTGATACTCCATATTCATGCCTCAGTCACTTCTTCCAATGCTCAAAAATTTCCTTTCAGATGGCTCTCAAGCCTGGGAGGCACAGTTTGATTCCCCTTACAGAAAAAAAAGAAGATTCTTCAAGTTTTTAAAGTGCTTCAACATGAGGGAATCTGAGTAAACATTGTATCCTGTTTGTAATTATCTTCCGAAACCTGCTCAGACTCATGTTGTCAGTTTGCCTGAGAGATGTTTGAGAGGGATTTTCATTTGAATACAATGCAACATTACTTATTTTTCGATTTAGCAGAGGGAAAACAATCGACCAAAAGCCACCCTGAAAATGCATTACACACACCAACCCATTGGAAACAAACAAAGCCTTGTTTATGCAGAGATGTGCTTCCTCTCTCCTGCAGCACACTGCCTCCCGCCTTCCGACTTGCTTGACACAAATCGAAATTGACTGTCAAGGTTGCTAAAACATTAAAGTAGCGTGCCTGAGCAGCGGAAATAAAAAGCCCTGTCAGGCATCTTAATACGTCTTACCCCTCTGAAGTTGCTGGTGGCCTGGAAGTAGATGAGGTAGTTCTTCGTCGGGTCTAAAGGGCTGTTCCAGTAGCCGTTGTAAGTGTGGTTGTCGCCCACTGTGAAGGGCGTGGCCTCGGGGAGGCTGCTCGGAGTCAGCTCGGCTGTGAAGTAATGCGGGGTCCCTTTAGCCTGCGCCTCATTGTGGGTGTTTGGCGTTGGGAAGCAGTCGACGGAGCCGAGTTCTCTCCTCCTCACCTGACGCGTCCCGTCCTCTTCAACCACCACCACCTGATAGGCACTGTGGGGGGACAGTGTGGACCTTAGTACTCTAAAACAGTTTAAAAACCTGCTATTGAAGCAAAGCATATATTTTTTACCGTTCCTATTTTATTCAGCGACGTAGTATTTGAGCTTGAGAACATGATTTTTTGACCACAGTCAGTTTCGTGTAGCTTTTCTCTGAATCCTTGATCTCCCACTCAAACACTCACTTCATGAACTTCAATTTGCGCTGCCTGTTCTCAAACTGTTGGCTTTGCACTCACTTAAATTGTTGCTTTTACAGATTTCTTTCACTACAGCCTCAGCCCATCTCCTCATGTGAACCCATGAAATGTCTGCTCTCAGATTTATGCTCCAATCTTGGTTTTTTTTTGTACAACAACCCTGTCAAAATCCCTCAGCCAGTAGATCACCAGATATAGAGTTGGCCGGTGTTATTATCCCTGCTGCATTGTGGGCACATTTGCTTTATTTTAGAACGTTTCTATAATGCATGGTTACTCTTTTATAACATCTACTTCCCTTCTTTTCTTTTAACTTTTGGAATAAAAAGGCACGTCATAGCCTGTATGTGTCTCTACTTTAAATACCTACATGAGGTAGTAGGCGTATAATGACAATTTTCCTTGTTGGTTTGCAAGACAAAAGGATATAACACTACCCTGAAGACTCAGTAGCAGGAGTCAGCAGATTGCAGACTATAAAAAGTAGTGTTATCATAAAGTCAGAGATATACACCACTGTTTGTCTCGTGAAACAATCTCAAAGGTATTCTCGAATCTCTAAGAACATTAGTCATATGTTGTGATATTATCGAACATATACTCGAATGGGGCGCACGCAGATGGCCTAGCGGTGAGGTCGTGCCCCATGTACAGAGCTTTTTGTCCTCCAAGCTGGCGGCATGGGTTGAAGGCCGAGTTGCCGCTGCTTTCCCGCATGTCCTTCCCCTCTCTCTCTCTACCAATTTTCTACTCAATCCACTGTCCTTTCAATTAGAGGCAAAAGTCTGAAAAATAACCAAAAAGCGAACATGGACTCTTAACATGTCATTGCCGTGTTCAAAATGTCACTAAAACTGAGCAGGATTGTTCAAGAAACATGTCAACCGTTTCGTTAAGAGTGGACTTTGCACAGGATGGCAGGTATGTCAGCTCAGATTTGTAACAGAGAGCCACTGTTTATGTGATGAACCTCTACAACAAACAGTGAGCCTTTGTTAAGTCTTTCAAATTAGTTGCGTCTTACCTGGAGGTTTGTTTACAGCCCGTCTGATCGTCTGAATGTTTGTGTTTTTATGCCTCATCAAATCCTTTTTGTGCAGTGGCCTGCAGGTTTAAAGATCTCCGCAATTAACTCGGTGGTTACAAAATCACAATTAAGAATGGGAATATGTAACTATGATCCAAGTTATACAAAACCAGTTTCAACCTGGAAACAGTTGCCCCTCTTCCTAGCGCTGTAACAAAGTTCTTCATACATTCATATTGATTCCGCAACGGCGTAATATTGGTGTCCCAGTCAGTGAATTCACATTGCTGTATTTTAAATCTGTCTGCCATCGTAGGGTAATTCTTCTTTTATATCTGTATTGGTGTAACAGTATGTGTGAGACCCTCATAGCAGCTGATCTATATTTGGATAGGAGCCAAGTGTATGTTGTGAGCTTGAAAGAAACAATGTGTGTTGAGACTGGAATGTATACTGTATGTCTGACATTTACAAGTGAGGGTAATGTCATCCTGCTGGCCTTTTAAAAGTATATACCCAAAAAGAAAAGAGTTTGTAAGCTGTACCTGCTAACAGAATATAAGCAAAGAGCATCGTAAGCATCAACAATTCCAGAAGAAACACTCCCACGTAACACAATGGTTACTGAATAATTTAGATAGGACATCTCATTTCAAGACAATTCACCTTTACTTGCTTCATCGGCAGTTTTCTTTAAAAACATATAACAAGCAATTCAGGACAATTCTTTTGCCTTTTATATCTTGAAATAAGACGCTTCTCTTGACTCGTCAGGTGAATGTGGCTTTTTTAAAAAGTGTAGTGACATATTCCATCCATCCATCAATCCATTTTCTTCTGCTTATCCGAGGTCGGGTCGCGGTCCACCCAGACCCAACCCGGACTTGACTCACCCCAGCAACGTTTTCCAGCTCCTCCAGAAGGGTTATATAATCCCTCCAGCGAACTCTGGTTCGACCACGGGTGTCTCCTCTTAGTTGCGCGTGCCCTGAAAACCTCCAGAGGGAGGCGTCCAGGAGGCATCCTAATCAGATGCCCAAACCATCTTAACTGACTCCTTTTGATGCAAAGGAGTAGTGACGTATTTTACACTTGCTTGGATTTGAATTTTTGTAGTTTAAGACTTCCATTTTTGCTGTTGTGATATATTCTAAAATGTATTGATTTGTGTGACTTCTAAATGTGATGGTTTGTGTGGACTGTAGTGCTTCATTATGTTTTCAATGTACACGTTACAAACCTGTTTTTTTTAATGTGGACCCCAGGAAGATTAGCTAAGCTCTCAGGTACAGCTAATGGGGATCCTAGCGAAATAACAAATAACATAATATGTGACATCCTGTGTTCCTGGAGCCAGCCTCAAGTGCACACTCGATGAACTGCAGGGCTTTGCACTTCAGCATTGGCTTCATTTTTCAAGACCGGAGGTTGCTGCTTGATTTCAATGGCTTTCATTTGTATTGGCATGGTCATTTTAAAGCTCTGTTATTTGTACCACTACACCTCCAAATTTAAAGTTATCTATATGCTCCATCATTCCACTCTTTTCTATCTTGCAATAGAAATGTCAATATCTCTCCAGAGCCATCAATATTTATGAGACAGTGAGTCAGTTTAGTGTGTCTTTGACAAAGCCTGGCCTCACATACTCTCACACACCGCACAATATATAATTCTATTGGCCTTGTTATGTTTGAAGCAAAAAAAAAAAAAAAAAAACATTCTACCACAAGCTATTGGAGTTACTTTTTCAGTTTCTCTCCATTCCTGGAGCTTCCATTTTTCTCTACCTTCCTTTCTGACTGAAATTGGAGTGTGTCGCTCGTTACGGCGACACAGCTGTCAACCAGGCAGCGTGTGATTGGTTGGTATGTGCTGTCATTCCCAAACTGTACGACACAGTGAGTCAGGTATCAGGATTTAAAAAAAAAAAAAAAAAAAAATGAAGAGGAAAGGTGACTTTTTTTTGGTGGTTGTTGCAGAAAGCAACTCAACCATGACAATCATTTGTTGGATTTTGTGTCGTGACACGGCCAGAGCTGAATTTGGAAAATAGATATGTGGTAATTAAGTAGAAACTTTTCAAATCCTTGTCATACATTGTACTTAAACTGGTACCTTCTATGCTTACGAGCCTGAGGAGCTCTGCTGTTTAGAGAGCGCTTTTTGACGGCGGCTATAAATATCAGGGCTGAATGAATGCTGGTGTAGGAGTGAGCAGTGTATTAGTTGTACCTGACAGGAGCTCCTCTTGCCAGCGCAGGGCGCAGCAGCACAGTGATGGTGCTCTCCGACTCGCTCAGTGGAGACGGGATGTCTTCATAGTCAAACACCGGGGCTGAAGAGAGGTGGGGGGAAAAAAAACACAATCAGACACTCAAAGATGATTCAAAGAGTCAAAGCAGAATGACTTTGTCTATAACATCCCGGGGAAAGACAAATGTTTTGTTTAGATATTAGCTGCTGCACTTCTGCTGATGTATTTCAGTAATTTTTCCGACATAAAAAGATAGAGTGTGCTCTCTTTATTCATTACCCACACATGTCCCCTGTGTACTGCAGTGTGTGGAGGCCTCCCACACACTGCCACTGACTGATGATGACTAGAAACAGCAGCCAACTACAGAGAAAACAAGAGGCCCTTATAATATAATTAGGGCACATCTCAAAGCAGCACAACCCCAGCAAAGCTCTGGGGACAATGAGGTTGAGTGTTCCCATCTCAGTTTACTACCGGGAGTGAATTAACTGGAGTATGTAGTGAAGCAAATGGCCGCCCTGCTACAACAGATAAGCGGAGACAAAAAAGGCTCCAGAGTGGAAGTGGAAACGCTGCCGCTTCCGAGGCCGGGCTTAAATGCTTGTTGTTAAAAATCTGCTTGTGTAACCTGCCATCCAAAAAGACAAGAAAAAAACACACACAATGACACTTGCACGCAACAGCTGAGCTTTCGCTCGACAAAAAGGTTTTCGAGGACCGTGCATGCTCGGTGGTTTAATCCAGCATGAATTATGAATGGACGAACAGTGCAACATTACATTTTCATGCTCGCTACAAGAACTCGGAGCAGGAGCCGACGTCCCACTGAGCTCCTCTGACAGTGCAGCCAGGGCAGAGCATGTGATTCCGCAGGTTGTACATCCGACAGCTGAGAGAGTCCAGATAGACCCTCTTTTAAACCAGACAGAACAGGTGGAGAGATCATGAAGAGGGAGGGAGAGCAGGCTGCAATAGAGAATATCTTCAGTCAATTTGGTTTGGGCTGTTTGACACCAAGATTCAGCGAATGGTTAACCAAACTTCTTCACCATCTTTTCTTTTATCCAACCAGACGTCAGGATGAAGTAACAAGAGAATCAAGCTGACGTATATTTTGCAGCTCCTTGGCTCAAAGGCTCCGAGGCCCTGCAGATTTTTTAAGAGGAATTGCTTCACTCAGGCGCTTTTACAACTTTGCATGGGTCCATGTGCGTTGGAATGGATGAAGTCTGGATAATTCTGCAGCCACTCTAAACTACGTGTGTGTAAAACGCAATATGGCTCACCTTACAGAATATGCTGAGTGTATCCACGAGGGTGGTCATGATTTTAAACTTTGATGTGACACTAGTAATATTAAAACAAATTTTAATACATGTTGCACCAAGGCATCAAAAGTCTAAGGCCTAGACCCCAGACATTTCGTAAAAAAAATTGTAATAACCAAAAACTGAAAGCGAACATCTGCACGACCGAAGAAAGAGTCTTCCCTGCTGTCACCTCTTCTGCTCTCTGTTTGTTTGTAAGAGACATAAACATAACTGATGCATCTGTGTGATAAACCAAATTGACTTAAGAATCATCAACATTTGCTGAGCTGTGAATTCACCACCGCTGCTCTCTTTCTTTTCACTCGCTGTAGTTTTGGGTTAAAAATATGTCTGAAGATCTTTAGCTCTCTTGAATCTTGTTTTTTCCATACGTTTGATCATCAGAATAATAGGGATGGTATCGTTTTAGTATCACAAAAAAAAAGTATCAAAGTATCAAAAATGTAGAGAACCGGGGCGCCGGTGAGAGGAGGCTGTGATCCTCAAAGCGGGCGGAACGAGTTCGGGTCTGATCCGTGGCTCCTTTCCTTCATGTCGTCCCCGCTCTTTCTGTCCCTGATTTCTGACTCTGTCCTATCTCAGCAATAATGGCACAAAAAGCCCAAAAATAAATCTTAAAAAAAAAAAACACATAAAAAAAACAATTGGACAACCTCAGTATCATCAGTAAAAAAGTATTACAGAAACACTGAACTCTTACATAACATCTCTAAACAAAGAAAAAATAAAGCACTCCAGATCAATCTGTTGAGTTTATTTAATGGTGTTTAGATCCACTGAGGCGTAAAAGTGATTTCATGAAAAATATATTTTTAAAGTACTGAACCACTGATCAAGTCAAGTCAACCAAGCTCCATGTTTTACCATGAGATGCTTTCGATATGTAAAGCCCCATGACAGCACCTGCACGTGCATCAGTGTGTGATGCTTAAATACACTAAAATAATAGCTGCTGAGGCTCCAAGAGATTTTCTTCTCGATAGAAACGTAAATTTTGGACGGTTTTAAGCCTAACTTGTGCCAAAACTTGGTCATGAAAAATGCAAAACGTTCTCCAATGTAACATAGCGTATGATATTCTGCATCAAACATCAAACACACTGCCAGTTGGAGAGATGTGACACTTTACTTTGTGCATTTATTGCTTATTGTTCATCCCTGCTCTCCTAAGGCAGAGCTCCAGCAGTATACGGCCTCTGGCGCTGTGCACTGCTGCAGCTGCTCTGTCTGCTTCTGCAGGGTTTTTTATCAGACTACAGCTGCATTAGAGGTTGAATCTGTTACTATGGACATGGCTTCGGGGGCTTTCCTTTGACTACTTTTTACTTCTACTGATATCATCCATGCTAGCAAAGTTACAGCACACAGGATTAGCCCCTGCAATCCTCCGAGCAGATTTAACAGATGTGTCAGGACATTTTCTTTACATTCACTCTGTGAGTAGATTTATATACACTGTAAGATTTGTTTGATTGTCAAACTGCACAGATCCTCCATTGCACATTTTGTACATTTTTTGTTTCTTATTTTTTTAAATTGTATATGATATATTGTAATTGCTTCCATATTTTGTTATTTAAGTTGCTATTTTCACTTTATTTCAGTTTTTGTTTTTTTTTTACAGTTTTTTCGCACCAATACACAAAGTCAAATTCCTTGTTGTGTGTAAATGTACTTGGCAATAAAAAACGGTTCTGATTCTGATTATACAGCTACGATGTGACGCTCAGCTCACTCACCCACCACAAAAACATCCCCTGACTGTACTTATTGTTACTTTCAAACATGTTTGAGATTTACGATTGCAGGTTGGGGATGCTCCGACTCGATCTGAAGCACTAAAATAATCATAGTGATACCACACACCTGAGGATTCTTCGGACAAAGAAATCTGCCAGCTTTAGCTTCTGAGACACATAATTATAAAAACACAAGGCAACAAGATGTTTTTCACAGATTAAAATTAAACGTTGGTTGTTTTGGGCTTTGAACAACAAAAAGGATCAGGAAAGCTGCCACACAGGTAGCAACATGTCTTAAATGAGACACTCTTCTATCATCTAGACATTTCTGAAACTGCATGTCCTGAAATAGGGGGGAGGTGAGATTTGCTGACGTGTTAGGGCAGCTTACCTTTCCTATTCCTGCATGGATTCCTTTAAATGAAAAAGAAATCATCCACCCACTCAGTCCCAGTATTTTTCTTATGGGAAAACATCACAATAGCATGTTGTGTTTCATCTAAGAAGGGAAAATCATCAAGCAGCTCACATATACTTTTTGTAAATAAGTGTTTTTCAGATTTCCCCACAGACACTTTTTCTTCTCCGGATCTATACCTGCATCCTTCTCCCCTCACAAACACTGCGCCTCTTAATTTCTTTACTGCTGCATCGTCTTTGAATGGTAAACATAGACTGTGTTTGAGGCGATGCTGTGGCCGAACAAAGTTGTTGACGCTCAAAGCATTCAAAGTGAACAAGAGAGGCTCACGATATTTCAGGTCTGCTGATATTTCATCAAAGAAGGCGATGCTTGTCTAAAAGCTGTTAGGCTGAGACGACATGAAGATAATTTGTATAATTTGAAAGGAGGTATAATTAAATCAAACACTCTTCAAAAGAAGAAAATTACATGTTATCTCTCAGGTATCTTTCTTATCCTCAGTCAGTAAAAATATTTTTTTAGTAAGAAACATGTTTTTTCTTTAGGGGATGTTGTCAGAAAGACCAAATTATTTATATGCATTAGCATCATTAATATGCAGAGTTTTATTTCTTAATGTTACTATTTTAAAGTTTGATCTTACTCTTACATGACTAAATCATCACAGACGGCATGAAGGCACATTTCTGGTACTTTGGGATGTTTAAAAGCCAGGATTGATAGAATACATTCTCCATGTGTCAGAGCGTCAGAGACAAAGCAGCTTGATTTCAGTTTCCTGAGTGTCCCAACAGCCCGTGATACAATATGCGTTTTTTGTGTGCGTTTCTTTTAGATATTTTTGGGGCTTTTTCGCTTTTATTGGACAGCACAGCTTGAAGAGAGGAGGAAACAGTGGAGAGAGTAGGGGGATGACATGCAGCAAAGGCCCATGATCAGATTTGAAACCCAAGGCAAACTGATTCTTAAAAAACTAATTTGTCCTAAAAAAAAAAGAATGGACACACTGGCACACAAACACACACAGATCAGATCGGTAACACAGCCAGCAGGAGGCCTCACCAGAGATGTTGGTGGTGATCTCAGTGAGCGCCGTCTGGCCGAACCCCTTGGCAGTCCTGGCCCGCACTGACACCAGGTAGGTGGTTCCAGGATGCAGGCCGGAAAACATGTGGTAGGTCTCGTTCCTCAGCTTGGACACGGTGCGGCGAGGACCTGGAACATTAATGCCCGGGTCTGACGACTCGATGCTTTGGTAACTGATCTGGAAACAGAGAAGTGATGCCATCTTTAAAGCCTGGACACAAATCAAGCAGCTCACAGGTTGCTAATGTGCTCATAATGGCAAATGTGCTAGTGAAGCAGATCTAATGTTTACCACAAGCACTGTCTTAGTTTTCTTATACTGCAAATTTGAACTAATTAGCTTTTAGCCTTGAGGATATTTTGTCATAAAACAAAGAAAGGTATAGATTCCTTAAAAATGAGACCTTACCTTTGTGTGACTCTTTCTTTTCTTGTTACACAAGTGCTAACTTGACCTCATCATGTCAGCATACAGTCTATTTTTAAAATCAGATATCGAGAGATTATTTCAACTAGAAATGTGAGTCTTTGTTTCATGGCCCAAAATCTACAAGGAAGTTTTCATGTATGTGTTATCTGTAAGAAAGTTTAGTTTTCAAAGGTCGGGCAATTTCTGGTCTGTAAGAAAAGTCAGAAACCAGAGTCTCATTTTTACACATACTACATCTTCGAGTGTGTTGCAGATCAGAGCGTGGATAACTTCAATCTTTGTTTGTTTGCGCTGTATTTGTTGTAACTCTTGCGTTCAGTCAGTCAGAAAGCAAGAGCAACGACAAATATATTCAAAATCAGATCAGAGTTGAGTGTTTACAGCTCACCTCAATCAAATTCACTCACAAAGTATGTAATCAATGATCTTGCCAACAAGTGAGGGCACCAACTACAATAGGTTTAATATGAAGAATGTTTTATACTTTATCTTACCAAATATTTTAACCGTAAGGTAGTTACTTGACTGAAATGTTGTTTATTGTCATGTAAAGTGACATATTCTTTGTGAGCTATTTTATAAAAGAAGCTCAAACTGGTACAATGGAAATCGACATGAGCAGAAAATGTTAACACCAGACAGCGTCTACTTTGGTTTAAAATCCTCCTGATACAAGATACGGTGCATGCAGGTAGTTTGGGAGGTAAAATCTCTGAGTAAAAGAGTGAAAAGAGTGAAATAATGTTAAGATTGTGGCAACATTTCCCTGCTGGACAAATATTACTGAATCAAGCTTTTACAATTCATCCTAAAGGGAATATGACACTTATGTACCAAGTTTCAAGGGAATAAATTAAAAGGATACCAGCAAAAGAATGTTTGGCTTTCCTGTTGATTTGTACTTGACAAATTGTATTCTGGACTACAATGAACTGACCGACTAACTAACATCCCCGTAACTCTAGAGAAAATTAACTGTGGTCCATTAAGAGCAACAGAGTTCAGTCAAAGTTACATTAGAGGCTTTAACCTTGGCCTGTGTTCAAATCAGGCCTTTTTAGTATTCCCCCATGTAATACCATTCTTAAGTCAGTGCTGTATGAGCCTGTCGGCAGTCTGTAATGTGCTTTACACAGCCTATAGATCATTTTTCACACCACCTGGAAGATTGAATTTAGATGGCATTTTATTTAAAGGCTCCCTCATGAGAAACACCTCTCAATTAATCTTGAGACTACTGCAAAACGATGTCAACTCTGCGCGCAGATCTCATAAATCTCATGCTGCGGTTAGCCACTGATAATCAGACTCAGGTAGTTTCTGTGTCATCGTCCTCGTTCTACAGCTCTGTTGGCCATCTCTTTTAACACAGATTTCTGGATTAGGAGCCTGTGTATTGAAGCCTGAGAGAACACAACAATTACCGGGCATGACAATCAAAGACCAGCACAGGGTTGTCTTTAGGATTGACTCGATTTATAAACATAAGCCTTTATCTAATGAGTCATCAAATTTGAAGTGCCTGTGTCCACTATGACCATTTTTTTTAGTGCTGGCAGTGACCATTTCCAACACTAAACCAATGCAGTTCAGCATTTTCAGGGTTTTCAGTTTTTTCTGCATCAGCAGTTTTTTGTTGGTGCACTCACAGCGCAGTTTCCTAGCAACAATGAGCGCCATCCATGGACCAAGGCCATTAAAGGACCAATATTACACTCTGACACCTAGTGTTAAAAATGTACTGCTGTTAAATCAAATCAAAACATTGGAGAGAGCTGTCTCCTTCCGCCCCCTCCTCTCTAGAGTCGATGTGCACGCAGTTGCAAAGCTTCCGTATTTAACCAGCTCTACATCGGTCTTGAAACCTTTCTGCGTTCTAACTTCACTTCACTGGCTTTCCAACATAGTGGAAAGACACAAAACTGTCATTTTGTCTGCAAAGGAGTTTCAGGCTAAGGGCTGTCTTGATAATGTTTTTGTGTTAGATCATTACTTAACACTTAAAGGGATACTTCACTCATTTGCATTAAGCTTTTTATCATTAGAAACCTGGTAGTATTTTTGAATGGTTGTGCATCCCGCCCTCATTTTCCACTGAGATGGGAAGTCTGAAAAGGAGCTTCCGATGACGCAAAAATCGCCATTTTGCGTCATCGGTGACTGTTGCGGTTAGCGGTGTGAAACTACAACGCTAGTTCCTCATATTTTCGACCACTGAAGCTACAGACCTATCACAGATCAGTGGGTGGGAACTCACTCCCAGAATCGAAACTTAACTTCCGCTATATTGCTTGGAAGCTATGCTAACAGGCTCTATGGAAAAAGTTGATAATGGCGAAAAAAGCTGATATGGATGAAGGGGATTTTGAAGGTCTTGTGCTTGAATCGGATGTTCGTCCTCACCGTCGCAGACAGGAAGGCCTTATGTCTCGGCTGCTGACCCGGCAGCGGCGGGCAGCAATATAGCGGCGAGACGGCTGCCCACTGGCTGCCACAGGCTGCTGGCCGCAGCAACCGTCACACCGCTATATTGCTGGCCGCTGCTGTCGGCTCAGCAGCCGAGACATAAGGCCTGCCTGTTGGCGGCCGTGAGGACGAGGAGCTGGGGCAGACTGGTGGTGTCGTTGCTCTGACTGTTTGCCTATGGACACAGACATAGAGTCTGTTTTCTGACAGGAATTTCCAAGATCAATTCTGGAAGAAATCTCTGAATCTGTTGAGGAAACGGCCGTATGTGTTGAAGTAAATATGTCTGTAAATAGAGGACATTAGTGGGAGTGGCCCGCAGTGCTGTGCATTCTGGGATTTGGTGTCTTTCATCCACATGAGCCAAAAAGACACTTTCAGTCTTTTCTCGAACAAGAAGGCACCAACTTCAAAATGTATTTCACATTTCTACTACATATACGACCCAATGTCAATACAGATTCATGTTTCAACGGGTGACGTATCCCTTTAACACACCAAAGTAAAGAAAATATAAAATATGAAGGCAGATGTTTGTTTGGTTTCTGAGTTTGGTGATGTTGAAGAAAAAGATGTCACTGCCACTGCTTAAAAACAGCTACTAACTCTAGGGATGCTTTTTTTTTTTAAATGTAGACAATTCAAATACCATGAATATGTCAGAAGTAAAACTAGGCTTTTGTCTTGGCAACAGCTGAGATAATAGAATTTAGACTTACTTTTAACCAATCTCAAAACGTCTAAAAAGTTTGTCAAGGTTGATTGGGGACCAACCAAGCGCCTTACCTCATGTTGATGTTTTGTTAATTCTCAAACACTGATAATGTTTTTTTTTTGCCACAGAAATGCAGTGTTGCCCATGCAGAGCAGAAATCATTTGGAGGTTAGAGGCAAGGCCAGCTCATCTGTATGCTTAGCGGGGTTACAGCGCCACTCAAAGCTCTTCCTGGTTCCTCACTTCCCTGAGCTTCTGCTCGTGAAAGGAAAGTAGTTTCTCTTCCCCATCAGGCGACCATGTGTTCAGCTATTGTGGGTCGTCACATACACTTGCAAAAAAAAAAAAAAAAATCCAGACTGAGGTCTACGGGTTGATTCAAGGCCATCAATAATTAATTAGAAACATTTAAATGTGCCCCCTTGTGGAGGCATCTCTTAGGCAAATAAGTAATTAGAGCGGTTGTCCCCCATGTAATTACAGCCTGAAGTCTGGGCCTCAGCTTCATTACCATATGAACATGTACAGTAAATCCCATGAACTGTGGAAAGTGGGTCCTCCTCACTCTAGTGGCTAAGGCTCATGTGTGCTAACAGCGTTTGGGCGAGAAACAGAAAAAAACAAGCCGGGGGGAAATCACAGATGGGGAGTCTTTAAAGTGAGGAGCAGGGGAGACTTTGCCTTCATTTGAGTCATTACTCTGAAGGAGAGAGAATAAAATAGATATCGGCAAGGAGAAAATAACATCCCACACCTGCAGAGGATTAGTGCGTGATGTGAAAGCGCCCGTATCTTTGTGGATTGTGGATTTATCTGTTGCGTGACTAACAAAGCGTCTTACCTCGTACTGCGTGATGAGACCGTTGGGTTCTACAGGCTCCTCCCACTTGAGGAAGATCATGTCATCGAGCGGGGTGAAGGTCAGGGACTCTGGAGCGATGCCGCCAGGAACTGCAGCAGGAGAGAAAAACAACCTTCCCTGAAACAAAACCCTCCGTTTGGGTCTCAAGTTAATGGCCTGTTGGACAGACACACCAGGGGGGTAAAAACACCTTTGACAGAGCGAAAAAGGCACAAGGCCAAGGAGGGAAGGAGGAGGACCAAAAAAAAAGTTGGATCACAGATTTAGAGCGGGGGGGGGGGGGGGGGGGGGGGGGGAGCTGTGTGATGAGAGGAAACTGTGGACTGGCTTGTTCCCAGCCCTCAGGATGAATTGAGATTCTGGCTTTTACTGTCTGATAACAGAGCACCGCGTCTTAGAGGATGACAGCAGATTTTTCTTCTTTAGCACCTTACTGACAGAAAACAGCAGAGTAATCCAACCTGTGAACTGCTTAAGTGTCTCTCTGCACAAATTTTGGCTTATTGAGATGCATCTCCTTGAAGGAGTGTACCTTTTTTTTTTGGAACCTGTTTAAGAAGCACTGAGAATAAATAGCCATTCCCTGTAGGGCTGCACAATTAAATTGCAATTCCATCGTCATTGTGATACGCGCATTAGCAAAAAAACTCATCTTCTGTAATGGTGTTCCTGGGCACTGGTTTCCTACTCCATTACTGTAAACTGCTACCGACCAACTAGCCAAAGGGAAAGAAAACGATAACAAAACAGTCTAAATTAAGCACACAAGTTGCCTGTGTGTTTCAGTATCAATGTAATCTGGTTAGCCGGATGTGGCTAACTTTAGCAGTGCTAGCACAGCCAGCCTTTGGATCTCCCAGCAAGTTAACACCCACATCCCTGTGCTAAGTGTGGGTACTCATGTCTCCGGTCGATATGCCAGTCTAAACTGAAACACCCTACAGACTTTCTATCTTAATTTAGCTCCTGTGAGATGCTATCCGTTCACTGTGCTTGTTTACATCCAGGTAATAGAGCAGGCCAATTAACCGGCACTAGAGCCAGTCATGGCAACAACCCGGGCTAATGCCAGGTGACTGTATTGCTGTTTGAGCATAATATTAACACTGTGGGATAATGTGATTAAAAAAAATCTATGCATTAATTTTGGACCTTAAACCCGTCACAATCAAATCTTTAATGCTGGAAGCCCTAACTTTAAATATGCTATAAAATATGAGCATATGCTGAAGGCAAAATTCTTATAAGAAAATCAGCGAAAATTGGAAAAACAACATCCTGGTAGAAGGCTGTTACTGCGCGTGGGTTGCTAATCACTTACTTTTAATTTTGTATTTGATTCTTCATTTTGGTTCTAGCAATCACACTTAAAACAGCCATCTGATTATGTGATTTTTTATATTATGCAGAAGAGAGCCTTCTTTTCTTCCTTACTGGCAATATTCAGACATGAGATGTTAAAAAATAGAGTCATTTATATAACATGAAAAAAACGCATTAAGTGTTCCTCGTGTTTCAAAATTTTTGGTGAAACTTTATTCCTTTTTGTTTTCTTTCCATCTTTATGATAAATGGTATGTTTCTAAAGTTTCTTTGAACCTTTTTCAAACTCTTCATTGAGCCGGATAAAAACTGGCATCGTACTTATCAAAAACAAAAACATGTCTTGTGCTCGAGCATTATTGCTATTCCAATGCTTTAAAAAATAACTGCCTGTTACTCTCTATTTTTTAAAAAGGTAGTTGGGAAACGTCTGAAGGAAGCCGAAGGGGGCGAAGCACAGAAGAAGAAAATCCTGCTGTACCCATCAATCCAGACAGCCAAATCTGTTTCGTCCGAGCAGCAGAGACACACACCGTGTGAGCGAAGCACTACACCCAGGTTTGATTGTTGAGCCCAATAGGAAGCAGGTGAGAGGAGCTGTCACCGGCTGCGGCTCAATTACCGTAGTTGTGAGGGTGATGGCGGCTCTTCTTGTGACATAAGTATTGAAGACTGTCAGACTGACAGGCTTCCATTCAGCCGCTCAAAGAGAACACTTTCCATCAGTGCTGACATTCAAAATATCCAGAAGAGCAGAAAAAAAAAAAAACCCAATCATGGCAGGTTCTTTTACTGACACATTTTGAAATTGCCTCTTTAAAAACTGCGCTACATCCTGCATGTTACTCCAATTATGCAATTATCTCCTGCCTACAAGCCAGCAATGTTTAGGTGAAGATAATTGGAAGTGCTGTCTGTTTTGTCATATTTAATATTTTTAAGTATTTCCATAAAATTGAATGCAAAACAGATTTCTTTAAGCAGCAGATACTAGAAAAACAGATGCAATAAAATCAATCATGGCAATTTCATATCATAGCTGTGACTCCATCCCACTCTCTCCACCGGGTCAACAATGTCCCAGAGTTGCATTCAATTATTGTTGCATATTCCATTTAACAATAAGTGTGACACCTTCTCTGGGAATGTGCATTAGAAAGTGCCTAATCTGCTGATGTACACAGGAAAATATTAATTCAGAGATAAGCAAAATCATTTTACCGTTTTGCTTGCGGCCGTGACCACAGCTGATTAATGTTCCACTGGTCGCCATTATTAAAAAGCCTCAGCTTCCATTTAGTGATGCTGATCCAGCTTTTTTTTGGAGAGTCAATATTTGTGTTGTTTTTTTTTTTGCTGCAACTACATGACTAAAGATATGGATTTGTGTGAGCAGTGCACAATAATTATCTGAGCATGAAGAACCGTGCACAGAAAATTAGAAATTCAGCGATTTCTGAAGCAGGAGCTGATGTGACAATAAGTGGCTCTGTGCGTACAAAATAACACATCCCTGTTTCATAATGCTGCAGGTTTGAAGGGTTCATTCACAACATGGTTATTGCATTTCTTTGTGGAATAAGTCTTTTATACTTCTTTTGTTATTATGTGTTTTCCAACCTGTCCCTCTTACCTGCCTGTCCGATCATATCCCTGTTTTGAAAATTGCATTCTTTTTCTTTCGACTACAGTGCCCATTAAAGCTGAATCTATGATGTTCTTATTTTGAATTGAGTTTGCATACAAAGGCACCTACTTTTTATTACAACATCCTTTGACCCTCTGGCTGATACATCTACGACAGATAATGCAACCTCTGAATGTTGTTGAAGTAACGGTTGCCTAGGAGATAAACGCTGCTCTTTTGATAGAGAATAGTCAAAACAGCATGCTGAGTAAAATACTGCAGAATGTAGCCAGGTGTCCAAGGACTGCCTGGTATTTTTGGAATATAACACATACTGTATGACTAATATTGGGGCATATGAAATCATGTCCTAGCATGCTCAATAATATGGGTGAATAGGTGTTGAAACGCAGCCTGTGTCAGTGTCAGTTTGTCTTTTTATATCCTTTGTTAATGAATCCCTAGCTCTGTTTCCTGTTCGGTAAAATCAGAAAGGAAATATGGAAATGTTTCAGGTTAGAGGTGTATTATATAGAATTGTTCCCCTAAAATACTTAAATTAATTAAAAATTGACTTAATCAATGTTACTTTTTTTCCTGAGTACTTACATTACATCTAATAACTATTACAGTAATCAAAGCCAGAGAAATTGTTTATTTTATAGTTGAAATGGCGTTTGTCTTTCATGGCGGCCTCAATGACAGAGACAGCATGTTTATCGTTGCCATGGAAACACCAGATGTTGCATCAAAGACCGCTACATAAGGAAGCAGTAACTGCTACTGAAAGCTGCCGTACTGTTGCTGTATGTGCTGCTGTGATAAAAACGTCATGTTAATTACACTTGGATACTTAAGCTCGTCAGTAAACATTTTCTCTTCCTCAGGTCGGTTTCATCCATTCATCTTGACTATGGTCAACTCTGCTCCACAGTTTGTTTAATCGGGGGTGGGTGGATGGAGTAGCAGAAAGAATCCCTCCCATGATTCCCTGCAAGCCTCGACGTCATCTTTTGTTATTGTTTTGTATGAGAGCCCCCTTGTTGTGGAATTTACATGCTGTGCGTTTAAATAACATATTTGAAACTTATAAGCTTGGACAAAAGTAATCAGCCAATAACCTAACAACATCATTCGATAGGCAGTGGCTCAAAGCTTAATGACTTGGAGTTACATGATACAATTAGCTAGAAAGATCCTGCCAGCATTAGCAAATGATATAGGTTTCTAAATACATTTTTTTTTGCCTTGAAATATGGCCTTTAGCTCCATGTTTGTTTTTTAATTTGAGTTGTCTTTGCAGTTCATAATCATCAGGAAGCTGTGAAATTATAACATCTTAATGACTTACAACCTAAATGTCAGCAATGCAACATTTTCTAAGCATTTGAGTTTCCACCCTGACAGTAAAGTCTGAGAAAAAATGGCATTTCTTCAAATACATTGTGAGGCGAGCTTCTTGTTTTTCTTTTCCCTGGTTACTCAAGCTGTGACTCTATTGATCAGTAAAGAAAAACTCGCCCACTCACTGTCTTCCTCTGTCTGGAAGGTGACCTCTCTGCTCTCCTTCTTGCCCTCGGGGTTGGCCAACGCCAGCCGGACGTGGACTGAGCGGAAGGGCGGGAGGTCTCTCAGGGTGAAATGAGACGTGTTCCGTTCCACAGACAGGCACTCTCTGACGGTGGCATTGTTGCCTCCGCTGCCCCCTGTTGGCATGGAGTACCGGTAGCACAGGGACAAGGTGTAGGTGTGACAGCGGGTGAGGTTGTAGCCCAGAGGCTCCCACTGAAGGGCGAGCTGACGGGGCTGGATCTCTGTAGCAGTCAGACCCCGCAAGGCACGCATAGGCTCTGTGAAAGACAGAAAGAAGAGATCACATTATAAAGTTATAAACTGAAGTGCACTTCAGTTATAAGTTCCGGCAAGGGTAATAAAAAGTAAAAAAAAATCTAAATTGTGGGAGATTAAGCTTTTTTATTCAAAATGGAAAAGCCAGCGCTTCATTAAACAAATTAAATCTATAAGGATGCAAAGAATCACAGTTTTTCAAAAACGACACCATTTACCAATATGGGTAGGCCTTCTGATCAACATTAAAACTCTTTTGTTTTTTTTACATCTAATTTGTACTTTTCTATATTTTCTACATTGTTCAGTAAGAAATCTTCTAGCAAAACTTCATCACAATCTATTTTTAAAAGCCTTAACCCCGAATTGCTTCTGCTGCTCAGAATTGCATTTCCAAGTTGACATTAGCATTAGCAATTAGTTCCAGTAATTAGCCACCTTATTTAAACCAGGAGGGCTACATCAACTTCTTGTATACAACCTAAAGTTCAGGGATACAAGAAATTAAACTTTATAATCCTGCTCAGGGTTTCGTATTTTAGAAACAATGAGCATGATGATTTTCAAAAGAGATGATTTAAGGTAGAACATCCACTTCGAACTGTTGAGGTGGTTCTGACTCTTAATTAAGACAGTCCTTGAATGCTACCCTTTTCAGATGTTTAATCCTTTTTGGAATAAACCCAAGGACGGACCCAAGGCATGCTGGAGGGACTACATATCCCATTAAGTCTGTCATGATGGGATCCCCCATAACGATGTGACTGGGTAGGCAGATGTCTGGCTACTTTTATGCCACGGGATGTTGATGCAAAAATACAAAATTAGCAGATGTATGGTCAGAAAAAACAATTTCAAATTTATGTTTTCTTACAGGAATTAGATGATGTTCTCTACCGAGTTTGGGGATTTTCGCTGGCAAGACAAGTGTATTTTTCACCTCAAAATCTTTCCCAGTACGGCATAAAAGAGAAATTCTGACGGGGGGGAAAGGAGACAGCAACAGTTGCAGCTGACTTTACAAGCTTACACTGGGGTTACAGAGAGGTGAATCAATAAAAGCATAAAAACATAAAACTGCCTAAAGGAAGCGCAAACAACACAACATCCAACATTCCCATCTCTCCTCACACGAGGTTTAATCACAGGTTTGTGCACGGCCTTGGCAGAGAGTACATCGTAAATTAGTGTAATTAGTGCTGCCATGTGTGAAAGCCGGGATTGCAGATCTGCATGTCCCTGTCATGCCAAATGTCCAGTTTGAGGTGCACAGGGAGTTATTTGTGTCCTGCAGTATGGCCGGGATCGTCAAGTGTACTGACATCAGATAAACCAAGACAGCAAAGCCTTCAGCAAGGTATGGACCAGCAGTGAAGAGCTGAAGAATTCTGGAGGGCTGGACTGCGGAGGTGATAGCTACAGCTGTCTGCTGCTCCACTAAACATAGCTGTGTAAAAGAACACAGCAATGTCACTAAGGAGACATCAGCTCTGAGGGGACAGAAGCCAGACCAAGAGATAAATGTCCTTGCTGATTTGAAAAACAAATGTTCTTTACCAAAAGGGTGAAACATGTTTTGTTTCCTCATAGCCAATACCATCTAAAACCTTCCATCACCATCAGTCAATCAGCAGCAATCTCTAATGTAATGGTTAAGCTACTTTGGGTACCGGCCAATAATTCAGGACTTCTGCCAATAGCCTGTGGATATCTAAATAACTCGTGACCAATATCTTCAGATAACATACTCTTCTGTTGTCCAAGTTCAACTACCAACTTTAGATACAAGAATGGAGTTGAAGAAGTATTTTCTATTTACACTCTTCAAGATATCTTTCAATAAAAAGCTGAAATTGTTGCAGACGTCAGCTGATGGGTTCTCGGATGGTTTCATCGCCAATCAGTTTAACCTCCTTTGCTCTCCAGAGGGTTTGACTGCATTCCATCAAAGTCTGCTGAAACATGATTGGTCAACATCTACTTTTACTACAAACCAAAACACTTCAGACTCCAAAAATCATGTCCCCTTTCCTACAGATGCTTTATTCATAGATTTGTCTTTACAGATAGAAGTGGCAGTGACATCTGTATCCTGCCACAGTAAACAAGCTTGAGAGAAACTTTCTTGATGTCACTTTTTTTCCCCAAAAAATATCAGCTCAGTAAAGCAGTCTGAACCGGTTTAAACCTGGTCTGCCACCAGCGGCCCGGTGGCTGAATGTGCAATTTCAGCTCAGACACCATTACTCATCATTACAGCAGCACCACAGCAGGCTCCGTCCTGTCCTTTCCACCCGCCAGTCCTCCACCAGTTCTGCCTGGAACTGACATTCAGCTTGATTAGTCTAATCAGAGGGATTAGCCAGAGGCAGAGGGAGCGAAGACGGGATAGGGAGGCCGCACAACAGATGAGCACACAAAAAAGATGAATGAGGGAGAGCCCCTTTGGGTTTGCCCATTTCATCTCATCCTCCTCATCTTTAACAGCTGCCTCAGTGAGCTGCCACTGAGGTCTGTCCCCCCCTGCCAGGAGCTATGCTGGAATTATGATTGACTACCAGTGCACACCCCGATACTTACCAATGAAGCCACATGGGCTTTTGACTCATGACATGCATATAGTGAATGAGTCTTTGCAGTTATCAATTTTTGAAATGTAACCTCTGATAATTAAATTATCTTGATGTGCTCTGGCATTATAGGAGTTTAATCAGATAACTCAAACATCCTCCTTTAGGAATGTGTGGGAGATATAGAGATCTGCAGAGCAACAATTTAAATTTGGTGTATAAGATGCACTTTTTTTCATCTAAAAAGGTTGTGCGTCATCTTATCCAATATGCCAGGTCAAAATGCTTAGAGGTCCCTTAATCTATATTAAGCCACGTCACAGACAAGCGCTGCCATGATCACAACGGCAGCTGCCACTATTACCCATTGCACGCAACCTGGCGCGCCTGAAATTTAAAAATTCACCCCACATCGCTGCGCAAAGCATGCTGGGAGAGATAACGATGCAGACAAGGCTGTTGGATCGACTGTTTTTCTCCCTCATTAGGTTATAATCATTCATTCAACAACAAAATCAGTAGTATTCAGTAAGTAAGTAAACTTTGTGGAGAGCTGGTTTTATTCAAAAAATAAAGCCGGCACATATGTCAGCCTTCCCCCTACCAGTTGGGAGAGTCGGTCGTCTCTAAAGCAGATGGTGGAGGGTTCAATCCCCAGCTCCTGCAGCCACTTGTCTGATGTGTCCTTGGGCAACTTAACACTTAACTCCAAGTTGCTCACACTGCTTCATCCGTGTCATATGAATGGGGTTAGTTGCTACTTCTGATGGTCACTTTACTCAGCAGCCTCTACCATCAGTGTGTGAATGTGTAGGTGTGTGACCTGCAGTGTAAAAGCGCTTTGAGTAGTCATAAGACTAGAAAACCACTATTCAAGCTCAAGACCATTCATCATTGCCACATTACGGAAGGCTGTAAGCTCAAATACTGAATCGGTAGCTGGCAGGATTGCAAACTCCACATGGTGAAAACAGGCAGTAGTAGAACTAGCTGCACAAAAACACGACATTGTGGACGTTGCTCGATGCAATTGGAACCATCAAGGAAGACAAGGTAAACCTTTTATTTCCTTTGAGAGACCCCCAATAACAGACCACGTCTTATATGCCAGTGCCACTTATATTTCATATATAACGGTACTTTTAACTTTTTATCAATGTGTTTAATGCTATTGGACATTTTTATTCCCTGATACATTTCTGTACATCGGCATTCAAACCCATGTCACTTTTTCGTAGCCATGCCAAAAAGCATGAACACTTCATAAAAAGGCAAATGGGCACATCATTCATTTAGCAACTGTGCCTCTGTGTGACTGGCCACCCTCAACAATGGCCCCCATGGGACTGCAATCCTGCGCACCAGTAAGTATGAAATGTCACACTCCACAACTGTCCAAAATGAGGAGTCAGTGTGCTAAAAGAAATGGCTCTCTGTGACACATTAGGAAGACAAATTCATCCAGAGTTTTGTGTCACAGGGTCCTCTTGCTGTCTGCTGCTCTCGCCCCCCCGGGGGATAAAACTTCACATGTGAGCTATGGGATTTGACAGGAGGTGGGAGAGTGGGCGATACTGACGAGAGTGGATCAAAGAGTGTGGCAGGTGACAGGGGTGTCACGCTGTCTACTTGACAGAGTGGCGGGGCGCCGTTTTCAACCGGATGAACAGCACAGCGGCTAAAACACGGCTGAGTGGTAGTCAGAGGACCGTGTCATCTGCCAGCATGACATGAGAACCTCAACAAGCTCTTCAACGAAACTTTGTGTTACAGCCGAGTTCTGACCAGTCATCCTCTCAAGTGTGTTTTGAGTGTCAGCTATGAATCTTCAATCATGCACACAAACTCATGATTATTTCAGGGTCTTTATTTTCATAGTCGGATTATTCACTTTCTCATCAATAAAATGCCAATAAATTCTGGAGAAAGCTCATCGTGCTTCTTTGTTCCAACTCCTAAAGAATCCTCATGTTTAAATGACCAATATCGTGTCTTCCCCCGACCCCTAACCCCCAAGAGTGCAGGTTACGATTTCTCAGACACTGAAGCTTCAGTGTTTAGCCCGCTCTGCATCGATCTTGAAAGATCTCTGCAGTCAAACCCCTATCCATTTTTTAGAAGCACCTCCAATATTTATCCCAGTTTTACCACGTTTCTGCTCGTGGACTTTATAAGAAAAATGCAGAGGCTTGTTAGGCCGGGTATCTGAGCCAGTTCTCTTGACCCATTCCATCGCTACAACACCTGTTGGTTTGCAGTTTGCCTGGCGAGGGGCAAAATGGCTGTGTCGTGGCGTCGCCTACTTCTCTAGTCAAAAACAAAAACAAACCATTCTGCATCAGATTTAACATTTAGGAGGAGGACATACTGGCTGCAGCATTGTTGTCAGAGAAGCCAGCACTTCAACACAGCATGTTTCCTTAATGTCTGATTATGTAGTAAGGTCATTTTATCATTGCATTAAGTAAATATCTTACATATTGGACCTTTAAGAAGTTAAAGCCACTAACTATCGGACAGTTTTTACCACTAAAGTTAGTCAAAGAATTTATCAAATAGGTGACCATGAATTTTCTTTTTTTCACAGGAACCACACAACACATTTCTTACTAAATGTGACTTTAAACAAAGCAGAACTTGATTCCTTTAAATATGTGTTTTTAACAGAGGTAATCCAGGGATAAATAGAAAGCATCACACAACTTCCTAGCTGCAAAACAAACACTCCATTTGTTCTAAGTAGCTGCGGGCGAACTACAAGATGTTGAGTGAAGCATCAAAGGAGTTTGATGTAAACTTAGAACTCAGGTAAATCTCACAACATCAAGGCAGGCAAAAAAAGCATCCGGAAACAGGATTCTTCTCTTTCCATGAACTCTAGGAATCACCAGGTGGTCGACTGTTTCTTATTTCTGTGCAGATAATTTCAGTCGTCAGTTTACATCGTGCCCTAGCAACTTCATAAAAGTCCCCTGCTCTATTAATCCTTCTATCAGGACTATTCAAGAATTCTTTGAACCTTCATTATGAGTTGGAATTTAGTTGAATTTTCAGATTTGAAAAACACAAGCTAACCTCATGGCGGTAGAAAAGTATAACAGAGGAAGGATGGCTCATCCTCTGGGGACAATGAATGTGAGGAAGAATTCTGCTCCATGGTCCAAGCTGATGTACGCAAGAGAAGGTCATATCCATATTATCTGCCTACTTTTGGAACAGTATGCTTCGAGTGATGCAAATGCTGCTGTAGAATCAGTGAGTTTTATTCGGCTTCGCTTTTAGGTTTTGCTAATTTTCCCCAAGACAAAATAATCATGCATCATAAGATATTATCAGCTAATCTGTCCAACGTAACCATGCATGGAACGAAAACAAACAGCCATCAAGAAATAGATAACAGAGCTGAATTCGAGTAATATGTGATACATATACATGATACATTTGTACAGAGTCATGCTGCAAAGTCTTTTGAGGCACATTACGTTGATTGGGTTCAGGGGGTTAAGCCATTTCTTGAGAAATGAAATGTCTTTCCCGCTTCATAAATCTGAGGATTTGTTTCCTTTCATTGATTTAATTTATTCTTAATTAAATATCGTTGGGAAATGGACAGTTGGTGCAACATAATAAACATTTCAAAATGTCACCTCGGATGTTGCAATTAGCGTTTTTAACACGTTGGCACATTTCCTGAAAAAACCCCAACAACAACAACAATGAAATGATCTTTAGCAGAAATCATTTCATGACCTGTTGCATTGATGAAGTTATCATTAGCCTCTGCTCATATTAGGTCTTATAGGACAGGCCGGCCTGTCTATACCTCAATGCAGAGGTGAAGGCAAAAAAGGAGTTGTAGGCTTCCTATTATTAGCCTCTTCTTCTTTTGCCTGTCTCACCAGATGTTAGTGTAATAAATGCACCCAGCAACATTTGAATGTGATTATCTCTGCTGCCAGAGCAGCTCTGTCTCTATGTTAGTTACCAACAGTCTAATAAGATCCATGGCTTTAGATGTTATGTAGCATCACTTGAGGAGGATTTAGTGCTTTATGACTCACCTGCACACTTGGTCCTGCTGATCAAAGGAGGTCCGGGTGCTCCTGTCCCTCCCTCCCCAGGCCGTGTGAGCAGGACACTGATGCGGTACTCTGTGTCCGGCTCCAGATGCCAAACCTTATAAGTGAGCGAGCCCACACCATGCGTCTCTGTCCACATGGACAGACTGGCCCGATATTGGATCTCCCGCCTAATGACGGGTCCGTCCCCGACGATGGAGTTTGTGTTGAGCTGGATGATCAGATAGGTGGGGCCTGCCCGCAGGAGCTGAGGGGGAGCGATCGGTGTTGGAGGCACTGCAACAAAGAATCACGTCATCACACTGCCTGAGTAAAGTCCTAATAGAAATCAAGGCTTCGGTATTCTTGGATAAAAAAGACAACAACAAAATAGATGTTAGATTTGTCCTTGAAAGAACAATTGTTAATTCAAGCATAAAAGAGTCAAAGCATTTGAGCAAAGTAGAGGTCAAAATGTATGCCATTGCCTTTCTCTTTTATCTTCCTAGTTTCAAAAACATTATTTTTGTTCTGTTAGAGCATTGAATCATAAAACAATGTTGTCATTGAATCATGACTTTAAGAGAGAGACAGAGAGAGAGAGAGAGAGAAAGAGAAAGAAAGGTGAAAGAGGAAAGAGAGACAGAGAGAGAGAGAGAGAGAGAGAGAGAGAGAGAGGGACAGAAAGATTCCTGAAAGCATTAAATACTTAATTTCCACTCTAATGATGCTGAATAAGAGCTTATTTGCATGAATAATTGTATAACTAATTATGTCCTCTGCATAGAAAAAAAACAGGCCTGATGGATAATAAAACCCTTATCAACTTGGTAAACATCAAAATTAATTCATTGCATGATATTATGTGTTATGGAATTGTGTGTGTGTGTGTATGTGTGTGTGTGTGGGCAGAGGAGGCTGTGGGCAGCACAACAATTACACCTGCAGGAGCGATTCATAACGTAATTGACTAAAATATGAAACAACATAATAAACATTGTGACAGCTTGTTCGTTCATTCAAATGAGGAATGTGTAAAAAATTTAAATCCCTTTATTCGTCTTGTTTGGCTTGTTTTTTTTTTTGGAATGACAGGCGGTGATTTATATTCTTCGTATTATTCAAAGGTAAACCTTTTTTTGAGGTGAAAACAACCTCTCAGCAATCATACATCATCTATCTACGTCTCATAGATGATATCTGCCTCTGGGAACGATTGTTCATTTCTCTGTAATTCTGGTGAAGCCAGCGGTTAACGTTAATTGACTTCCAGGCAAGACTTCATTTTCCATGCAGCATTGACGTCTGCAACGTAAAACACCATCATTTCTTGGTCCATAACATCCTCCAGGATTAGCGCCCGTCGATCTGTTGAGTCTGAGTTCAGCAGTAGAATATAAGTTACACAGCTGCTCACTCACATTAACTCTTAAAAATTAACACATTTTCTCGTGATCTACATGCATCTAAAGGGTTTACATTTGCTCAAATAACAACATCATGATGCAGATTTGAAATTAAGTAAAAAGTCAAGCTTTGTCAAGTCGGTCCTCAAAGGAAGAATGTGCGACATCTTACACATTAATAAAGCAGAAATCAAGAATATCCTCTGTAAATGTCTCTGAGTCATGATTGTCTACAATGAGTGAGAAGCTCGAGTCCAGCTGGCTGTGTTGTTGTCCCGTCGTGTTAAAATGGACAGGACGGCCTTGTGTATAAAGCTCTTCTAGTCAAGGACGAGAGAAAAGAAGAAGAACATACTCACTACTTATTTGGATGTCATGTAAGTATCTTTAGATCTCTGTCATTCTGTGTCAATTTATGTGCAATATGAATCTATGAGTTAACCAAAAAGTGCTAACATTAGCATGCTAACAACAATGCAGGCCACAGGTGATTGCAGCACGAGCAAAGGACAATTTTGTCCGCCGCTTGAGCTTAATAGTGTTTAGGTATGGTGTGTTCTAATTGATAACTCCTTTGTGCAAACATGAGTGGAGAGGGGCTGGAGGTGTGTCGCTGGACGAGAGCGGAGGCTTCAGAATAGCGGAGGTGTGGCCAAACAGCAGTTTGATTTGGTCATGCTGGTGCTCAAGGGCGACATCTACTGGATGAAAAATTCTATATTTTATGTAGAATCTGTAAATAGAGATCGAACACCCTATAAATCACTCTCTTCAAACTCACCAGATTCTCACCAGGTCTGATCGAGGTGTCTCGAAAATGTGCAGCTGCAGGCAAGCAGTAAGTGTTGTTTTATATTTCTGTCAGAGGTTCCCTTCCATTGTTTTGTGATTTAGATTCAAACCATGACAACCTTTGCAATGACTTATAAATGGTAGAAGGAAATAACATAATTTCCCTTGTAGACACTAGTTGTTTCATTTGTTAAATCTTGCTTACCTCTCACAATGAGTTCTCCAAAGTTGGAGACGGTGGCTCCCCTGGGGGACAGAGTCACACAGCGGTAGAGGTCCTGCTCTCCACGCTGCGCCTCCACCTGGAAAGTGGCCATTAGCCGTTTGTGGCTCAACCGAGACAGCAGGGGAGTGTCTAGCAGCATGCCGTTTCTCCGCTGACAGTCAGATAAAGAGCACACGGAGAGTCATAAGCACAGCAACCCAACCACACATGTTTACCTGAAGTCTATTCGAGTGATTAAAAACTGGCGTCAGGCTGAGAGGCAGACAGAAAGACAAAAGGAGGGCTGGAATTAGCTTCATGGAATGGCAAGATAATAAATATGTGATAAATGTCACCGCTAACAATAGTGTTTTTGCTGGTGAGGGTGGTGACAAAGGCCTCCCGGGCTGCTGTTTGCAGCATGGATGCTCGAGCTGACATCTCCTCATCTCTCGCCATGCTAATGTGTGAGCGCTCCAGGCACACGGGCAATTGGCTCAAGCAGTGAAACAGGAAATCAGAGGCCAACACTCGCAATAAGCTGCTCCAGGTGCGAGTGGCAATATATGCAGCCCTCGCACAGAATGAGCAGATTATTATGTAAACTGTCCCCTGCTCAGGCTTTTTACACGTAAGTGGGTTTGACAGCTGCATGTTTGAATTGGTTTAGGAGGATGGGGCTGTGAGAAAACATAAAATTAGATGTACAGTGGCTGGGTACAACTGCCTGAAGCTACAGATGTTAAATCATTTTAACTTTCGCTTTGGTTTCCGACATAATCCGTTTCCTCATAAGAGCTCCGAGGACTTTGTAAATTTGTTTGCTACTTCTAATGTTTACAAGACTAGTTTGGAAGTAACTCTTTTAGAATAAAGCACGTAGGCCTGGTAGAGTTAATGCGTTTATCGGGATGCGATCAAGGTTGGAAATGAAATGCTATTTGTCCCTATTTGTCCGCACCGTAGTTAAGCCAACACAGTGTCTTCTTAAGGCCGGAAAATAGTGATAGAAAATAATGACACTGAATTCTGAATGGCACATTTCACTTATCTCCCAGACGGCTGAGTTGACAAGCCAAAAGCAAAAATCATCTTTTGTCAAACAGAATTAAAATATCGCCAAAGTGAGTTTGAGCCACCGCCTACGGGCTTTAGACATACAGGTGCAGCCAATGAGACTGGTGTCGGAGGGCAACCAAATCAGCAAAGCCAGCGGAGCACAACTTTGGATTGTGTGAGCTGCCACAGACCCGTGGGTAAAACTAAATGGAAGAATTTAACAGCACTTGATGAATGGGTGACAACTGACTGCAGGCCAGTCAACTTTGTGGAAGACCCGGGTCTAAGGGACAACCTCAGTTCTACACCTTCACAAGGGAAGTACTTACAGCATCGAGGACCTGTAAGAAACAGAGAGAGCAACTTCTCCTGAAACGTGCACATGCTGTCTCATTGACCGGGATTAATGCATGTCAGTGCATATGCACTCCTGCATTTTTCTTTGTGTGATACAGTGTCATCTTTTCAAAACAAAATACAACTAAACACTGTATTTCACAGAATAAGCACTCTGAAGCTGTCTCCTGCTGTACCGTGCTTAAGCATGATTGCGTCCCCCATCCCCCAGCTGCACTCACACTGCTACAGGACCAACCGGGCCTTAGCACAGTCACCTCTTTTACATAACGTCGTAATACAACACATGCATGGTTTTACGTAATTATGAAGCATACTGAGATTACAAGACAGACGGACACAAAATAAATGATCGTGATTAAGTACTGAATTTTTTTTTTATTCAGTCACCTCAATACTATCTTACATAAAAGAAAATAAAACACATGCATCTAGTAGCTCATATTGCCTCCATCCCTGTCTGACAGGCTTTGCGTCACTCATTAAGAGTTGGATATAAAACTGAATTAGGTCTGTTAACGATGTAAATAGCATCTGAGACAGGCCGTCTGCAATTTGTACCAGAGGACAGCAGCAGGAAATGTGATGCTAATTGATGAAGAAACATTATGCTAACAATTTGTTTAGACTACCTAAATAGAAGAAAGAGCGGAGAAGAGTGGATCCAGAGTGGTCTGGAGAGATCAAAGAGGGAGCCGCAATTAACAGAGTCGGTGTTGATGATCAAACGAGCCCTGAACAACAAATGGAGCAACAGAAGGCACTAATGGTTTGTGATATATCTCTAGTTTATGCTCTTACCAGGTTTCTTGGCTTAATGAGTAGAGTAGGGAGGAGTCAGAGTGAGTGTTGATTTGCATTGCAGCGTACTGTCAAATTACAAAGCATGAGCCTTGTATTGTTTGTGTGCGCCTTTTCTGTGTGTGTGTGTGTGTGTAAGTGTGTGTAGCTCCGTCAACAAAGCCGCAAACTCTCACACTGATAAAAATGGCTCTTTCACATGCCAATGATCTTCAAAGGCTTCAGTTCCGAGATGAGAAAGAGAGGGGTGTGTGAAATAAAAATCGGGGAGGAAACACAAGGGATGGATCACCAAGTATAGTGAGATCTCATTTGCAAAGCGCCTTCTCCCTGCTGCCGTCGTTTCAAAAGCACTTAGATGTGCAGGCATGAAGGCCAGAGGAAGAGTGGAGGCATTCGGGGATGGATTTTTTTTTTTTTTTTTTTTTTGAAGACTAATATTAGCTCATACGCAAACTAAGAAACTATTTTCAGATGGTGGATGAGAGAAATTACTTTAGGGGCTTTAGTAAGCTAAATGCCATAACAATCTAAAAAAGCGGCAAAAAAGCAGAGGAACACACTTCATAACGTTCCCAAAGCCTCCGATGACTCATTTCCCTGCAACAACAAAACCATTAAAGCACAAACTCGGAGTCACACACCTACTGCATTATTTATCAAATAACAATGAAATGACACCTACTGTTAACATAATGGTCCCTTATTGCTTTAAAACCTATAACAAGTAGGCATAGGTGACTCCACGGGTGATTAAGTGTTGTGCTTTTCGAATGCTGTACATCAGAAGTGGATGTAGAGCCTGCAAAATACAAGGCCAATGTGTCTTAAAAACGTTTCCCCTTGAATGGCCAGCACGGGGTGTCTCCGCTGGTTGGGGTAAAACCTGATTGTAGGAGTCTTTGAGGAAATCGCCATCTAATATTGCCCCTATACATTTTTCAAATTATTTTTTTGTCTCAATTGCTGGTTTCAGGTTTTCACAATACAGCATGATTTCCATAAGGTACATGATGGTTCCATTTAGAGTAGATTAGACGATAAGGCAGGGCATTGCTTTAGGGAGTGTCTACCTGCGGTAATTAACAAGTTGCTTGTTCAGCATTCAGTTGTACATGGTGAATGGACTTGAGCTTGTATATTTCTATTCTTCTGAGTGCTTTTACACAGCAGGTCCAACCTACACATTCACACACTGATGGTAGAGGCTGCTATGTAAAGTGACCATCATCAGTAAGTAATCCCATTCATACACAGATAATAATAATAATGATAATAATAATAATAATGATAATAATAAATTGTATTTATAAGCGCCTTTCAAGACACACAAGGACACTGTACAACAATCAACATTTAAAAAACAACGATGGATAAAATCAGCATACAATAAAATAAATGAAATGTAGGACAGTGTAATTACAGTTAAAATGTTAGAGTGAGTAGGCGATAAAACGTTTAACTGGAGAATGGCCGGCAGTGGTAGATAACGCTTAACATTTGACTGTCTTCGTCTTAATCCTTTGTGTTTCTTCTTCTTTCTACAGTCGCCCTTCCCTGTCCTTTATCCAGAAGCTGTGTTGGTTTGAGTGTTTTTAGCAAAGATAATAAAAAAAACAACAACTTCTCACCTCCAGGAGGAAGGGCTCAGACTCAGAAACTTTGCCTGTGGCGACACACTGGAACGAAGCATTCTGCCCGGCGTTCACCTCCACGTCACCCAGCCGAGAGAAATGAGGCACCTTGTCTGCAGAAGGAGGACGCACAAGACACACAGATACACAAACAAACACACACAGTGAGGAAAGTGGCACATCTGGAGCCGAGCATCACTGTCCAGACATATTAAGCACACGGTTGTGAATTGTGATTTATTCAGAGCTTGTACATTCAGGTCTTGCAACATGAATACACACACATAGATCAGTCATGTATAATGAACATATAACATGCAATATATGCATTAAATAAGTAATTAAAGATTGCATGGACTTTCTTTATCCATTTTTAAATATCAACCAAGGCTGGTGTTGTGCAGAAGTTTCCACATGTGTTAGTAAAAAGGCTGCTCATAGGCCGACATCACTTATTAAAACAGACTTCCACTCGTTCTCTATTCAGTTCAGCAGACACACAGCTGCCTGAGAGACTTATATAGGGCATAAGGCAATTTTCCAGTATTTATCAGAAACATTCTGGAGTTATATTTTCAATTTCTTTTGAGCCTTTATCAAGAGAATCCGTACTCCCAACTCGTTTCATTCACACTAATACATTTCAGAGAATATGAAATAGCTAAAGCTAAGATGCAAGATTGGTTTGGTTTAACAGATGACTGTACTGAAGACTGCTGGATGTGTGCTTAGATGAAGGTTAGCTTATAGGGAATGTAGGATATTGGGGGGGAATTTAGCTAAATTAAAATATGGAAAATAACACGTATTTATGAGAGAATATTCTCTCGCTGCAGGCACTTTTCACTAGTGATGTAGTACTTGAAATCAATTTTTGAATATCTCGTCTCAGAATCTACTACTTAAACTACTAAACTACTTTTACTCAGGCTTCTCTCGGTCTCAGACTGATTTAAAATCAAGACCAGTCAAGACCACCACTTGATTCCACATAATTACTGCGATTAGAAGGAAAACGACCATTTGTAAATGAAGAAATAATTGCAATCAATCAATATTTAGATTTTTCCCCTTGGTAACGGCTGCAACCTTTCCGGTGTTATTATCTCAGTGAGTGACACGCCACCTGCTGCGCAAGAGGAGGATTTTTCATTGATATTTCTGGTCTTGGTCTTGTCTCGGTCTGTCGCCGAGCCTTGGTCTTGGTCTTGGTCTTCACTCAGTCTCGATCCTTGAAATGTCTCCGTCTCTGGTATGTCTTGGTCTCGGTTAGTGTGGTCTTGACTACAACACTACTTTTTTCATAAGAGCAGTTCACTAACAGTATGTCAAGCTTTAGTCGATGATTATTTGATTATAAAATAACATTTTACAACAAGGGTTTTTACTTCTGGAGCTGCGTTACTAAAGGCTTCAAATTATACTGAGCATAAATGTTAGACCAACATTGACAGGTTCCAAAAATGCTTTTTCAAAGTCAGAACTTCTTATTCCAAATATTTTATCCTTCTCTCCATTAGCAAGTTAAGAACAAAGAATGTAGAATCTAAGATTGATTTGAATCTTACATCACAGCACAGCCATCATGTTTTCCTAAAGACGAACAGAACAAAGAACGACCACTTCTCACATCTGGGGAACAAACTCTGAGTCACATAATGTGCATGTACTATTCTGTTAGAACACCAAGATGGAATTTGAGTTGTAAAGGAATCCATTAAAGAAATGTATTTACCAGTGACTCAGTTCTTTCAGTCCAGATTGAACAATGGTCTATTCTTGTAAATACCAAGTTGTCTTTTGTTGTTTTTACCACAATAACATGTTATTACTGAATGTGATGTACTGAATGTATTTTTTTGTCCCAGACAAGCTCACTTGTTTTTCATCTGGTTGCAGTAGTTTAAAGATATGCTGCGTCTTTGGCAAAAGATCTTTTACCTTTTGCCAAAAAAATCCTGCAGACTGACAATTCTTGTTCTGTTGGCAGATTATTTTGCTTATTTTAAGTTTTACTCCCATTTTTTCCCTTTTTTTTAGAGAGCTGATTTTGTTTGCAGTGATACAACACACCTCACAGTTAAGTCACGTCACTCTCTCCCAAAATCCACAAACAGCATTACATTTGTTTGCTTTAATGTGTGAAATACCATATGGCAACCCATTGAGTCATAAAACAGCAAATTGCCACCATCTCATATTGTGCACCTTTCTTTCAGGTAATTCATTTCTCCTGGTATCCTGTGAAGTTCTCTTGTAAACAATCACATTTAAATTTAAAATATATATTTATTTTTTTTGCAGAGTAAAATGCTTTGTTTTTCACCCTAAAGTCGAACAAGAAGGTTAAAGCAATTTCCTTCCAAGCAGTGTTTTTCCTTTCCTTCTTCTTTTAAAAGATACAAACAAAACTGGGACCCACTTGTCACAACGGTTGCATCTTTTAGAAGATAGAAGTAGACATGTTTTATTCGTCCCGAGAGGGGAAATTCAAATTTTTACACGTGCTACACACACATAGTCTGAAATACACACACATGGACAAACAGGATCCTATTGACATGCACTAATGGAGATATGTCAGAGTGAGGGGGTGCTGCACACAGCGAGCGCTCCTGAGCTACTAGGGGGTGGGTGGGGTGATGCCTAGCTTAGGGGCACTTCGGCAATGCTCAGGAAGTAAACTGGCACCTATCCAGCCACCAGACCAACTTCAAGACTTGGTCCACACCGGGACTTGAACTGGCGACCCTCCAGTTCCCTCAGCTTCTCAGCTTTGTTCTCAGCAGGTATCAGTGCGTTTAACTACTCACAGAGTGCATGTAAGGAAGATACATTTTTAAAGTCCAGTGGGCGTTAATGTAACGCATAAAGAACAGTTCAGCATTCACATTACTTGATGTTTTACTGACTGTGGGGCTGATGAGAGTCTGGGTTAAGTGGGAGGAGAGGGGAGTGCAGGGACATTGTTCATGAGGCTGACAGCAGAGGGGAAGAAACTGTTCTTGTGGCGAGAGGTTTTGGTCTTGATGGACCGCAGCCTCTTGCCAGAGGGGAGAGTCTCAAACAGTCCATGTGTGCGGGGTCAGAGGGGTCGGCCACAATCTTCAGATGCTAATATACTATGTGATAATTATACATACAAAATGAAGTGTAATGGTATCATTTGCTTTTCCTGTGATATGTTAATATTTTTGCAACAAAAAAAAAGCACATGAATGCTCTAGTCTGACTCATTAGGCATTTTATGTGAAAAGGTGCCTTTGTTCATAACTGTGCATCTATTTTGAAGTGTTACTTAACACATCCACTAATGCTTGAGAAATACATCAAGCATAAAAATTTACCACTTTGACTAAAAAAGCTGTCTTCACTTAATTATCTTTGGAATATTCTTATCCCTTCATTTGCATCAAGTACGAGTTGGCACGTTGAATATTCTCTCCCGGGGAGAGAGAGATTGGGGAATGACATGCAGGAACGGAGCCACAGGTCTGACTCAAACACAGGCTTTCCGCTTCAATGCCAATAGCCTCTGTACATGGGGAGCGTGAACTAACCGCAAGGCAACCAGTGCCCAAAGAGTATATTGTAACATTATTTTGTCATATTAGGCCACTAAATCCTTTTATTTCATTTATTGGTTTTTTTTTTGGTTTTTTTCATAACAACCAAAATATATTAGCCTATTATTAACACAATAATAAATCAACTGGGATAAAGGCAGTTATTGTAGCCTATGTGTTTGGGTATAAAAAGCTTGCCTATTCCAACACCATTTTGTGTTAACGATAGCAGACACAGTATCTAATGTTCTTTTTACAAAAATAAAATGAACACTGTGAAAATAATCATAATAGCCTAATTATCACTATAATGTCTTCTTCCCCAACAATGTTAAAGTGGTTATAAGTACAAGGTCTTCTAACAGGCAGAGCTTTTCTAACTATTTAGAGACATGAGCTATAGGCTAAATGTATTGTAGCCTAGCTAAAGCCAAACGAGTTAACCTTATTATGAATATCAAATAAAACAGCTAGCTTACCTAACTTTCCACCAGCAACTATTTAGACGATAAGCTAGCCTAGTTGTGTTTCATAACTTACTTCTCATGCGACATTTTACCATGTCAGCTTCTTCATATATCAACATGTTGTAGCTTAAATAGTCAAGCTACTATTTAGCTAAAAGCCAAAAAGCTTCACCAAAAGTATTAAATAGCAAATATAGCAAGCCACCAACCTTTCCACTAGTATGCTTCTATAGACTAAAGGCAAAGGCTGTGATGGTAAAGGTTACTGTTCAGTTGTCAGTGTTTGAAGATTTACATCAGGTTTATATTAGTGCCATTTCTTGCTAACCCAGCAGCTAATATTTTAACTATAAAAACCATAGGCCTATTTATTTCATTATAACAATGCTTGTTTTCCCCTTGATAATTAGTTAATTTCCGTAATTTTATCAAGATTTGGGAAACTAAGTCATTATCACAAGAACCTCAGTGTTCATTTTCCAGAGATAATGGGAAAATCATGTCAAAATCTTCAGAAAATCTTCAGAAAAATGGAGTAAAATAAAATATATGGCTGTATGTCTGCTTAGGTCTTCCATTCTTACCTACCTTTCCACCATAAATAATGTAAAACTTAGTAATGAATAGGCCTATCAGATATTGTTCATCCACGACATCGCTCATTGTAAAGGGCTATTTAAAAAAATTAGTACATCTTCTTCTAGACTCAGCCTATTAAAGTCTTATGAACTCCACTGCTAACTTTTTGATGGTTGTTCTTTGCCAAACTTGGATAAAATAAAGTTTAAATGTGACAGGAGGACAGCTCCAAAAACACATTAAGTTGGTCTCTGGTTCTAAGAACATCCTGCCTTTATACATGGTGGGTTGATATCACAAACACTGCACTGGAGAGATTTCTCAGGCAATGAGAGAAAATGATAACATAATGAGGAAATAATAACCTCCATCATGTTAGTGATAGATCAAAATGACCACACATTTCTTCTGTGGTGTAAACAGGATGTGCTCTGGGCAAATTGTTTCTTCTGGGCAACAATGTGTTGGACGATATTCAATTCTCTTGCCCAGGTTGTACACATTGATGCTCAGTTTCCACAGTAACCAATAGCAACATCTGGCTGAGGATGCGATGATAGAAATTACATCTCACATTTTGCTTATTTTTTCTCTTTCCTCTCTGCTTTTACCACGCTCTGTTCGCCCAAAAGTGCGGGGGTAACAAATTTTCTCAGGTTATTTTGTCTGCAGGAAAGGAGGATAGACTTTTATGTCATCTTTTAAAGACGGGCCCACAGCAGCAATTATGAGAGAAGTCATTGGAGGATGAGGAAGTTGTATTAATAGTTACTGGGAAAATTTAATTTAAAACCTAAAAGCCCAGTAGTGTGAATGTGTGACCTGTTTAGCCTTAATTAATACTGCCAAGCATAAATAGAGACAAGGTAATTTAGTGTCTCAAAAGTGCTCTGACTGAGAGTGATGTTTGCTCTTTAAATTAGTAATGCAGCCTCTTATTCCTGATGCAGGAGGGATTGTTTTTTTCACTGAAACACGTGTTTGGAATAAAGACATGGACTCCAGAGAAAAACAAAACAAATGTCATATAAGTGGGAATGCAAACTGAATAGTTGTTGCCTTTGACTTGCATCTTTCGTGAGGGCGGCATGCCATGATTCATGCAGCCTTTGGGGGAATGTATGCCAGCTTACTAATGTTTACTTACAGCTTTGTGTGAATGTGTGTGTATTGTATTTAAGGGTGACTGCTCCTGCAGATACACCAGCTGTACAAAAGATAACGTGGTTGTGCACATGTATGCACTTTCTGTACAAGTAGATGAGTGTGTGTATGCACGGTTGAGTACACAGCAATTATGCTTTATGAGTCATGTATCTATGGTATACATATGCCTCCAAAACAGCCCCTTCAGGGACACTGTCCCCTTATGTGAGCTAATAGACATGGTCAGGGTCCAAGAGACGCCATCTGCACCAAGGATAAACTTGACCTGAGCCACATATAGAAGGGCTTTGTGCTAAAAAAAGCTCATCCAGAATCCCCATGGAAACATTTCCTACTCCACTGCAGATGAAGTGACAAAGGGCAAACCTACGATGAGCTTGGGCTAGGAGGAAAAAAATTGGTAATAGATGGGCGCTGGTTTTAGAAGAGGTTATTTCAGTTCCTCTGTCTGTTTCCTCATGAGGATTCAATGATTTATAATGTGCGGACTGTCTGATTTTTGAGTAGAGCCAGAAAGGGATATCTGAATTTCATGAGCTCATAAATACCCAACATTATCATTCATTAGCATTCCCCCACATTTATGCAGCTTAAAAAACAATATTAGCGTTCTCACAGAGGGCCAGGATAGATCTAAGCAGCTAAGTTTGACAGATATACAGAAATACCAGGTGACTGTGATTCACTGACAGTATTATTGGATTAAAGCTGCATATAGTGGACGTATTACAGCATGTTTAAAGCTGCATGAAGTGGGGTGCAGGTGGCCTAATGGTTAGGTCGCGCCCCATGTACCTATGGGCTATCGTCCTCAAAGCGGGCGCCCGGGTTCAAGTCCGATCTGTGGCTCCTTTTCCCTCTTACTCTCTCTCCCCAGTTTCCTGCTCTATCAAATGTCCTATGGAATAAAACATCCCCCAAATTCCTCTTTTTGCTGCATGTATAATTTTTGGTCACATTGAAGTTGCAGCAAATGCTTAAAATGTACCTTTAAATGTTTATTTTGTGTTCCACAAGCACCGGCATGAGAGCGTTCTGTTTTTATTCCCCTTAACTCTGAAATTTACTACCTATGGATTCCAAAATAGGCAGCTTGCAAGAAAAATATAATCAGCCTAAGTCAATGTTTATGATTGTATTCATAATACTTTTACCAAATGTATTTATTTAGTCTTATTCAACTTTTAACTAATAACTTTTAGTGATAGGTTGAATTCAAGTATTATTCACATAAAGCGTTCAACATTTTGGATCAACTAACCGATTACAATGCATGCCCCAAAGCCAACAGACTACATTGAAAATAATTGTATGCACATGCATGCAGAATACATGAGTTGCTAATCTTCTAAGTTGAGTTGAAGCAATATTTCTCTCAGACAGTAAACTGTCACACATTAACTTTATTGACTGAGGCAGCAGAAGATAAGCTTCTCCTGTATTTTGTGAGGTGAAATTACAGTTTATGTCATAGAAGTCTGGTTGAAAAGAACAATATGACTGCTGTTTCTTGAGAAAGATGTGTTTCGGTCTGAGTGACTGGTGCTCAAGTGCTGCACCTTCTACATATCTACTCGGAAAGTCATATGTTATACCTTTGAATAAAACTGTAATGACACTGTTAATCAAATGACAAACAGATTTGAGCAAATATCTGACTAAACAAACACAGCAAGAGTTGAGCATTTGCTTTCATTTCCGCCTGTGAAACTGAAATTAGACCACCATGGTGCAATTAAACCCTAAGTGAATCAACTGGAACCCAGCAAAAAAATAAAAATAAGGATACATAAACACAAACATAATCATCTATAAATGTGTGGAATTTAATTGAACGGTAAATGATACTGGATTTAGGTCAATGTATTTCCATCAAAAACTCATTAAGATTTAGCCAATTAAAGAGTAATTATCCAATCTGATACGTCGCATTATATCACAGTTGGTGAACAATAATTGCAACTGTCAAAGAGCTTACAGTGATCTAATAAAAAGCCAATAATGACCCCAAGTTTAACTGAATCATTATGTTTTCTGTTCAGGCTGATGTTATCTCTTTTAGAAGTCAGCATGCATCAGCGCAGCTTCTAACGTGATGACTTCTTCCACGCAGACCAATCAGATGACAAGCTCCACTGGACACCTTGAATGCTGCATGTGATCTAAGAATCAGCAGGAAAGCGAGAGGAAAACTGTCTTTTGTGATGGGAACAATATCTACACAGAGGCTTTGTACCAGGACTGTAGGGGAAACATGAAAGGTAACATAACAGGTAACGTAACATCACCAGTACTCATGACGCACCAACACCCTGATATCTCACTGATGACAAAAAAAAGAAAAAACTACAAGAAAGGATCAGAGTACAACTACCAGCTGTCCTTTTCATGCCAGATACATCAAATTATCCCTAAAAGCACCCGGCTGGGAGCATGGCCATCACAGGGAAAGGTCAGCGATTTTTCCGGTACAAAAGAGGTAACCTCTCACTGTGTAATTATGGCCCTGACACTCGGACCGGTACCACGTATATGTGTCTTAGTGGCCCCCCTGTCAGAGAGGATTGCACCATGGTCTCAATCACCTTCAAGAAACCGTTGAACCTCCCGGAGTTCAACAGTTTCCGGTTTGCTGTTCAGCCGGAAACTTTCCCGGGGCTCTGTAAAGGTCATGAGGTAAGATATAGCAGAGCAGAACAGGTACTTACAACAGGGGTAATTGAGCAGCACAATGTCGTCCAAGGCGATGTAGCCCTGTCGCTCCTCGGAAATGGTCGCTTCAAAGATGACCTGTGGAGAGAATGGATGAATGAAATGACTACAGACCATTAATGCTTGATTGGCAAGTAGATTGACAAAGCAGGAGATTACAGAGGATGGAACTAAAAAGGCTTTTACAGAAGATAAATTCATTGATTTTCCTTTAATACCACAGTTGACTTAAAGGTAAGCTTCTCAGATTGCCAAAGAAATAGATATAAAGAATGTTCTTGTGCTTCTTTTTCAAAAAATGTTTCTTTGTGTTTCCTAACAGTATTTCAATCAAATATTTCGTAGAAACCTTTCATAGGACACACCAATGTCTGCACACAAAAAACAGCCTTAATAAATACTGATGAGTTTACAGTGTAATTTGTTTGAACTGATCTTAGGCATGTCTCAAGATAGATGAAAAGCTCAGATTTGCTTGATATACTGTATGTTTTAATACTTATTCCCATTTTTTTTACATTTAAAAATTGGTTTATCAGTCTTTTAAGATGCATAACAATGAAGGGGAGGCTTTAATAACTATCTATGTTCTTCTGTACCTTGGGCTGTTCAGTATTATAATATAGAGCACGTTTTAAAGCAAGGGTTTTTACACTGCTTTCGACATACAAGCAAACGCGTACATAGTATCAAATCATAGGAACCTAAAATTAACCTAACGAAACCAGAATAACAACATAAGATAATACATAAGAACCCAACAGCAAAATAACACAGCCAACATAATTTAGCCAAACATCATACGAAGCAAAGCATAAAAACCCAAACAACATGAATTGAGGAGGACCAAAGATGAAAATAATGAAATCAACTTAAAAAGATAGAATAAATAAACATTCATAACAATAAAAAAAGATACAAGCAATGGAAGAAATAAGTAAAAGCAAAGAAAGAGTAAACATAGACAAAGCCTGAGTGACATCACCCATGATTGGTTACTGAAGGGAGGCGTTGGAAGCCCATAGATGTCGGTGGCCTTGCTGGAAATGCTGTCTTAACATAACTATCAGTCAACCTAACACCAGGCTAAGAGCTGCGGATGAGGCGGGTATTATACCACCTGACAAACCTGTCAGTCTTGTTAGTCAGGTCAACTATCATTAGAGTTATTGAACGAGTTGTTAAATGATTCAGCACCCTGTACAGTGTGTGTCCATAAAGACGTGAACTATTCAGATCAATTTCCCCTTTTGAACCAGGCTGTAAAAATGTTTTATTTCTGCTGTATAAAAAGGCATCTTTGAATGGGTGTGTATGTGACTTTTGGTGCTTCTGCAGCCAACCTCAAGTGGACATTCGGTGAACTGCAGCATTGGCTTCATTTTCAACACCTGAGGTTGCCTCTTAGGTAAAAGCAACAAGAGAAGATAAAAGCAAAGAGTTCAAGCAGGAAAACTGATAACTTGAATAAAATCAATAAATTCAAGCAAATACATAAATCAATGCATTTAAAGCAATACAAGGAAACCAGAGATTAGCCAGCCAATCCTTATTTTTGTTTTTCTAGCTTGTTGTTAGCACTGTTGAGTTGTGCAGTTTAAATAGTAGATATATTCATGTTAATATACGCAAAGCTAACATGCCAATAACCACAAAATAGACTAATACACTACTTTGGTGTATGTGGACTACATTGCTAACCTGGATACTGCACTCATATCTCGTGGTTTCATCTTAAAATAGTGTCATTCTTTGACTTTACCTTGTCAAGCCATACAGTGCACAGGTCATGAATAAATCCCTCTCTCCTTCTCCACTGTCCCTTTCATCAGTCCATGTGGCAGCTGTAGGAGTCTTTAAACACAGCCTGAATGTTCTCTTACTCATCAGAATGAGTGTGAGCTCGTGGAGGGCCTCAAAGTGAATCCGGAGGCCTCCCAGAGTGCCAAGACGAAGTCGTTCTGTGTTCTGAGTAGTGATTATAGTCAGCAGAGCCCATATTATTCCCTCTACAAGTAACTTTTCACCATAGCACGATAAACTCCAAACTTGAGGGTTGAGTGGATTAAAGGGGCGACAGTGATGAAAGTTGTGTCTGTAGTGTACATTGTGTGTGTGTGTGTGTCAGCTCAAATAAGAATTTCCCACTCACACTACCTGTGGTTATATATGCCATGCCTAGTGGAAGTCAGACTGTGACCGCGCACTCAGACGGCCAATAGATTGCAATGTTGACAATACATCAGGCTTTAAGTGCCCCGGGCCAATCAATAGCACAAAAGGCCTTGGCAGATGGAAACAGACTAAGGCTTTCTTTCCACTAATTTATTTTTATTTTTCATTCCTGTGTCGGGCCATTAGAGACGTCTGACCGATTAACTCTTCAATTCATCACGCGTCAACGCACCCACTGCCATCGATTCACTCAGCTCCGAGCTTTGAGCCATCATTAAGCTCCTCCGCATCTGCCCTCACGTATAGAAAAGTGTGTTTGAGTATGACTGCGCCAGTCACTGAGGAATAACCTTGGCATCCGATAGCTGGTGCACATGCAAACACAAGCCATTATACAAATGACTACAGACAAATCCCTTTGCAGGTTGTACAAACAAAACAAGGCAAAGCAGTGAGAAAGATTTGCTCGGTGTATAAGAAAAGTGGAATGACTACAAAGTGAGCAGAGGTACGGTGGCCCTAAGAGCTGTGGTTACAGAAAAAAAAAGTAAATAGACAACAAGTTGGCATACCCTCCAATTTAACAATTCAACTCAGACAACTAGGGGTGATCCTAAATAGTTTAAAAATAAAGATTTGTTGCCTCAATCATCTGCCAACCTCACAGTCAAACACCTGCTTATGAAAAAAGGATCATTATATTCCAGCCATCTGGGGTTGTACAATGTCTGTTTGTTTATAGATTTGCCTGTTTTTTCTACATTATCCATTAATCACGACTCATAGCCCATCTTAGTATAAATATCAGCGTATTAAACTTTATGTATAATTCTGAAAATAACTCGTACTTTTAATTAATCTCCTTAGTGTTTGCTTGAAGAAATCACCCCAAGTTTTTCATTGATGCAGCATATTAATTTGCTCAGAATTTCATTGGCTACAAGAAACATCAGTCATCAGCGCCTATAATAGCATCATAGTTGGCTAAATGATGTGTCAATTGAAAGGTCAGAGAAAGGTCAAATACAATGTGAAATAGTGGTGGCAATGTTAGCAATCTGTGGATCTTTATGGATGTAACGTGTTTGGATGAAATCTTTCACTGGATTTGGATCATGGTGACCCTAGCTGATGCAGCAGGACCATTGTTGAGTATTATGATCATGAGAGTACAGTCAATCTTTTCAATGGCAAGTCAAAAAACGGTAAAAGGTGTCGTTTGTTCCTCGTCGGTCTGACAGAGGCGTTGACGTAGATTGTGCCTGCTGTGACGGTTGACTCTGCATAAACTGACTGGCCGGGGATGGGCCGACTTCAGGAGTGAGAAAAGGACGGATCAAGTCCTATCATAGGATAAATTGTTATTCCAAGTCTACAGAGCAAATAGTTTAACTACGTGGTTTATGTCTTATGTATTTTCAAATGAGAATATGGATCAATGAGAGAGAGAGAAAAAGACATTTGGCGATGAGTCGACAGGCAAGGTCTGACCAATCAGGTTCAAGTTATGTAAATCATTGGTTGGGGACTTCCTTAGTGAATACAAAACAGGCCACATCAATTCTCCTATGCTTTGAAAGGCGGACACTCATTACCTCAAAGTTTGACTTTAATGAATTCAAGATTAAAGAATTAAAAGAGCCAATCACAGCACAGTATGGGGGGTCTGGGCGAGGCTCAACTGGGAGAACAAATAATGCATGGTTGTGGCTCATAAAGTACCATAGTTTTTTTTTTTTTTTTTTATGCCTGCATGTGTTATTGATTTTGTATAAGACGTTTTCTTGATTTGCCCATGCTTTTCTTACGTTGCAGTGTGCCGAGCTGTCAGGGCCTCGGGTGGGAAGGAGATAGAAAAACATGTATGCAGAGAAAACACGGAGAGAGGAGCAACACCTTGAACATAGGCAGAGGAGATAGGAAAGAGGAGAGTTGAAGCTTAAGCCACACTGATACTGTTTGCCACGACAGGACCCGATAGCATCTTTAATAATTCCCCAGCAAAGTTTCACCCTTTTCCAATACTCTAAAAAGTTGGCATGCAGAGAAATCCATTTCTGCAGACAAAATAAGACGGATGGATGGATTTGCGCAGTCAAGACGATTCAGTTCAAGGTGATGTCATTCTCTAACCTTTTCTCTTTCATTGTAACAAAAGTGAGCAAGAAAATGGAGGCTTGTCAGAATGCAAATGCACAATCTGTGAAGTGTGAATCAAGGTTTGGTTTACTGCGAACAGCAGGGCGTCGTGTCCTAAGATTTGTAAGCGAGCGAAGGAAAAGAAATGAGAATTATATCCGAGGGAGAATTTGCTGGCACAAGAACAGCAAATGTGGACAGTAAAGGGGAGGGGAGCAGGTGGACAGTCACAATAGATGTAAAAATCATGCAAGCATTTTAATATGCACCTCCTGCTGCATCGTGTTTGGCTCATAAAATTCAATGCTGGAGAATTGATAGTGTGGAGGAACAAAATCCATACTGCCGCCCAGGAGGCTTCCCAGCGAATACATAAAATCAGTGGTGGCAATAAAAGGGATTGCATTAAAACAAGATTTGCACAGTAATTAATATTTCAAGCTTTTAGTTTCTATTACAGCGCCGCGCAAATTATTTATGAGTGTGCACTAATGATAGAGCTCTCAACTGATCTGTGGACGCCATCAATCTTCGTGAGGAATTTGATTAACTTAACGACTTACACACAATCGTTTGAGGAATGTGGTGGACAAATTTGAAACAATGTTCTGTTAATTGATTTTTTTTTCAGCCAGAATGAGGCCAACACGGTTGATCCATATTGGGGATGTGGCAGTAAACACTGAAATATATGACAATCACCTGCCACCTCTGCAGCCTAAGGGGATAAAGTGAGGCGTGCATTCTTGACTTAAGTGTGCGGCTGGAGGACAGCACAGCATATGCTCAATGTTTTCTTTGTGAGTGTGTTTTCACTAGCGTACCTGTTCAAACACTGGACCTTGGCACTGTTGCATATTTACTAATAGTGGAGCAAACAGGCAGCATTTTTGGGCAACCAATGCCGTTCATGCTTTAAAGGGGACATATTATGCCCCTTTTCCACCTTTTCAAACAGTCCCCCTGTGGTCTAAATGAAACATCTGTGCTGTGCTTTGGTCAAAATATAACATGAATCAAGCACCAGAGGAGGTTTGTGACCCTGTATAAACCAGCTCTCTCAGAACGCTCCGTTTTGGTGTGTGTGTCTCTTTAAATGCAATGAGCCACCCCTGAGTTTTCCCGTTAGACATCACTCCTTTGCTAGAGAGAATAAAAATGGCGGACATGTGCAAAAAGTTTTGTTCTACCATGGGGGTGGAGTCCATGGGTGAAGATACAAGGAAGGTATTTTTTTTTTACCAGAATCCCACTGTGACATCACAAGGAGAGCAAATTTGAAAATAAATCCATCTTTTGTCAAAGGTTGTCTCTACAACGGGCTGAAGACGCCAGAAGAGTCAGCCGGTAATATAACTGGACCTGGTCAGTCGACATGGTTCTTTGGCTTCTCACAACACCGCTCATCTGTTTACCAACAAATGCATGTGGTCTGTGAGGGGGAGAAGTGGGGAAGGCATAACAGCACTATGTGTGTTTTACAACCAATGCAGTGGCACTCAGTGACCTTTGGATGGCGCCAAATTGCACCAAACAGAATTCCTATATTGATGCTTTAATGTCAGACTTTTACCAAGTCTTTAAATTAGCAAAGATTTTTAGAAATCATATAAAAACTAACATATTGCTCTTTGAACAGAAAAGAAAAAAACACATGATCCCTGAGGGCAACTGTCTGCACGGCAGCACAGAATGGACTGTGGCGCACAGTCTCTTCCACTCGGTCCCATGAGTGACTCCTTAATCGGAGTGAAAGGTTATACAAGTAGTTGCCCTACTCTTATATTTGCCACACTGCTTCACCTCCAGGTGATGAGTTGTAGAAGAGAAAAAGGTATAACAGAGGTAAGCAAGAGAGAAACCGATAGGGGAGATAAGAAAGGGTGAGACTTAATAGTGAGATGTACAGGGAATTAAGATGGTACGATAAGGAGGACAAAGCGGTCAGGGAGCAGTAAAAAGAGTAAAAGGAAGCCAGCGGCTCCAAAACAACACTTTTATAAACACCAAGTTCTACAAAAAGCTGGTGATGAAAGACAGAGAACCAGCCTGATCAATTTCCTCTTGATTTCCTCCTGACAGTCCAGTAAGCAGATTGGAATGTTAAGTTAAGAAGTGTCCAAACATGATGTGTGAACCCATCCTGATCAACTCAGATGGTCAGCCCTGCAGGGGCACGCAAAGTAACGTTAAAGCTTGCATGCTCTACATGCTTTAATTCTAGAGGAGCATCGTCATGCAGAGGGACTTTTATTTGTCCATTTTTATTGGTTATGTTTTTGGTCTCGTCCAAGTCCTTGGGGTGAAATCAGAGTCACTGTAGAGTCTACATCATATGCCTCATGGTGTTCCTACAGTTATTATTTCACCTTGTCTGCTAGTTGTTTGGTGCTATGCAGGAAGCGTACAGTGGATTTTTTTGTTGTTTTTTTTTTAGCTGAAAACACCTGCATAATAATGAGCTTAAAATCTATCTAGAGCTCTGGAATAAAATTAGGCAACTACTAGGAGTTTGGCTCAAACTGATTTGTATTATTACCCACAGTGCCACTGCAGTGGACATTGATTATCAACTGCTGGTTCTGGCCCCTTGGTCTGTTTTGGCCCTGTGGGGTCTTAGGTCAGTATATGTATTAGACTACGATCTCCAGAAGTCTCCTAAAGTGGTTGGGGTCATCAGGGCTTTGGCAAAACAAACTTATACCAAAACTTTGTTAACTATGGCCACATTTGTAAATCGCCGTGTTCCAAATTTATACAGATAAGACTGGTCTTAGTGAGAGACAATGTTTGTTGCATTATTGGAAATGTTAGGTCAAGTGTTTTCAGTGGTTTAAGTCAAGATAGTTGGCATCTGCTGCATACATTTAAGCATTTCCTCTTTAAATCAGTCTCCAATTAGTCCCTGAACATTATAGGAGTTTGATTCTAAATCACCTGAATGCTCCTTTAACAGCACTACATGAAAATGTGTCTTCAAAACTTCAATATATTTCTTAACAATTCAAGAGTCTCCAAACAAACTCATTCTTGTCCAAGAAGTCTTTCTACTCAGACAACACCTGAACAAGAAAACGTGTCCCGTTTTCAGAACAACATTCACTACCAACAATGAACATTTCACACCCAGAAATATTGGCAATGAATTTTTAAATCTCATATCAGTAAAAGCCTGAACGCAAAAGGCCAAAAAAACACTTTAGATCGCAGTCCAACATATCTCTGTGGCCGTCTGTCTGTCCTGAGGGGGTGTTGATGCTGGCTGATTTTTTTTTTTCTTTTTCATTTAATCTTGACCACCACCATCAACATCACCCGCCCACACACACACACACACACACACACACACACACACACACACACACACAAACACTTTCTCCTCCAAGCCCTGTGAAGTGGTATTGCTCTCTCAGTGTGGAGCTGCTGCTCAGCAGCCTGCAGGGGCTGATCTGTTGGCTGGGAGTGCTGGACAGTGATCTTTATCAATGGGACTAGATGGATGAGTGGAGCCCTGTGGGGCCTGCGCTCAGCTTTGAGCAGTGGCAGTGAGCGCAGCTGAGGGAGGGTCGAGGGCCCAAGGGCTCCTTGGGCGAAATAAAGAGCAGAGGAGCACTGAAAAGAGTCTGACTCCTGTCCCTCTACACACAGCAGATAGACACCACTTGCTCATCAGGACTACGTTAAAGCCTCCTCACTCATCTGCACTCCCTTCAACAGCTTCATTAAGCGGTGACAATCATCCAGGTTTATCGGACAAATAAGGCAATCTGTCCTCCGTCTCCTCGCCTGACAGGTGGACCACAGAGAACAGCACCGTCTCATCACTCAGCGAGTGCGGACATACATCACCAGAGAAGCAGATTACATTTGTTATGCACAATGTCCAAATGGTAAACACTGCAGCGCTAAGCAAACTCCCCGCCCGGGCCTGACTTGTCTGATTGTGCACCTCAGCTCCCCCCTCTGAGAGCATCGGCCCTTCGCCTCCTCCTCCTTCTCCTCTGCGACAGTATGTGGCAGACAAACATCTGCCGTCCGTATAGATACAGAGGGGAAGAAAATCACTACTTCAGATCGGTTTGGCTGTTTGAGCAGGCGGCCCAGGACAGCAGAGCTGAGGATGGTAAAGCGCAGGCTGTCCGCATTGATCTGTGCAGCCCTCTAATCTCATTAACTGGCTCTTGATTTATTGAGATGGGGCCCGGAGTGCGCCAAGGTTATGGAAGCAAACACAGAGCCCGCTCCCCCGCACAGAGGGTCGCATGGAATTGAGGTCAATTGACTGTTCGTCGGGGGCCCACGCTCCCGCCATCCCTTATACCAGCCATTGCCTTCTCATTAACGACTGTTTTGGGAGGGGCGTGGGGGTTGTAGGGGGCGTGAGGCCTTGTGGGAAGAAAGAGCATTAGGGGATAAATTATCGGCCGTAATGAGGTGAGTCAGGGCTGCATCCAGTCATCAGAATCTTACAAGCTACACAACAGCGCTAATAATGCAGCATCGACAATACAGGCATCAAACGGAGCTATTGATTACTCTGCAGCACGCGGGTAAATTGACCAATAAATAAAGATACAATGCAAACACATGCCCGGAGTAATTACAAACCTACTGAGCCAGTGTGATGTATGCCACAGCTGCAATTTGCTAATCCCTGCATGTTGTATGAGTGATAGCAAGGCCTAGGTTCAGTATTCAGTGACCATTGAGCTGCTCAGTGGAGCAGCTGGTGGTTAAGTGTGTAGCTATGTGACTCATATAGGATTTTATGAAGAGAGGGTTCACATTCACAAGAGCTGAAAGCCTCATTAAAACATCACAAACAAACATTATTCAAAAGAAGAGATGTTAGTAGATTTGTAAGGTTGTACCTAACTCTAACACTGCAGTGATTTAAGCATGTAAACAGCCCAATGTTATGACCTCAAATTGAAAATACTTACACGTAGCTGATGGGAAGACATTTGTTTGTGACCTCACAGAAACAACCTCAAAATGATCTTACCTGTCCATAAATCACTGAATGGGTTAGGTCCTAGTTACCTGACCTCTAAGGTCTGCTGGTTCTGGATTATAGGCGGTTCCCCAAGTTAAAACTAAACATAGTGAAGCTGCATTTAGCATCTATGCCTCTAAATTGACAAGCAAATTGCCTGAGGAGCTAAAAATCAAGGCAGAACTAACTCCTTTCAAATCCAAGCTCATCTATTTAGCATTTGTAGCTTTTTTACTTAATATTCCCTCACATCAAATGTTTTTTTCTTGATATTTTGTTGTATTGTTTTTATCTTACATGTGATTTTTAAAAAATTACTTCAGACAGTGGATAGAGGAAGAAATCGGTGAGAGAGAAAATGGGGAATGACATGCGGGAAAGGATCCACAGGTCAGATTCGAACACGCATTACCCACTAAATCATGTCGCCCCAGTTTCTTTTTAAAAACTGTTTTAAACTGTTCCTGTAAAGCACTTTTGGTTTCCCTTGTGCGTGAAAGGTGCTATATGAATACATTTTCTTTGGCTTTCCATATTTACCATGTCAGTTCAGTGATGCTACATTTTAGCATGCTAACAGAAGCAAAAAAAACAAACAAACATGGATTGTACGTATTTAAAGTGAACGTAGCTCCTGTGAAGTCATCCAGTTGACATTTCAACTACTTTCACACTGCAGGTAAAAGTGACCAGAATCTGAACATTGGATTTTTTTGTGACGTAATGACAATGTGAACAGCACAAGTCACATGGAATTTAAACTTTCAAATCAGGTTTGGGCCACTTTCATATGTGGAATCTCACATGGAGTCTGATCCAGGTCACATTTAAAACGTAATGTGAACAGCCAAACACAAAAAAACGCCAGAAGTTAGCATTGAGCATTAAGACTTGCAGTGTGAATGCAGTCCATGCAGTTTGGTTTTTGGCAGCTGAAGAGGTCAGATATGTAAGAAAGGGTGGAGATTAATAGCATGGTGCATTGGAGAGGAAATATTGGACCATAAACTCATAAGGAAAAGGTTTAGGTAATACGTGAAGTTCACAATAGACTTCTGTAAAATGTGAGTTTTATTTTCCTAATTATCTTTTATTCCAACCCGTGGAGTCTCAGTAGAATGACAATTAATAAAACGATGTTAAAGCCAAAACTGAGGTTAACTGTCATCACACCATGAGTTCACATAGACGGCATATATATGTGTGAAGGCTCCTACCTGGTATTCACTGGGCCAGAAAGTGCTGACAGCCAGCTCCACCTGGTGCCACTGGCGTCCCTGCGAGCCCGAGATATTCCACACAGCGCTGCCCTTGGGGCCCCCGTTGACGCGGATGTGTACCTGCAGGTCCCCTGGACTGTGTCCGTCGCGGCTGTACAGGAAATAGCTGAACTGGATGCAGTGTGTGTCGTTCTCGCTGAGCGGGAGCAGCAGCAGCTGAGCGCGCTGGCCCCCAAAATGCTGCGAGGAGTTGACCATCATGAAGGACCCTTGAGGAAGAGATGTTAAATAAAAAGGACATGTCAGACACATTATTTGCTGAAGTATAATTAACATTACAGTTCGGTTATATTATATGCAGACTCTCACAGATGATGAGTGGTCTGAAGATGAATCATAATAAAACAGATCAACCTTGCCAAGCAAATACTCTCCTAATGAACCGTTACAGCTAACGCTTCATCCACTTCATAAATGAGAGGTTTTTGTTTTTTTTTGCTTCACCTTCCAGACAGCGCTGTCTGACCAGAAAAGATCCAACACTTTGAGCTGTAACCACAGACTGTATAAAACATGACTGCAGTCTCTGTGACGTCACCCATTGGTGAGGCGCGTTTGAAGATGAACAATTGGGGTCACCAAATTGGAGACCAGTCTTTAAGAGCCAGCCTCAAGTGGACACTAGAGGAACTGCGGTGATCAGACTTCCGCATTGGCTTCATTTTTTAACACCAGAATTTGCCACTTGCCTTTAACACCTCTGCCCAGGATAGATCATATGTGTCATGTTTCCTTCGACCATGGAACAACACCTTTCTCTATTTCTTTTGAACTCCGGAAAAGAGCCGAGAACCCAGAGTTGACCGATCTGAGGTTGTTACCAAGAATACCCGTGTGATCCACACTTGTTATTGGCTTGTATTTGGCCTCTGTGTCCGTGTCTTGTTTTCACCAGTTTTGCTGGTGCTGCCTCTGATCTCGTGTGCTCAAAGGTTCAGGGCTGGGTGTCAGATCTGGCTTTTTATTTTTTAACTGAGGTTTACAGGCAGCGGAGTCACAGCAGGATCCCTGTTCCCTGCAGTGAAGAAATCCCACAACCAATGAAAGTTGATGGAGTAAAGGGGGAGTAGCTGTGGTCATTACAACAGTAGGATGCTCAATTCAAAATGAAAAAACATATATATACAAGACTTTGTGATGGTCAAAACATTATCCTAAAGACTAATTTCTTTGACTTTTATCTCCTTGGTACTATATGACAGTCCTGATTTTCATTCGATGGTGATCCCACAGCAAATATGTGGTTGACTTTTGAACTCCTGATAGGTCACCACCTGATTTCAACAGCATTTTGGATCAATAAGCCAGAGGCCAGCGTTAAAGAAATGATGCCAGAAGGACACGAACAGCTTCTTACTGAGCTACTATATTTGATGTGTTAAAGGCTTTCCTGAAATAACCTGTCCAACAGAGATGTCAGACCTTTTCAGGCCTGCCTGGCGACAAAGATAATGATGGAAGGTCACCTCTGTTTAACGTTGGGTTTCCTGAACTGAGGTGTTCACAAGAAGAATGGTGTTTTTTTCCCTCTTTATGTCATCGTTTGAATCCATCCGTTCAAACATAAGTCAACTTTAGGAACTCATCTGTCTTTGGTAGTACTTATGAAGATAAACACAAAGAGACATCACATCTGGCAGTGTGCCGTCTGTGTTTATTACCTTGGACTGTTTAAAGTGGCCTTGGGGATTACATCCTACCTCCCTAACTTCGGATCCTCCGATCATCATCATCCTCCTCACATCGACTCTTTGATGTTGCCAGCAGGAGGGGAGAACCCATCCTAATTGCACATGTAACCTTCACATCCAGTGCAATGGGCACATCAGCTGGAGATGGCCATGGTGTGGATGAGCACAGACAGCGGCATCGTGGGTAGTGTAGTTGCCTGGGCACCGTAGTAGAGCCAGATCGCAATCAGAGCCCTGCCTCTCGCCATTAATCACGCTGACACGGTTATTAGGCTATAATGGCAGCCCAGGGAATGCTTAAACCAGAGAGATGGCTGTAATACTCACACACTGACATGCAGGACACAGATCAGCACACATCTCTCTCTCTCTCTCTCACCCCCATTCGTACAGTTTACAGGCCCAGAAGCAGACAAGAGTCCTGCCGGCTGACCTTCCCAGGAGAAAGTGGCTTCTTCTTCTTCTGTCCTCACTTTCTCGCCCTCACTTTCCCCCTCTCCCTCAACCCGCTCATTTTTATAGTGCTCATCTAAAATGCAAACCATTTAAGCATTTTCAGCAAAAGTTTTTTAAAAAAAAAGCCAGTTGATTATTTGAGCAGAATAAATCAGCCTCTGTGTTCGGCTTTCAGGTAAAGTTTTTTTTTCTTTTTTTTTTTTTTTAAAGCATCAAAGAAAATATCAGTGAAGGTTTTTTATTTACAAGGTGATGTTTGAATTCATTTGCATCCAGGATGAGAAATGTTGCAGGCAGTAATTGGATGCTATTTAGTTTTTAAAATGAAATCGACTGTGCACCTTCTTTTCACTTGTAAATGAAAGCACATTTACATCTGAATTACACTATTTACTTCATAGAAAGGCAAACATACTTTTTTTTTAGGGCAATTTTTTATTTCTCATAACTAATTAGGTTTTATCTTTTGATATCCAACTTCAATTCATTATGCATGTAGTTTATTTTGTCATCTTTACATTGAAAACGTCGACCCTCAGCCACATGAAAAACAACAATTCAATCAGGAAAATGTTCCTTAAAGTCGGGAAATTATCTGCAAATACTCAAATCTCTCAAGACTCACCCTACACTCAGGTGGGTTTACTAATGTTTTAACCAATAAAAAGCTTCGTTAATCAAACTCATATTCATCCCAACCTTATGTCCGGCCTTCTATGTTTGGATTGGTTCTATTGTTTCATCCCTCGTGTTTCTGGCTGTCTCAGATACAAAGACAGAGGCCCTTTTCATGTCTTTCATTAGTCCCTCTGTGTAAATAGGAAACAGGTCAAAAGCCGGGTCAGATCCTGGGGCGCCCTGGATATGAATGGATTTTTAAATGTATGTCACAAATCTTCCCTGACCACTGTCCGTTACTCCCTCGGCTCCGCCCCGCTCCACCCTGCAGAGCACAGATGAGACGTCAAAGTGTCCGAAATATCCTGTGATAACAAGCAGCGGATGTCCTTCGAGATCTCGCTGCCCCCATATATAAAGCACTATACCGAGCTGCTGCTGCTTTGATGTGCTAGTTCTCGGGGGGGGTGGGCTCTGTAGCAAAATTGCTTTTTCTTCAGCTATGAGAGCTGGAGTCCCTCATTGTTGCAGGGCAAGTCTCCAACTGTCCTTTCAACAGCAGGACAGCATTTGAAGAGTGTCGGGGGAAGACAGTGAAGAAATGTATTTTTTTGTCCCTTACTCCTTATCTTTAAGCAAATACACTGATATTAAAAAAGCTTCTACAGTATCTCAGTCACCGTAAGCTACAGTCGTCCTTTGAATCAGGTGAAGCCCCCCCCTGGTGGGTGTTAGAGTGGAGAACAAGCCTCTTTGTCAATATGAAGATTTAAAACCACACCATGAAACGGTGAAAAATGCTTTTTAGAGATGAGTCAAGCCTCCATCAGCACAGAATCACACTCATCACAATATGCTCGCTGACTTGCCGTGATGTCACACTGACAGCGCTGTAGTTTTGAGACCCCGACGCTCTTCACGAAGCACATGTGGCCGTCCAAGTCCAAGTGGGCAGGTATAGTGAATCACGTGTTAATCCGAGTGTTTTTCTGCTAAGCCACCAGCAAAAGCTTAAAAAGGAAATAAAAAACTTGGTGAAAAGGTTTCCCGACCCAGGTAGCAGATGAAAAATGTGAATCTGTGGCTGTTTTCACATATGTGCTCCTGAAAATTTAGTTTAAAAAAAATCAAGAAGCTGCCCATGAAATCTTCTTAATTTGCTTGTTCGCACATGCACGTCACAGTTGGAGACTCTTTACATAATTGCCTATTAGAAAGATGTCTAATGATGGTATATATGTGTGTATGTATCTATATGTGTCTCAACATCTCTGTTTTGTAATTTCTTAAATCATATACTGAATTGTGTTTTTTTCTAAATATATGCTTGTGTAATTAATCCTCCAGGCCACTTAGGGAACTAATTGGACCACTGCATCTAGACACTTCAACACCCTGAAGAAGACCCTTTGCTTGACCCCATGTTCAGAGGCTCTCGTCCTTATGGAAGCGGCCATGGGTTCAATCCTACTCTCTCTCCTCCCAACACTTCCTGTCTCTCTTCAGCTGTCAATAAAGATAAAAGGTCCAAAAATCTGTAAATAAATTGTGTAAAACGTTTTTAACAGCAGGTATCAAGGATTAGGGTTAACATTTACAACTTGGTTATGTTTGAATTAATTAATTTAATTAATGTTCGTTAATGTTTATGAAGGATTTTCCTTTTTAATCTTGGGTTTACGGTCAATTTAATTCTATTTTTTCTTCAATTTTGGGAACCACTGTGCGGCTAGCGGGGCTTGTTTTCACCCACATAGTGACGTTGGACTGGCACCTCATTTTTTAATACCAGGTCGTTAGCCAATCAGAGGCGTCATACCCAGACCGCGTCCAATCAGATTCGAGAGAGCGCTATTTGAAAGCTGCTCGTGTCCGGTCAGCTTCTTTCTCATGCTCCTGTTTCTTCCTTGTGGTATCCTTGTCTCTGAGTGAGTGTGCCTGCAGATAGCCTGGTGACTTTCCTCCCTTAAAACGATATTTGACCTTTTGTTTATGTAAAATGATGTGTAAGTGCCGCTTTAAAACATCAATTCACACAATTTCCCTCTTCTTGACAAGTATAAAGAGAGGAGATGAAAGATGATCAGTGGAAGGTATAGAGCAGCGGCACATAAACAAGCCCTGCATCTCTTTATTTCAGCGTGATGGATCAAGTCAACATGATTGATGCCGTAATTGGAAAGTTGATAAATTCATATTCAAGATATTACAGCTCTGATAACCTTACACAAGGTCCTCAGGGGGCACAGAGAGAGAGAGACGCATACTGTATGACGCACACGCAGGTTGGTGGTGTAAGAAAAATGCAGAGAATTTCTCCATGAATCCATAAAAGCAGATAAGGCTCCATCTATTTCTCCAGTGACCCTGCCAAGGGCGAGAGAACATGCATTAAGAGATTAGGGGACGGCCTCGGCTCCCTGAATTCATATCAGAATGTGGGGTGGAAACCTGAGTCATAGGCCTGCCTGCTTTTATCACACTTACACTGGGGGGGGGGGGGGGGGGGGGGGGGGAGCCAAAGTGGAAAGGAAGGGCGAGGAAGTGCAGCAAGAAAAAAAGGGAGGGAGAGATAGTGAAGGCTTTTATCTTTATGTTTGTCCCCATCATTTTACGTTAGCTTTCCTCCGCTGCCATCAATAACTCTTTGTATAACTCGGGCAGCTCTATTCTACACCTTGATAACGGCATCTTTTCCGTGGGAAAGGCCAGGCAGAAACCTGGTGCATTTTAATCACATTTTTATCTAACATTTTCCAACCTCCCAACACAGCCTTCACCTGCACTCGCCGTGAATAACAGTCGGCTGATGCCGTTGGAGTCTGTGTGATCAGCGAGAGCGGGCCACACTATTTTCCTCGACCCTCCTCCTCCTCCGGGGCACCAGGAGAAGGTCATCCAGGATTTTCAATTTGCTCTCCGAATTTGGTCTTTCAGATCTTCATTTGCTTTCTTTCCTTTGTTCTTTTTTTTTTTTTTTCTGATATTGCAACCCAGAGCGACACTGGCCTCAGATGATATTGCTCGTACGAGAGAAGAGAAGTGCGGCGAGCGTGGATGATTGGGAGGGCACAGATTGGTCTCGCTGTTTGCTCCTCTTTGTATCTCTGGCTGAAGTGTGTGATCTGCTCGGCTGGCAGGAACACCGGGGCTGCGGCTTGTTTACCACAGCCAAAAGGCAATGCAGATTTTGCCATTTACAAAAAGTGACACAATGCTTACACCGTGCAAATGGGAAATCTGCAAACCAACAGCAGCTGGTCATGAATGCGACACTGACAGAGCCTTAAACCGACCCGCAAACGATACGAGTGTGAATGCAGCTGACAACTCAGAGCTAATGAATTCCCCAGGTGAGACTCCGGAGCTGGGCGGAAAAACCTGGAAACTGCAGACAACAACAACAGAGTCATTACTGTGTTTCTACTCTGACACTTCCAAGATGCGCTGATTAGCATCACATACCGGGGAAAATGTGCCAACGATACACACTCTCACTCTATATGCAAAAGGCTGTGACAAAAGAAGAGAGAGTGTCTGAGCTGCTGTTCTGTTTGTGCTGCAGGATTTCTCACAGATGCACTTCTACCACAGGAGACGATCGGATTCATTCCCAGACCCAGTCCCCCTTAACCCCAAGGGATTTATATATTAGCACACACCATTAAGGTAGAGTGTCTGCTGGGGAAGGGCCTGATCCACTGGTTCCAAACATACCCGTTCATAATAGTTAACTGCTGTATGATCTAAGGTCAAATAAATCCAAAGTGCTAATCGATACTCTCAAGGCACTGATTTTTCAGAAAGGCTTTTATCTGTTTTTGCAAATGAACTCTTCTCCACTATCAGACACATCCTTGATGAACAAACACACTGTGTCCGGCTACAGATGAAGCAGAGAGTTATATGACTCGTCACATTTCCACGTGTTAAAAGATGAAGATTCATCGTCAACATTATGTTTACCTGGAGGTCCTTTCAAACTATTTGCCGAGGCAGTGCAGAACTAAGAGCGCTGTTCCCCCAACCCCCCTCCAACAGCAAGAGCCACACTGTTATATATTGTTGTCATACAGGGTCAACAAAATGATCTAACCAACACATCTAACATGTACACAGACTATATACTGTGTATATGTGTATATACTTAATTAAATAAGATAAATAACACATAACAAAAGTGTTGTGATTGTTACTTATTGCCCATTGCTATACCTATAAAGATGTAACAGAAACATTTACAAAAGATTTTCACCTCTTGGTTGTTGCAAGTATTGCAATGCTGCACCATTGACAAGGTAACTGCAATGACTCCAATAAGCATGCACTGATATGGGCATCAGTTCAGCGTAGCAGCCACTAAGTGTTGCTCAGGTATGCAGTGTGTGTGTGTGTGTGTGTGTGTGTGTGTGTGCAGGCTGCATCCAGCTGACAGTTAGGATTGGCTGAAGCATTAGCTTGAGTTGCCAAATGCAGCCATGATTATCAGGCACTTATTAGGCAGAAAAAGGAGGGATTATAGTGCATACAGTGCTAGTGCAAAACTCTGACTCAACTTGAACCACCCGTGTGTGGTGCTGAAGGTTTGGTGAGGAAAATGTGTCTGGTTTTTCTCAGACAGACAGTTAGACAGACAGACAGACAGACAGGCAGACAGTAATAATACCAATTTTGAGAATGACATAAATCAGTCACATTATAATCCATGCAGTTATCAAACCAATTTCTCATACAGCCTCTGATATGTTCAGAAATAAGATTATACAAATTGCTGCCATGAACAATTTGTTCACTTTAAACTCTCCTTCTCAAGTTATTTTTCCTAAAAGCTTAAAAAATGTATAGGAGACATCTACTGCCCGTGGCTGAGGTCCGTAAAAAGTTTAGTTGTGGTCAACTTTTCCCAGTGACAGGCTTGTTGACCGTCTCCCTCGAAGCGATGCTTAGTAATAAAAGATGGATTCTTGCTCGGACTTGCGGGATAGATTCAGTGTATCGTAAAAAAAAAAAAAAAAAAATCTGTTACTGATCCTAACTCTAAACACTGGTCCTAAGTCAGAGTGGTGGCCAGCTGACAGACAGGAGAGAATGGAGTTGGACTTGATGCGGGGGAATCTTTTCAGTGTCAGAAATCAATAGTGCATTAGCAGCCGCCCAGCGACAAAGTGTGGGCCCGGCTACCCTCCCTCAAACCACTGCCAGCTCTCCTCCCTCCTGCTGCATCCTGATATATACCACCCGCCCTCAGCCTCTTCATCTCACTCCTGTGATCTACTGTTTGTTTCATCTCGCCGTCCCGGAGGCCTTTTGGGGAGCTGGTGTTCTCTCGGTTTGTCTCTTCATGCCAGTATTCCTCGCTGCCTCTGCCCTATTTCTTCGAGGTTTCTCTGGTCATTTAGTAAACAGAGCGTGTCATTTCCCAGGCCCTGCGTCTTCCCTTTGCTTCTCTCGCGTTGTGGAGCATCAGGACTGTGTAGGTGCATCCTGGACTAACAGGTGTAGTGGCTGCAAGCTCTCCCTGAGGGAGCCTCCTGGCCTGAAGGGAGTGATGCATAGAGGGGCTTTTTCAACTTTCAGAGAACATCGACCGGCATGCACGGTGCTTGAACAGGCAAGGGAATCTTAAAATAGATCAAAAATAACACCTTTCAGAAACTACCTTTAGGCTTTTTTCACCATGCAGCGGGTTTGTGTGTTAATACAAACGAAAAGTAGTCTAAATATAACATCAGAGAGACCTTAATCCAACACTAATAGAAGTGTTTTTAGAAGGTTTGATACAACATGTATCCTCTCACAAATGTATCTTGATGGACAAAGTGGGTTGCAGGATATTTATGAGGGATTTCAAGATGAGAATTAAAGACCACAAAAAGAGAAACAACTCTGGGACATAACGTGGCTGTCTTTTTTTTATTTCTCTCTAGGGCTCGACTGATATGAGAATTTTTGGGGTCGATACTGATATCAATATAAGGAAGATAAAAAAAAAAATCTGATACCGATAAATTTGCCGATATCTTTTTTTGATCTATGTTCTATCTGTAGAGATAGATAGATAGACATATTGTATTTATCCCCTAACAAATGCTGTTATCAAACACTTGTGGAAAAGTTCTTTAACAAAGACAAGATGGTCACTCAACTGGAAAGTAACTGCCCAATGAACGTGCATCAACGCTTGTCACCCTGGAGAGTGATAAAGCTTGTTGTAATCTGTATAGCGCCCTCTGCTGGTGACAGAGAACTGCTAATGTAATACAAAAAAAACTCAATTGAAAGGCTATTTAACGGTGAATAATCTAGTAATATTGGTCCATATCTGTGATAAAATTAGCCAATATCGTTAGTCGCTAAGATATGCTAATATCGGCCGATATTATGGCTGGCCCATTAAGCGGTCCGGCTCTATTTCTCTCATTTCTCTTCATGATTATTGTACAAGTTGCCAGATACAGCAGCTCAGCTATCGGCCCCATCCTTCAAGATATACCAATTTATGTCCCACTCTACAAACAGGTTTGCATGTTAACGGCTCTATGTCAAATCCGCAAGAATCGATTAGCACATTCTGATAACCCGTGTGAAATCACTTGCCTTCAAAAGCCTGTCCAATGTAGGAGGCGACATTTACATTCAAGGTGTGCCCTAACATATTTAGAAGAGTAAGGCCCCTGACAAAGCGGTCACATTGGACTTGTAAAGAACAAACTGTAAACTCTTACTGGCTTTCCTCTTCTTACTTTGGAGTTTTTGATTCAATCAGTCTTCGATACACAGATTGTATTATTAATCATATTAATAAAACAGGTGAGTTTCCATTTATCTGTGAAGTGAAATGCATCAGCAGCAGATTCTCACTCACCTCTCAGTGATCCTTAATCACAGATATATCCTGTATACCTCTTGATAGATAAAACACTGTTACACAACATTCATTTATATTTTTAAGCAATTACTTCTAAATATTCTTTTCAATCACCTCACAGTCGTCTCTTATCGTTTGAGCTTTATTTCTAAGGTGTGATATTTTCATTTTAAGATCCACATCTCTTGTGTTTATAAAGATAGTGGTTATACTTTGCTTTAAAAAAAAAGATATGCTAAATGTTTCCCCCAGCAGACTTGCCCTATTTATTTATTTATGTAAGTTCTATATTTAGTTTTTCGATCATTGCAAGTTGAGGCATGAGTTACCATCTTACATAATATACCATTTTTTTTAACACTATTCCCTTGACTTTTCAGTGATGGATACCGTCAATATTTACGGTGAACACAGTTTTCTCCATTAAACAAACTGTCCATTAATGGTCAAAAATAAGAGGGGGGGGGGAAAAACACCTAACCTGAGGCTCTGTGTGTCTTCTATTTATACTTTATGTCATCTTTGAAATGCCAAACACATCCTTCTGGAAAACCACTAATGGATGTGACTGAAGCCGTTCAGGGTGAGAAAAACAACACAATCTTAACAAAGAAAGCATCTTCTTCTGACAAACATAATTAACATGTCCGTGATGATGCCTAATGGGTGTGTTTCCAGGTGGTGAAAAGAGAGAAAAGCTGTAATGTAACAAGGTAAATTACAGTTTCAGATCCTTGAAATCTCTCAGACTTCACTTTGAACAAAAGAGGTAAGGGAACAAGGAGACTCCCAGCATGCTGTAAGTGCAAGGCCTATTACGGGTGTAAGATGAGGACAAGGAGTCAGGTATGAGTAACCTGAGGTGAGAGGAGGACGGGGTTAATCGGTTCATTCAGGTCCTGAAGTGTCCCTGGCTTTCCTTCTGCTTGGCAAAGACAAACAAAATCCTCAAGCCCATCTCTTCTAAGATAAGCCCGTTTCCTGGCTGTATTTGCCCCCCCCCCCCGACTGATAGGGTGAGAAGGAGTGGGTGGGAAGTTTGAGGCCTAAGATCAGATTTTCATCCGATGGTGCAGTGCAGAGCTGCAGCATCTGTGTGAACAGGACGAGTAAAGGGAGGGGGGGGGCTGGAAAATGAGCTCTGCCAGGCTGGATGAAGGCCTGCTTCAGGACCCACTCCCCCCCCCCCCCCCCCCCCCCCTCCACCCACCTCTGCACAGAGTGTGGCAGAGATAAGGCCCTATCTGTTACAGTCCCACTGTGTGCCAGTGGCGGATATGGAGAGGTAAAGTGCATCTGGAGGGGAGAGGAAAGCATCTGGTCCGGATCACCTTGAAGCTGCAGAGAGCAGCACTTCTTCCCCCTCCACCTGTTCCTTCCTCACCTTAAAGCCCTGACCCCAGCAACTTAACGTGAGGCAGCGTTAGCGTGGGCAGGAAAACGCTGAAATGCTGGATGTGGAATTTGAAAAAAAACAAAAAAAAAAAAACATCAGCAATGCCTTGGAGTTTGACAGAAACAGTTATTGAAGTGTTTGCCTGATGCAAGGTTTGGAGGCAGAACACAGATTCAAATCTGTCTGTTTGAAGGTGCTGACAGTTATGATTCTGTGCCAGTAAGAGAATGCTTTCACTTTCTAAAACACTCTTAGGGTGTTTCCACCAGACTTTGATTCAGCATCTGAAAAAAACAAGCCCACCAAAGAGCTGAAAATGAAAAAATACACATTCTGAATTAAATAAGAAAACACTGAAAACAAGTAATCCAACAAACTCCAGACCATTCTCTGTGTCTCAGAAGACGAGATACAATTTTGGATTTCCTATTTAGGGGGCAGAAATGACCACATTTGGATGAGTGGGAGAGACATCATTGAAGTGTAAGATTAATCGGGATGATAGTTTTGGCTCAGGCTCAAAACTATTTTCATTATTGAAAAAGGTGACAGAACACTCTACAGATTTCCCTCCAGTGCTAGCCAAAATCAATCAAGATATTTTCCAGGTCACCATGGCATAGAGTTGTCAATCAAAGGTGCTTTATAAATGTGATTACCATTTACATAGCAGACACGATTGGTTAGAGTGGTTCAAGATTTGAAGTTTGCCATTGAGACCATGACCTTATTAAAAAAAAAAAAAAATGTTTACTGAGAAAATGTATCAGCTGAGAAGAAGGCTCATTTTCTGTTGGACTTTCATTAACTCAGACTTTGTTTTGCAACAGTGATGTCGCCCCCTGCTGGTCAACAGAGGAAAAGATGCAGGCTTTAGCTACTTCCACATTAACTTCACTTTTTTTCTATATATTCCAAAGCCAACGTTTATGTCACAATCTTATAAAGCCACTCTTAAAAAAAAAAAAAAATTAAAACAGGGCGGAGCCGGTTTTATGATTGGCCTTTTGCTGGTTGGCAACACCAGCTATTATAAAGGAATTGGAAGTGATATAGTGACAATATTAGGGTTACATTAGTTATGTTGAATTTCAAATGGAATTATTCATTTGTTAAGGTGCAAGACATTTTTTTATACTTTGTATTTCCATAAATCATCAGCATTAATCTATTCATTTAACATTGAAAAGAAAAAAAAATCCCTTGTGTGTTCTCTTGAGACACTTGACAAATGTTCAGAGGGACTGAAACGTGATTTTTTTTTTCTAATAAATTGTTGATGCTTAGCAAGAGTAATGTGCAGGATTTTTTTTCTTTTCAATGTCACAGTTTGATGTCCTACTCACCTACTTCATGAGATAGTTGGAGATGCTAACACCTCCCTAAAAACTTTTTTTTTTTTAAATAAAAAATACAACTAGCCTTGAAACTAGTCCAGGTTAAAACTGATACAGCACAATGATCCCATAAGAGAGAAGTTCTAAACATCTGACTTTTGCTGCACATCCCAGTAGACGTAACTTAAGCCATCTTGAGAGTTAGACTTCAAATCCTCCAATGACTAAATACAAAACAAGACGAGATACTCTCTTAAAATATAAAATCTAAAACCTTTCCCTCAGGCTGTAGGTGTGTTCTGGGGGGCTTTAGTCTGGCAGTAGGGGGCACACTTAGTCTGGCCTGCATATTCACTGAGGCCCCTTTTATAACAATGTGTCCGTAATCTCTAACCGAAACATGGGGCACCCTGGATTCAAAAAGCACAGTGGTTTAAATTTTAAATGTGCCATTGAAAGGCAGACCGTTAACTGACAGGGGGGCCTTTTCAAATCCCTTTTGGGACTCAAGGAACGGACTAACGGACTAACGGCTTAACGTAACACACACACACAGACACACACACACACAGACACACACACACACACACACACACACACTGACAGTTGTTCAAAATCACCCACGCCTCAATGCCATTGGCTGCCAGGGGCAACAAAAACAGCCAATAGCCTCGCTGCGAGATTCAAACGGGCCAAACAAAAAGCAGGCATTCCTTCCAGTTCATTAACTCTCACAGATGCATGCTTACACACAAACACACACACACACACACACACACACACACACACACACACAAACACTCATTCAAAAGTCATCGCTCTGCCAGACACAACTGAAAGGCGTTTGTAATCCCCGTGATCTTAATTCATATCCTGTGTGGCTGCAGTTTTAATGGTACAGCTCCCAGCAAATAAAGCCTTGGAAATTGAAATCAATAGTAATAAATCAGCATAATAAGCATCTCGGCTGAAGTTGGAGAGAAAGCGCACGCTGCTCTCAAATCTATCATTTGACATTTATGAGCGGAACTCTTAATCCTCGGATCCGCTAACAGTGAGAGCAGAGCTAACCGTCTGAATACAAATCAGGAGCAGGATAGCAGACAAATGTCCGTAACGGGGCTGCAGAAGCTGATCCTTCACCTGCAGCAGCCTCGGGTCTCTAATTACAGGCAAACACCGATGAAGAATCCTGATGAGGGCTACGGGGAAACATGCACAAAGTTGCAAACAATTACATTCATTATTTGCCCCTCGCCAAAGATGAAACCCGAGCGAGTTATGAGCAAGGTCATGACTGACTGCAAGGTAAAAAAAAAAAAAGAGCCTTTCAAATTAAAGGTGGCGCGATACAGATGTTTCTGATCAATTCAAATCCCATGAGTTTCTAAGCTGCGGATACCAGCTGACATTTCTACCAATGTATGACTTAAATTAGGCTATTACAGCTATTTACAACTCAGCATAAAGAAGTGACATTATTGCTTTCATATTCATGTTTCCTGGCTTTAGTGAAAAGCTATTAAATATGAACAACGACATTTGGAGAAGTAGCCAAAAATAACTTTCTTTAAAGACCAATCAGCAATAACAATACAGACTTGAGCTGTTCTGTGTTCAGTTTTCTGCTGTTGTTGTTTGTCATAGTCAGGAAACAAATCCAGGTCTTTGCTGCTGTAAAACAACAGTTACCCATGGCGGTCATTATAACTGTAGAGGTACAGACACTTTGTTGTGTACGCTGCTGTTTCATAGCCCGGGTTCAAGTCCAACCTGTTGCTCCTTTCCCGCATGTCATTCCTCACTTTCTCTCCTCATTTCCCGCTTGATTCACTGTCGTTTCAAATAGAGGCAATAAATAAGAAATGGCAGTATCATATGGTTGCATAGCCTGGTGTACTCGCTGACATCCCGTAGGTATTCTGTTGGTGATACAGTAACAACTGTTGATAAACGCACCCAAAAATAAGGTGCAAACACAAAGCTGCAAGTCATTATTTTCCCACTCTCACAAGAAGACACCAGAGCAAGGTCACATGCCGAACCGCTCGACAGTATATGCATGATCAGGTGCAGAAGCAGCAGCGGAGGCATCCCCAAGACGGCCGTCTCATCAGTTTTATTATTCAGAGCGGGGCTTGATTTGGAGGCGACAGATGTAGAACAACAAATAAAAGAGACAGACACGAGTTCTCAGGCAATGCAGGGCGGGTAATTTGTTGTCTCTTCTCCTTTCTTGTCTCTGTGTGCAGTGCACTGCAGATGAACTTAACGCCAACAGCCCCCGAGCACGGTCCCAGGATGCCGGCAGAACAATGGCAGTGGTCGTGGCAGAGGCAGTTAGGGTTGTGACAAGAAAGCAAGTGGCTGGAATTGAGAGGGGAAGGCAGGGGAATACTTCTTGTGTGTGTGTGTGTGTGTTGTGTGTGTGTGAGTGTGTGCAGAGAGGTTCAAAAGGGAGTCCAGCTTTGTGTGCGCCGGCTGTTGCCCTCCTCTAGGGGTGGGGGGGTTGGAGGGGGGGATTGACAAGAGGGTATGGCGGGGACACAAAGGGTCCCAACAGACTGGAAACGAGGTAGCCAGCTCAAAATCCTCTACACACATTCGATGACCCACACAAACACACACGAGCATCTTTTGCACACAATCCCCATGACAGCGCCCGAGCGGAGCACGGAGAGAAGGAGGGGAGTAAACTGGAACTGGGTCAAAAATCCAATTAATCCGTGACAGGAGAGACGGTTTGGGAGACACTCAGGAGAGACGGTGCAGGAAAACCACAAGAGACTTGTAAACAATACACTGCTGCCCTCTGACCTTTGTGAGTGTGTGTGTGTGTGTGTGTGTTTGTGGGAGAGACAAAGGAGTGTGTGGTCATGTGACGAGTGCATTCATTTAGGATCAAGGTCAGGCTTTAGTTGTTCTTCAGATTTAAGTCATAACTCAGCGTTTAGGTTTATTCATACTCCCTATTAAAGTTGAATGATAAACTTTTATATATAACACTTTATATGCAGCTCTGACTTTATTTCACAGATTGATTAGGGAGTGAGAGGTACGAAAAAGACTTGGGTCTGTTTGTTTACTCTAAAGTCGCGTCTGATTGCCAGAGATTTGGTGAGATTTACAGTTTTGTGAATGGAATCTGTCGTGTTCTGTTTTTTTTGGCAAATCATTGCTCTTCACACGCTGTCAACAACAACAGTTCAAACCATGATTATGTGCCCTCATGTGTGGGGTCTCTCAGGTTTTTCTGCATCTGTTAGATTCTAAAAATCTTTCAATTCTGGCTTCAAATCTTATTTCGAGATAACACAAGTGAAAAGTGCGGCCTTTATTGCTTTGAATGAGAAAACAGCCTCCAGTGCTGCAAGCAGAATTGACTTGCCCCTGCTGGCAGATATTTTTCAGCCCTTATTTTTTTGCTGATAATATCTTCTAATAATATGTTTATCTGGACTTGTCAAGTGACTGTGGTCGTATTTTAAATGTAATCAGATAATCAAAAAGTCTGGGTTTGGGGAGGATGCTCGGGGAGATGAGAACAACAGGGATGTCTTTGAGAGAGAAATGGAGGTGAGGTGATGTTAACTGTCAGTTTTAGCATCTGTCAGCAGTAGCATGCTAGCTGTAATGTTTGCCTCAGGGCACGAATGTCTGCCGCCTTTTGATAAACCAACCGCCGTCTCTTTGTAGACTTCTCTCTCTTTCTTTGGCTGCAGGTGGTCCCGCTCAGACATACGGACATTATCATCCTCATTTAAATCCCAACCATCAAAAATGTTCTTAAAAACCGATTATGTGTTGACTCTTCACTAAAACAGAACATCTGTGCCAAATACCGGCACCAACCAAGGACTCAAACCAGATGTATCTCCAATTTTTGAGAGTGGTGAATCAGGTTAGAATTGGCAAGAAACTTCTGCTGTCTGAGCCTATACTTCAAGTTCAAGCCTTTTTATTTATTTCTTTAACTTAGAACTGCTGAAAAAAGAAGTGTAAATTATTAAATAAAAGTCCTAATTTAAAGATTAACCTCCAAAGTCTATCATCGTGTTCTGTTTTATATTTTTAACATGACCATAAAGTCAGAATGTGAAGGTCTGCCAGAATGAAGTCAAAGTTAAAACCCTGCCCTCGTAAATTTCCACATGTGGCCCTAATCCTCTTGACTAGAGAATTTGACCAAACAATTGCAGAGTGTTATTTTTCCCATCACAGCCACGCTTTCCAACGGTCTCCTCTAATCCTTCTTCAGCTCTCTACAAATCCCTCCTCCTGTGGGGGGGGGGGGGATGCAGGGGAAGTTTGGAACCTCTTACTAGCGAGTGAAAGTGGAGAAAGTGCATGTTTGGGTCCCCCGGGGATCCCGAGATGTTAATGTGGGGCGAATGGGCTGCGACAGTCGGGTGGCAGCAGGGATGTCAGCGGGGCTGCGGAGCCGTCACTACGGGTGAGAGGTGTCAGCTGCGAAGATAAATAATGTAAGGCCTGCGGGATGTAATAGCAGCTGTATGATTCAAGCCAGTGACACTCCTGGGGAATGCTGCATTCTCATGGATGACAAAACCTACAACCATCTGACGCTTTCCACCGTCAGCAGCCCGCCACACAGAAGATGAGGAGAGAGGAAAAACAGGGAAGGGAGAATAAAAAAACTGAAGCAACACAACGACACTTAGTGGTCTTTCAAGTCACTTTTTTGCTTCATAGAGAAAATCCTCACCAAAGGAAGAGAAAACTTATCTGAGACAGCTGCCCAGTACTTGACTCAGCTTTCCCCCCAAAATACAAAAAAAGCAAAGAAATGTGGTTCTTGTGCTATTGGCTATCGTTTTGTTCCGGGGCACAATCCCCCCGAGTGCGTGCCCAACATGGTAGTGCATCATGATTTTCTAAACGTGTTTAATATGTACAATATGAAGTCACAACATTCTTCCAAGCAGATCGAGAGAAGTCAAATAACGCTGAGTATTCCTTACAACACAGGAAAATCTGTATGTAATCATTGGAACATCTAACTTTGCTTACTCTTGTCGGAAACTCTCGTGGCAAATTGGCCCGATACACTTTAAATATACAAATCATTTGCCATATTGGAGCTTAAAAAGTAAATTTCACAACAATTTCAATAACTCCAGTGATATAAAAGTGTCTGTGTCTATACATGATTGTTGTGCTGTGGTGTCAGATTGTAAGATTACGTGCTTGAAATAAGAAATTCTGTCTCCAGCTAAGAAGTCTAGCTTTCGGATTTGATCAAATGGCTTTATTGCCCAGCGAAGTATTCAAAATCGAGTTGTTCAAAACCAGTAATACGATCTCAGTTTCAGGGGCGCAGATGGCCTGGCGGTTAGGTAGCGCCCCATGTAAAGAAGCTATAGACCTCCAAGCGGTCCTAGCAGTGGCTCACTTTCCCCAGTTTCCTACTCTATCCACTATTCTATAAAAAAATATATCATCTCAGTTTTCAAACTCAATTTCAAAAGGCTCAGTCTTACCAGGCAGGTTTTAATCTTAAAGCATAATGTGCGACTGCCTGGTAAACGAATATGTCAGGTAAAATTTTATATATGACATTTATTTAAGACATTTCATGCATAGATTTCAGAGCGTGGCTTTAAATGTTCAGGCATGCTGTATTTCTGCTCACTCTCATATCAGGTGTTGTCAATCAGCTGTCAGAGTCGAAATATGGGCAGCTTTTCATTCAGTATGGATTCACCCTTCAACCTTTGACCGTTCACATTTGAAACACGATTACTTCAGTGACCCCTCTGCGCGGTTTGTTTTGTCAGCTGTCAGTAAGAAACATGGCAGCCGCCACTCCCTGCTCCGTCAGTGATCTTTGCAGTCTCGTCTTCCCCACCGAGATTTGTTCCTGTAATAACTGTGAACGTTTTTAAATGTGGCTATTCTGAAACACATTTTGGGCTGAGCCTGTTGGGACTGTCTGCATTTGTCGGTGGGTCTGCAGAGACTTAGCAGAGCAATTGCTGTGCATTGTCGCTGTAACCTCAGCGCGGATCAGAACAGAAGATAAGCTGGCCTGATGCTAACGAGAAGTCAATGTGGCAGCAGAAGAAGCGATCCCAACTGAATAAACAAGAAAGTGCAGTGTTGACGCCAACGCCTGCTTTTTCCATTTCTTTCAAAATGTGTTTTAATACATTGTTATAGAAAAACCTCTCTGGGGCAGTCTATTGAATGGAAAATCTTTACAAAGTGTGATTACATGTTTTCTTATATATTTATTAAAAGGTCCCATATTATGCAAAATACACTTCACCATGTTTTTATAAAACTAATATGTGTCTCTAGTCTGGATGAGAAAACTCCGTCTTCTGTGTCTTTTGCACGCCCCACTTTTCATAAACTGTGTGCTCAAACAGGCCGCTCAGAGATTTTCCCTTCATGACATCACAAAGGGGCTGCTCGTTGGTGCAGTGGTTAGCGCCGTTGCCTCAAAGCGAGGAGGTTCCTGGTTTGAACCCGCTTCTGACAGGAGCCTCTCTGTGTGGAGTTTGAATGCGTGGGTTCTTTCCGGGTTCTCCATCTCCCTCTCACAGTCCAAAGACATGCTCGTTAGGTTAATTGGTGGCTCTAAAATTTGCCCGTAGGTGTGAATGTGAGTGTGGCTGTCTCTATTTGCCAGGCCCTGTGATTGACTGGCGAACAGTCCAGGGTGTACCCCGCTTCTCGCCCAATGACAGCTTGGATCGACTCCAACCCCCCTGACCCCGAACAAGAAAAGCAGTATAGATAATGGATGGATGGACACTTTACAAAGGGCAGTAACCCTGCCTACAGGTGGGAGACACTCCCACAGATAGATGTTTGTTCTGTCATCTGAGTCTGCCTTCTCACCGTAAACAACTCCAGAGAGGGGGCGTGGTTAGACACAGCTCATTTACATTTAAAGCTACAGACACAGAAACAGCCTGTAGCTGCCTAAATCCTTTAGTGTGCAGTTAAATATGGAAGGAGGTTTTCTGGTATCAAAAGTTGTGAATGAATAGTTATCTTTATTTGATTCGACTGAAAAATTCTGAAGTTGGTATAAAAATACTTTCTGTAACATGCAAGTCTCTTTTCACCAATATAGCTGTGCTGAAATAAAAGGACAGGGCACTGACGCTGGGATTCAACAGCTTTACACACAATCATTCATTGGGACATGTGAATGATTTGGTGACAATGCTGTCATCACAAAACTGACAGAATCCCACGAAGACAGTGAAGCCTGTCACTCAAAGAGAAATAAAATAGATAAAGCCCTGACTGGAAAAAAATCAGGAAGACACAAAAGGCGGGGGGGGGGGGGCAGGACGAAGATGAGGAAGCAGGAAGTGACTAAAAGACAGGGAAGGCGGCAGTTTGGAGGACTGGTAGAGTGACTGGATAAGTATAGAGAGGGAAAAATAAATTAGAAAGGACAGAAAGACACGAGCAGATGGGTCAACAAGGGGGCGGACTGAATAATTTGAAGGGTGTGGAGAGAGAGAGAGAGAGAGAGAGAGAGAGAGAGAGAGAACAATGCATGATGAGGTGAACCTTCTACTTGCATTCATTTCTGGGGTCGTCTCTGCCTTAATCAAAGCTCTGAGGCACCCGCGGGTGCAGCAAGGCCCCATGAATATGCTGCTGCAGCCTGCACAGGGGTGATCAATCAGAGCTGGTGGCCACCTCGCAGATGCTCTGCTGTTCCAGTAACTAACATACAGACACACAGGGACACACACACACTCACACACAGAGGCGACAGTGATGAATGAGGAAACGCTCAGACAGTTTAAAAAGGCGCTGACTCTCCTCATCTGCATAATAAACTGTTGCATGATCTCATCTCACTGTGTGCCTCCTGACTCTCCTCTTTGACTTTTGAGTTTCCTCTTCTTTTAACCTGCATCAACTTTTTCTGTCGTGTTTCTCCTGATCGACCAAAGCTCTGCAGAAACGTTATGTTTGAAGATACAGCAAGACACTGAAGTTTGCTTTAGGTTTTGCAGCTTTTTTAAACTTGATCCCTCAAAAATGTAACTATATTTGTATAAATATGGCAACTTTGGAAGCAATGAGCAAGACTGGTGAGGTATGTACGGAGTCATTGGAGGGCCAAAAAGGATAGCAATGGATTAAATGTAAAAATGACATTAAAATAGAAAATATATTCAGAAAATTATAATTTATTTACATTGTTTTTTTTTAATAAATCTTCAAAAATGAAGGAACAAACAAATTGAATTTTTTTTCAAAATATTTCAAATTTGGTTTTTAGTTTTCTAATTTTATTTTTGATATATATTTGCAAGGCCACCCATAAAGGGGGATAAAGCGTTCTTAAAGCAAGAGAAACACAGATTAGATTTATTGTTGCATCAGTACATTGTAGCCTGTCTCACAATGTAAACCCCCTCTTCTTCAAATGATACAAGACTTCTTTTTGTAATGTAACCGACGTCGTCATCGGGCACAGTGAACTTTACTGTCATGCCAGTTATGTCACAATCAGTATACCCATTCCAGGACCTGCACAAAGTGAGGATGCCAGAAAAGAAAGAAGAGGAAGATAGGTAGAGGGAGCTAATGCTAGCTAGAAGGCTATTGCTAACAGTACTGATTGAATGCACATACGCTGATCTACAGTAAATCAGATCCTGGGAGAGCACATTCACTGGGTCTTTCAGGGGCCTAGCCATTTCTGCGGGCGGGCCTGTATACTTACTGCAAACTTTTCAACTGATTTCCTTTTTTCTTTGACAGATTCATTCATTTTGTACAGCAGTACTATGCCTTCATAGACAGGGACGCTTTTTTAGCAGTCAGCACCAAATACAATGTTAATGGAGTGGTGTATTTTTATCTGAAAGTATTCCCTGTAGTAGAGCTTGAACTACCAGGACACGAAGTGGATGTGCCCTGGTTGGTTCATAGGAATAATGCTGTTATGGTATTTCCCTTTGGTCCCTGTAAAGTGCAGAGTGCTGCCGGTCCTTCCTGCGGAAACAGGGCCCACCTTCAAAGTAATGAGATCCTGTCAGGGTGAAGAAACTCGCTCATATCATCCCACTCGAGTTTTGTTGACACACGACAAGGTCTTAAAAACAAGCAAAAACTCCTCAGCAGCAGAATGAGTAGGAGGAGTAAAAACAAGATTTAATATATGACAGCAAGTGTGAGACTAATGGAGAGCAGCCATTGTGTCCCAAAACTGCTGCAATAACAAGAAGTGAATATAACCCGAAAGCTAACTGACACTGAGAAGTGGTCCCGCTTTATATCACAACAACCAACCAGGGATACAGTAAGTGTCTTCATGCAGGTTATCTATTCTTGAGATTTTGTAAATGTTTAACTTCTGTATATTTTGCTCATGAAATTTAACAATCTGCTGGCAGCAGACTTGATCATGCTGCTAAGCTGCGCTCAAAGAAACAGGGTTGATTTTTTGGGTTGATAACCAGCTTTGTGTGAGTGCTTTGAGGGATCTCATTTGATAGGGTTAAGTCTGGCCCAAAATAAAAGATTTTTAAATTCTTAACATATTATGAAAATGTGAGAGACCCCACAAAGGACAAATAATTTAGAATAATTAGTTTTGTTCCTGCAGTTCTGGTTTGGTCACATATTTGGTCTCCACACATATTCCAATCCCCAAGGGAAACTGAGAGATACCCTGGGTATGATGGACTTGCTTTGTAGTACAGGCCCCTGGTGTGGTTGGTAAATCAATTATCTGATCATCTATAAAACAAGGTAATATTAAAACAATACACCGAAGCTAACCTTTGCCTTTTGTAAAGATTTATGAATTTGTTTTAGGTTTGACATTTAGTGCTTTAGTCCCAGAGATCTTTATTGTTCTGCTAAATTAAACCTCTAAATTCACTTTGTGCTTTTTGTCTCTTTGTTTATGACAATGTGTACTGAAGGAGGGCTGGCGTACAAAGTTGGCGGATTATTGACTCTATTAATCAAAACAATGTTCTGCACCTTGAACAATGACAAAGCTCAAAGTGCCGAGATGAAAAACCGCTGAGCTGAGATGGAAAACAAAAAGGCGGCTGATTTCAATCTGCCAGACACTGGAGACTTTCAGAGCAGGGTGGATCAATTGAAGATGCAGAGGACTGCTCTTGTTTTGAATGTTTATTTCACGACTGCTGCATACATCTCTGGATACATGCGGTTTATAAACACAAACACGGACAAATATATCGATTTCAACATACACAGTGTGAAGCTGTGAACAAATGCTCAACTGATGATGGAGTTGGTTTTACCCCACCTTCGTCTTTCATAGAGATACTTTGGAAATATTTGGCTCTACATTATTGTGTGGACTGGCTTTAAAATGGTAAACTTACCCTATATAGTGGACTTACTGTATCCCACAATGCTCTGGGAAGTGTGCAACCAATGGTCACTAACCAGGCAATATTGCATTGCTGTACAAAGCTTTTACGTAGAAAGTGACATTTGACTGCTCACATCCAATGCAAGCAGATGAGAGGAGTTCTGCAGCGTGAGCTCAGGAAACAGGAATACAGAACAGTTGATATTTGGTGACATTTGGGGAAATTCTGAATATTAAGAAAGCAAAAATCAAATGTACCCCAACGTATTGTAAATATATTGTTTATCAAACTACCTCTGGGTTTGTTGTTCTGAGCTCCGTGTTCACATGGTGCTTCAGCTTGTTAATTTCACTCAATCATTCTTCATGTTTTTTTTTCTTCACTTTTTAGACCTGCCATCACGTGGGGGAAGAGTGACCGCCCCCCAAACACGCACACACACATTGAGGAAAGCTGTGTCTAAACGCATTATAATGTATTGTTGTGGCAGGAGTAAAACTGAAGGAGATTCGACAGACTTTCCAAACTAAAGAAAAGCCTAAACAGACAAATAGAACACAACTGAATCAACTTTGAGACACACATTACTCAAAATTGTTTACAGATGTTTGTTAGCTCTCGTTTGCTGCTGTCTCTGCCTAACAGAAAATTTGAATACAATAATCTTACCCCAGATTCCTGTCTACATACCATCCTGGTGATTAAAGCACTTGTGACAGTCTTCTTCCTTAATACATGTTTTGTTCTCTCGAGTTGCAGGAGAGGCAAATATTCCTCCCTCACCTTCATCAGTGCTTGTAGCTGACAGGTGCGAGAAACAAAAGCTCTGTTACCACAGCTGTAGAGAGGCACCTGCAGCTGCCGAGATCACACATTCGATTTTTTTTTAGATGAAAGATTTGTCTTCCGCAAGAAATTCTTTGACACTTTTGTATGGCTTTTAACTCAGGTGGAACTTCTTTTTTTTTTTTTAAATGATCTTTAAGCCTTATTTAGAGGAAAAAAGACAGAACAAAAGAAGGACCTGCACAAATTTTAGACTAATTCATTACCGCTCCTTTAGAGATACGACTAATGCAGCATTCAAAGACCACTTGAGGGCAAAAATTACTCAAAAAACTAATTTGATTTGCAGCGCCGACAGAAACTTTCCTGACTTTTAATTACTTTATCGCTCTCATTTTCTCTATCTTTATGGTATTTTAGTGTGAACCAGAGAAAGAAAAAAGAGGCAGATAGTGCTGGAGCTAGACAGCAGAAGAGAGAAAGAAAAAAAGTGGGTGCGGGGTGATGTATTGTCGAGATGTGGACTTCACTCAGTCTCTGTCAGGTCTTTTTCAGCCAGGCTTTGAAGTGCCTGAGTCCGCAGTGCCAGGACGAGGGTGGTTACGGACCGTGGAAAAACCGGATTACAAAGCCTCTCTCGTCCAATTAATTATCCGCCTGTTTGGGGAAATAAAGTCTCCTTATCTTGGTGTGCCATCGCTAGAGAAGTCGTCACCCTTTCTGATGGTTTGGGAGTTTCACATCCAACCCTGGAGAATACCAGAGAGCAGGCTGAGACCCCCTTCACCAACTTCAACTTGGTCTAATCAGGAGGAATGGTCCCTCATCCAATTAAAACTGTTCAGAATACATTTCCCATCTCAGATTCATCTAAGCTATCATTAAGAAATGGAATAAACAGACTTAATTGGTTTTGTGAGGAGTTTTGGAGATGTTTTTTTTTTCCGAGCATCTGTACAGAACAGTGGAGTGGTTTGCCAGTGCATTGATTTTTGTTAGAGATTTTTTAGGTTTTTGTTTTTGCAGCAACATCCCTGTGATGTTTTAGTTCTCCGTGTGGATCTCTGAGAGCACAGGAAAGAAGAAGTCTACGCTTATCTAAGCCCAGGGCAATTCTCAAGGTCGTAACACTCCATTCCTTGTTTCACTCTGGCCTGAAGTGAAAAAAAAAAAAAAAAAGTCCACAGCAGCAACAATGATACAAGTCAGCCTACAGCTCTGGCCAAAACATTGCACCAGTGTGGGCGGCCCAATCAAAGTCGTGCATTCTTCTCTGTGGGAGCTGCAGCCCCCCGGTTAAAGATAGCAGCACATCCTGGAGTCTGGTAAGCCCTGCTGGCTGTAGATTCACTCGCTTTTTTTTTTTGGCGCTCTCTTCCCTCCGACGGCCGCTCCGGGAGAGCATGTCAGTTCGTCTCAACATAAAGACATGCCAGGAGAGAGCCAAGACAACACCCATCCTCTGAAGCAACCAAGAGGTACCTATGGGTGCAGCCCCACAGCATCACTCAGAGTGGTCAGCGAGCCTTGCAGCCGTTTGACTCTAACAGGCAACTACAGGGTGATTCAAAGACAAGCAGGCAAACAAGTGCAAAGAGAGAAATCTCAAGTATTTGTTGACGTGTCAGAGGATGGCATGCAAGGTCTTGTTTTTAAGAGAAAAGTTTTGTCCAGATGTGTCTATTAGCTCAAACAGAACAGCCGAATAAAACAAACACCACAAATGAATTGACTAACTAGTAGAGCCTGAACGATATGCAAATATTAGCCGATATTAGCTCATCCAGTGACATCCAGATTGGTTTCAGCTATTTTTATATTATTAGATGTATTCACCAGTCAAACAGCATTTCTTTTGAGTATCATTGTATTACACTGGCAGTTCTCTTTCACCAGCAGAGGGCGCTTTATGGATTACAACAAGCACCGTAACCCTTCCAGAGTGTCAAGCGGTGATGCACGTACAGTTGAGTGACCGTCTTGTCTTTGTTATATATCTTTTCCACAAGTGTTTGATAACTTCCTTAGAGGGATCAAGGCAACAAAAATGTGTACATCTATCTCTACAGATTGAACTTAGATCTAAAAAGACATCGGTCGATATATACAATTTTTTCTCTCCCTAATATCGACATCGGTATTAGTCCCAAAAATTCCCTATCAGTCGGGCCCTACTAATTAGTGACAGGGCATACAGGAAATATTCCTTAAGTTCTCTAACGGAGGTAAATATTCTAATAATTGCAAGTAAGGGTACTATATTCAGTGACACACAATTTATATGTTAGCTTGCTATTATTTTTCATGACAAGGAGAACAAGCCTCCACTGAAGTATTCAAGTGTGTTAAAGAACTATTTCAGTTGATTACATTTGTTGGACTATCCCTCTGCTGAGTGTTTATCTGGCAGCAGATGTTTTGTCTGATTTATATTTAAACTATAAATTAATTCAACTTCTAAGTCTTTACACATGTTTGTGGGTCATCTGTTTAAGACGAGAACGATAATGCAGATTTAAAATGTTTCACACGTTTATCCTCAGCACATCAGCACAAGAGGAATACTGGAAATGGAAACCTATTTTTACACCTTTTTTTTTTGGTACTGCATCACTCATTCAAGTATATGTTGATAAGTGATTGTGAGACTTACGCATGTCAAATATGAAATCAGCTCAGCTCGAGTTGTCTGCCTGAACTAGCTTGCGGTGTCAGCCCACTGTTCATGTGTTCAGTTTGCAGACATTTTGAATACAGTTTGATAAAAGGAGAATAGAAAACAGGAATCAGCTGTGGTAAATGAAACTGTAAGCTGCTCTGAGATCTTTTAGGAAACACAATACAGAAAAGCAGAAGGTCATCATTCAGTCAGTAAAGAGCTAAATCGTTAGCACTACATCAAGAGGTTTAAAAAGGAAGCCAAACGATGTCTTTCAATTCCCAGACAGAGTTTTCACTTTGAGATGTGAGCGGCTGCAAGTGGAAATATATATATTTTTTGACATCATCATCTTCACTGCCAGCCTTATTTCCCGTGTTGCCTCAGCTTTTTTTTTTTTTTTTTCCCAAACGCCGAGCAGAGTGTCGGATGTTTAGCAGCAGCATTTCTAATTTTAATCCTACAAACTTTCAATTTCACCGTTGTTGAGACGAGCGAGTGGAAGTGAAAGAAAAAGAGAGATAACGACAAGCACTCGTCGTTGGGCAGTCGGCAACAAGCTGAAGAAGAAGAAAAAGAAGAAGAAGCCAATTACCCATGTGGGGAAGCCGAGCGCGGGGAAGTTGAGTACCGGGACTGCCTGTTCCGAGTCCGATAACCCTCGTGTGTCATCCCTCTGTGTCAACCAGAATTTTATCTGCTGCTTGGAGGGAAAAGAAAGCCGCCACACAGCAACAACAAAATTCACCCAAAGCGAGCTGAAAGCAACGGAATTAAGAGCCAGGCAACCACGGGGGCAACTGATGCACAACACCGCTACAAGGAAATGGAGAAGCTGGAAATACTAACACACACACGGGGGGATTTATTACGTACACTATCAGGACGGAGGAGTGAGGAAATGTGTTACAGGGAATTAAAAAGTAGGACTAGAGCAATATTTTGGTGTGTATCTGTCAATACTGCTTTTCTGTGTTCATGTAATCCAACTCTGAAATGACATCATCATCCTCACTGCCAGGCCTTATTTCCCACGATGCCTCAGCTTCTTCAAACGGCAGACACAGTGTAGACGGTGTTATGATGTTAAAGGCTCGTACCACTTGTAATCTGTGGAGGATTCTTAGTCTCGACAGGATAGAAGTTCAGCTATACTGGCAGAAAGCAGGAATGATCAACAGTGAATTCAAAAACTCTGCTGGAAACCCGCAGCCCGTGTTGAGGGGGAAAATAACCCATTACATCATGTCTGATCCTGCTGCCTTTTTAGAACAAATTGTACAACCCAAAAAGAAATGTCTCTGTTTGCTGGTTTAATCAAAAAAGGAAAGAGAGGGAGGGAGGAGAACGTCTGAGGTAACGTTATGAACAGCTCCACACTAATTAAACAGTGACGTGTTGAGTATTAATTACCTTCATGAATCATCTCCACATTCTGGTGACAGGAGATTATCATAACTGTGTCCAAATGGTTTCTTTTAAAATATATACAAAACTAAATGCACACGCACACTGTGTGTATTCAGCTTGTTTGCGGCTGTACATATAAGGGTTTCAGCCAACGTGATGGTGTTTTGCTGCAGGTCATTTCTGACTAAATAAAGCGGGAAAAATGCCTTTTTCAGAGTCTGGCTGGTTCACATTCCTGACCAGCACAGCTCCTTGCATTGTTCAGTCGGAGTGCCATTGTCAGCGTGAACAAAAGATCATGGTGAGAGCTCTCAAACTCATCTGGTGTGTTCCCCATTGCCTGAAAGCTCTGGGACGGCCTGCTCAGCCACACTCCCTAAGAAAGCATTCACAAAGGTGAGCAGCACACTGGGGGATCCAAAACTGGAAGACTAATGAGCAGGGTGAAACTTCTATTTTTTACTTCGGACAGCAGGAGCATTTAAAGGGAAACACATTTATCAGAATCAGAATCAGATTTATTGGCCTGGTATGCTTACACACACAAGGAATTTAACTTCGGTGAACTGTGCTCTCTTATGTACAGGTGCAACATTAAATATCAACAATAAACATAATAAGAAAAGACTAATAGTTACATGACTAAATATGAAACAGTGCAGTGGTGAATAGTGGAAAAGATGCTGAAGTAACATGATAATAAGAAAAATGCAGTTATTTGGCAGATGGGTCAATTAAGATGTCAATTACAGTATTTACATAAATAAGTGTGCGTAGATTGATCATTTAAATTAAATAATATATATATATACATATATGTATATTCACAGGGACGGTTGGTTTAGAGGTTGACGGTTGATTTATTTGGAAGGAACAACAAAATCAAATGGAAGAGGTTGAAGGGGCCAGAGGTCAAATACCATCTCTTTGTCAAGCCTGTTGGCGTTTTGTATGGATGCAGATGGGACCCTTGCATCTTATCTCATCTCAGAGTATGGTCTTTAACCCGCTCTTTTGTAATGGGCCTCGAGATAACACCTCGTAATAGGGTACCTTAAAACGGAACAACATAAAGAAAACAGAACACCTGCTGTATACGTATCCTGAAACAGAACTAACCACCTGTTGCAAAATGATCTGACTTTAAAATAAAACCTGATCGGTACCTCAAGACTGACCTAACATGAAGCTATAAAGAAAGAAAACAGACCCTAAAGGGTACCATGAAACAGACCTTAACATGGAAATGACCACAGGTTACAGATCAGGAAAATACACCTTAGATGGAAGCTTAAAAGTACCTCAAATCTGACCCAACTGAAGTTAATAACGATAGAAAAAAGAGCCTAAACCCCCACACTTAAGGATACAGTGACACAGACAAAAAACGGCACCTTAAAATGGACCTATCACATGTCACCAATTAGAATATCAACCTTTAAACACACCGTGAAATAGACCTTATCTTAGATATATCTTGAGAATAATGCCAGAGGAGACAAATTGTTGAGGCGATGGAAAATGACTCACCGTCAGTGGGTCAGGGAAAGTGGCAAAGCTTCCCACAGGGATAAATGAAGTGTTCACATGAGACAGGGACAGGGAGTCTCTCAGGGACTCTGTCAGATTTTTGGCTACATGTTAAGTAAGCTCTCTGATATATCATCCAAAATAGGGCATACCCCCGAGTGATGTGAGAGGAAAGTGGTGCTTAGGTGAAATGAAGCCACGATGCGTAACCGACAGGCCACAGGCTGCTGGTTCTCACAGCGTGAGGGGGGGGGGGGGGCAGCTGAGTCCACTGAGTGAGGGTTAAGGGAAAGTTGCTCTTTAGTGAAAGTCTGTTTAATTACCAGAGAGAGTATCAACTTCAACTTCAACCCCCCTCCAGACGTGGCAGCTTCATTATCCTGGGAGGATTGGTGGTTTTAAGCTCACAGGCAAATGTCACAAAATCATGTGGAATCAGCTCAAATACTTTAATGGTGCATTAAAGGCCATAGCTCCTCAGTGACATTAATGTGGAAATACCCCCCCCCCCCCCCAGAGTTGTTTTGTGTAATTCGATTTCAAAGACTATAGGTGTGATAATGAACAGAGTGGGACTGAGACAGGGATGCAAGTTTCTGGCAAATTTTATAAAAATGACATCATACTGGTCATAAACTAAGTCAGTAAAGTTGGATTATGCTTTTCCATACATGACTATCATTATCCACTGGCGGATTGGGCTCAGTTGGTAGACTCGGTCGTCTCTCAACTAGAAGGTTGGGGGGGGTTTGATCACCAGCTCCTGTAGCCACATGTCCGTTGCTCCCGCTGCTTCGTCGGCGGATTATGAGTGTGCATAAATGGTATTACTTACTTCTGATTGTCACTTTACATAGCACCCTCTACCATCAGTGTGTGAATGGGTGTGGGACCTGCGACCTGAGAAATCCACAAAACTGTTTGTCCTGCAATACTCGTCATATCGTATACCATATCAGTAACACTTTAAATAAAGGTCACAATATTAACCATTAACTAGTTGCCTATTAGCATGCTAATGAGTAGCATACTGGCTGCGTATTAGTCATTATTAAGCACTTATTAGTAACTTATTCTACATGATCATGGTCTATAGCTAAGATGTCACCTTCATTTACATTTTTACCAGAGTATCACATCAAAATATGAGCAGAAATCCAACTGACAAAATGCAGATAGACTTTGGCTTTTCTCTGCTGAGGATGTAAATCTGTGAATTTAAGAGGGAAGCACAACAGAAAACCAAAAACTGCTTTAAGTCTGTTGCAGTTGATGTAAGCCAACAACGTCATTTCTACTGTAAGTTATCAAATAAGGCTTATCTAAATAATTTCATGTCTTCATTAATAAAGTTGATAGAGTTACTTTTCAAAGCTGTTAAGTCTGTAAAAAAAAAAAAACTCTCAGCTTTAGTACTTTACTAAAAATGTGGTTTGGTTCTTTCAGGTCCAGGGGTCGGAGATTCTGTGGTCTCAGCAGATGCTGGTTGAAAGAAATGACAAAGTTCTTTGAAGCATTTTCACTTTGTTCTGGAGTTCAATCAGAAAGTATGTTTCCTGTGTATTCACTTTTTGCCCCTCACTAGAAAGCTCCAGAGGTTTTGATCTGGCTGGAAAATATCACTTATTGTGCATTATTTAAATGGCCATTAGTCTCGTAAGCCTCATCCTTCCTGCGCACGGCTCTAGGCTTTCATTAGTACATCAGTTATCAGCCCATTATATGCAAATGACTCATCCTAACTTGGGAACCTATAATATATAATATATCAATTACGCTGACAGTGAAAGAGAGAGAGAGAGAGAGAGAGGAAGCGAGAGGATATGGGAATATTTCCTAAAGATAGACTGTCTGCACCTGAGGAGGAAGAAGAGAAGATAAAACTGACTAGAAGAAAAAGACAGAAGAAAAGCAGGACGGTATAGAGCAGGAAAATGAGGAGCAGAGAGTCTGGATGGGGGCTTACAGGGATCAGTATTATAGAAGACAAGTCTACATGGCAGCCATTAAAACTATCTGTTGGAACTAAGATGACCTCATCAGTTCCTCTATCACGGCCATTAGTTTATGAAATCCTTTCTCAGTGCAGTGTAACTAAAAATAAAAGCATGAATGCATAATAATTTTCTATTATTAAAGGAAAATAAAGTACAAAACAGTTTCCAAAAAAGCTTGGCCATTGTGGTTAAGGTTATAAAATGTTAATTTGTTGAATTGCAAAACATTGAATCCTCATAATAATTGTAAACAGAACAAAGTTTTGTTAAAAGAAGCTACCAAGTGTTAAACATGACCCTTTCCTAACTGTTTCAAAACATGTTTCTGGGATCACATTTTAAATGAGCATTTAATTGTCCCAAAAACCGTGACATTTCTCAGCTTCAGCATTTGACATGTTGCCTTTACTGCCATTTTTAATGAAACACAAGGTGTCAATGTTTGGAAAATGACCACATTGTGCATCCCAACTTTACTGGACACAGGGTTTTATAACTTAAATTGACATTTGATCAAAATATTACACATCAGGTGGAATATCCCAAACCCTAAAAATGTCCCAAGAAAATAATAAGAAATAAGGATAACAAATAATCCCTCTAAAGAAAATTCCAGGTTTTACTCTGCAGCTCTAATCCCAGTTACCAAAAACTGTAATAGAAGTGCTCATACAGTATACAAAGGCATCTTATCATGCTGCGCTGCTCTTGTAAGTAGAAAGTGTAAAGTGAGGTTGGAATTATTTGATTATTTCAGGTATGCAGGGATATTTGTGCGAGGATATGGAAATGGAAATGCAAATAAGCAGCTTAACCTGTGTAACACCTTATAATCACAATATGCGCTATTAGCCACAACACTGCACTTTGCTGTACACTTAACATAAGTAGAGGAAGGCACTCTTACTCTTACTCACACTCCTCACCCTGTAACTGTTGACTTATGTAACTTAACGATCCATTTGCACTCATATTGTATACTTAACTCCAGCGACGTGTTACCATAAATAAACCTGGAGTGATTGGGAATATAAAAACATGTCAGTGCAGTAAGAACAACCGCCTGCTCCCAGACTCAAGTTGTATATTTAGATCAACAGCCGACAAAATAGATATTCTGATTCACACAAACATTTATGTCTCTTCTACTGCTTTAAAAATACTTCATATGTGGCGTTCTAGGCTGCTATACGTGTTTAAGCAAGTGATTTATCAGGTGTCTGTGGCGTTTGTGCCGACATGAGAACAGCGGTCATGTATTTAGATAAACCAGTTAACAGGCGGTATGAGCAGCCCCATAATAATCAGTATGTGAGAGAAGAGACCTGTTTGTTGGAAGAGTCACTCGCTGCGCAATGTGCTGTTAATACCAGGTATTAAAAGCTCAAGCAAACACTGAAGGGCACATAAGCAAAGCTAATAAATAATGCAAATCCACTCTAAATGCCTTTCATAAACTGCAGAGAGGCTTAGAGAGGCCGCAGCGATTGACCCCCCGTGTTAGGATATGGACTCCAGAGCCACATACGCAGACTCAAAAACTGAGGCTGAATGATGAGAGTGTTTTGAGGACACACGGAGTGGGTTTAAGGTATAACATTTACATACAGGCAGACTGGAATCCATTTCTGGAAGTCCTTAGCAACTGGAGAAGCGTTTTTGAACTGCTGTTGGGACGACAGGCTAAATTGAATTGTCTGGAGTTCTAAATGAATGATAGTTTTGATAGTAAACTAAACATTTAATCAGTGATACACGTGAAAAAAATAAAGGCACACATTTGGGCCACCTCACCAAAAATTAGCTTGCTTACCAAGCACAAAAGTTAACCTGGAGTGCTTCGGTCCAAGATATCATGAAGAGGACCTTGAGATTGGAAAGCGCTGGAACACAGACCATACTCAGCTTTTCTTGTCCTTAGATTACCTCTGTAACATGAATACAGTAGTTTTTTGTTTTTTTTGTTTGAACTCAAATTAATCCAACAGCTTTATTTTTTGTGTATCATGCTAACACTGTGTGTTCAATATGGTGGTACAAAAAAAACTATAAAAGCAAGATAAAAAACTGTTAGCTTCCAAGCGAGATAGCAAGCTAACAAACATATTTCCAACTAAAAAAGCCAGTTTGGATCATTCTTTGAGTGAATACATGAGCAGTAAGAGGTTTGTAAAATGATAATAGAGCTGCAGGTTGTTGAGATGTGAACTGAATATTTAATTAATGAAGCGTCTGAGAAGTAGCAAGATAATCACCTGTCAAGCTTTTCTTCCATGCACTCGAGTAAACCATGCTATTTTTTGCAAGCTAGACAAAAACAAGATAAAAATAAAACTTCAAGAATTTAAACAATGAACGAGCAAATCACGTTGAACTTTGGTTGTCCACAATTTTGAAAGGGAGTGTTTCCTGAAATAAAAACGAACTAATCCGTTGCAATGACTTTCAACAGCCAGAGGTGCTGCTTGTCAACAGGTAAGGCTTGGGGCCCCTGGCCAGTAGGGGGCCACTCAAGGACTGACAATCATTAGCAGTGGCTCAGTATGTGCAAAGTTTACAATGACAGTGGGAAACCTCCCTAAGGGGGCCCCATCTGACAGCACTCAATGTTGTTGCTCTGCTGCCATTGCTGTCAGATTATTTTTAACATAATGGTGATAGTTGAACGCTATAGTTGGAGGGGCCCTCAGTGAATTTAGCATGGGGCCCCAACAGACTCTAGAATCGCCCCTGGCAACAGCACTCTGTCTGAGGCCTAAAATCAAGCCTTGTTGTTTTTTTTTTATACAGAACCCACTTGATGTAAAGACTCCAATCTCAAGATGCAAACACATGAATTTGCATTGCATGGATATTCAGACTGGTGGAGTCTTTCGTCCCTCGCCAGAAAGTCCATCAGCACCGTCATCAAACAGTCTATCTGCACTGAGACACCACTGACGTTTGAGGATTGCATCAGAAATAGTCAAAACAAACTTCCTTCAAAAACACAATTTCAAAAAGTCATTTACTCTCCTTTTCTTGCCGACAGACCTGCGTCAATATGTTATTTTGGCATCTTTTGGACCCATTTCAAGCAATTAAATCTCAACAAAAGGCGAGTCAGGCAGGGGCGGGGAATGCAACCATCCCACTGCTAATGGAATGAGTCATGTTATTGACAAAGTTGTCACCTGATGTGACTGCCCTGCACGCCGTCCTCCTGTTTACTTGACTGCCATGAAATTGCCATTAATTACAGAGGGACTGACACGTTATTTTCATACCATCATACCTGCTGCTGTGACAGACTACTCTCCCGTGGATCTGAGGAGAAAATGTGCACTTTTATTTATAAAGCTCACCCATGCCTATGATTGAACATGACACGAGGAAAGAAAAGAAAAAAAGTCACAGTAAGGAGTTGTGAAAGTTCAGACGGAACTGTAAGAAGTGAACATATGTGGTTTGTTAATTTCGACTGAGAATATAAGGAACCTGTTATTCTTGCATTGCGTCGTGTTCTTCCTTATTAGCTGTCGGGAAGATGTGACACTCAGGGGTAAAAATAAAAAAAAGAATCAACCGTTAATAATGCCAGTGTCAAAGCTCACAAGTGATTACTTTCTCTCCTCGCATTTTAATCTCTTTTAAGAACGTGGCTATATTATGTTCATACCCCATTGAAAAATCTTGCCTATTGAAAACGCTGATTATAGTGGTCAGTCGCAGTTCTCCAAAGACAATGGTGAATCAGATGGAGCCTGCATAATCACATCTCTGTCTGGTAGCATAATAAACCAATCAACACGTGCTGTCAACGTGATTTCTATAGAATAATATACTCTACTGATGCACAGAGATTATAAACATGCATTTGCTCCTTGACGGCACAAGAGGATACAAAATCAACAGGGAAGTAAAAGTTCCACATGGAAAAGTCGGCCTACTCAGTTCCATCACTTTCCTCCAGCCTGTATATCTACCTTAATCTACATTGAGTTTTCTCTTTCACAATATATTCTTCCATCCCCTGTTTTCGTTTCTTGAGTCTCTCATGGTTTGACTCAGGAAGTTAGCGGGCGATTTCAGTCTCCACACACACACACTTTATGTCCCGCCCCCTTTAGGTCTGATGAAAGAAAGTGCATTTACAGCCTCGGAGGAATCAACAGTTGCACTTCTTCAAGAGAAGCTAAAGGGTCAAGATTCCCAGTATCATAGGCTGGTAAATGGTCAGACACATTTTCCACTTGAGTAGATGTCCATTCTGCATCAATTGAAGCCAACCACAATCTAAAATATTTGCAAAATGTGTAATATTCGTACATGTTTATATACAAGAATTAATACTTTTGTAACTCTAAACAAACTGTCTCTATTTAAGTAATTAGATTTTTTTTCAAATTGCTCGCTTGCAGAAGACAGAACAAATGTTTCAAGCACTACTGGTGACATTACAAAGAAGCATCCAGACTGAAAGACAATGTGTTAGAAGAACTGGGCGCTCTCGGTGCAGGGTGGTAAACTACAGGTAACATAAGGTGCTTGCGGAAGATAACTAATTATTATCTGAGGTAGGAGGGAAGCCTGCACGGCTATCTTGAGGCTCTCTCGCTCCAGCCAGGATGTAGTGTTTTTATTTAATCAGGATATTTATGGTGAAAACTTTTAGAATAACACAGAAACGCAGACTGGTTTTAACCACACAGGGTCTTCTTCAGGGTGCAGACTTCCACGTCCTCTTACTAGAGTGCCTGGAGATAGCCGCACAGCTTTCCTTCTATAACCCAGAATCATGCATATTTAATTTTGTCTGGTCTGGGATCTCCACAGTTGACAGAAATCTGTGATATGAAGTTGTGTAAATGCTAATGGCTAAAGGAAGGTTAGCTTCCCCTGAAAAACTCTGTTGTTTAAGCAATATTTTCACAAATCAGAATATATACAGTATACTGACTGTCTATCTGTCCTCTGTTAAAGACAGCGTTAGATATTTTGGAGCTTGGGCAAGGCAGCACTTAGAATAGCTCACTTTAGCTTAGCATAGACAGGAGAAAAGCACAAGGACACAGGTAGTATGGCTCACTACAAAGCCTACACATTAACACATTAACACTGGTTTGCTATTAATATCTAATATTCTTTGTGAATTTTTGTGTGGTCAGAACAAGCGGCAAAGTCCGGTGTTGAAAAATGGAGCCAATGCGCAAGTTGCATACACTGTATGGGGAGCCGGGGATTTTTTGATAACGCACCTGTTTTGAGTTTATGAAGGATAAGTGTTATTCCCAATAAGGTGCGTAGCTGACCTGATTTCCAGGCAGGCACGATGTATTGGTTTGTCAAGGGGCTTAAAACACGCCTCAGCTCCAGCTCTCAGCCTGGCGTTAGGTTGAATGAAAGTTAGGGTGAGACAGCATTTCCAGCATGGAGACAACCATGGATGGGACACATGGGACATAGCCCCTGGCTAACAATGTTTATTACTGAGCTGCGAGCTACATTTTTTGAACTCTAGAAAGAGCCTGGCATGTTTTCTTTTGTGTGGCTTCTTGCTCTCTACTTAACAACATGTGAGTAGTTTATATCTTCTAATATAACTCTTGGCAGGAATGCATTAAAGTGAATTCTTCAAAATGTAAAATAACTCTTTAAAGTTGGAGAGGTAAGCATTAAATGGTTAAGGAAAAGACTACTGAGTAAAAGTACTGAGATTTTTTTGCAGATGCCAATGTTCATGCTTTACTGCAGTTAGACTTAAACACACATGTCTGATTGGTACCAGTATTAATGACTAGGCCCTTCAGCTGGTCATAGTTCATATTCTACCTCGACAACGAGACCCTCCATTGCTAACAGATTTTGTTAAAGTCAAATGATGGAGAAACTGCTCTCTGTTAATGTGCCATTTAAATGCAAAGAGTCATTCTGCCTTCTAGTTAGTTTTTCTACTCCTGGCCCTGGATCATCAAAGCCAGCAGTGTTAAAAGGGAAAAAAAAACAGCAGAGCGGGAACAGGTGAGGGGGTAAGAGGTGGAGGCAAAAAAAAAAACTACTAACATTCTGAAATTCTGCTCAGCAAATGAGCATCATGTCCGATCCCTGAAGGGTGACTAGCCTCAGAAGTCTGAGTAAGTTTTACTAAATTAAACGTGCATGTTGGACGGGAGCTGAGATCGTTTTTATTGCTCAAAGGTGATTTATTCTGAACCAAATCTGACACTGATGAGGACTTTTTTTTTTATTCCTGCCAGCCAAATGATATTTGCATTCTGTCTCTGTTTGAAAGTTGAGGATGAGTGTTAGAAGAAATCTCAAGGCCAACGTTGTCACATTGCTTGGATAAAAAGTATCTTGAGGAAAGTTCAATCTCATCTGGATTACAATTTATGTTTCTGCCAAGCGGCAAACTCCGGTGTTGAAAAATGGAGCCAATGCGGAAGTGCAAAATCTGCAGTTCGTCGAGTATCCACTTGAGGATGGCTCCAGGAACACCAGAAGTCACATACAGCTAAAAAAAAAGCAGTTTTTACAGCGTAAATAAACATGTTTACAGCCTGGTACAACAAATGAAATAGGTCTGATTAGTTATTGTCATCACTGGCACACACTGTATGGGGGTGAATTCTTTAAAAACGGCTCGGTTTTGATTTTGAGAACGCTACGTGTTATCCATAGTTAGGAAAGTAGCTGACATGATTGACAGGTGGGCGCGATGTAACAGTTCATCAAGAGGCTTAAAACCCGCCTCAGCTCCAGCTCTCAGCCTGTCATTAGGTTGATTAAAAGTAAGGATGAGACAGGATTTCCAACATGGCGACAGCTGTCGATGAGCCTCAGAGCCCCCTGCAGGAACAAATGGCTGACGTCACTCAGGCTTCGTCCATAATATTTAAAGTCTAAGGTTTCTGCCCATGATTTCAGTGGCTGCACTCAAGTTGTCCTTTTCTATTAACTAAGTGGGGAAAGTTTCACTTTGATTTACAGATGTAGCTTTATTTTCCCTGGCTGAAAATAACAGATTAATTACCTAATTTTGTTGAGACAAACTGCAATTAACCCCACACTAGCTTTTCACTGCATGTGCATGATTAAACAGTGATTGGATACACTTACAACCGTTTTTATTCTCAAAATGCAAATGCTAAAAAATGTTTGAAATCCATAAATTGCAAAGAAATTTTCTTTTTTTGCAGCAGAAATGTTGATTTAGATTTGGACCCGTTTATTTTCTACCAGTTCTCAAAGGGCGCCTGTGGTGATATGGATTAAAGCTGGTCAATTTATTCATGTGTTTTGTAAATATAAGTCAATAAAGCTGCCTATCGTGGGTGTAGTTTCATACAACTCCAATGGAATCTTCTTGCAGCGTCTGTGAATGTAGCTCTTCTGATCCAGTAGTTCAATTCACAATTTAAAAGAACTGCAGAAACACTGTCTATCATGACCAGTCATTACATCTGCCCTCCACACATGCTCCAACAAACAAACAGAAACAAAAAAGACAGACATCTCACATCGTACTTTTGGATTCTGACATGCAGGCTGAGAAATGTAGAAGAAGTAAAGTGTTTGGGGTGGAAAAAAGCCTGCAAAGCTGAGGGGCGTAACATGTTCCTTTTTAGCTGCAATGTTTCATGTCATTGGTATTCCACTGGCTGCCGGACGCAAATCAATACTATTGAGCTGCTGGTGCCCAATAAACTAAGTTGTTGTCTCAATTGCAGTCTCTTTAGCGGCTCAGAAAGAATTTAAAGCCCTTGGAAAAACTCGAGGTAAAACGTATATTTGTGGTGTTACTTCAGAGGGCCTCGTGGAAAACTCTGACCTTGCATATTCTTCCTGAGCTGCAGGGTGTTAAAGACAGATCTGCTGTTCATCACTGCGTCTAAACTGAACCACCGCAGCTCACTTCACACTTTGGATGAGCAGGTAAAATAATTTATTTCACTCTAACAAATGCAGAGCTCCCTCACAGCTTGACAGCAAATCAATTACACTCCCCTGTATTACATAGGGTTAGGGTTAGGGTTAGGGGTTAGGGTTACATATTGATGCAATGTTTAACAGGGAGAATAAACATGTGATACACCCTGTACGTGTATGTGCATGTGTGTGAGTATGTGTATGTGCATGTGTTTGAGTGTGACTGTGCTTGTTGGGAATCTCAGTCAGTACCGTATATAACTAAACAAGGCAGTAAGGAAATAGCTAGGGCAGCAGGGAGAATCACTCCCATGATTCCCCGCCAGCCTCGACATCATCTTTTGTTATTGTTTTGATTGAGAGACCCGTGGCGGCGGATTTTACATACTGTGCATTTAACTGGCTAACATAATTAGCATTGCAACTCGGTAATGACAACCAAATGAAACAATCTATTTTACATACTAAACAAAACGACACCATACGCACTAGTACAGATTCCATATGGGGCATATGTGGAAAAACTGCTGACTCATGCTAGTCTGGTCTGCTGCTGTGATCCACCTTGATGAACAGTCACTGCACTGATCCAGTGACACAGCATGACTCGCTCATTATTTCTCCGTTTATTGGACGTATCCCCCTGCTGCCTACTTTTGAATAGGAGTGAATTGAAGCTGCTGTCAGACTGTTATCATGTGTGTTACATTATTAATACACATTTTGTTCTGTCCAGCCAGATTAACTAACTGGTGTGATTCATTTATTACGCCGCTTTTATTAAACAAAAACTCTGAAAATGACTTGAAAAAAGTGGCATAATTTAAATTTCACAGTCATAGCAGCCTTAATGATCCTCTATGTCTACAGAAATGATGAAGAAAAAAACCCTCAGTGCATAACTGATTAACTATGCCAGTTTATTATTTTTGGCGATGCTTTAGAGTGCATCATTGAAAGATATTTCTTCATTTTATATAGTGACTTCATAGTGATTTTGTCCAGGATATCCTATTGAGCACGGTGATGAGACACACGAGGCTGTATGGAAGCTCTCTGCAGGAGTGTGTGTTCAGCCGCACTTCAAACTTCTTGACTTGCTTTTGACAATATGAAGTCACCAGGCCGTGAAATATCAGCGTCAGCACATGCGTCTGTCCCCATTGGTTTACGACCGCCATAAGTTGGCCCACAATCGGATCCCTCTGATGATGACATCTTACACAGATATACATCAAATCTTCATCTCCTATCCAGCACAATCCGAGAGGAACTTCCCACTCATGCGAGCACGGTGCTGAAATTGACCTTCTCTAATGGATGAAAAGAAGATGAAATGTATGCCTTTGTGACGCTGCCGGCCCCTGAGGAACACCAGGAAGTGTAATCAGCAATGACCCATGCTAGACTCCACCAATCCCGGGGAGTTCCTTAACATACCCAGCACGCCTCGGGGTAGCCGTGCCTGGAACAGCGGAACAAGCTCTTGGTAACTGCGAATGAATTATGAAATCCCGGATGTCTGTCGGCTCCTTCCACAAATTGCAACAATTTACCCGAGCCAGCAGCCTGCCGTGCACACTTCTAGAAATGCTTCCCCTCATGTGTGTGTTTGTACAGCGTTTCCGAAGAAAAACACACCACTTTGAATAAACATGTATACGTAAAATGTCAGCGCAGATTGGAAGCAGGCCACCTGCGTAGACGCATGACAGGTTTAAATAGAAAAGCAGCAAGGGACTGAACGTGGGGAAAACAAGCTGTCAGGAGGTTGATGATGGAGCAGCGTCCAGGGTAATAAGATTGTTTGGCATAAATCGAGAGGACCTGGCGGGCGCACAGACAGTAAAGGCTGCAGGTCTATTTTAACATCGGAAAACATTCAACTAGAGGGGAAATAAAGCGTGTTCAAACATTCTTTTAATACGTGAGCGAGAGCCTGCTGTGATTTCTGGTGGAAACAGCCAGATTTCACTGCAGGTCAGCGAAGTGCAATCATTATTCGTCAGCTTCTACTTTATTTTTAACCAGGGTGATCTTGTTTTACGAATTTCTTGCATCATCCTCCAAACTTACCGCAGTTTCTAGAGGCTGCTGAAATGAGAGCGAGAGAGAGAGTGGGGGTGCATCTGTAGTTTCTTTTAAAGAGATTCCAGCTCAGATTGGAGGCATAATGAAATTCAAAAAGCAGCTGGAACAATTCATCAGATGGCTGGAGAGCAACTTTTTTTGCAGTAAGTCTTGAGCTTTTTGTCTCAAAATGGATTCTTTGTCAAACATTGACTGATTCCAGCTTTTGAAATATGAGGGCTTCTCTTCTGTTCTGTCCTGAAAATGCAACAGAAATCTTCCAAATATCTTATTCACATATGTTCTATGCGGGTTGAAGTTTCCAGTGTCAGACGGAGGGGGTGTGACGTGCGGTCATCATAAAGTTTACAATGTTTACGATATGGCGGTCGAAGCAGATATAAACGCTGTAATGACAGGGTTTGCCTTCACATCAATGTTAACTGAATAAATTCACAGAATCAATAAATAAAGATGAAAGGAACATACTGGGAGGAGAAAAGATAAATCAGCTTCATAATGTGCACAACGACTGCACCAGTAATGCACCCGCAGCGTGATAAAAACAACATCATCCCCTGCTGCTCAATCTTACTCGTTACTGAATATTGCCTGCTGCATTTAAACATCAGCTCACGCTAACTCCACACAGAAACCATAACCAGGGGGCTGGTAGGAAAAGTTGGGAGAATGTTGGGTGGGAAAAATGTGTTCACAAATGTAGCTCATCCTGAAATGTTCTGGTTATTTTCAGGAGATTTGTGCATGTGTGAAATCACCAACAGAGTTTTTTCATGATCTGTTATTTTGCACATTAAAGGACCATGTTTCCAGTAACCACAAAATCTCTTCTCAGCTGCGCTTACAGTTACTAGCCAGGTCATGAAAGTTGGCTCACAGCACATCGCTTCCCTCTGTAGTGACCGTACGGTCTAAAAATGTCTCTGTATGTTTCATATTAGCTCTTCTTCGAGGAAATATCTCCAACAAATATATGAACAATGTAAATGAATCCTGCTGTTGCAGCAGCTGAAGCCCTGAAAAAATGCTTCCCTCAAAAAGTCAGACTAGTTTTTCCCTCTGCCATTATTGATGACAAAGATGACCGCAGAAGTCCCGGCGCCTTCTTGACTCCAGTTTTGGGAGCAGTGACGTTGATGAAAATTGAGGGAAAGCGGAACTGTTTTCAACGGAGAGCGCTGTGATTGCGGCGAGGGCGTTTTTGCAGACTGGACGCTGAGCGCTGAAAACGCAGAGAGAAAAAAACAAAAACTGCCAGCACAAAATCAGAGTTAATGGACACAGGCCTTAAAGTTTCATAGGGATGGAATGGAAAGTCAGACAGAACACTTTGTTACATCACTCATCTGCATTTCTATTCTGTTACATCATTTAGTTTTCCCTGAAACACTTAGACCTATAAATAATTTCATCTGTTCAAAACACACAATAATCGTGTTCTGGGTTATTAAATAATGAAGCCACAATCAGAATAGGCCATCAATAAATACAGAAACAAGTAATGAATAAATAATATGAAGGCATTCTGCCAGTAGAGCAGCCTCTGTGCCTCTAAGCAGGATTCAATACACAGAACAAACACACGCTGATGTTTCTCATGTGCAGCTGTTTGTTAAACAGGTAACAGGTCGACAGACAGAAACACTGCTGCTCTGTAGCTGATGACTGTGAGCCTTTGGAAGAATCATACAGAGTATGTATATGTGCAGGGGGAAGAAAAACTCCCATCACAGTGTCTACAGCTGTCAAAGCTGACTGACAGTTAGCTCCATCTGCGCTCAAATGCTGATGTCGCTTCTCTTGACGCTCCGGAGGAAAACACCTTTCATTTTCTAGCAATTTATATATCCCCCACATTCTGCTGAGCAGCAGTCTAGAAATAAAGAGGAAGTCAGTGGGAAAAAAAAACTGTTGGGTTTGTTTTTTATGCTAGTTGAGGACCAGGTGAGCACAGTCACTCCCAGCTAATTATTTTGTAAATTGTGAGATTTCTCTTTAATGGAAATGTTTCTTTTTTAATTAACTAATTTTTGTGTTGGTAGGGTTTATTTGATTGAAGTGATCTGATTCTATGTGTAGAGTTTAGACTTATGACAGCAGGGAGGAGGTGTACTTATGCAAAGAGAGCCAAATCAGATCGATATATCTGAGAAGTTGCGTTTTCAAACAAGTTGTAGGATATTAAACGGGGAGGAAACCAGGCACTTAAAACACGAGCGATTCAAGGAAATATGAATAATAATAAGTATTTCCCTCCTGCCTGGAGTGCTTGGTGTCCTCCCCTTATGTGTGTGTGATGTTCTCCCCCGTTATCCAAGAGCACCCGACACACTTTTTTACATGCTCTCATCTATTTTGACCCCATTGAGCAACCAGTTCTCCCATCCCCCCCACCAGCCCCTCTTTTTCTACAAATTAAGAATTGTTGCCTTGCACATCTAGTATGGACATGTTGGACTCTGCATCTCACTGCACACCTATCATGGTGTCATTCATATGAGTTATATATTAAATATGTCTTTATGTATTTTTTATATGACTTGTATAGATTGTGTGGACTTGTGATGCACACCAAAATGCCCTCTATGAACATTTAAGATTTTACAATCCAATCCAATTTAAAGGCAGAACGTGCAACTTTTTGATCCAGTAGATGAGCACCAGCATTAAACCAAAACAATTAACAAACTGCTGTTTGGCGAACCCTCCGCTACTCTGAAGCCTCCGCTTAATGAGAGTTCTCAATGAGAACGCACTATAATTAAGCACAATTAAGCGCAAGCATCGGACAAAATTGTCCGTGTCCCCCATTGTTGTGTTAGCAGGCTAATGTTAGCACACTTTAGTTAGCTCATAGCTTCATATTGCACATAAATTGACACAGAACGACCGTGACCTAAAGACACTTAATGTGACATCAAAATAAGCAGTGAGTATGTTATTCTGCTTTTCTCTAGTCCTTGACTGAAACAGTTTTATACACAAGGCCGTCCCGTCCATGTAAACATGATGTAAACACAGTGCTGACAACAATACAGCTGGTGGGCCTCGAGCTTCTCACTCATTGTAGACAGTCATGACTCAGAGACACATTTACACAGGATATACTTGTTTTCTGCTTTATTTATGTGTAAAATGTTGCACATTCTGCCTTTATAAAGACATGTTCTTACTCCTGACTACCATTACATTTCACCACAAAAGTTGCATTTATAAATTAATGTATAATGTAAACATCTAACTTCTGAAAGCATCTGTCACACCACTAACAGTGATAATAAAGTTCCTTAGCTCCTTGTTTTGAACTCTTTCTCTCTCTCTATTCAAGCCCTTTATGATCATCCTACTGTTTTGACTCCTAATTTATTGCAGACTGTGTTTGGACTTATGGTAATTGACAGAATTCTGCACAAACAGTCCCATTCAGACTGCTGTAAATTGGTTTTCATTAAATGTGTCATTATTTGATTTAGAACATCCACAGAGCTCCCATAATGAAGCATCTGTAAAAAAAAAACAAAAAAAACAGCACAACACATTAAAGCTGCGGCAAGCCCGCTTTATAGTAGACTGGTGAGTTCTTCTGTGACGTGTTTTTGTATTTATGACTCTATTTCTAGACTGGATGGTAAATATCATCAGACTCTCAGAGCGTCTCGGATGCATGTTTGTTTTTAACACAACAAACATTTGCAGATACCTGCTGCAGGAACCTGACTGCAAAACTGAGATAGCGTTTTAATGACTGTCTGTCTGGCTGTAAGAGTGAATTATTGAACGCCTGTAAACTTTCTCCTGAGCATTTTATCTTGCTCCTGAGCCCTCTACTTTTAAATGTTCCCTCGTGTTGGTATCATACAAGAGCCATTTTCTGAAAGTCTTAAAACATGCCTTCTGATCATACTGAAAGGCAAAAACGGTAAGAAGCTTTTGCACATTCATCATAGTGTCAAACCAAACATGACCTCTGGGCTAAAATCAGTTTATCAGCTTATGTTCACAAACTGCAGTTCCTTGATTGGCCTCTAGTGGCCGGCTCTAAGAGTGAGACAACACCCATAGATTTCCCATGTTAAAATGCCCAACTTTACAACGAAAATAACAAGTATTCAACATGGTGAAAAATTAAATACCAGTATTTATCTCAGGCATGGACTGTCAAGCTTTTAAATCTCAGCATTGGCCAACCACTGGCTCATCTCTAGCTCCACCCCTTCACCCAAATATGGTCCCTACAGCAGTACAAGTTGCTTTAACTGTCTGTATCTTCAGACATTTGAATAAACTATCCAGTAAAGTTTGTAATCTAATCATTATTTTAGAAAATGTGTAAAAATATAATTTTGACAACCTCAGAGCACTTTTGTCACACAAACTTTCAATTGGTGCCCTTGCCCTTAAAGATTACATCTCAGCCATTACAGCCCATTTCTCGGCCGCTGGCTAAAGCATCAAATGGAGCTATTTCCAAACGTTTGCGTACCTACCCGAAATATGTTTTTTTTAAAAAAGGGTGCCAAGGTTTAAAAGTACAAGAACAAGCTTTCAACTGTGATAGAGATCGGTGCCTACCTCGTAGAAGATCTGGGGTCGGGTGTGGCCAATTGTAGGTCCTGATCAGCTGCCAGTCAAAGTCGTCCTCTTGGCCCTGACGGTATTCACACAAGCCCGGGTCGGAGTCCTCATCAAAGGTACAGCCAGCTGAAGACGAAAAGACAACATCCATATTAAATGAGGTACAAGTGAATTATTAAACCATTAGAAAACTTTCTTTGCTACATGCCACCAGGAGAAAACTTATGGAGGAATGCATCACAGAGATCATTGGTCTGTTACATCACCACAGGCTCACTGTAGATGTGTTAATTTATAAACTACAGGACTTTTTCTTTTTACAGCTATAAAGCAAATTGCAGCTAATGGTTAGCATCAGGTGGTCAAAGTGGGCTGCCTATCCATCTATTTCCTCCAAATCTGCTGTCATTTGGTGCAATTAGCCCTGTGCTGTGAAAATGACACAGCAGCCACGGGTCACTGCAGAAAGGCAGGAATAATGGGAAGCAGTGGCAGAAGCAGGGGAAAGGGGTTCTTCAGCTGATGGAGGACGACAACAGGCCGGCTCTTAGCCTGTGAAGGTGACCCGACCCTGTCTGGCCTCTAATGGTTCCATTCACTGTTCTGCCATTATCACACAAACCACAGGCTTTTAAAGCCACCGGCCTGGTTGTCAAAGTAAAGGGGGCTGCAGTGTTTGCTTGTTTAATTGGTTAGAGAAATCACACACACTTCTTTAAACCTTGTGATAAATGGGCTGGACGGGGGAGGCCGGACTTGTATGGACATGTGTAAGGTGTGCCATACTGTACCAGCATGTGTCGAGCAGATGGAGGTTGTCTATTGATGAACATACTGTAGTTGAGACACAATATTATTTATTTTCTTAGTTTGTAGTCCTTTTAGAAAACATTGACTCAAGGCCAGATCGAAAACTGTGGCTTTAAAGATGTTATTTGATTTTTCACATGAATTCAATTTGGACGCTGATTAAACTCACAGCATCACTTATCGCTGCGTTTCAAACTCTGCTGGACCAGAACACCTTTCATATTGATCATTGTCATTCTAATTTTCCTGCTAACACAAGTCTTAACGCCTGCTCTGAGGAGAAACTGGAACCTGATTTATTCTGGATGATTGGATGGATTATTTGAATGATTAAAATAAATGATTGTTTGCGGAGGTTGCATTTAAAAACATTTAAATATTAGATGGGGAGAGTTGATAATCAATCAAACATGCCAGTATGAATGACACTATGGAGAAGATGCATACCAGTTCTTCCATCTTATACATTTTATTAGCCTTTTTTTTAAAAGGCACAGTATGTAGATTCCGCCTCCAGGGGGCTCTCAACCAATACAACAACAGAAGATGACATTGAGGCAGGCGGGGAATCATGGGAGTTCTCTCTGCTACTCCCCACCCCCCTACTTTTTACTAAAATGCTGAGTATAGAAATACAGGATTTTTAGCACTTTGAGAAGGTATGTGTTTTTAGCAAATTTCAAAAGCATCATGGACATAAAACAAAGACATACTGGGCGGATTTCCAAATCTTTGCATCCTCGTTTCACCATATACCTTGTGTCAACGTTCAAAAAAAATATTCAGAGTTAAGTGATATGACATTATTACTGAAAGATTTCTGAAATGGTAAAATTGTCATTTTAATCATTGCATCATCAAGTTTTATAGATGACATCATTTTCTTCATTTCAATGCTCTGTCAAACTAGAAGACCCTAAACTGCTGGCTGCAAACTACGCCTTATTAAACAAATGAAAAAAGACAGCACAACTTATAAAACATCCACGACCTTCATGTTTAACAGAATCCTACAGATACCTAACCTTGCTTTACTACTAACGTGTATAGATGTATTACTATTACAGACAAAACTATTAAGAAGCCTTTAAACTCATAGAAATGATCATATCTCAAAACTAGTAAAAAATAAATAAACACAAAAAAAAAAAAACTACTGGTAGGCTGAGTAAAACTTTCATGTTTCATCATCCTGAACTGGTTTTGATTGGTAAGATCATTTTGCAAAACATGATTTAAACAAAGAAAACATCATATTTTTTTAGACATGATTTCAAGATTTGATCGACGATGAGGATTTATTCACTAGCAAAACTGTCTTGCCTGAGTATTAAATATTCTGGTTATATAGTGTGTAGAGATACTCCAGAAGAAATTACACCGTTATCAGAAACCTTTCAGAGTGTCTCTATTGCAGAGGGTAAAGAGTTTCAGCACCATCGTCCTTGCATTTGCAACTTGTGCAGAGTTTGGCTTCTTATCTAAACTCCAAACTAACTCCCATCTATCTCCACACGCCCTGAGCCCTCTGCGGTCCCAGGACCCTCTTCACTAACAGATCGTATTAAGGCTTGGCAGCAGTGCTGCTGCTGTTAAAGAGCTCCTCTGACTCGCTGCCAGCTTCGACTTAATAGTATCCCGTCTGGCCTACTCCCCCAAATGTTGCTTTTTGTGTTTTGTTGAGGAGCTCCATCTGTTTTCTTTAGTAACGTATACGTTTTGGGTCTAAAGAAATATTGCATGTCGCAATAAACTGCTAAGACGACTCATTTTGGACCGCCGCTTTCGCTGTTCTTGCTGACACACACGTACTACCATCCCCACCAAACCCTCTTCCCCCTCAGCCTGCAGCAAACCAAGAGTTTCCGGGTGTGTAAGCAGATCAGGGTTTTAATTGCCTCCTGTGTGAGGGCTGCTTGTTGTGCAGCATGCCCGGTTATCAGAGAATGAGAGGGCTGAGTGGTGGAGCAAGCCCCACGGTGAAGGCCTGCCTTTCATCCAGAAGCCTCCAGCTCCGAGAAGAAATGTCAACCATCAGACACGTCCCAATGATTCCCCTCATTAAGACTCATCCTTCCCAGCCTCCTTTGCTGTTAGCACACGCGTTTCTCTCAGTGCCCAAATGAGCTTCCCTTTGCAGCGGGAGGGCTAGCCCATGTAATTAGAAAAGCCACATGCATTTTGCTGACTTCTCAATGATGTGAGTTTTTGTCTTTGGATGTGTGCTTGTTTGCCCATTTTTTGATGTGTAGTTAAAAATGGATAACATTATTATGAATCTGTCAATGTCACACAGGCTAAAGCTGTAAAGACTGCAGGAATGAATTATTTGTGTTCATCACAGCAACAGGGGACGTGGCCAACCTGGGACTCAAGATTGTTCAAATTTCCACATTATAATAACTTGAATGAGTGAAAGCCGCTTCTCAGAATGCTAATTGCTTATCAGAGACGATACGCAGCGCCGTGCAGGCACAGTCCCCGAGCAAAGCGCCGCCATGCAGAGCAGCAATAACACCTAGAGACGTGGACCGCAGGGCTGGAGATAACTTCAGTGAGCAGCAGTCACAGCTGACAAGCTTTTCAGGAAGAGAACAAAGACAGCGGCATAAATAAATGTGCAGGAACGAGGAGCCCTCCTCTTTGAAAGGTATGGAGAGGTAATTTGCCAAACAAGACCGGAGCTTGTCTTTGGATACCATGCATGGAATGTGTTATCTGTGTTTGGCTTGTCTTTATTTCTCCACATATTTCTCAGCTCTTTTTTTCTAACTGGCAAAGAAAGGCACAGTGAATCTTTCTCTGGTCCTCAGCAGAGAGTCTGCAACCTTTGGACTTGAACAGAAGATATTTATATATATATATTATATATATATGTTTAGTTATATAAGTTAGTTTTGGGCCGGAATTTGAGGATTTCGCAATGATTTTGCTCAGGTTTCACTTTGCATAGGTTACCGGAAAGCTGTTTCGCCAAACAAATCAACATGACTAAAGAATATTTAACCTTCTTATTGGGACTGCACAATGAACTATAGAATAATCGAAATTGCAACATGACTGAGTGCAATATCAAAATGGCAAGAACCTGAAATTATATGTAAATGTATCTCAAAACTGCATTATAGTGCAGTGCTGCAGTGCTGGACTACACATTTTGTTCTCCAGTTGTAATAAAATATGTTTGTTTGGTAAAGACACCAACAAAATGTCACAACATGGTTGCACTTGTTTTATAAATACAAAAAGAAAATTGTAATCATTTAATGTAAATGAGATTTATATCAAAATCGCAAATATATCAAAATTGTCTTTGTCAAAACAAGAACCCGACCGATTAATCGGCCAGCTGATAATATCGGCCAATATTAGCAGACCCAGTGACGATTGCAATATAAGATTTTCAACATGATGAGCAGCCCTACAGTATACTATACAATGTGAACTTATAAAGTGCTTTGTTCAACAAACAAGCTACAGGCTATGTGATGACATTTCTGAATCGCCCAGATCATTGCTTTTTATGTCGTACATTTTTTCACATCGCCACACATGAGAAAACATATGTCAGATTTATCTGTCAAGCTTATACTCTTTCCATTATCCCTCTATAACCCATTAGCTTGTGCCATTCATAGTCACTCTGTTTTATATCCAACTCTTTTTTTCCCCTTAAAAATCCTAAATCTGTTGCAATGTTTCATCAGATCCCAAACAGCAAGCAGATAAAATGTTTTTCTTTTCTCCTAATTTTAAATGAGACTGCTGATCAGAGTAATCCTCTGTGTGGTGAGGATTTGGGGATTTTACTTAACAGCCGGCAGAGCGTGCAAGACGCTGCTACGAATCTCATTAATACGGCTCTCAGTGATGGTCTGAATACTGTTTCAGAGGCTTCCCCGTGATATGTCAGAACTCTGGGGGGGGGGGGGGGGGGAGAACCCCACATGCATCATTCTTCACTTTCCTTTATTTATTTTCAAATAAGTCAAATGTCCTCATTTTAAACTAATATCGCGCCCCTGTCACATACAGTACAGCGTCACATATCAGAATTTTCAGCAACTTTACCTCACTTCACATAAGCCGAACCAAAAATGAATTTGAGCTGGGCTGGGTGACGGCATGTCAGTTCATACTGACTGTATATTAAAGCAACTACATGTAACTCTCCCACCTCATAATAGTAGCCTCAGAGTCGATATAAAGGTACAACAACTTTCAACAGAGGGAATGGCGTCTCTCATGTCCACAGAGCATCCCGGCCGCCTGTTTTCAGCATCATGAAACTTTGGTAGCAGGCCACTGTTCTGTCTCTCTGTATATATGTAGCTTGACGACACTGGGTCACACACCGTCCTTCAACTAAAAAGAAGCCAGTTAGCCCATCTCAGTACTGTTTGATATAATGTCAGTGGCTAAGAGGAAGAGTGAGGTGAAGGATGGAGCTACCGTGCAAGAAGCCGGACTCGAGTAGATGTTGGACCTTTTCATTTGACATGGTGCTTCGGCTTCTCACAATGTCTTTGCTGGTGTTCTGTTGAGATGTGATGCCTTGTCAGAAATTGTTACCATAGCACATAAATAACACATAAACAGCAGAAGCTTTCCGTAATTGTATTAAGGGGGAATCAATTAAAACGGAAAAAAAAGCTATCTTGTTAAAAACTTTGCCACAGGGAGCGCTTCAAAAATATTTATTTTTAAATGCTTGACATATGCAATGTTGGTATACCCAAATTAGTGAAGGATATTACTGCATTTTTGTCTCACTTCTGCAGTAGAAGAATGACATTTAGTCAGAATACAGCAGGATGAGTTTCTATATGATTAGAGCCCTCATTGAAACAGGACAATTACTTTAGCCACTGTTAGCTAGTGGTAAGTAAGTAATGGTTGTGGTAGAAGTCTCAAATATATCACTGTCTTCCTCTTAGACTCAGGTGAGAAAATATACGTTTTGCTTTTTGTAATTTGGGTGCACCAACCCTTTAAGAGAGGCTTTTCAAAACCAGTCAGGAGTTTAATACCTTCTAGTGCCCACAGAAGAGTTAATTGAATCCTATTAACAGCGTTTCTTTCAGTATCAAAGTCAGGAGGTAGCAGGAGGGGCATAACTCTGCTGCACAAAGTGGCTCTGAGGCAACAAGAAGAGGCCCTGGAGGGAGATTAATGGGAGGAAGTTGTCGATCGGCCTGAAGTGCCCATGCTGGACCCCAGGTACAACTGTCCAACCTCGCCCGCTTCTACACTGAACCCTGACTAATAGCGGGGCGCAGCAGACGCTTCATAAATACATTGTGATGGAGAGGGAGGAAAACAGCAGCCTCTCTCACAGCATTTATCCTGGAGAGGGAGAAATAAATTAGAGGGGCGAGGCAGGCAGGGACCGTGGGCTGGCTGAAGAGCTCCTCAAACTGAAGCAGGAGAGAGCAAGAGGGGCGGGGATAGTAACAAAAAAAAAAAATCACAGAGAGCGCCGAGCGTGTTTAACAAAAAGGTTTCATGGAAAAAACAAGACTGTTTTTTTTTCCTCCTAAAGCTATACGACATAAACCAGTGAGAGATAATCAAAGGAGTCTAGGATGAGGACTGGTTTCTATTGATCGCACTCATCCTTCAATCATACAGATTTAACAAGAACACACATTTGAAATAACCCTCAAAAGGATAACAATGATCACACAGTGCAGTGATTCTCCCAGGTGTGTGTGGATGACTGCCAGTATTGTTTTTTCCCTCCTCACTGGAAAACACAGAACTATAAATGTCACTAAAACCTAGAGATGCTCCAACAACAATGTAGTCCTTCCTGATCCTGCTTCTGATGGACTTGAGCATCAGCCAATACCACGTTTGCCCTCAATACAGAATTGGAAGGAATCCTAAGTTAACATCTTGAAATAAACAGTGGCGGGTCCAGACTTTTTTTAGCGGGCTGCACAGAATCAAAATTGAAATTACTTACAAAAGATATTTGACATTTTTGGATGTTGCTCTTTTCTCTATGAAGTTTTAAGCAAACAGATGAAGTTAAGTTCAGGAATAGCACCTGAACACCTTCTTCTCACTCTCTCTCTTTTTTTTTTTTCATTTAAACTTAACTGGGTGAGACCTGACCTAAAATCTCACCCTGTGTTGGTAAGAACCGTGCTCTATCTGTTAAGCTCATTTTCCCATTGCATTAAAGCAGATTCCTCCTTCCTCGCCTGTGACATTGTGTAACCAGCAGTAGAGCTCTGCTGGCAGCCCTTTAATCAGAGCCGCTCAGAAACAGCCGCTCTGTTGGGACTGAGGATCCAGGATGTTCTGCAGCGTCTCTTGTTTGGTTTGAGATAAAGCTCTGCTGCTTCTGCTGCGTGATTTGCATTTGAGCGTGTGCAGGCAATGCATCAGATTTGACAAGTTTACTTACAGATGGGGGGTGGGGGGGGGGGGGGGGGGGGGGGGGCGGCGGCAAGATACAAAGCCTTACAGCTCATCAATAGTGAGCCAGGAGAAGAATAATCCGAACACCACTTCTTCATACACTCCATTAATAACAGCGACTGCATTTTCAGAAGCCTGAGCAAGCAGGAGGGCAGGAGGTGGTATGTGTGAGGGAGGAGAAGAATAGATTAAAGAAAGGGAGCGTAGAGTTTGCCAATATTTAAGGAAGTTTTTGATTGACAGCACCAAAAGCAATATGCAGTTTCAGACCCGACCGCAGTCACCAAGAGCCAATACTTTGTATATAAACTTGACCTTTTTGAATTGAATTTTATGCTTTCCATCTATAAAACTGCATTGAGACCACAGTAATATCAACAACAGCTGAAGAAAATAGCTGAAGGCGGGGTGAGGGTGTGACACTTACACACAAAATGTAAAAATATGAATAATTCAAAATGCCCGACAACGTTTTTTCGTGTAAATAAATCCTTTAATTTTGCCACACTGACAAAAACTAAATGTTTGCATTCTCAGAAACTTGTCTGGTGCATTAGTAACTTGTGAATACCACATCCTCTGCTGCTGTCTGAGATGCAACAATGGGATGTGATTGTTTAACGGGTTATGAGCAGGACGCTAAGGCTCAGTCCCATTTCACCCCTTACCCCTACCACATAACCTTACCCCTACCACATAACCTTACCCCTACCACATAACCTTACCCCTACCACATAACCTTACCCCTACCACATGACCTTACCCCTACCACATAACCTTACCCCTACCACATAACCTTACCCCTACCACATAACCTTACCCCTACCACATAACCTTACCCCTACGGGCCTTTGCACGTTCACCTGTAGGGGTAGGGTGTCCCGATTCTTGTTGCAGCGGACGGGTAGGGTGAAGCGTTAGGGCTACTTGACCCTTTAAAAAAGGACATCCGTCGGAGGCAACCGAGTCATCTCCCAGAATGCACTGCGCACCACTGGCAAAAACGACAGTATTTCCTTCATTTGTGAGATCTAAAAATTTTGAGGCATTTGAATCCCAAAATGACAGTGGTTGGGGGCTCCATGTTCAGTAACTGGAAGCCTTTGGTTGAAGGACAATCACACTGCCAATCAGCTACACCCTCATGGCTATCTATCTTATTTAGAGAACCCTCACTACAACATGTGGTTTTATCAATCAGATCAAAATGGGTTGTGTCCTAGATGTTGGATCACTATATGAAAGGACTAAGATATACACCCCCCAAGACAAATTCAATCACAGCTCTGCCCCCAGAGTCATGAGATAAAAACATACATGTGGCACGACGCAGTGGTAGTATTTATTTAAACTGCCAGCAGTGATAACCCACCTGAGTAAACAAGAGGGGAGATCCATCAAAATGCACTTGGCGGCGCTGCACTTGCAGTCATTCATCATCGTTTATCATTATATGGGGATTTGACTGGAGATATCCAGGCATGTTATGACTGATGGACTGAACCGCTGGGCTGTTGCGACCTTTACAAGACATTAAATGTAGAGTAAGTGGTCCGGTAATGGCTATATGTCTGTCCAAGCAGAGACGGACCTTGCCATGAGTCTCCATTAAAAAGAGGATGAACTACGTCTCCTCTGAAATGCACCCAAGTCTCTCATTCAGACACCTCTTTTTTTTTTCTTCCCTGTCCAGGGAAGTATAACTTCATCTCTCAGTGTGTAAGAAGAATACCAATAGGGCAACTTAGAATCAATCCAAGTATATCTGAAAATATCTATTTAGGGTACTCCTAGGGCTTTCAGACTTGCACAAAACTCCTGAAAAACTCCTGATATTTGCATTAAACTTTTCACTCTGACAGTATCTGGAGTTTCTCCTACCAGCCCCCCTACCGCAAAAACTCTGTGAGCTGATGTGAGAACGTAGCAGGATATAAATGTACATAAAAGTATTTATTTCATTTCAAGAGAGACGCCTTTGTAGATACTTAAATACTTGTAGATACTCGTCTGTAATACATAGAAGTATAGTCATTTTTTCTGAGCGTCCATTGATCCATCCATCCACTTATCTAACATTGAGTTTTCCTCAAACTCCATGCAGCCATTTTCCTGATCAGGTCTGCAGTGGATGGTGGAATTGGCACTGCAGGGCATATGCTGTTGTGTGAAATTGTTTCATTACTGGTCCATGATGGTTCAGGTCCCCTAACTGCAACTTTGGGAAAATCCCAGTAACTCAGGTCGGCTGAGGCCAGCACTATCTGGAGCCAATACCGCTCTTTAAGAGTATCTTTAAGAGGGTCATTTATTTTTTTTTTACTGCCCCAAAGCAAAAAAGTAACAGCAGTCTACCTTCACGGGTTTGTGGGGCTGTTGATAACACACAGTTAAATGAGTTGTAACACTGGGGGGGGAGGGGTTTGCCACACTTTCTATTGGAAGGCTGATAAAGGTAATTGATTGCCTAATGTGCTTTACATTGAGCAAGTTAGCTGTTTCGAAAAATCAGTGTTTCTACAGATTTTGTTCCTGATGTATCCTTACCTGACGCTGCAGCGCGGAGGAGCTGAATTGAAATGGTTAGATGCATTATACGGATAGAAAAATAGCGAGACACCGACAAAGAGAAAAGGTCCTGGCCATAAGAGATATACTTCACCCTTTGTCAGCATTGAGACGCTGGAGAAATTCTCTGCCAGCAGTTTATTTAGATAGAAAAAGAGAGTCACAAAGCCACCACTGCGGACATAGCAAATACTTTTCATTAGAGCAGACTCTCTCCTTTCAGTCCTCGTTTTATCTTTCAATCCACCTCCTCCACAGAGACATCAATTACAGGGCTCAATCTCCCGCAATCTGAAGGTGTGCTTTAAAACCTTTCGGCGCTGCTTATCCAGTTAATGCTATTGTCAGAGACGTCATGAGGAGAGAAGTGCGTGAATGGAGGCTGATGAATAAAAAAATAGTTTGTCCGATAGGCTCAAATCGCACTAATTAAGAAGACAGAGGTTTTTGTCTTCAGCACCTGCCTTACAGCACTGGTCCTGTTGGGGAGCGGGTGGGGAGGGAGGGAGATGACAGATGCACTCAGCTATGGTTACATATGAAAATTTAATCAAGAGTGCTGGAGGAGAAACTCTTCTCCTCGTGTGGTTTAAAGTGGTTATGTCAAGTCTTTTTGTCCCCGGCAACAGAGGAATATTAATTCCAGGTCTGACCTAAATGCATTACTTGAAAGCCTCATATCTCTGTTTAATAGTGATGTATTCAAATTGAAAACTTTTACTGTCCAAACCCATAAATTCCAGCTGGCCAATTAGAATCTACACATCATGAACGCTCTTAAAAAATGTGATAGTTTACTCAGAAATTGTGACTTCCCTTGAAGTCAAACCCATCCGACCCTGAAGTTCTAAAATACATGTTTCTCAAGTACTGCCTGCATCTATCTGCCGCATGGTATTTTTTCCTGTGATGATAATGCCGTGCATAGATTTAGAGAACATGCATGACTGCATGATGTCCCGAAAAGCGACCGGCCGTCGGCTTCAATGTCAATTTCCATACAATCAAATGGTAAAAAAATACACTTTGAATAGCTGCGAGCAGACTGAAGTCAGGACTGATTGTGATGGTTATTTATTGGCGGCTTTCTTCTTGATGCTGGCCACAGAATATTTTTAGCTCTCACAGTCCTGGTAGTCACCGCGGGTGGTCGGACACGAGAACAGAATGTTCAGTACATTTTTATTATTATTTTTTTTTTAACACACTGTGTACAAAAGATTATTTTGAAAAGTAGGGAAGAAAATGTGCAGACTACCAAGCGATCAGATGCTGGGGCTTTAGATCACACGATCACTATCCCTCCTTCTGTCCTCAGAGCCTCACAGGCCCTAACACCGCGGCTGCAGCCCGTCCCCTGGGTGCTCCAGGCGGCTGCGGGGCCCTGACCTCCATTACAGAGACAGCGCTCTGACTGCACAGCCTCCCTGCCGTCCCAACAGGCACACAACCAGACAATACACTTAAACAAACCTCCCTTTATATATACGCAAACAGTGGCCTCCGACACACTATTTCCAATACCAGCTCCACAGAGTCTTAAGTTAGTTCTAGTAAAAAAACAAAGATATTTTATCACAACTTTCATTGAGAAAGTTCTATAACTTGGTCAATACTGGAGGTAGAATCACATGAAGTGCAAAAAAAAAAAAAAAACATATCTCGAAGCAAACACCAGAAGCAAATAAAGCATCAAAAAGCGGGAACATAAAATCTACTGTGAGGATTGTTTTACTGATATAATATGAATGCATTTATATTACTTACATATTGATTACCTCTATATATATTTACACATAATGTCTGTCATCAGTGTCCAGGTTGGTGCCCAACAGAGGGGGATACTTCAAAAAGACTAGAAACCCTTTCATTTACATTTTCCATCATGAGGAATACCTTTTAATGTGAACGGGAGCGGAACAGCATGGAGACCAAATGTTTCACTTTGTCCACAGGGGCCGCCAAAACCAACGCCAACCATCAGTCCTGACTGGAGCTTGAAGCAATGTTGACCATGAGACAGTGTTTAATGAGGCACCATCAAGTTTCCACTTTGCTAAGTACGTACTTGAGTTATGAATCTAACAAAACAACATTTGTAAGTGTGTGTGTGTTCTGCGTCCTACACCAGTACGAGCAACAAGTAAAAAATGCTAGGAGAGGAATTTTCATGGAACCGTGATGCAGACCAGGCTGAAAGCCCCGCAAAAACGTGGTAAACCGTTAATGAAAGAAACATTGTGGATTGCTGGTATGATTGAAAAGGACTGGTTGCAGAATACTTTACAACTATTACCGGTACCGTACGCTGAGAGCTGTACTACCAAACCCTTAGCTAGCAGGATTGCAAACTCCACACGACGAAATCAGATGGTACTAGACAGAGCTACACGACTGCACAGAAACTACGAGTTGTGGACTTTTCTGATCAGAATCAGCTTTACTGGCCGGGTATGCTTAACCACACAAGCAATTTTACTTCGGTGCACTTTTCTCTCTATGTATTAAGGTATAAAATTAAATATTAAAAATAAAAACAATATAAGCAAAGACTAATATGTACTGTACAAGACTAACTAAGATAATAGTGCAGTGGTGAGTAGTGCAAAAAAAAGAAAATAATAGTTCTTTTCTGGTAAATGAGACCAGAGAAGGGGAGCAAAAAACTACAAAAAAACGCAACAAATATGAGAGAGGGCAGTACCGTGGCAACCATCCGCGGCGCCATCATGCATAAATAAGCATATTCCAAATTTTACGGTAAGTATCAAACATTTCTAAGTTAAGTTACTAACGTCAATTGTTCAATAACTGCACTGATCATTGCTTTTGCTAAATATTGCCACTCTGGTCTCCTGGCATGGAGTTGTTTATTGTTTTTTTTGCCATTGTTCAATCCTGGCTTTCACTGAAAGGGGACATAGACTCTCCAGTGGACACATAGTCACATTGCATCTGAATTATCTCAAACCAGCATTTCCCACTCCAGTCATGAAAGTTGTTTGCACTTACTGGTCAACATTATTCGAATTGTGACACATCCAGTTATTGGTCTGGGACTCAATATCATTTATTTTCTAAGCACCTTGTTGCATCTCGAGCCAAGTAATCGAGCCGTCCCAGTGGGATGGAACATTATGGCACTGTTGCTCACTTTAATGTACTGAGCATATGCAGAAATACTGCCCCTCTGAGAGCCAACTGTCGAAAAGTTTAATAAAAAAAAAAATAAAAAAAACATGAGGCACAAAGCAGCTGTTAACACAATAAGCACTTTAAAAATCAGCACACACTCATGGCACGCACAAACAATATGCTAAACTCACATAATAGGGCGCTGTAACCACGGCGATGAGAGCCCCCTTTTTGAAAGCGATCAGTGCTCCTTGGAGAGAGTCGCACTGTCTCTGCCTCGACTTAATTACAGCTCACACCTCCCCTCTCTGTGCGCAGAGGAGAGGAGACAGGGCTTTGATTCAGATGCCCTGTGGAACACTTGATCCTTTTCTTCCGGTGGCATCATTTACTTCCCCTCTCTAAGCCCCTCTGTCTCCTGCTCTCACTTTTTATTTCTCCATTTTTTTTATTTTTTTTTATTCCACCCCACTTGGGCGGTTGATGATTTAAGCATCTTTCTAGCAGGCAGCAGAAGGTTACAACATTCAGAAGCACGTGTTAGAAGTGTAAGGCAGGGAAACACAAGGGGCTTTACATCGCATTAGAAGCAGCACTTTCTTCAGCACCATATACGTTTAAATGAGCACTCGTACTAAGAAGCTTAGCTGTGAGAGTGCTGTCCGTTATTAGAACAAAATATTACCCGGCTGTCCAAGATGCAGTCATAATTGCCCTTTCATGAGCTGCTTAATTCCAGCGCACAGGGAAATTATTTCTGTGGTTATTTAGAGTCACTTCAATTTCTGGGAGAATTAAACAAAGAAAGAAAGTGTTCCTTCTCTTTAAAAAGCCTCTCAATGCGATTCTTTTTTATAAAATGGCAGCACACAAAGCATGGAATTACACTCCAATAATTGCAAGTTAATAGAGCACATTTACCTTTTGAATGAATAATTATGTAGCTGGTATTTTTAAAAGCTTAAGTCTCTTTAACTGTTCACTTAAACGCAAGACAAATGTCACTCAATCTTAATGAGCATAATGTGGTTCCTTTGATTTGTTGAGGAACGTAAAGCTGGCCTTGCACCAAGCAACTTTTTTATGTTACTGTCCCAGATGAGTTTAACCAATTCAGAATTAAATGATTGAGTTCTGCTTGATTCGCTCCCCTCTTCTTGAGAATATGTGCAAAGTGCGAAAAAAATCTTCTATTCTTGACACTTCAGTGACAAAATGTTTTATATAAATGATTTTTTTTTTTTACTATGCTGAAGCAAAAAGGGAAATCAATGACAGTAACAAAAAAATAAACAGCTGCATGGAGGTGATTAACATGGAGGTGACTTCCGAAAAGAGGCCCCGCTTTCCCCCATGGACTGTATGAAACATGGACGTAGTCTCAGTGGTGTCAGTGATTCTGAGGAGGCATTATGAAGCCAAATGTTGGCCGTAGATTAAATGCTAAATCCAAATAACTTTCAGATAATTTAGTAAAAAGACAAAGAGGTGGAGACAGACACACCCACCTGTCAGTCAAATAAACCCCACCCCTAATTATGAAAATTCAATAAAAACTCTTAGCCTTAATATCATAGAAACAATTGAGTCAAAAATATTCACCCTGTGGAGTTATAAGAATAAACAGATGAGCCTCAGAAACCAAAGAGTTTTTTTTTTTTGCACCAGGCTGAAAAACGGTTTATTTCCACTGTAAAAATGGCCGCTGTAACAAGAAGACTAATGGGGACCCTTTGGCTTATGCAGCTACCCTCAAGTAGACATTCAAAGGTACTGCCGGTTTTTGTATAGGCTCCATTTTTCAAGATTGGAGGTTTCCATTTGGTAGATAAGATACAGGTCATAAGAGAACATTAAAAGGTTGAATCAGAATAAATGAGAGCATGAGAGTTATTGACTATGAATTCATCCGGGGGGGGGGGGGGGGGGGGGGGTCTTTTTCTCCTTACACTGGAGCGAAACTTTTTGCTCAAACCTTTCTGCCTCTTCATGTTCTGTTCAACAAAAGGAGGCTTCTTACAGAGCAGCAGCCTCACACAACCTCAGGGTTCAGAGGCCAAGGCTATAAGATTCGAAAGCACAGGGAAGGTCAGGCTGAGGAGAATGGAAAGCGTTCTGTGTCATCATTCTGACGGCAATTATGTATTCCCTACAAGTCTCATACAGAAAGAGGGAGGTGTGCAAAATTGAGCAGTCTCATGATATATTTTTCAGGACAGCAAACCCCGAGTGACAAATGGCCAGGACCAGCTCAGGGCCAGCCGAAATAAAACCACAACACCCTGCCGCCAGAGGTCTGATGGTTCAATGACCTAATGTAATTTCTACATCTGGAAAAAAAAAATCTAATCTACTCTAACAGGATTGTAGCAACTGATGCAATAACCACCAGATAACACAATATTTCCTCAGAGGCAGGATCATATTCTGCTATTGTCTGCTGCTGTGGCTCAGTGTTTAAAGTTTTCTTTACTATTCTCTCTCAAAAAAAAAAAACTGTTCTTCCCTTATGCTCACTAAAAGGCTTTTAGGGCAGCAAGCAATTGTAAGAATGAGCAGTGACTGTGGTGTCATGAAAGGACAATACAGCCCTCTCACTCTTGCTATCTCTCCATTAATGCATGTCCATAGGTTCCTGTTTGTGCATGTGTGTGTATGTGCCGAGCCTATGCTTGTATTAACATATTTATTAACAGAGTAAAACACTTTCTCCTCAAGTATTATATCTTCTTTCTTATACTTCAGGTTGCTTCAAATTTAAAAAGTCCTGATAACTTTATTTAAATGTTGTCTTGTCCAACCTTTAACCCATCCTCACATTGTTTTATCATAAAAATCTGGTTAATGTACAAGCTGCAGCTAATACATCCGCCATAAAAAGGGATGGTGCAGGACACTGGAGAACTTTTCTCAATGGAAATTCGCAAGTAAGGGTTTTAACTGTTTATTGAAGAGAGAACAACCAAATTACTACTTTGCATTCAGTGTGTGAGAAAATCTCAGGGCAAATTGCTTTCGGTTCATGCTTTGGCAAGAACAGCAAAGAAAAAATAGTCAACAGCATGTTTTCCCATCAAAAGCCATGCAGTCACTATGCACTCTTCACGGTGCACGGAAAAGGGGAAATTGAAATAGCATTGTTTGTATCACGTTTGGAAGAAAAACAAAAATCACAAGGCTTCCTGATCCCTCTGGTATCTTTTCATAAAAAGCAACATCTCATTACGGGGGTTTCCATGAGGGCTGTGTGAAGTTTAATGAGCTCATGATGCATTATCTCTGGGTATCGAAGGCCTCGATGCATGAAACAGTTCATTCACAAATATTTAGCGTCCTTTTGTTTTAAACTTTGCTAATTAGGAGCATATTTATCTCAATATCACAAAATGACTTTTATTTGGAGCTACTATTTTCAACCCATGTTTCTTTTTCAGACAGCTTAGTAAAAACTTTTGTGTGCTTCACAGAGTCTAGATCCTTGTCAGTAAGCTCTAAAAGAAAAGCCCAGCAGGACCATGAGATATTAGGCTGGGATATGAAGAACCTGTTCCAACCTGGAACCGGTTCTAAATTTCTGAGATTCATGAATCCAATAAGGCACGTGAATTTCAACTGCTTTTCAGTTCCTACCAACAATATAAATCAATCAGATAGACCACTACTTAGGATTTTACAGGCCAATAAAGTTGTAGCCTACTTATCTGCCAGGATCGGCTGTGCCAAGGTGAAAGTATGTATGACACATTTGTGATGCAGAATGTCAAAAAAAAAAAAAAAAGGACATGTAGGACTGCAGCAAGTGATCGAAATATTGGGTAAGTTACACCAAAAGATAAATACAATAAAGTGCAACATGTGCAACAAAGACATGTAATGCAAAGGAGGAAGCACATCTACTGTAATATGATATAGCATTTGCGGTTCAACAGAGTGTGAATTTACCAAATTCAATGTGTTGCAGTATCCCATCCACAATACTGCCGCTGCTACAGATGCCGGTAGCTAGCAGCAGTAGCAGCGTCAAAATAAAATGTTACCCAACCCTATATTGTACCAAAATCAACTGTGAGCAGGTTGGCGAGGCGAGTGCATCAGATATATGCTCCGTTTCAGGACCTGTAATCCTCACAGCCAGTGGCCTGCTCCACTTGCATTGGTGTGGTCAACGGACTGGCCTTGACACCTTCACAGGGGCCTCCGGAAACCACAACCATAACGACAATGTCAGCCCTGCCTCCTGACCCACTGCACCAAACTGATGATAAACTCCTTCATGGGGCTGTATAAGCTTATAATGAGGTGCTTAGCTGTGGTCACAGAGACGTACAGATCTGATATGCAGACCTGTCGAGTCACTGGGGAGGAGTTGAAGGGCTGTAGAGCAAGGGTAAAGAATTACAAGGGCTGGGAATATGTGCTGAATATTAATTGTAGCCAATCTAGGGGCCAGTGCCCACAGCCCACATGGCCATCTGGGCTGAGTTAGAGAGCAACAGGGACTGTGTAGAGGTTAACTAGAGCCAGTGTGAGTGTGTGTATGGGCATGCAGCTTCCATACACATGGGCATTTGTGCAGGCATGCGCAGAAGCTTATGTCGGTCTATGGAGCATTAAGCATGGAATGAAAGTTTATGATGTGTTAATATCCATTATGATACTTAAGCTGCTGTTCAGATAATATTTTAAAGCTCTCCATCCATCACTCAGGCTGGACCAGTGAGGCCCCCTCGACAGCCCAGATCCCGTCCTTATTTAACATTCACATTCTCTAACAGCTGCCAATATTTTACAAGGAGAAGCATCCCGGCTGGGTCGCAGAGCAAACACATCAGTTTGTTCTTCATTTAGCACCGCTTGGCATCTGGCCTTTTTAACACTGGATACAACGGTTTAACAAGGTTGGCGGACAGCTCTAAACAGAAGGCAATAAAGTGTAATCATAAAGTGATCTTCTATCAGGACACGCTCAGAGTAAAGCGATAAAAACCTCTGCTATTAGGGTCATCTGTGAGCAATTAAGTATTTGTACGCACGTGCGCGTCCTTTAAGTTTCATCCTTCAAAAGTACTACACAAGTATTTACACAAATATGGACACAAAATAATAAGACAAAGCCATTTCATATCCTCAAATTGTTAATCTTAAACACCCAGAAGTCTAAGGTACGTCTAAGAAGGTACAATATTTTCAATAAAACATTCAGACATCAGGTAGTAAGGGACACCGGTGACCAACTGGTGCCTCGTGTGGCCAGAGTCCTCAAAGTGGGCAGCCGGGTTCGAATCTGACCTGTGGCTCCTTTGTCTCTAATGTCATTCCCCACTCTCTCTCTCTCCCTGATTTATGACTTTAACCACTGTCCTGCCTCTCAAGAAAGTCATTAAAAAAAATCATATATTGTACTCCATAAGCCAATTGTTGGACAACAATTGGCAGAGATATTAGAAGCTCATAGCGACAGCTCAAGCCGTCTAGTATGAGGGATAGAGGACTAGGTATTAAGAAAATAGAGAGTCTCGTGTAACACAAATGATACATTTCTGCATGAGGACAGGCTGCTCAAAACTACAGCGGAGAAAAATCAATTTATCAAAAACTTAATCACATCAATGTAACTCTAATGTTGTGTTAATTTTAGCGCCTCCCTGTGAAATAACAGGCTACTGTAAAGCCATATCTGCGCTAATTTTCTTCTGAACATGTGTTTTCTGATAACATATATACCACCTATATTACTCATTGTGAATCACTGGTGTGGAAAAGGAAAAAAAAAACTCTGTTTCTTCAGTTTGCTTGAACGTCTCATCTGTCACCTACTCTGTGGCAGCAGTTAAAAAACATTAAAAATTACAATACAGAAATAGTCAATCTTGTCGCTGATGGTCTAGTTGGCTTGTGTGGGTCATAAAGAGGCTTCAGTATTAATTTCAGTCTGTTTCAAAACCAGTTAAAAACTCCTCACAAGATCTTTAAGTTGTTTAAATAGCCCCACACTGGCACTACACAGTCCTATCAGAGCAAACTCTGGTGTGTATTTGTGTGTGTTTGGAGACTCTGTGTCCTTTCAAGGACAGGTAGTGGGCATTTTGCCAACACACAGCCCTTTTCAGGGAGGGTAATAAAATATGTGGGTCACAATTCGTCCATATGTCTTCCATGCTCAGGTTGGTCTGTGTCAGTGGGCAGCACACCCAGAGTGACCTGCCATTAAACATCCACCCTCTTAACGGGGGATCAGATTGGCTTTAATGCCTCATGCAGTGTTAACATTATATCAAGCTACCAACTGGGAGAAACACATTAGCATTGTAGTGGTAATTACAAGTAGAGAGTGTTAAAAGCTTTTGTAGTTTACAGATGTCCTGTGTTGTTAATGGCAGGATGGGATTAACTGTCCAAGGGGATCCTGATGGCAAACATTAGAGCCACGTGAACAGTTTTAAAACTACCATCTACAAAATAGCCCCACAAACTTTCAACACTAACGGTTTCCAATCATCTTGAAAGTGTTGGAAGAACTTTTGTAGAAGTAGTGTCACTTGAGATTTTTTTCCCCTGTGACTTAGTGAGCAAAAGAAGTAGAATTTTGTTTGACTAAATCCTATTTCAGTAGCGGTAGATCAATTATCCAAAAGATAGTTAGGCTGAAAAAAAATGTTGTATAATAATACATTTTTAATTTAATTTGGATGACCTGTCTATTTAAAGATTCTTGATTTGATTCTTAATTTAATAAATATTTTTGACCAAACCATCTCATCTTAGGCAATTTTACTTTCTCAAATGATAATTAACCTTTCAATTTAATGTTAACATTAAAGATAAAGATAAAGATAAACTTTATTGATCCCCCGTGGGGGAAATTTGTGCATTACAGCAGCTCCAGAAAACAGGGGACGGGAATTTAATTATTAAAAATAAAAATAGAAGTTAAAAATCAAATCAAACATATTAGAAGCCATCCCACATCATGCATGACTTAAATAGCAGTTTTGTAAATGTGTTAGAATAAAGTAAAGTGTATCCCAAATCCTGCCTTCACTTGAAGCCTACTGACATCATTGTATCCCAACCCTAATGAAACCAAGTCTTGTGTACTGTTTGCTTGTTTCGCTTATGGCATGCCTCAGGGATTAATGTTGGGCCCGTTACTTTTCTCGGTATGATTTTGCAACTTTTTCAGGTCAATATGAATAAGTAATAATATGTCCCATTACAATCCATTAATTCTAATAGTCACTATTCATTCAGTCTAATGGTCTGCAATCTTGCACAACACACATTATACATAACATTAACCCATCCGCAAGTAAGTTATGAGTTTTAATGCTGGGCCTCTAACCACTTGAAGAAGGAATGCTCGGCCATATTCTTTCAATTTGATTCAATTTTTAAAATGTAGTCCTTTTACTTAGATTAATGCAAAATGTGTCAATGTCTTTTTCAATTTTTTCTTGCCCACAGACTTTGTACCAATGAATAGTGTTACAGACTGTGCAGATGCTAAGAAACTAACTTTGCATATCTTAATCTTAGAAATGATCTAGTCTCTGGTAGCCCTTTAATGGGGATTTCAATTATGTGTTAGCATCTAGTTAACGGACTAAGGTGTAAATCCCGAGAATAATGCACCAGCAACCTCTGCACATGCTCATGTGTTAGTTGCAGCAATAATGACCCAATGATCCCATTTTTCTTTTCCTCCAGTTAGAGCACCAGAGAAGCCCCAGGGAACTACAGAAGTCAGTGGAGCCACAAGCAGATGGCTTCAATCAGACACTAGGGCATGGAGATGGGACCCTCGAAGTCCTGCAGAGCGCTCATGGGTGATAATGACCCTCGACTCTTTGTGTAGTAGAGTGTGTCGGCAAATGGGTAAACTAGGGAGGGGATGGGAGAGGGAGCCAGGAGTGCTGAACCATTGAGGAAATGAGCTTGGGTGATGGGGAACCAGGGAGCGGTCAATGTGGCCTTGATCCCGGCTCTTGCAAAACTAACCCCAGGGTCTCCAATCACTCCCACCACCCCTGGGTCCCATTAATCACCACACGGAGGCACTGATCTTAACATTTCCCTTCAAGAGCGGTTCATTCCCTTGTTTCCCTCTTTTTCCTCCACAGCTTTCATCTGCAGAATCAGCCAAGTTTTTCCCTCTGCCGCCGTGTCTCTCTCATCTCTGAGCGTGTGTGCGAACACAGGTGTGTTTGTGTCTACCCCATGAAGAGAGGGCTCAGTTCATATTTGTAAGTGAATGCATAACACGACGAGAAGAACAAAAGCATGCTTGGAGGATAGTGGCTTTTGATAATCTTGGAGTGTGATAAAAAAAATGCATTAGCCCAAAGTCTCTAAGGGGCTAATTGAGCCTAAACCCCTCAGCACAGGTTCCACAGAAGCCACTGACCGCTTTCTTGGCTTTATTCAAAAGCAAATGGGTTGAAAAAAAAAGGGCCTTTGTAAAGCTGGAGTCTGAACAAATAAGCCTTAAAAGAGGACAGGGAAGTGTTTACTTTATCAGGTTTTCTTCACACTTCTTACATCTAACCCTGTGAAAGCTAAAATAACTTTGTACTTTCATTCTGCTGGAAAAGAGGCAGTAACATAATGCACATGGCGAGATAAACATGAGCCTCTGGGCTGTTCTTTAACTACTGGGGATGCATTTTTATATCAGGACAATCTCTCTTTTGTAAATTGTTTTCAGAAGAAATCAATAGATGTTCCTCTCCCTGGGCTCTTAAATGACATCAAATGGCACATTTAATGAGTACAACATAGAGCAAGCGAATTCAAACTGTTGTACCTGCTTCAAATATAAACACACATTTGGAGAACTTCCAGGCTTGTTCCACATAATGCTGGAGGTTTCCCAGAGAATTCAGAGGAAAAAAAAAAGGAGCTTAGAACTCATTAACTAAACTTAATTTCCTCTCTTCGTTTTGTTTCAATATATGAATGTGTTCTCTTAGTCCAATTTAGGCACAAATACGCTGCATTCAAAACAATTTTTATGGTAACCCAGTCTTGGTTATTTTCCCCCGGAGTCATTTTGTAAGATCAGACATCCTGCTTTTCAAACGATGCATTTTCCATTTCTGAATGATTGCATTTGCAGGCCGCAGCTCTGCTTCTCAATGACTAAATTAAGTGTGTCTGAGGGGGGATTTTTGCAATTTATTTTTTTAACAAGTCATGCATTTGATATGGAGATCATCCCCCCCTGTGGACCAGAGCATGAGAGCTAATATGGTCAGAATCAGCCAGTATGAGCTTATGGACGTAGAGGAGTGAGAAAGTGCAGGTAAACTATGAATTGCAGAGCCTACCTGTCCGGCATATCATTCCACTGTGTCTCTCTCTCTCCATGATTTCTGACTCTATCCACTGTACTATCTCTATATAAGGGCGTAAAGAACCCAAAAGTAAATCTCTAAAAAAAAAAAAAAAAAAAAAAAAAGAATTGCAAGATTGCATGATTTGGGCCAACTTGGCCCCCCCAAGGGAGGGGGCGCTGCATATCAACACTAAATTGTCACTTCCTCTAGGATGATAATGCCCCTAACCATAGTGTCACTAAGGTTTGAGTATGACAATGATGGGAATCACACAGAAGCCCTCAGCAGAAATGCATTTATACATCAGATTTACTGTTTACCTGTGATAAAGAGGAATTTCCATTTCTTTTCTCCAGATATCAACGTGTTTACCTTGTGTCCCCAGAGTTGTATAAGCTCCAAACACACGTAGAAATAGGCTTAACTTACCACAATAGTGTGGACAATGCAGCATGGCATTTGGTGGTCTAGTTTCCAGCCTATTGTTTAGTTTTCTAGAGCACCAGAAAAACATGCCATTGTTACAAGAACACAAGCTTTGTTATGTCGAGATAGTAAGATAAATTAATCCGTTATAAAAGGGGAAAAATCTGCTTTGTTGGCCCTCATGAAGAGAAAAGTAAATCAAGATCTCGAGAAATACATGAATTAGAGTTATCATAGGAAAACCAATGTTATTCTCTCAAGATAACAAGGTGGATGAGTAAGGATCTTGAGAAAACAACTGTTGAATACTTCAGTAGCCTAGATAAAATGTATGGATGTGTGTCCTCTTAGGGCTTCCGTAGATATTTTTTGAGAATGGCGTTCTCTTTCCACGAGAGTTTAAACTCTGAAACTGTTCTGACAACACATAATGGAAAACAGTTCCAGTATATTTTATATTGACTTTTCCTTTTAATTTGTCACCCACTATATGCTGAGATATCCTCATTCTGAGGTGCTATGTTTGTGTAAAGCTCCAAAAAAACTTTGCAATAAAATTCCCATAATGCAATTCCATACTTTGTCTCATGAAACCCCTCTCATTCCTGGTAAACACACATGTCCCACTTTGTCACAAAGCCATGATGACACCGTGATGAAGTGCCCCAGAAGCAGAGAAATCAACAGTTTTCACAGTTTAAACTTAGAACATGATAAGTTATTCTGTGTTTTTTTATAAAGAGAAATCAGCAGTGTGCCCCTTTTAGTGAGTTTTACATGATGTTAAAATAATCTTTGTTACTTCTGGGGTTATTGATGCTTTTTTTTTTAAATCCTGGAGGAACAAAAATGTCTTTTTGCGTCATTTGCGTCTTGCTCCAGCCTTGTGTAATTTTTTTCTTTCTTCACTTTATTACTGTTAAGTTCTGAGGCGTCTTGTTTTATCATCAAGACTTCTATCCCAGACCCCATTCTTTGTGAGGCAGAGACCCAGCATCATGTGAGGATCTGAGAGCACAGCGGGCGCCGGCTCTTAAGATGCGGGGCGTTCGCAGCTCAGTCGTTTGCAGAGTAAAAGAATGCAGCAGAGACTTTGAGGTGAAAAAAAAAACAAGAGAGAGGAGGAGGAGATGAGATAAAAATTAAACATTCATGATCACCCTGAGGAAAATGAACCGTTACCAAGAGGGTAAAATAAACTGAAATCAATGAAATAGAACAAATATACAGTAGGAAGAAGTCATGAGGGGATAGTTTCTTCATAATGAGCTGAAAATCTAAATGTTTCATTAGTTATCACAAATCCATTTATTTTATTTAGTTTGCACAAAGACTTCCTGGAAAGAGCTGTGTAATCTTTTATTTTGAAAATCTTTAAGAGACAATACTAAGTATATTATGAATAAAGAATCACATGAATCATTAATTCTACATGCAGCTTTGATCTCGATACTACTATATTCCTTCAAAAGGTCCTTAAAATCCAACTGACTAAACACATTTCAAGAATTATTTGCTTCTTTATATTTAAAAACTCAGGATTCACTTTCGCTGCATTTCATCTTTTTACTTTTTTGTTAAATAAACTTTTTGGTCAACAGATTGTGGAGAAATAGAGAATATGTCCTTCACAATTTCTCCCAGCTCAGAATGACATCTTCAGATGTCTTGTTTTGTCAGAGTAAATGTCTAAAAATCAAATTAAATTTAATCTTGTAAAAAAAAAAAAAAAACACAGCAGAGCCTCAGAATAGAGAGGCTAGAAGCATCAGTCCATTTATTGATTATTACTGAGGCCCTTAAGGGACTGAAAAAGAAAAGCTTGTGGTGCGCACCAAGAAACTAACCCTTGCTCACAAGAACATTTCTTGTGCTTAACAGAAAGTTTGTGGGGTGCAGGTAGCTGACCGGTTAGTGACATGTGCAGAGGCTTAGTCCTCAAGAGCAGGCAGCCCAGGTTTGAATCTGACCTGAGGCTCCTTTCCTGCATGCCATTCACCACTCTCTCTCTCTCCAGTTTTTTGACTCTATCCACTGTCCTATCTATAGAATAAAGGCATAACCCCTCCAGAGATGTAAATGCACCCAAATAAGTATCTCATGTTAATTAGAAAGTACTAAGTGTGCACACGAGATATTACTGCATGCTACAAGAACTTGTGTCCCTTTAGGGGCTCCGTAGATTATCAACATCATTTTTACATAGTCAAATTCATGACAACAAACTATTACACCATTATTAGAAACTGTTAGACTTTGCGCTCGTCATATACTTACATTAATCTTTGCAGCAAGATAAAATTATGAAAACATAAATGTCAAATTTAGATACTATGAATAGGTGATGTAGAAATGTGTAAATTCCAATCAACACTCCACGGCAAAAGTCACATTTGTGGCAAGTAATGCTTTTAGTTTTAATCTTCAACTTAAAGCTATAAACACATCTGGAGTTTTTCACTGAACACCAGAAAAACCTTTACAGAAATTCACTCTACACAATGTTTGATGTAGGAAATGCAGATTTGTGTTTGAGGGTTCAAGGTTATTCAAATGATCCCAAATGATACAAGACGCTTATGTTCAGGTAAGGGCAACATGCTCATATGTCGATATATGACGATGATGCAAGACCTCCTCGAGGACCTGAGACAAACAGATGACAGGATTTATATTTTCACTGATGTCATACACTACCTCACACACTCTCTCTCTCTCTCTCTGACACACACACAGAGAAAAAGCAAAGAGTGTATGTCACACTGTGACCAAGAGAGCAGTGACAGGAAGACTCAAGTGGGCTTAAGAGGCAAGAGAATGTCTGAAGTGTGAACAGGAGGAGAGGGCGAAGAGGGGAAGTGAAGAAGAAGAAAGTCAAGAAATACTGTTAAGCTGCGGTCAGGTCACGTGGGAATATCTGGAATGTATGAAAGCAACAACAAACGGAGTGTTTTAATGTGTTTGCATTGCTCTACTGTGGAGATGCCCACATCGTCTTTTTTACATTTCGGACCTGATTCAGATACATACTAACAACGATACTTTATCGATCATGATATTGTTATTGTTGTTATTGGTATAACGTGTGAGGTATGGCCTGGCGAGCAATTAATCGAAAATTAATCAGAAACGACATTTGGAACTTCTAACCGACGTAATCTTGCCCATGTCGATTATTTTGATTATTTTCAGGGCAGTCACATGACGACACGTCCAATCAGCGACATGGAAGCAATGTCCGTCGTTTGGACACATTTTGTCTTTAGGGAAGATGACACCGAACAAAAAGAAGTCAAATGTAAACACTGCAGAAAAACAAGAAATGCAAGTTCTTTATTTTCTGCTGTTTTAGAGAAGTTCATTTCTACTTTCAAACTAAAATGTGTCGTTTTCATTTCAAGCGATGCTTTGATTTCAGTTTCAGCTGCATCCCCTGAGTTTTTTTTTTTTGTATTAGGATTTCATCTGTGTCCATCATTCACAAAGCTTTTATAACTATTTGCATAAAAAGGACCTGGTCACAAAAGCAATTTCATGGGCTCGAGGGGGGCTGTGAGCTGAGCTGCTGCTTACTTTAATATTAATAACATAATAACTGTTATTGATGGCTGGAGAAATGTGCTAATTTTAATGAATTCTGAACATTTAATATGCTAAATGATCTTTTACTAAACACATAATTTACGTGATTGTTGTTCGGCAGATGTTGATTTTTTTGGTTTAACTTGGTTTTCTTTCTGTCAGCAGCAAAACAGGACTTTCATGAGTCAGGAAAAAAGGCTACAAATCCCTGCATCTCCTTTCGATTAGAAAAATGTATTTCAAATTAATTTCTGTCACTTGACTAATCTTGTTGGTGAACTCAAGCAGAAGGTTGGAGGGAGTAATTTGCAGAACCTGAAAGCTGAAATAAAATGTTTAGAAGGTAAGAAGCTGCTGTTTATAATGTCCTCTAAAAGAAGCATCAGTGTCTGTCTCTGATCATTTTTCAAATACCTTCCCAGGAGCGTAAAGTGCCCCAAGTGGAGGAGAGGTGTCTTTGCCAATGTCTTATCATCACTGCGGCATTCTGTTCACTCACGAGTGCTAATTAGTCATACCTGAAGTGGAAGGTGGGAAAAAAACAACAGCAGCCACATGAGGATGCAGGTGTTTGCTTCACAGGGTTATTTTGCATTTGCATTGCTGTCAATTTAAACTGCAATTCGAAAGCAGCAAACACCGTGTCTCATCCGACGTGGGAAGGGATGGAGGAACTGCGAAGAGGAGAAGCGGTCTCAGATGATTCAGCCCCCCTCTTGCGCCTCCAAAATGTCTCTAATTATCTCCATTTACCCCCCACCAACTTCTGCACACCAAGAACAGCCCTCCTCTCCTTAGACCCCCCACGGTGCAAGATTTTATCCCAACCCCGCCCTCCTCCATCTCCGCTGTGAACCACTGCGTCTAGATGACACCGACCCCCTTTTTTCCTCCCTCGGGTTTTCGCACCTCGCAGCTCATCAGAACGGAAATAAGAGTTGGAAGAAGAAAAAACAAAAACAGGAAAAGAGAGGAGCAGGCATGAGCTGTGATGTCTGAAAGAGTGATGAAACCTGAGATGTTTTTCATGCAACGACGTGTCACATCTTTGTGTACAAAAGGTAATTTACTCTGAATGGAGGAGCGTGCGCGGAGATTTAGGGGGTATGCAATTTCACCAGGTAGGTGAAATGACTCAGGGGGGAGGCAATGGGCCTTTTGATGTACTCAGCCTTGACGTTTATGGAGAGCAATTTAAAAACGCATGCATTTATTCAAACACAGACAGATGGATATCACACACACACGCAAACCAAAGTGTGGAAACGCATCCACAAGGGGTGAGAACACACACTGTGGGGTGGCACATATGCACAAGTCGTCACCCAAACAAGAGTTTGCATACGCCTTAACTTTCATTACCGAGATGTGAAGATACTCAGCAGCTGGTACACACACTCGCACATAGAAATACGATAATCCACGGTTTCGTCATGCATATGTTTCGTTTTGCACAGAAAAATGATCCTACAGAGCGTTGCAGCTTGAAATCCCAGGTGGACGATCAAACTGTGTTATCAGAATATGTTTTTAAAAAGGGTTTCTAAACGAGGCAAACAACCCATAGCTCCAGTTATTGTGTCATTTTATTTCCAGACTAATAGCAGAAAGGCGAGGAGGGAAAAGAGCAGCCTCTGTTCAAACATTTGTGGAGCTCAATAAAGCCGATGCGAGACAAATCAAGGTGGGCTTAGATTGCTCACAGCGGGTTCATTAAGGTAACAATGCTGCTTTCTGAAAACTCCAAAAAACTGGGTTTCCTTTTTTTCCTGGGGAAAATACGCTTTCACAGAGAAGTGAGTTTTAGGATTTGTTTGAAAGCAAAAGAACTGTGTTGTTCTCCTGGGCAGCCATGAAGCACACAGAGATTAAAGGATCATTCATGTGTATTAAACCGCTCCTTTTTATACCATGACTACATCATAATGTGAAAAAAGGGTTTTTATTGGCAAGTTACGTCTGTGTCTCAAGTCTTTGTTATCAGTTGATTTAAAGCAACAGGTCTTAAGGGCGAGACCCCTAATTCCAGACCAACATAAGTCCCCCCTTGTCAAGTGACAAAGTCAAGATGGCTGTGGCTCAGTGTGTTGAGTCGGGCATCTCTCAACTGGAAGGTTGGGGGTTCGATCCACAGCTCCTGAAGCCACAAGTCCGATGAGTCTTTAGGCAAGACACAAAGTTTCTCCTGCTGGCGGCATATGAATGTGATCAGTTAATTCTGATGGTCACTTTACATAGCAGCCTCTGCCGTCAGTGTGTGAATGTGTGGGTGTGACATGCGGTGTATAAAAGTAGTCACCAGACCAGAAAGAGCTATACAAGCTCAAGTCCATTTACCATTTATGATTTACAACAAGGTGAGGACAGGTCAATTCTGAGTGAAATAACCAAGTCACCACTTGCGGTTCCCCCGGTCCCAAGTCTGGGTTACCATATGTCGCTATTAGGTCCCAATCCAAAGACCATGACCCTTGTTGAGCCAGAAGTCAGACCAATAAGTCCAGTATAAACATCTGCAAATTCCACTTTAAGTGCCAAATAGAGACACGTAATCCAGTCAAAAAAAAGTCAAAAATATTACCCAACACTACCCCCCAAGAAAATCCATTTCTTTTAGACCTTTTTCTTGATGGTGTGATAATTTCAGGAAATATGTTGTTTATTACTTTAAGGTAACATACAATATACACCTAACTGGCCCATCCAACATGATAAGAGCATCAGGTGTCAATTATCAAGAAAAGTACTGTGTTAATTAACAAAAGTTTTATAAGATTTTTGGGATCAGAAAGGTTATTCGATCATTCTTAGTAAATAAACCGAAACATAAGAAAGGGCATGAGTCCTTGAAGTTGGCAAAATCTCAAGTGGCAATGCAACAAAAAAAAAACATAAAATGTATGGCCAGATTATTTAAGATTCCTTTGTTTTCTCCTCTTCCAAAAAATACAATTCTGCATCTTTTTCCGGTTGACTTTTTTTCTGTTTTTTCTTTAGCAATGTTCTTTTGTTTCAGAGCAACTCTTTGAATTGCAACCCCAATCATCAGAACAAACAAAAACCTTCCAGGAGAAAGCCTATTTTTGTCATGTGTTAACAAAACGAGGAAAAGAAAAAGAAATCAAACCTCAGTTAGAGCTGATACTTCAAAGTTTAACCACATGGTGTGTGTATGGTTTAGTAAGCTTTTTAGAAATGAGCCGGTGACTTAAAGTAATTAAGTCCAATTATGAAAGCCCTGCATGCTTTGTAGCCTCAAACAATGAAAGTGGTTCAGGCATGGAAAGCAGTTTAACTCCTGAGTTAGCCAGACAGGTTGACAATAGCAGACGGAGACGGGAGTCCCAGGCAGCTGAAGATTTGAAAAACAAATGACAGCTAGAGTCTCCATTGCAGTTTGTCGTAGCATTTCCTTCCAGCAGAGCCATCTGTGCCTTTTCTTTCCCATCCACACTTCAGAGTTTACTGTAATTGCTGCCTCAAAAGTTTGGCCTCTCGGTTAAAAAAAAAAAAAAGGAAAAGAAAACCCAAGTGCCATGGAGGAAGAACATGATACTTGGTTTGCCCAAGCAATCGAGACATCGTCTCTATGTGGAGAAAGTTTGCCAAATCGTCAAATTGAGTCCAGAGAAAGTAATCCCAAATACTTGCCCTATCTCACTTCTGAGGCCACCTAAAAAATCGTAAGTGGTTTGTCTCAAATCCCTGCGCTTCATAAAATATTCACCTGTTACTGTCGACAAGGTGGCTGGGCACTGCGAGGTTATTTAAGGGCAAGGTAAGAGACGCCCCCCCTGAGGCCCCGCAGGTGCACAAAGTCTCACGGCCTCAATTAATCTCTGTCAGCCCTTCGGTCAATGTGACCTATACCTGTCCCTCCTCATGATGGGGTTTAATGGGAGTAGGTGGCTTTGACTTGGCCGCCATCATCCACTCAATTTATGGATATCCTATAGGAGCCGCTGTGCTGAGCCTGAAGGTGGGGCGAAGTATTGATTTAGTGTTCGGAGATGCAGGCATTAAATCAGACTTTCACAGAGTTAGTTTCGAAGTCTATTACTCCCCGCATTTTGTGTGTAGCCTCCACTGAGGATGAGAAGGCGAGCCGAAATGATGTTTGAAATAATTCAATAACCTGGCGTCTCCTTCTCTTCATCTCACTGCGTCTCAAAGCAGTCACGTACACTCGCATCTGTGCAGCGCTGGCTGCCCGCTGTCATTAGAGAGGCCTGCTTAGAACACAAATAAACAAGATCAAAGAATGAGGTCAATGAATTAAGTGAAGCCCCTGTCATGACTACATCGTCTAATGCCGTCTGAAGACATTTGGCTCAGGCCATGCCTGAACAAAAACAAGCCACTCCGCCCCCTCATATATTAATACACACCGGGGCTTTACAGTACACAGTGTGGATAGTCAAGTAATGAATGTGTTTTCTTTGTGTGCGTGGAAGGCATACTGTATCTGTTATCTAATGCAGACATAAGATGCCCTAGAGGACCTCGATGGAAATTCTGTGAAGCAGATACAGAGGACGTTTCTCCCCGTAATGATGTACCCCAGTGCCGAGCACAAGACCATGTCCTTTCTTCAGATGGAGCTACAACACGCAGTAGAATTAAACCAGGGTTGTCACTTGAAGGAAGCTTTGGACACCATCAAATCCCACTAATGGCCCGCCTGTGGAAAAGGCCATGAGGCAGGCAGCATAACGAGGGCAGAAAAAAAAAAAAGAGATAAATAAGAAATGGGAGCAACATGTACTGCATCATTATCTCTGGGTCTCGCTCTCTCCTGCTGCCTTGCTCGAGGTCGCACCCTCGGCTGCACGGTTGCTGCTGTGCCACCCCGCAGACGCAGAGAGCCTCATAACCGGGGCAGTGCCGGCTAACACTTCACCTCGTGTTAGCATCACAGTAAGATTCAAGGAAAAGGTTGAAATGCTTGTCGCACGGACATCATCAATGCTTCGTCCTGGAGTAATGTCACAGACTGTGGGACTTTTTTTTTTTATGATTATGCATGGGCTTGTTTGCCAGCGCTTTTTGTAGGTGTTAAGAAAAAGAGAGGGAGAGTAGAAGGAGCTAGAGTTGCAGGGACGTGCAGGTTTTATAAAGCAGACAGTGGATTCTGTCTCTGTGTGTTTTCTAATCCACTTATGTTTGCACCCTTAGGCTATCACAGAGAGAAGTTCCAGAAGAGAGCATTGCATTAGGCTAACCTGCCAGCTAATGCTTTATTCAGGCAGAGAGCCCCAACACAACAAATAAGTAAGTCAACTCCGAGAGATGAAACGCATAAATACATGAGAACCAAATAGTGAGCTCTAAAAGAGATTACGCTCTTTGTTCGCTATCTTGAAATCCTACAGCTCCTGAGATGACGGAGGTGGATTCACATCCAGTGAGGGTTCTGAAAAGTAGAAAAGTAAATGAACTACCTCTTAACCGTTCACCCCGGCCAGATTCCTCAAAAGGGTAAACAGATTCATGGATAAATGAGCAAACACACACGCGACTCACATTTGCACCTTAGTGTGAGAGGTGATTTATGACATCCCTGATGCCAGTGACACCGGCCATGCAGCCCATTAGGAGATGGACAGCATCTTTTCAGTCCTGATTTAGCAGAGAATAATTCATTGCCAACTCAACGGACATGGGTGTCACCTTCGGGAAAAGCCAGATTTTTTTTTCGCATTAGGCAGGAGTGTTTGTATCTTGTAATCTTCCTGCTGGACACAACTTGCACCTGGCTAGAACCAAGAGTATTTGCACACACAGAGAAAGAGTCCTTAAAAGACATGTTTGGAGCTGAGGTGTGCATTGCTAGCATACGGTTGATATCACTATCATATTTAGTGATATTGATACCATTACAATCCGTGTCATTACTGTATTTCTACCACTATTGGTACTTTTCTATTATATGGGGGACAGCCGAGACAGTGTATTTTTTACAGAACTTAACTTTTAAGTGGGAAAACAAATAGATTTAGTCTCCCAACAACTGCATTTACATTTCTTTTGAAAACCAAAATTTCAAACTTTTCAAACGTTTTCTTGAGGTTACATTGGAAAAAATGTGTAATTATTTAACTCAGGATAAGCAAAATAAGCAGTATAGATGATGGATGGATGGATGGTGGATGAATTACATTTCACTTCCTCTTTATATTTTGTTACTTTCTTTAAATGTAGCCATACTTTAGACCTCTTGGCCCGTTCAGCCTTCCCTGCAGACGACTGACCACCAGAATTCTTCTTGTGTATTTTAAATACCTGTTGGCTGGCAATTAAATAGTACACAATAACGTTATCAAATAATGAATGGATGTTTTTGATTTCATTTAAATGGCGTGTCTTGACTCAAGCAATATATTTTAGGACATATGAGACTTCATTGCAGTATATATATACAAGAGCTCTAATGTTACTGATTTTAGGGTTTTAAAAATACAGCTTAATAGAGCCGGGTTATTCCCCCCCCCCCCCACTCCCTATTCATGCAGCTCGATCTGCAAGGGTGCCCAGGTCAAGGTCATCTAACAGTGGACAAGGACAGCTGCCGTATTCGAATTATGAAGTTACAATCCACTTTAGTGTGGAAGTGGTATCTTTCATCTGCAGGTCAGAAGGTCTTTCCCCCGTTGGCAACCTGGAAGTAATCTCAGTCATTTTCCCCCAGGTGAACACTATCAGATGCACCTGTCATTGAAGAATGGGAGTGAGAGTGGGGACTCATGGAGCTAAGAGGAGCTCAGACCGGCGATAGGGATGTAAAGCTTTTTCAGACCCTCCGGCTAGATTCTCTAGTAGGGCTGAAGTGGATTTCTGAGGAGAATTAGGGCCTCTTAATCTCTTTTGTCACTGTTCCGCAGAACTCAGCCAGGAAACAATGGCTATTTAAGAATTGAAAGGGACTGATTTTCCACATTAAATTCAATAATGGCAATCCGTGGTTTAATTACTTTGCGTCTTCAATAACAGGAAAAAAAAATGAGCCAGTGTCTGAGTTGGCCAAGTCCCATGAGACGCGGAAAGTTCTGCAGAGTATTATGAAATTGCTCATGAAATTGAAATTCTAAATGTTAGTCCATAAATTCCTTTATCTAACATTTGTATTACATGGCCACGGCTCCCCGACTCTTCCCACATGAGAAGAGTGCACAACACTTTGGCACCAAATCTCATCTTTTCTCATTGTTACAACACCAACTCCCAATTCATAACCATTCCCGCAATCTCCTGTTACGGGTTTGCAGATGCTGTGTCTCAGCAGTGATTAGCATGTAATACTCGGCGGGTGTCTTGGAGACGGACCAAGCTGCAACCCATCGGGAATGAATGGATGCGATCTCCGGTAATCCTGGATCATCCGGGCCCTGATTGAGGTAAGAGCTCGTGCGTCTCAGTGCATCTCCCATCCTGTTTAGCTACCCAGACACATTAATGCCAGCCATGCATGGGAAACAATCTGTGCCCGTGGACAAAATCCTCACCAGAAGCTGTGTAAATAAGTCAGCACAGCTCAGAGGGGGCTGATGATTGCAGAGTCACATACCAAATGTGAGAGATGCATATTTGGCGTTCATGAATCTTTTGAGATCGGCTACTGTAGCTTTGCAATAAAGAGCCACTGGGTCGCTAAATATGCATGAGTGAGAACACTTTTTCTAAATGATCCAACTTTAATGCAAACATCTGTGTGTATATGTGGGTTTTTTTTTATGTGGGAATACATTCTTGGCTGAGTGAATGTGGAGGGAGTATTTTTCCCACTCTGTCAGCACTCTGCTTTGACAGAGCTGTAAGTGAAAGGACAGGGCAATATTACTGGCTGTTTGTTTGGCGCATTTCCCCCTGTCCCTCTGTCACTCGCGCTCAGCATCAGAGCGCCTGACTGAGACGCTCTGACGGCTCCTCTGTCACATCAGCAGCGTGGCGGGAAGGCTGACTGATGGCCAGGACAGACAAGAGGTGCGGGCTGCTGACTGGGAAGCGGTGAAGCACAAAAACATGTGTGTCTTAGTGAGGATTAGAAAGCCAAGGGGGAGGAAAAAAAAAAAAGGAAATGTGTGCGTGCAGGAAGGGGCAGAGTGAGAGTGTAAATGTGCGTGCATGCATGCGAGGGAGGAAAAAAGGGATGCCTTCAGCTATTTCTGTCTGTGCTGCTTCTGCGGCTTGTAGTTCTGAGGCGGCATGCTGCTTGGAACATGCTGAAGCTTCAGTCAAGAATACAAACAAACAAAAAAAAAATCATGTCTGTGACATGAGAGACGCCTGAGTTGAGGGTGGTCATCCAGGCTAAAAGCTGCCGATCAATTAGCAACAACACGCTTTTAATGAGCAGCTGATCTTTGAGGGAAGCTGCAAGCGGAGGGCTCTGCGTGGGAACCAGCGTCGCTACCAGCCGTCTCTGGTTTCATGTGTTATTCATACAGACAGGGCAACTGGCACTGCAGGGTTGCCAAGTTTGTGTCTGTGAAAAAAAATGTTTTCGAAAACTTAAATCCACTGTATACGTTTGGCTTTGAAGCTGCATTAGGGGCACTTACTTGCATCGATTTCTATTGGCAGACAGGAAAACCTGAGACAGTATACTAAAATAGCTTATATACACTGTAGACAAAAGACAATACATGTGATGTTTATAGGTAATGTCACCATGCAAAAACACTTTTGATAAATACTGTAATAAAAAGACGCTTTGTCACTGTCTTTCTCTGGCCTGAGAACAAGGCGGTTTAGCTTCCAAAGCTGAAACTCACTCATTGCACCATCCATCAGGGAGCTGAAAATGCCAGTAGCTTGGGGAGCGGATGGGGCGGACCGGGGGCGAGACTGTTCCACAACAGAGGGTGGGACTGAAGGTGAGTCAGACATCTATGTACCTGGATCAGTACCCTTAGAACCATTCCAATAAATTGGAATCGCTGTGATCGTTTTCAGGTAGTTTCATAATTGTTTGGTTCATCCTGTCTTTTGTTGTGTGTATTTTCTTCGACTGATGAAAAAGACGAGCTTAACATGCAAGAGATCAAAACGTTACTGTAACTCCATTAACATCAGTGGGTTTAATTGGAGTTTTATTGTTTCTCTATATCTCTGCGGGGTTTTCTCCGGGTGCCGTGTTCTCTCAGTCAGTAGGATGAATTGCAGACTCTAAACTGATCAGAGGACAGAAATTGGTTTCATGCATCGGCACAGTGACTCGTCTCCCAAATGAATGCCAATAAAAAGTGGAAAACATTTTCTCCTTATTTTCTAACAAATTGTACTTTTAAACCCATCTTTGATTTTAAATTCATTCACAGTGAAGATGTGTACGGTAGCCCAAAGCGGACAAACGTCCATATATTATATTTCACTGAGTTTTCCTGTGATCGAGTTATTTCCAGTTTTTAGGTCTGACTTGACTTCTTTATGTCTTCATCTTCAGATACTAACGTGGATTTTCCCGTGTTAACGAGTGAAGTTCTCAAGATATTGAAAAGGTATAGCTTCTATGTAAAAACGTCGCCGCCTGAACACTGAGGTCTACTTTAGCTTTTTTTACACATCTGCATTTAAGCTGCTCCCTAGTGATCCAGTTCACAACACTGCTTTAGGAATGTTTATTCAATTGTTTTAAAAGTGGATGAAGTGCAGTTACATTATGGACTAATAGATTGTTTTAACATGTTTCAAAATAGATTCTTTAGGAGTTTCTGTATTTTGAAAGAGAGAGGAATAAGACATGAGGCTGCAGCAGAATCAAGAAATATACTTGACTTTAGAAAAGTCTTGGAACGAGTATATTCACATTTAACACAAGTTGAAACTAAAAGCACTGGGAAAGATTGTATCCCTCGTGTTGTGAAAGCTCAACTTATTGTTCTTGTTGAAATTCTGTAGTTCATAATTAATAACGTTCTTGAGTTTCCCAATGGATCATTTTCACACTAGATGTCTTCATCAGGGCTGTTTCTTACTGGATGCAGATAAACAGTCATTTGCACACCCTCAGTCTCATCGACCAGGACAGGAGAGCGTGAGCCCTGAGAATAACGGGCAGACAGCGCTCTTCGTCTTTGGCAGTAAGAGGAGAAATGAGAGTTAAGACACTCAAGAGACAAATTCTTCAAGTAGACGGATCGCTTCTACAAATACACCCGGGTCCCCTGTGGAGGAGCACATTCCTCCGAGAAGACGCTTCTCTAAAGATATTCCCTCCAATTTACCAGAACATCAGAGGGACGAGAGTGGAGAAAGGGAGGGGGGCAATAACCACCCTCATAAACCTGTCTTTACTTTAGAGTATTGACTAATCCCACTCAGTCCCTCCAAAGCAACAGGCCGTCCTCGCCGTCAGAGTCTTGGGATTTCTCTCAGCATGGGCAGCCTACTTAACCATACACGGCATCCCTCCAAACCCTTGAGAATGATTATAATTAGCGTCTATTGTATATGAGTCATTGAGAGAGTGGGTAATTTATTTTTGAAAGAGGGATGATATGCCAACTATCGCCCATGCAGCTCCTTTACCTCCATCCGCCTTTAATAGAAGTAATGATCATCGGTTTGTTAATGAAGCATCGATGATTGCTGGTGCATTTTTTTTAATCTATTTTGGAAGGTAAAAATAAAAAGCGACAGCTAGTGACAAAATACCAACAATTTTCTCATTTTCCTCTCGCCACTCAATAAAGTGAAGTCTGCGATCTGTCAGCGCAGGACTGTAATTATCATCCATTTCAACAAGCATCGAGAAACTTGGCACTATATAACATGACAACCATAGTGTGGCATTTGACAATGAATGCATTTTTCTAAATGTTTGATAATCAGTCTTATTCAGGGCTGAGGGTCTTTGGAATGGCCTTGATTACATTGGACAAAAGTGGATGTGATTGCAGAGCGATCTGCAGAGTCAAATTTTGGATTTAAAAGGAGAGCTGGATAGAGCATAGGACACGGGGTCCCATTTATTCCACTCAAAGCTGCTCACTTGCACGTACCTATATATAAGGAAAAGTTTGAACCAGCGCCTGTGGATGGCAGCTATGTAACGGCACTTGTGTTGAAGTACTCAAAATCAGGCATTGTCTGAAGACCGGTCTTGAGACCACTTTTTGAAAGTCTGGGTCTCTCATTTTTACTCCGTCTTGTCTCGGTGTCAGACTGGACAGACTCTGGATTTAAAATCAAGACCACCACTGAAAGGCTATTTTTCCACGACATTACTGTGATTAGAAGGAACACGCCCCTCTCTGAAAGAACAAAACACTTCAATTCATCTGTAGTTTGACTTTTATCCCCCCGGTTACAGCCGCAACCTTCCAGGTGCTACGATCTAACCCCCAATTCACACATACTCTGTGCGCGCCGCGGTCCATCAGCGCCACGGTTTTTGGTTTGTCTCTGTCTCGCCCTGCCTTGGTCGTGGTCTTGTCTCGGTCTCAGAGCGCTCTGGTCTCAGGTACTGTATGTCTTGGTCTTGGTTAGTGCGGTCTCGACTCTTGACTACAACACTAACATGCACTGTGGTTTATTTGAACCCTGCCTCTAAATTCCTGTGGCTCTAATAATGTTATTCAAAGGAAAATAACTGAAAAAAAAGTGAATTAACAAGTTAAGGGTATAATAATGTGAAAAGTGCCTTTTAAGTTCAGCGTTAAAGTGTACTGGGAAATTGTTTCATTTAGGATGCTGATTAATAGGGGAAGTGGGTTACTGATAAGCCGGCACTGGTTCGTTTTAGAGCAATTTAGCACCAATGACCATGTTGAATGAAGAGGTTCTTTCTTCAGTAAAAAAAACTTTATTTAGGAATCCTTATAATTGCTTTTGTCAACCAATCCTGACCAGTGCCTGCTCAGCTCAGATGCTCTTAGTTGTGTGCTGTCATTCTTCACTACAGGACTCACAGTTGACATGATGTGCATGGTGCATGACATAAAATGTCAAATACTTTACATGATGCATCAACCCTTAATTCGCGATACAACACTCTGCATTTGGTCAAATCATGTTGCTTAAAATGAAAGGTGAAATACTATTTTGGTGCACTACCATCTCCTGTACAATATTATATATGGTGACTTTTTCCTGTGCAATATATCTGTGTGCAATACTGATACTAGGCTGGATGACTTTGTCTTCATTAAAACATTGTGTGCAATACTCCAGGCTATGTCTACTCTGTTAAACATTGCACATTGTGTGTATTTATATATGGTGTTCATATCTTATTCCCTGTGCTTTTGTGCAAAGCTCTTTTATTGCTTATTTCTATTTCTAAATTATTGGATATTCTATATATATATTTTTCTATATTTCCAACTGCTATATTGTGTGTAAGCACGACTGTAAGGACCAAATCTCACTTTGAGTTTAAAAAGTGTTTCTGATCCTGATATTGATGATGCATTAGATTTCACTGTGCAACTTTATTCTTGTTATGTTCAATAGTGTCCAGGTGATCTGTAAGAGGAGCAGGAGTACTTTTTTCTTTACTTTTATTTTTCTGGCAAAAAGAATAATGGCTTCCAACTTGCATCCATGTTTGATACTTGTAAAATAGAATAATGGTCTGTATCTAAAGATGCAGACAGTGTCTGATAGTGGTGACGTGTCGCTGTACTCTGCAGCCGCGGAGCCTTGCGTAGGTGAGAGCTCATGTCCACACATCATCAATCAGAAGGGAGTTGTGAATCTTCTTCACGTTCCCTTCAAGGTCATGCTGTACAGTCCTGGAAAAACTCTCCACTCCAGGACACAGTCCCAGAGTTAATCCATTCATCATCACTAACCCTGGAGCAGGCCGGCAGACAGGCCCACTCAGCCGTTCCCCACAGAAAAAGCCCCAAAGTCGCATCGGGTCTACCTTCAAGACGGACTTTTGGTTCACACTGTGCTGCTTGGAGGGCATCACTTTTTGGAAGGATGCCCCAGAAACTTTGCTGAGCTCATCCCCAAGTCGAAAGGGTGCATCTTTAACTGCGACACACAAACCGCTTCCTGTCTCCCACACCTGGTTTACAGAAATGAAGGGTCTCCCAGGAGTGTTTCCAAGTCTTGAAAGAAGGCCGAGACGGCAGAGGGCCAGGATAATAAATAGATTGTGCTCTCCTCCTCTCTCCCTCCCTGTTTGCTAGAGATAGTCAACATGGATATTTTCCACATGGGGGAATGATGAAGTCCCAGTTTTAAAGTGAACTTATTTGACTTTGCATTAAGTGTAGCGGCACAATAAGGATGACAAATCCAAAGCGATTCCTGTGCTATCTTGGCAAACGAGCATTTCTCGCCAGGACGTAATGGTCTCTGAAATGAGCCTCGTGCCGTATCGCACATTAATGAGATGCCTCTCTATGTGTGTTTGTTCTGATAAACATGGTCCCAGAGATGGAGCTGCACCGCAGGGGCCATGCAGCTGCAGACAGTGTCTCTGCTGTGTTCAAACAGTGGACAACAGTCTCTCTATCCTTCACACAGTCACTAAGTAGCCCTCTCATCTTCTTCCTCTCCTAATCGGCCTCTCTTCTCTTACCATTCAGTAGATGAGGACAGATAAATAGTTACTGAGTCATTGGAAACTCTATACGCTGTTATTTCTTCCTCTATCTTGTACTGTTGCCAGCTCTTTGTTCGTACAGTTCATTCTGCAGCAATCTCTGTCTTCCCATTCTTGCGCTTCAGTCTCCTGTAGACTCTGATAATGAGAGTGTACGGTTTTGCTTCCCTGCTCTCGTTTTCTCTCTGAGTAGCATACTGCTTTGCCGTTGCGATAGGGGGTTTAAATCCTCCAGCGCAACCCGCCGGCACCGCTGCAGCTACCCACTGGGCCGGAATAAATCCAGGAGCCTCCAGTCTCGCCTCTGAATGGGCCCACGCCCCTGACAGAGCGCCCAGAACAAACCTCCCCTATGCATCAATCCAGCAGCAATGAACCCAAAAGGCCTTCCTCTGGGAGGTTTAGACTCCCTCCCTCCCTCGCCTTCACAAAGGATGATTTCAGCTGCCTAATCAAGTAGAAAAAAAACTTGTGCCCTCCTCCCAGTTCCTGCTCCACCACATCCTCTCCTCCCCATCCTCCTCGCGCTCCACAACGCACATTTCCCATGTGAGTGATTTTGTTTTTCAGAACATGAGGAGATGAGGGCCATTGCTTAAAAAAAAATATATATATAGAATAATAATTTTCTCCCAAGCATATTGGAAATGTCAACATCATTAAGACCAACTGTCAAATTAAGTGACAGTGAAAGGGCCCCTACCTACCTAATCATTATCATTTGATAATCATTATGACCTCACGCCAACTCCTTAAAAAATCTGCTTGTTTTTCCCGCCGAGCTCCACAGGCTTACACCCCTGCCTGAGTCTGTGAGTACTCAAACACCTGAGGTAACGATCTCAGTGACAGAATCAGGCAATTACTGGACATTTTTATTCATACCCGTGGGCTAGGTCAGCACTCACACACCCACATGCTTACACAGTCCTTTTTCACCCCCCCCCCCCCCCTTTCCTAACTACAGAGTCTGGACCAGCGAGAAGCCCTGGTGCCCTCTGGCGAACCTTGCTGACAAAATCCCCCCGGAGCCAACGGGTCTTATCTTGCACCAGAAAAAGTTAAGAGGTCGAACCGAGTCAGGGGTCCAGGTGTCCATAGAGCTGCATAACATTAGCTTCAGAGTCATGCATGTCTTGAAACAACTCCTGCTCAAAACATGCTCTGTTGAAGAGCTGGGTTCTCTGACGACAATGCAGCAGCCATACGTCTTCTTTGTAACTATCGATTCCAGGTTAGAACGGTTGTTTTGACCAGAGAAGGTATAGAAGAGAGCTGCGTAATCTGGAACACATTACAGAGACACATGTGCTTTCTTGTGACATGTCGTCATATTTTACACCACAGGTCAAACCTGCACATTAACACACTGATTGCAGAGGTTTCAAAGTAGCGGGATCGACTAGGGTTAAGTGTCTTGAGCAAGGACGCATCGGACATGTGGCTGCAGGAGCTGGGGATGAAACCCCAAACCGCCTGGTTGAGAGACGACCGACTCTACCACTGATCCACAGCTGCAGAGAGTTAATGTTCTTTTCTAGCCTTGTTACAAGTGTGACTTATGCTGGTAAGGCAAACATGGGCTTTCTTTTTCTCTATCAGAAATTATTTACAACAGAAGAAACATTTTATAACTTTCTCACACGACTGTAAGGCCAGTTTTGTTTCGGGGCATTCTTTCGTCTCTGCTTCAGTGAGCAGTCTAGTAAGCAACAATTCAAGCATGCCTCTGGCCCAATTAAGCACAAACAAATCAACTTAATTAAGAAGGAGTTCCACTTAGCTGAGTATTTACAGTAAACCAGCCAAAAACAAGCCGGCCATGCCTGAAAAACAAGATCCACTGACATGGTGGGAGACGTTTTTTTTTTTTTTTTGTTCCTAAGACGTCACCCATTTGGCAACACTCAGCCTTTTTTTAAGTGTTCTGCCAATGCTCGCTCTTCTTTTGCTCCACAGATTGACCCTATTGTACTGTAACCCATGTCCTGAGGATTCTATATTAAACATGGTCAACAGATGGGGTGCAAGACATGTCCAAGGTGGCAAGGCCATACTTTCACATCGTAGCCTAAGGGATGCCATCCAATTGTTTTTTGATCCCCAAAGTGAGGCCTTACATTTGGCATTCTTGCAGGCAACATCTTGGTGTTTTTTTTTTGTGTTTGTCCTGTCACTCATTTGCACAACAAAAGTGAATTGAAGAGGATGCCACTGTGCTTCGGCTGTAAAAATAAACTCCATTTAGAGATCAACATGTGTTTTTGTCGAAGCTCTTGTGTTTGGTTGCTACACTGATTCCACTCAAATTTAAAACAAACTGTTGTGATTGTTATTTGAAGAACAATTGTCTCATTTCTATTGTGCAAGAAAGAGAGGGTTGAGCCCTCCCTGGTTTAAAACAAGCTGAGCTTATGTTAGCTGCAGCTTTGCGTTCAGCTCCTTGGACATGTTGTATCCACTGAAGCAAGATGGCTTAATTCAGTGTGACCCGAATGATTCTCTTCTAGCACTGCAGTGTTGTTTAATGCCATCATCACATCATAAAAATGTCAGGACATCGGTTCTTAAACAGTAGTTACCAGTGGCAGCCAAAGTACCACCACGATGGCAGTAAAGAGCGGCTTAAGACTGTTTTGGAGCGACCCATAAAGAAATGATATCCAGTGAAACACGTTGGTTGTATTCCTGCCTTAAAAAAAGATGATCAGATCAGTGCACAAACAGGGTACTCGACGACCCCAGATCCCAAATTCGGGGCTGTTTTGGAAGCATCTCTGATACCAGTCTCAATGTGGAATCACTCTAGCCTGAGGCATACTCTGCTTTATTGTCTATTTTGTACTAAATAGTGCAACCATTTACAAAATGAGCATCATGCTGCATAAAAGAGGACTTGAAACCAGCAACTGAGACCTTAAAGTCATTCTGGAAATGTTTACTGAGGTACTAAAGGCCCATTGTCAAGGCCAAGTTGTTTAATACAAGCATATATCTGTTTGAAACCCTCTTTCTGAACATGAGCATTAATGCAGGATTTAGGGCACTTTCACATTAACTTCACTTCCAACACTAGAGGCTACACCCACCTCTCATATTCAGTGTAAGGTCAGTCTGTGGTGAATCAACCAGCCTCTCCTTCCTGTCGCTGAAGACACAGGAGTAAACAGCTGTCACTTTGGACAGGATCCCTAATCTGCGCCTCATATTAATTGCTCCCCCCCTCCCATAATGCACTCATGTGTACACAGAGTCAGGGCAGTGTCAACTGTTACTGTCCTTGGCTGCAGCCTCGACAACGAAGAAGTGACGGGCTCTATTAGCATAAAGTAAGCACGGCCGTAAATCACTTTCTGGAAAGTAAAGAACTCTCGTACTCCTCTGCAACTCCTCCGCTATTCTCGCTCTCGTGATTGGCAGGTTTAATTAACAACCGGCCTGGCAGAAAGTGGGTGACTGAGTTTGGCGAGTGGTATTGAGGGATAGGAGTGGAGAAGAGAGGGAGGGGGGGGGCGAGTAGAGATATGAAGACAATGCATAGCCTACTTTTGTGCGCATATAATTAGAGATGTCCGGGGCTCGCTACAGAGCCGTGTGGGCGTGGCAGCACGGATTCAGGCCGAAGCAATTTATGTGCAAACCGTCCCTTCGGAGTGACAATGACAAACATGTCACACATTGTTCTACATACGGTATGCATGCCTCGCTCTTGATAACAACATCAGAGCCACTGTTAACTACTCTCTCAAGTAAGTGGCTACTGACAACTTAAAAGTCTGGTGGTTGTTAAGTACATGATAACGATATAAGAGGATGATTGTGGCACATTTAAATAACTAAATGTTAAAAAAAAAAAAAAAAAAACCTTCCTCTTGCAGCTGAGTCAGGAAATCTGTTGAAAAGCTCCTGCTTCAAGGTTGGAGCTCAGCCTTTTTCCTGCCATGTCCCCGAGGTTTGATTTGTTTTACATTTATGTTTCCTTTGGGCCACATTTGCCAAAAGTACAATATTTCTTTTGTACAGAAATGCTGACAAAACCTTGCTTGACCTACCCTGAAAGCCCTGCAACTGAAATAAATTAGCACACCTGAATAACTGCCCTGAGGACATCACTTCCAGCATGGCTCTCAACTTAAACTCAAAAGAGAATAAAGCTAGGTTAACTTAGTCTTTGCCACTTATTGAGAGCCTAATTTAGGCTTTTTAAAGAAGATGTGTCCATAATACCAATATGGAATTACATTTAAAACCATCCTAAGTATTGCAAAGTAAAGCAAGTATATTGCAAAATCCTGCAGTTCGTTGAGTATCCACTTGAGGCTGGCTGCAGATGCACAGGACATCACACTATATTCACAAAAGCCTGTTTTTACAGCAGAATTAACATGTTTACAGCCTGGTTCAAAAAATGAAATAGGTCTGATTGTCTCGATTGCCACACACAGTACGAGGGGGGCATATTTTTGATGGATTTAACAGTACTGTAGCAGCATCTTTAAATTTGTTTTCCATCTTTAAAAGCACCATCAGTTTAACTCCATGAGTAACCTAGTTTCTGCTCAGCGTCCAGGGCCATGTGCTCCTCCTGTGACAGAGTTTGCTTTAGTTTCATAATACATCAACACCAGCAAGGAGGCTCTTCTGCGCAACACTCCACCAGAGCAGCCTTTTGATGCAAGTTTGTGCTGCCCAATCACATTTCTAGGTCAATATACAGGAGGGTCTGTTCAGACCGACTCACAAACAACATATGTCTACTGCAGCCCTGTGCAAGGGCAAACAAAGTAGATCTGTTTTTTAATGTCTGCACAGGTCATTTGTGCATCATCCCCGGTGTCTGGGCCAGACTCATCATCCTCTCTTAGCCTATTATTGGTGTGTTCGCGTTCAGTGACCCCGGTCATGGCGCCATCTGCTCACACTCCATTAATGCCGAGATTAGGGGTGTGGGCCAGGAGGGCACAGGGACACACATGTTTGGTGGCCGATCTGTGGACGCCTCCCCTTCCTGGAGTCGCTCTCAACCCGGGTGGGCCTGCTGGATCAGACAGCGGGTGGAAGATGAAAGGCGTTGCTGCGGGTTGCGGCACAGAAAGGAAGCCGACCACCAGCTGATTTCCATGCTGCTTCTCAACAGCTTCCACCGATGTAATCAATAATCCCCCGGACCCCCTTCCTTTATTCCACTCTCTCTTCTTTCACTCTTTCCTCTTTTTCCTCAGCTTCCGCCAGAAAATCTGCACCTGCAGTAGAGGTTCCTTCCTACTGAATCAATGATTCAACAACGCCTCCTGTAAGGCGAGCTTATAAAACCCACAGCATCGCGCTCTGGGCGCTCGCAGTGATACATCTCATAAAACAGAATGAGGATCTTACTGGTATATAGCTGCAATCATTCCTGGCTAGGCTAACAGGCGTCTCTTGAATGCAAAGATGCTGCAGCTCGCTCATTCCCATGCAGGCCGAGGTCCCTCGGCCTCTTGCTCATGAATGTAAGCCTTTACATTTAGCTGTCTGGGTTCAGAGGTTACAGAGGCTGAAACCCTCGTACTCAGTACTGCAGACGGCTTTTGGAAGGCAAACACAGCAGATGCTCGCCCAGGTGCTGTGAATCTTAAAATTACCAAAATACTGCCACAGTATAAGTCACTGCCAAGGTGGCTTCTCCATGTACAAGCCAAGAGGGAAGGCAGAAACACGAAAGAGATTGAACCTACAAAAAAACCAAGGGCTTACTTTGGAGAAAAAAAAACAAGGAAAGACAGATGCTTTCAGAGGCAAAGGTTTAATTCATTCCAAGCAGGAATGCCGTCACCGGTTTGTTAATCTGACTTTAAAACCTATGATTCAGGAGAAGTTTTTTTCACACATCCTGCTGCAAACTGACAGTTTTTCCTTATCCCTTTGCGAACTTCTGAGTACAAAGGTGTGAGCACACTCAGCAAAAGTGTCACCTATCGTGAAAACCTCCTCACACCAAAACTTTACAACATCACGCTAACTTACATCTAAATCATTCCAATTCTAGCTGAACAGTTGAAGTGTAGATACTTTATATTTGGGGAAAATAAGGGTTTCAATGTGATATATAGCAAATATATGATCACAGGCATCTTATCTGTTTTATTTTCTCATCACAATGTATAATGGGAAAGGGTTGTCATGTGTACATGAATTTAAAATTCAAAAATCAAATTATATCATATATGAAACAACAGAAAAAGAAGTCCTTGGGGCCCAATGTTGAGTCATTTCTTGTTTTCAATTACCAAGGCAAACTGTCCTAAATTGCACAAATACATTGGCTTCTCAGAACTTATTGGTGCGATTGTTTGTTTCTTATATTTTTGCAGTGCTCTCTTTCTTTCTCTTGTTCTCTTTAAGCTTTTGGTACCTTTTGATCAAGTGATCACAAACATATTGGAGACTAACACTTAAAAACATTCTGTATCAAAAGGTGTTGAAGTACTGACATTTTTGACAACCGAAGAAGAGACAGATACTGAAATTGGCCTCAATAGAGAAAATGATGGATCAGTGCTCTTAAAGCACCATTGATGGTTATTGATTGTTGTCCTTTATGACAGAAGCTTCTTTGAACAAAGTAGTTGTTCTGAACAGATCTACAAAAAAAAAAATGGTTCGCGGGTTATGCATTTAAATGCACCTCTGGAGCAGTAGCAGAGGGAGGGGAAAGAATTACTCATCACCCCACTTTCCTTTTTTTATCTTCCCTCTGAAGACGCCACACTTCACGCAGACCGTTAAAAAGTTAGATCCAGCGGAAAAGGGCAACATTTAGTCACAAAAAGTGGCATTGATCCAGATTTCCTTCCAGCAGGAGGAAGTGAAGAAGGCGGTGATGAAGATGCCCCGCAGTGATAGCAGACACACAGGTGTTGCTGCTCATGCTGCATAACCTCCCCTGCTGTGCACAGGAGGGTCACCGCTAACCTTGACAGGGGTGAGCAGGTGCTGCCGCAGTGCCCTTGTTCGCTCCGTAGAGGGACTTGTCTTCTTACTTATTTAATTTTTTTTTTCCTTGAGAGTTTCTCTCAAACTTTTAATATCTCTTGAGCCCCACAGGGACACTGGGAGGCCCACAGGTTTGATAACTCTAAACGGCTACTTTTTAAAGAGTAATATCTACAGCCATCCAGGGACCTACACACCCTGAGTCCTGCTCCATATCACTGACTTTTTCCTTGTATCTCACAAAAATGAAGGGGGAGTAATAAGAAGTTTGTAGTCTGGCCCCTTAATCCAACTCGAGTTTATCAGCAATAGGGTCTTCTACATTAATAACACAGGGGACTGAACATGGGATCCCAGGAGGGAGAAGTCGGAGAGATAAAAGAGAGGTAGCAGAGCTGAAAAGAAATAGCTTTTGGCATCAAGAGGTTCTGAGGAAAGGAAGCGAGTGAAATGGTATTCTCGCAGTTTGGCCCCGATTGTCATCTCAATCTAAAGCGACACATGTGACAGCACCACCACAAAATCATCCAGCGGCTGAGCTCTGACCCGCCGTTTGCTGAATGTGCAGCGCAGTCGTCCCTGCCGCGGCACGAATGAGCTTCCTGTCGACTGCCAGCGGCGTGACTCACGTCATCCTGTCATCAGCTGTGACAGGTCTGACCACAGGTTCCGTGGCCGTGGGAACAGCTTGGACAATTGGTTCAGCAGCAGCAGTGTAAACACACCGTGGGCTAAGCAGCAGGAACGATAAGAGGAATATTCATAAAGATTATTCACGGCTGGCTGTCAAGCAGCGGTGACAAAAATCCGGGAGGTAACGGCGGCAGCGGCGGAATATGACGCAGAGCAGGAGAGGACTAAACGGACAGGCAGCCATCACCGCAGAACAGTCATGCTCCTGCATATCTCAACGCTGTGTCCAACTCATCCGTAATGCAAGCACACAGTTTCAGCTTGAACCAACAGGATTCCATATCATCAATCTCAGCTGCCATGTCTGTGTGCTGAGAGCAATGATTTCTATACACCAGGAAGGGAAAATCCTGCCTCCAAAGCTCCGCACTGTTATCTTTCATCAATCTGTGATGTTGAGAGCATTCCCATGGCTTTGAACAGGCGGCCTTGTACCCACCTTCCCTCAACCTGCTTTGTCTACTTTCTCTTTCTAGGCCTAAAACTGTGTCCTTTAAAACCTTTTTGAAAATAGTGCTTATAGAATAACCTGACATCAATAGTAAGGACTCTGTATTCTCTCACATTGAGAGAGCGTTCTTTCAAAAAAGCTTTTTTCAGTTCAGGTATGTGATCAATAAAAAAAAAAAAAACAGCTGTACAAAAACTTCCCCATAAGTGTTTCCATACCAGCTAAAGGAACACAGATATATTTGCACTTAAGCTTTTTCTGTATTCAAAGGTATAGTTTTTTTTTTCTCCAAAAGATTGAGAGCTCTCACTGTTGATTGGCTGCAGTAAACCCCGCCTCCTCCATGTTAACAGATGGAACATAGGCCAAACTTTAAAATCAAAATACACATCAAATAAAATGTTCTCACACCAGGTTCTAGTCATCAAAGTTACTTCTTACCATGATGACGCAAGTCTAAGGATCCAATTTTCTCAGTAGTTTTGTTTTAATTAGATATTTGATACAAAAAGAGCGGATGAAAGGTCATGATTGACAGCTCTGTTGTACAATGATGCTCCTTGTAACGTTGTCAACAGTATCAGCAGAGTAGAGGATGAAAGGCGAGAGAAAATGTAATAAAAACAATCTATACAGTCATGGATCTTTCTATAACCTTCCTCCAATCTGTTCTGCTGTGGACTGTACTAACACGAGGGATCTTTGACCTTTATGCTGGAAATTTCTGTTAACAATGCAAAAGAAAGGATCACGAGTCAATCAATGTCTTTGTTTAGTTTAATTCTTCTTGCAAGGAGAAGGAACAAAGCTTCAGAGTGTCAATACAGTCTGAAGGAAAGCTCGAAGTAATCACAACATGCTTGGGTTTATATACACGTGCTTCACAGAAAAACCTTCATGCCTATCTTCTATAGGTTGCAGATATAGGCGCAGTCAAATATCAAATACATTTTGTCATACATTTCAACAAGTTGCACAACAGTAATGTCAAGGAAACTTCAAGTCTAAGTATCTTTGATATTCAGCTATTTGTAAGAAACCTTCATCTTGAGTAAAGACAAAACAAGAATATTACGTATAAAATTATTGCAGCATTTAAGTAAAGCTGTAAGTAAAACGTGTCCTCGACAGTAAATTTTTCCATTACACCTTTTAATCCGTAAGTTTAATGTGTCTTTGGTTAGGGTGAGGGTTGTGGCGTCAACTTTCCACCAGCCAGCTCCCTTTCTCCTTGTCTTGGCTCCAAATTACATCACCAGTGCAATATGTCAGCACCCGTCCCTTGGCTGTTTTGGCTTCACTTTTGAACAACAGAAGGACACAGAGTTGACTGTCCATATTTACACAGCTAAAATGCACTATGTTTATTTGTCTCAGGATTCAGTATATTCAGTTGGTTTTAAGGGATCAAACAAGAAATGAGTTTTAAAAGTATTTTGGTAAATGATTGTGCTTCAGGTAGTGTTTATGGAGATCTTAGTTTAGTTTCTTCTGGTAGCACCGTGGAGGAAAGATCGAATCAGCCTCCACACTGTCAGATTTAACTGACTGCTGCGATCTGGATTTGCACTTGGTTTGGAACTTCTTTTCTTCATTTTTGTGCTTATTTGACCATCTAACCATTAACTGGGAAAAAAAAAACAGTAATACGCCTCAACCTACTCTCTGACAGACCGATCACTGCTGGGTGGTGGACACTGCTCGACGTATTTCCACAAATGTTGATTGGACATTATGTTTGTTTTGCTGCAGGCTTAAAGCAGAGAGCACTGGACTTAATAATTAGTTTAACTCATTAAGCAGAAAAGGAATGGACTTACCATGCATTCATTTAAGTTAATTTTCTCTCAAAATGTTTTTTTAGTTTTATAGTTTTTGCGCAAAAGTAAAATGCTTCTAATCTATTACAACGTTACTGGGGGAGAAAACTTATCTTCGCCCTTAAATTAATACACCAAGGTCTAAAATCTGTGTTGCTTTTCTCTCACCAGTCAGTAAATTAAAGGTGTATGTTCTGCAGCTTTCAGCAGCATGTCTGTAGCATACTCTGTGCTTTCCAAACACAAAAAACATACTGTAGCAAATTCATAGAGTGTAATTACTTTCTTAAGAGTAACTTTCTGTTTTCCCTTTTATAGTATAAGTGCTCTATATTGTCAAAACCTGGCCGGAATAACTGTGTTGTATCTATAATTGAGACACAGCTGCAGTGTTCACAGTGAAGGAAAGTCAATACACACCACTAGAGCTACATAAAGGCGCAGGAAAGCATACACATCATCAGCGCCCATAAGTCCGCACAGGCCATGTTTGAAGGTGAAACTGTTCGTGGCTTATTCCTTCAGATTTGACGAGATAAGTGTCGCTGTCGGGCTTGATGAAATTTCCTTCTGTTAGAGGAATTAAGAGACATTTTGTCTGACATGGAATGTAGAGATTTTTATTGTACAGAGACAGATAACTCGTCTGCACCATGACTTCACCGTAATCAGGTGATCTGCTGCATTCAAAGCATCACCTTTACACTCTCGGACAATTTGAGACTAGAGCCCAATCGATAATTCGGCCGGCCGATTATATCGTGCAGTATTAGCTTATACAGTGACTAAAGGTATCGGCTACTTTTATCTCAGATATGCGCCGATATTAATAGATTTATTCACTAGTCAAATAACTTTTCATTTGAGTTTCATTGTATTACACTAGCAGTTCTCTTTCACCAGCAGAGGGCGCTATATGGATTACAACAAGCATTATCACAGACCATCTTGTCTTTATTATAAATCTTTTCCACACTTGTTTGAAAACTGCATTTGAGGGATCAACTCAATAAATGTGTATATCTATATTTATCTCTCCAAATCAGACATAGATCTAAGAAAGATATCAGCCGATATATCGGTATCGGATTTTTTCTCTCCCTAATATCGATAACAGTATTGGCCTCCAACATCTCTTATCGGCCCCCAGAATCTCATATCGGTCAGTCCCTATTTGAGACATGATCGATAGCAGCTTGTGAGCTCTCATATTTAGACAGTGAGAACACTACGCTTGAAGATTTCCAGAAATGTTCAACAAATAAAGAAGAAGGTCTGAGAATCTCTAGCTGGGAAGTAGGTTTTTAAGGGCCTTGTCTTTGTATCTGCAGCAGCAGGTCCATCCAGTGAAAATAAATAATAAGAGCCCTCTGCATACTCACATCACACAGCAGATTCCGACATCCAGATTCCACCAGCAGCTGATTCTCAAGCAGCTGAAGAGTTCATGCCAAGTGAATTCATTCTCTTCAACTATTCTACTGATGCCATGAGGCGTTCCACGCAGCAGATCATTATAAAGCTTGTTGAAATAAGGCTTTGTAAGAAAATGAAATGAGTCACTGAAGGAAGGAGTGAGCAATCACAAAAGCAAGCAGCTTCCTTAAAAGTACTCCAAATTGAATTCCAACGTCGACATTCGGTGAACACGAGGACGCCTAAAAGTGAACAAATTCACTTATATTGTCTCAACATGTTTAGCGATCAGCTTGACAAGCAGCGCGATGCCTGCTGGCACAACTCCATCTGCTCAGTAATGATTTGTTGTTGATGTTTGTTTGGGGGGGGGGGGGGGGCGACAACATTTCTAACACCTGGAGAGGTGACGCCGATTCCTGGTTCTTTTCCCCACAAAGACGCCTCCTGGGTTCAGGCCAAAGCAGTCTGGCAGGTCTGTCAGCTCCATTACCAACGCATGATGGTGACAGGCACGCACGAGTGGCAGCAGCTCTGTTAGATTAGCTTCATGAACATATTGCATAAGGAGATAATAGATGGAGACGGTCTGATTGCTAACGCCACAAATGATCAACATCTGGATGAAAAAGAAAAGCCCTGCTAAACAATAATGTGATGAATTTGTGGAGGCGGGGAAAAAATATGACAAGTCAAACTCAGCCGAGCTCTGTCAAAGATTTATCCATCTTGCAGATATATCACTCAAATGGACTTGAGCTTGTTTAGTTCTTTTCTAGTCTTCTGACTACTCAAAGCTCTTTACACCGCAGGTCACACCTACACATTCACACACTGATGGTAGAGGTCGCTAATTAAAGAGCCCATATTATGCCCTTTTTGCGGTTCGTATATTTAATCTATGGACCTACTTTTGTACGTTCACAATAGCTAAAGTCCGAAAAAAGTGTCTGTTTTCATGTACTGCTCCTCCTTGCTCCCTCCACGCTCCGAGTCCGTCAGCTACACTCTGCTGAGCCCCCACTGTTAGACCCCACGTGGGCCAAGTCTGCTCTGATTGGTCTGCCGATCCGCTCTGCTCTGTCGTTATTGGTCAGTTGCTCAGCACGTGTCTCGGGAAATTTCAACATGAGCTGCAGGGCTTGCCACAACGAGCCAATGGGCTTAGATCAGTGATCTCACACTGACAATGACTGACAATTTTTATCGAGGGGGGCTAGAACCGAGCGTTACATGCAGCTAATGCTACAGCTAACAGGAGGAGGTAGGAGAAGCCGCGTTTCCGCGGACTTTGAATTTTTGCACATAGATGTGTCTAAACATGCACAAGACACTTGGAAAACACACTAAAGAGCATATAAAACCAGAAAAAGCTGAATATGGGACCTTTAAAGTGTCCATTAGTATCAGCTAATCCCATTCATACGTAACGCCAACGACAAATCAGCCGGAGCCATTTGAGGTTGAGTGTCTTGCCCAAGGACACATCGGACATGTGGCTGCAGGTGCTGGGGATCAAACCCCCTCGACTTTCTGGCTGAGAGACGACCACTAAGTCGAAGCCGCTCATTTCACGTGCTTTAATATTAACCATTTTTACTAATAGTGTAGAAATAACAGTAGGTCAGGGGCGCTGTAGGCTTGTGGTTAGTGCGCGCCCCATGTATGAAGGCCATAGTCTTCAAAGAGGGCAGCCCGGGTTCGATTCTGACCCGTGGCTCCTTTCCCGCATGTCATTCCCCACTCTCTCTCTCTGATTTCTGACCCTATCCACTGCCCTGTCTCTACAATAAAGGCATTCAAACGAGAAATAAGCAATCTAGCTGAATCTACCTCACTTGAATCTTAATCAAGAACACAAAGCAATTTAAACCCAACTGATGCAGACACAACACAGACAGACTGATGGAGCACATAGATGCTGGATTTCAGCAGACAGACACAAGAAGGTCCGTCTGAGGCAACATTTCTTTTCACAGGCTTCACTGAAAGAGAAAATTGAGTCCAATCACAAGCTGACCCCTCCGACAATGATGACAGAAAACTTTTTCTCGTGATATATAAACAATCTTCTTGCAGTTCAGTTCGCCAAGTCTCTTGGCTCTCTTCAGCTGTGATGATTAACAGTAACATCATTCTGTCGAACACCTTTTCAAGTTTGCTTTAGCCACACTGCCAGTAAAGCTCTGCGTGGAAACAGAATCTTTTTGGATACAGGCGACTAGCAGGAGAGATTTCTCAAAAGCCATCACGGAGGGGTGGAGGGAGAGATAGGTGATGAAAGGTCTTATTGGTTTCCACCTTGGCAAGGCCATTCGGCTGGCGTCGGCAGCGACTGTCCGTCTGGCTGTCTGAGTACGTTCACACATTCAATGCTTGACCGCACAATTTCAACAAAAGGAAAACAGGCTTCAGTAGTCTGCTGGTGATATGCAACTGATGTGATAGGGCTTCAGAAAGGTTAGGATTGGAACGTGGGCTGCACTTAATCATTTCAAATTGGTCATTTTTATCCATTTCAAGCTTAATTGCATCCATTTTTCTTCAGCCAGACGGACAATTATACGGCAGGTTGTGGCTTCTGAATGTGAGTCCCACGGCTCTGAGGGCTTGTAACTGTCCGGTAAACAATGTGGACCGGCTTATGCTGAGAGATTTTAGTGATTTTTCTTCCTTTGTAAAAACGGGTGTGAAAACAGCCCTTGTTTCTTTGCCACCTCATTACCATGAGCTATAATTACAGAGTGTACTCATTTCTTGAACACCGTGTAGCCGTTATGCAATTCACCATTGTTCCATTAAGGAATCTCGTGTTATTTCCTCCAGAACAACCACATTTCATCATTGCCTTTTGTGTGAGCATACGCTCCATTTTCCCCATTTACAGCCTCCACATTTGCCCCTGGAGAGCCGTGTGTGTCGGGCTATTTTTCTGTTGGATTAGCACAGATCCGGAGCCACATCGATACACACCAAGCAACATCTCTTCATCCTCCCAGCAGCCTGTGAAAGCCCAGCTTCCTGTGTCAGCGGCAATTTCAGTGTGGTCTTTTTCAGCTAAACTCCGTCCGACCTCTATGTCAGAGTGTTCGTGGCTGTATGTCAGCGGCGCTCAGTGTTGGGGTTCGCTCACGTGGTTTCATTTTAGGATTAATTGACCGTCTTTCTCGGAGTCCTCGGAGTCCCAGCTAACAGGGACTACACGGCAGGCTTCACCTCGCCTCAACAGTCACACATTCCTGAGGTTGAAACTATGGAGCTGAGGTACAAGACCTCAAGGTGCAGCTACACAACGGCACTCCACTTTAATCCTGGAGAATTGCTTTTATACAAGGGAAATGCAAAGCGACAGCAACCCTGCATCTGCTCTTTAAAGCTGCATGAAACAACCTGTTGAAGGTATTGAAACTTCAGCACCCACAGATCCTCCTATATGACACCCAAAAACTGCGACGCTCATTACCTGAGGATTTTCTCCTTGAGCTGTCAACAAAAACGTGTGAGTAGCAAAGTGTCAAGAATACGTCAACCTCACAATTAACAGAGTTGGTGTGTCATTCTCTCTCTTCCCTCCATTCTCGTTTAACAAAGACATACACTCCCCTCAATGATCCTTTAAGAAAAGATTTCCTCCACACATTCACACAGCCATCAGCTGACTCACTCCTAATGATGAAAAACCAATGTGCCAATGTCTTTGGCCTTGTTAACTTATTCTTCTTCTGATCTCAATCAAAAAAACGTTTCGATGACAGGCAATGTTCTTCAACTTTTAAAACATTGCATTTGGCTTGAAGCTGGAGAGGGGGGCTTACGTTTCCCTAAATCACGATAAAACTTTGAGTATCAGGACCAAAAGAGAAAAGACCTAAGAATTGTAACCACCACCCAAGATGTGCAGCAATTCATGGACTAAAAATAATCAGAGGTAAGAAGTATAATGGAGAAGATCATTTCAAGCCTAAGCTTTTTTTGGGGGGCTTATTTTCTGAGAAACATAATTATTTAAAAAAATGAACAAGCATTTAGTGACCTGAGATAAATGTAAAGCATTGTTTTGGAGAAATGTTCAAACACCGAGGAGAACTACTCATTGGATAAGAGATGTTATTAGGCCTTTCTTTAGAAATGATAACTCACATAATTAAGGCTAAACAGCAGAGATTTGAGAATCTATGTCGACCTTTAATTAATCGTGTTAAAGACTTAACAAATGATCGAGTGAACGACTGATTCGTGTGGACTATGCAGTTTCCAAGCATTAAGAACTTCAGTTTGTTCTTTAAATACGCCCTATACTCAGATATGACTAGAGAGCTGTCGTTTATTTAAACCTGTGGTACTTTCCCCATGTCATCAATCATTTTTAAAAAAAAAAGGAGATTGTATCGTTTTAATCAGCTAGTTGATAAATGGATAGAGGCAGGCCAGCATGTTGCCAGTCAGACCGGCAACAGTTATTTTATACGTCGACACTGAGAAAATCAACAGGACACTTATTTGATTGTAATTTCTAAATAATTTAGAGAATAAAATGTAATCAAATAGCTCAAGGATTTTGACTGCCAGAATGAGAACACATCACCTAGGACCTTAGTTGTATCATTTTATAAAGCAACAAACTGTAATTAATTATAGATAACTGATAAAGAACGCAATTGGTTTTTGCAGCACTGCTGGTGCGGATTTGATAAACTTAAATTTACAGAAAAATGAACGATACGAAACATAAACTAGGGTTCCGGATATAAGCAGCTATCACTTTGTTTAAATGGAAGCTTTGAACAAGGCCTGCATGATATGATAAAAATATGCCATGTGCGATATTATTATTCAATACAACGGTAAGATTTGCGATAAATACACAGAATTAAAGAGGGCATAATATTAGCAATAACTCATTTTCTATGTATATCTGCTGTTCCTCGGAATATATCTGTCTGCAAGTCCCTCCATCCGTCCATGTGAGGTTAGCTGATAGCTAGCTTTAGCTTCATATGACTGCATCAAAATAGTGGAAGAGCTTTTTTTATACTGTATACACAGGCCTTCATTCAACTGGTAAGATGTTTACATGCATTACATTATGAGTTATTGCGATAAATTCAGACTTTTGTGATGGGTTCATCGTACTGTGCTGCACTTATCTCAGCAAACATCTGATCAGTGAACAAATGATCTGGGCCTCTAATGCCAGCTTTCAGTGCTTGAAGGATTCTAGGTGAAATAAACAGATTTCAGTCGTATGAGGTTCTATTCAAGCGCAGACACAGGAGCAGTTGGCACCACTTTTGTGTTGACCTGTGTGCAAAGCATTTCCCACAAGTGTCGAATGTTTACAGCAGAATTCGTTCCCAGCTATTGAACTGAAAGCATGCCAGCTGGCTATAAGACGGTCTTCTCTGTACTCCTTTGTAATCTCATAAGACCGTTGGCTTGTTCCATTAAATCATGCCAACAGAACTCGATCCCGATCCTGGAGAGCAGGGAGTGGCTCAGTGCACGTCTGTTCAGCAACTGGTTCTGGTGGCCGTGTAACTGATACGCGTGAACCCGAGTATTTATATCGTAGCTGCAGTGCTCGCACCAGTTGCAGAGCATTCCTGAGCTGCACTTGTACTTGACTTTGAGTTGAGAGACTTTTTTTTTTTTTTCTTCATCATACTCCACAGTGTTCCTGAAAAGATCAGGTTCAGAGGCCTCGGAAATCTTCATAAAAAAAAAAAAAGCTTCAGCCGTTCAAATGTGAAAGTCGCCACAGGCAAAGTGAAAAAAAGGTTTCAACTCCAGTTTGGTGAAGGCTCGGTGGATTTCAGGTATTATGGCTGAAAAATCTCAGTTTTCCTCTCTGAAGAACACTCTAAAACGATCTCCTTCTGTCTATCACAGTCTGTTTGATATACACAGAGAATATTTGGATCAGCTGCCAAGTGCTTGTATTCAGAGCGCAACACTGACATTACTTATTCATCTCCACTGTTTTTGATTGTAGCAGCAAATAAAATCAAAACGTCCTCTGGATTTGTTCAACACGCTCTTGCCTCTAATGGCTGATATTGCAACTTAAGACAAAAACAAGTCGACCAATTTATCCCCTGAATCAGCAGCTGATTATGCTCAATCAATACTATTAACATACAGGCAAGGCAGCATCAGCACATACATCAGCAAAAAAAAAAAAAAAACATCTTTTCACAGATGATTTCACACTGGGATGTAATCTAGATTTACACCAGACATTGGTGCAGAGAATGGTGCTGCCATGTACTGAAGTCTTAACAATGAAAACATGACAGTCGTGATGCTGAATGCACTGGGCAGAGATGGAGAGAGAGAGTGCAGAGAGAGAATTTTAATGCATAATAATGCCTCCTCTTTCCCCTTTTTTTTTTTTCTAAACTTTTTTTTTTTTTTTTTTTGTTTAACTTTGCAGATTTCATCTTCAGAGGGGTTGCCCTGGGAGAATATTCCCCAAATAGGCTGCCACTGAGTCGTGTAATGAAATGATGCTGTGATTATACTCAAGAGGATGCAGGAAATTTCATATTTCATGGCCACTGGAATATTAACGTTTCACTGTGTGTGCACAAAGGAGAAAGCTCAAACAACTTAACTACAGCAAAAGCGATATTCACACACTCTAAGAGACAACTTCTGAAGTTAACAGACCCCCCCTTGACTTCGACATGTGTGTACGCATGTGAGGAGAACAACCACTTTAAAAGCCTGACAGTTAACTTTGAAGCAGCAGCTCAGTCGGTGAGGAGAATGTACAGGTGCGTAAGCTGATTTCCTTTCTTTTACCTGTTGGTCCTTCCATGCCGTCTGCGTAGATCCTGACGGCCAGCATCAGTAGCAAAGCTGCTGAATGCATATTGGCAGAAGAAGTAAAGTCCAGCTCGTTCACTGTCACAAGAAGAAAAACCCTAAAAGCAAACTCCAGCAGCAGCAGCGGCGGCAGGACTGGAGAGAAGTTGTGCGCTCAGCTCCCATTCATCGCCGGATCCCTCTGCAGAAGCGCTGCCTGCCTGCCTGCCTGTCTACCTCTCTGCTCCCTCACAGCCCGCACAGGGAGCATCTGATCTCGAGCTAAAGCTTTCAAAAAAAAAAAAAAAAAGAGAGCGCCCCCCCCCTCCCCCGCCCCCCCTCTTTTTCCTGTAACGGCTCCGCTACTTTTTGCACTGTAAAGCGAGAAAGTGGGGCGCAGGAATGCAGGTCTGCGGCGCCTCCATGTGGCCAGGAGGGGGATATCACAAACAATGATTCACAACCCCTTTTCATACTGGAGTACCAAAACATGCACAGTCACATTCACATAGCATGGAACAGTTTGGAGGCTTCAAAACAGACATATTACTGATCTCCTTTTAAAGCTAAAAATCACAAATGGTAACTTTTTATCTCTTTTAGGAGGAGAAGTAAAAACTTTGCCCAAAAGCTACCAAAGCTGTGTCTGAGCTTGATATACGTTTATATTTCACAAACATCATGCATTAAGTATCCTTTACCTGTAAATATCTATTTAGCTGGTTAACTTTTATATTTAATGTTAAGCCCCTTTTTAAAAATGTTTTCGAACAAAAATGTGGAGAAGTCAATTTTCAGAACGCACATCTTTACTATCTACGCCCATTATTGGACGAGCACTAAACTCCAGACTTGACCATAGACTTTTGACCACAGGCCCGAGTCTGAAGGCCTGTTTTGGAAGTCTACATGGTGGCGGCCATATTGGAAATTCTGACTTTATCAAACTTTTGATCCACTAACGACAGGCAGAGAGCTGAGCCTTAAGCCTTTTAACAAACAACGTGACATAACTTATGTCCATTCGTAATACCAAAACGGGAGTTCTAAAAATATTCACGCCCCCTGTAAAGTGTGTCGATAAAGTCATTAACTAATAAGAACCTAAATGGTTTTTTTGCACCAGGTTGTAAACATGATCATTTCTGTTGTAAAAACGTTTTAATACAGGGTGTGTATGTGACGTCCAGGTCTGCTGCAGCCAGACTCCAGTGGACACCTGAGGAAGTGCAGTTTTGTTTAAATTTCTGCATTGTCCAAATTTTTCAGCAATGGAGGTTGCTGCTTGGACCTGACATGTTCAGAGCCACTCTTCTAATTCTTCTTCTGTGGTCATTTCTAATATTGCTCTCTTTCTGTGTGAGGATTGGATGTCAATCATTTTGGTTTTATTATCCTGATCCAATCCCTTCTCTCATTTTGTATGTTTTTCCATCTCTCGAAACTATATATCAATTTTATTGCACTTGAACTCATAACTAGTTTTTCTTTTACAAGGAGCTCAAGCTAAAAGTTTGATACACCCCGAGGTTAGTTTCATTATCTATTTGTCAGGTTTTTCCCTGCTGCTAGTTTGATTTCATTCAGTCGGCTTTACAAATGTATTCCTTTCTGCGCCATTCCCCTGGGGGGGTAGGAGCTGCAGCAATCACTTTTTGTTTCTCTAAATGTTTATCATTAGAAACTTTGGCCATCCATAAAGATGTTGTACTACTCATCGCAAACTGACAAAACACAGAAGGATTTTTGACAGCTTGTGTTCCAGCCACAGATGAAATGCCTGTGGCGTAGTTTGCTGCTGACTCCGTGTTTCCAGCAGAGCTCAACTTCAGCCAACCCTGACCTCGCACGTTGGGATTTACGTCGATTAATGTTTATGTAGCAGCGTGTTTAATGCTGAAGAGATTTCAGAATGAAAACTTTTGACCCTATATTGCTGATTTTCTCTATAGCACTGGTGTTTCCTCACAGATTTGTTTTTGTCCAATTGGTCTTAACTGGGGATTTATTTGAACTCAGGTTCAACTTTCAAGTCATGCATGTCTTTTTATTACTATTAATGAAGCATGTGGTCTCCATCAATATGTTTATATATCACAGATATATAAGGAAACAACGTGTTATTTCTGTCAAGCTGCAAACAGTACACAGCAAGAAGTAAGAATACGAGAAGCGCACACACAGGAGAGTGTGTGTGTGTGTGTGTGTGTGTTAGAACATGCAGCAGATGACAGCTGACATCTTCACACACATTTTGTCTGGAACCAAGCAGCCGTGTTAGCAGTGGTGTAGTTCAATCTCCTCTGATTTACACCATTGATTGATTAATATTAAGTATTTATGCTGCTTAAGGGATGACTCGCCCTACTCCGTCTCTAATTGGCTAGTACACACAAACTAAAAATGTAGGAGTAGTCTTACCAGTAACTGATTCCAGAGGCTGTTTATCCTCTGCTGGACGGGACAATTGGGGAAAAAAAATTGGGGGGGAAAAAAGAAGAGTATACCCATTTGTTTAGGCACCATACCACAGCCTGTTAGTGAATACTACTGGCTCCAGTTGCACAGTGCTATTGGCTTAGAGTAAACAGAGATGTGTTTAAGAATATTTACCATGTAAGACTGTGGTTGGTCATTAACATTTTGCTTGTGGAACCCTTACTGTCATATCTTCAAAGCTGCAAAAGAAACATTCAATTACAGCAAAATGGAAGAATGAAAATCACTCTACAGCGCCCAAATATGCTGCATTTATCTCTATAAACAGATATTTGCTCGTACTCTGTAGGTAATTAACATTTTTTTTGACCGAAATGTTTTTGATTTCTGTTTGCAGTTTGAGGACTTTAAACCAATCATGTTTGAGCAGACTTGTACACAGGGCTGACAAGAGAACAGAAGAGGGGGAACAAAAAGGGACAAAATGAAATCCTGCAACCAATTGTCCATCGTTTGACTGCAATTTCTCCTTTTCTTTATCTCTATGAACACATATCTGCATGTGCACGTATACAAATCCGGATGCCGAGATGTTGTCTCTCATTTCCATTCTCATTCTAAAATTGAACCATCCAACACCTCGGGATAACATACAGCGAGTGAGATGATGGAGCGCAAGCAATCGGCCCGGGTATACCACAAGTGACGGGGCACTGCTGCACAGTGGGTGAGATTATTTGATGGTGTTGTGTTTGATTTTCCCTTAAAAGTGAAGTTTAAGTTTAAAACAACTGGGCAGAATAAGATTCAGGGCAAGGACCTTTTTCCAACAATGTCTGCTGACACTAGGAGCAGGTTAGACACCGATTAAGAAACATGAAACTGTTTGAGAACATAGATGGAGACATTTAACTCATTGTTTACTGATGTTTTATATCTAGTGTTGTCAATTGATTAAAATACATTTATAAATATATATACACATCTATTGTGATTAAGGGGCACTGCTTTCCTAGCGGTAATGACGCCCCCCATGTACTGAGGATATAGTACTACAAGCACGAAGGGGCCTGGGTTCAGGTCTGACCTGCTGTTCCTTTCCGGCATGTCAATCCCCGTTCTCTCTCTCTCTCTCCTGAAAGCTACAAGCAGCCAGTTGCAAGGCAGCTCAAATAGTGTATTAAGGATTTTTAATCACATGAGATAGCCATTCAGATTTCTAGTGAGGCTCAGGCCACCCTGGCCACCCCTGCTGCCCAGGAAACATTATCTGAGACCATCCAGCACACTGTGCAGAGGTGCCTGTTACGCAGCATTACAAACAAAGGAGCGTTCAGACACTCTGCACATGCTGAGCAACACAGTCACATGTTGTCATGCACACTGATTTTAGATCACATGTTTAGCCGACCATTACTGCCTGAGAAGTAAAGAAAATGAATGGCTTACCAAGTGCAACAGAAGCAGACTCGTCTCCCAGCTGGCCACAGATGTTCACCATCTTCTCAAGCGAGTACTGGAGTCAGGTTGTGTCACGGTGCATAAAAAAAGAAGCTTACTGCTCCAAAGTCCAAAATCCAACTTACAAAAGTCCAAACTTAATCAACAACTGGCAAAACTCACAAGAAGCCAGAGAAACACTTAGAGGAAGATATACCTATGACTTACAAGGAAGGGAGAGCACACAGACACTACATTTAATGAAGGTGATTGGACACAGCTGTGTCAAACTAGACACAGGTGAAACCGGAGAGGCCAATCAAAGTGAGGGAAACACAAGGACAGGAAGTAAAACTCGACATGAAACACCAGGGACAAGAACTTCAAAATAAAACAGGAAATGCTAAAGACTGAGGAGGGTGAAATGACAAAAACTACACATGAAATAAAGTCTGAACAAGAACGACTCATGACAGATCGATCGCCCCATTATAATGCATAAACAGTGTCTCCACATGCTGCGAATGACTTGACTGGGTTAATATTGACATCCTCATTTATATCTGGAAAGAAGTAGCGTCATTTTCTAGACGAGTTGCGTACAATTGGACTACTATTGGAAACTTTTGGAGTTGCCCCCTGCTGGCCATTGGGAAGAACGCAGGTGTGTAGGATTCCTGCATTGGCTTCAGTTATTAAACCGACACATACGATATCAACACCATGTAAGAAAAATAAATAATCAGTCTTGTGTGCAAACATACTATATAGAATACTAAATCTAGTTGTTTTTTTTATCCATACCACCATGGATTTGAAACTTGAACTGCTTGGCTCGGTGTTGATCCGGACTAAAGTAAACTACTCCTGAGCCTCTGCAGTTAGAATGGCTGAAAAGTTACTTAATGACCCAGCTTGTGCAGGACCCTTTTTTTCATCCCCCTTGCCTTCGATTCTCCTCTGGGACTTTCCAAAGTGACAAGGCCACAGTTTAAAAGTCTCTGGATAAATAGAACCTCTGTGATGGCCACCTGGGCTTTTATTTCCAGAATTATCATCCTCACAGCAGGGTGAAGTGCAGCCAACTCTTCCCTATACCTGTTAAATTTGTGCAGCGGACCGAATCCTCTTGGCTGTGGCTTGAGATGGCATGGAGCCATCCTGTTGCTCACTACCGGACTGCTGGCTGCTTCAAAGACAGGAAGAGCTGGATCAAGACTCTTTATCACCTCCTGCCTATGAAAAATTGATTTTGTAGCCTCCGGGCTTTTAACTTGTGTCTGGGAGATATTTATTTCTTGCAGAATGGTACTGGGGGGGCATATTGTGAGCTTCCTTCATTTGCCTGGCTGTAATAATTCAATGTGAATTTTTAAGCTATTGGGAGAGGTTGATATATTGCTGTCAGTGATAAAGAGCTCCACATGCCCTTCAGATCTTAGAACTTCCTCTGTGCTTACATTAACAGCTCACTCATAAAGAGCTTATATCACATGTTATATAACAAGTTAATTTGCCAGTATTAATGCTGCTGTATTTCATGTCATCTGTGTCACCAGTAATAAAGCTGAAGCTATAAAAGGTGTTCAGCTCAGAGCTCCAGTTTGTGGTCATCATCAGGCAAACAGTAACAGTAAAAACACAAATCAATTACATCTGCATGGAGGCATCAATTTTCTTTGACACGCTTTAAAGACCCAGTCCTTTAAAATGAGTTTACCTTTATATCATTCTGTTTAACAGCGTTATCACACTGAAATATAAACTATTTTCACTTTTGTGCAAAAACAATTTAAAAATGCTGAAACTGCAGCTTTTCTTTAAGAATAATTTTTGGTACATTTCCCTGAATGGGCATGTTTGACAGTGAGGAGACGGACAGGAAACAAAGGAGAGAGAATTTAGCAGGAATGGTCTTAGCACTGGTTATGTTGTAAAGTGGCAGTTACAGACATTTTTGATGTCATCTTCCATTTTTCAAAAAGTACAAGAGACATACTTATTTTGCTGAGACTTTGCTGAGTAGTGCATTGGTTGAATGACACTTGAGAGCAGGTTGATGAACTGTCATCATCATTGACTGTATATTAATCTGGACAGTGTGTCGCCGTCTCGTTCTATTATCTAAAGTGAAGCCAAAATATCCCAGCAACGCGGACTGACAAATTTCACTGGTGATGTCATTTGGAGCCACTTTTGCAAAAGGAAGCTGACTGGTGGAACTGCTAAACTGATGACACACCAGGGGTAAAAGTAGAGTAGTTAAAGTTTGGAACTGTGTACCACTAAAAGATTCAGTGGCGGTATACGCTGTGCTGGAAAGAGGGGAGAGCAGCTGCCTGCCACATCCAAACAAGTCGTAGTTACAATTGCAACGAGAAAAAACATCTATGTCATCTTAAACAACATTTTATCTGCAAATGAGTGGCTTCTAAGTTGTTCAGAATTGCTCCTGAACTTTCTGTGCTGTGTTTTGGTCCGTGCTGTACGGAGCCCAGCTGCCTCTCGTTACTGCTAGTTAGCGCGAGCTTCCGCCAGCGCGCTGCAGCGGAAGTTGTTGGTTAACTAATTTCAACGCATGCATGTCATTCTTTACTTTCAAAACTCAGTGCCTTTAAAAGTGTACATTTGATTTATTGATTGGTGATGTTCGAAGTCGAGTGTTTCTTATTACTTTCTACTCCATACAGGTGTTACAATGTTGAAACTTTTTTTTTTTTCAATGATGCATGAAGCCGCTGAGAGGTGAGCGATATGAAGCGATGAGGATTGTGGTTTATAGTACCGGCAAGAATTTCAAAGTGCTTTCAAACCTGCGCCTCGACCAATCCACTAACTGAGGCCCACATTTAATTTTTAAGATGTAAACAGACTTTTTCAAACCTGACTCTCTGAAGATGTACAACTCCCTTAAAAAAAGGGATGAAAAATCTTATACTTCCAGACCTGCAAAACTTTTAATGACTATAGTGCGGGCTTGTTTTGTGCTACAGATGTACTCAAGTCTGGGATGCAGGTGTGAGACTGGCAGTCTTAGTTCATTTCCAGCTTCGTATTTTGAGTTGATTGAGGCAACAGCAGAAAACAACCCTCTCTCTCATACAGGTAGGATGTGGCAAAAGGAAGGAGTGTGGCTCTCTTTCATTACCCACCGTTGTACAGGGGAAGTCAAGGGCGAGAAATGACGCGTCATAGTGTCTTGTAGTTGTGACGTCTGGTGAAGAATGTTTTTATTTAGATTTGTAGCACCCTCTCCACCCCCCTATGGGACATGAAAAAAGGGACAGGTTCAAACGTTATGAGAAGTCAAAAGATGTTTACGTTATTGCACATTCAAGTGGTGTTAATATTCCTCTTTAGTTTTTCTTTCTTTTAAATGTAATGATTTTTACTTTGTACATATAACTCTATAAAAAGGCAGAAAAGTCAGTTTTATGAAATATCCGATTGTTGCACATCAGTGAATATCATGCTAAATATTTCCAGAGCTGTTTTTCTCCCTTGAATGCACACAGTTGATGCCCACCACTGCAGCTGTTTTGGTTTATGTGTTTCATGTGGACTGATTTTAATACGAGCAGAAAAGTAAGTGAAGGGTTGCAGAGGAAGCGTTTGAACAAGCGGATGCCGAGCTGCTGCAGTGGCACTTTTTGCTATGCAGTGCTTGTGTCAGGCCTTTAGCAGTGGTTTTATTATCCACAATATGTTCTGTATACTCGCAGCTCGCTAGATAAGTCACAGGTCAATGTGAGGTCTAGGCTGTTTCATAATTCATCAGGCAGCAGCAGAGCCGGTCTTTGTTTTTACTTGTTACTGATGAATAGTCTTGCATAGATCAGACTTGCTTGTTTTTCAGTATCAACACCGCCTGTTTCTCATTTTAAGGTGTTCTCACTTTAATCCACCATTTACTAAAACAATCACGCTGAATTTGCTTCCTTTTGCACCCCGGGGATTTTTTCCTTTAGAGAGTCTGCAACAATTTTCTCTTGACAAACCTGAACTGAAACTGTGAACTCCACATAAACCTTTCCTTTCTAATGCATTGAAATGTTTCAGTTTGCTGCATGCAGCTATTACAGCACACAGCAAAATTAAAAAAAAAAAGCTATTCTCCATTATGCAAGCATTGGGTGATCAGAGCAGTTGTACATGCACCTGTTTTCAGGGAGTCTTGTGGGTGTGTTAAAGCAATGCAAAGGCCTGGGGTTGCAGGATTGTAGGAATGTAGGAATGTGCAGTTTGGTGAGTTAACTGCGTACTCTACACCAGCTTTGAGTTTATACAGTCACAAACCATTTTTATTATTGTGATTTCCCAGAGTGTCTCTTCTCATTTAGAGGCTGTTTGAGATTGGCTTGTAGTGATGATCTCCAGTGTGATATTGATTTATACAACAGTTATTCAAGCAGAAACCATCTCTACTAGTTCCACAATAAAACTGAAACTAGTGTGTTGCTGGGGCGCAGATGGCCCACTGGTTAGGTCACGCCCCATGTACAGAGGCAATGCTCCTCTAAACAGGCGACCTGGGTTCAAGTCTGACCTGTGGCCCCTTTCCTGAATGTTATCACCCTCCCTCTCTCCTACTGTGTACTCTATCATTGTCTTTTCAAACAAAGGCAGAAAGCCCGAAAGGAAAATCTAAAAATAAATAAATAAATAACTAAACAACCCTGTTGCTAAGCAACCCAAACATTCTCCTGCACTCTTGCTACTCTGTTCGTGTCCATGGTTATCATAGACCAGCTATTTTGTAGAATAAACATTCAGAGCCTGTGTCCACAGACGGACGTTTTTGCCCTGGCAGCGCTCATTTTGAAAACAAAACCCAGTGTAGTGTAGCTTTTTCAGCACTCAGCGCCCTGAGCACCAAAACTCCCTCGGTGTCAACTGCTTTGTGTCGCTGCGCTCACAGCGCTCTCAGTTGAAAACAGTTCAACTTGCGAAACACCGCTCAATAGTCAATGTCACTTCTCCCTCTCTGACCAATCAAAATTAAGTAAGGACGGAGCTTCTGATATCAACATTGTAAACAACAATTGGGGAGGAGAATCTGATCTGACTCGTCTTATCGAGGGTACAATTTCAAGGTGTAGCTGCAGATGTCTGGAGACGATACCTGTACAATGTTTTCATGTGTTCTCGGTGAAATATCCCTGAATTTAAGTAAAAATTAAGCGCAAGGAGCTATCCTACACACCTAATGGTCATCACGAGGGAAGTGGAGGTTAACTTTCGTAACCTAGCAACAATAAACGCAGTGAGAAGCGTAGGCTCTGAGCGCTGCAAATGTAAAAAAAAGGGCTTTAGTAAACACAGCTCCTTATCTGCATGTTAAAATAAGTTTATCATGAAACCAGTAAAAACAGAGTTTGATGGGTGATTCTGAGGTAATAGATTGGTTAGCAAAGAAAAACACGCTCAGCTGTGAGTGCAAATCCAATCAAAACTCCTTCATTCATTCAGAAAAGAACAAAGTGATGTTGTTCTCCTATATCGTCACTCACTGAATGCCTCTTGTCCAATCAGATCGCTTGCTCAGAGCTAACTGTTGATCTGTGCAATTGACTGTATGCATTGGTGAATTTGCAACTATTCATAAGAGCAGTCGAACGTCACTTCCGGCTCGCCAGAGTGACCACGCCCCCGTTTGGGTGAAAACAAGCCCTGAGAATGTATCGGCGGTAGATTAGAAAACACTGGTAGCCGTGCGATTAAACGCGGTTGCGAAGCTTTTTGTACTTCAAACTATTTTAAAAACACAATTTAGTATCAGGTTTTCATTTACAAAGGACGACGGAGGGTAAAAGAAGAGCTGTGTGTGTTTGGACTGAAACTAGAGAGGATTAAAGTGGTAAATTGTGGGACCGCTGTCATGTTCCTGCTTTAAAGCAGAAGAGAAGTCTGTTAACAGATTCTTCACACATTCATTCACTGACGTATTTACAACGTTTCAACTGTCACGTCACGTAAATATGTTGGTGAAAATGTCTCTAAACGAAGGAACACTACACCAAATCCTCTTACTGAAAAATAAATGTCAAAATAAAAAGTTTGCTAGCTCGATATAACACCTCGTCTCGCCCCACTCATCAATATTTACACTCATGTATGAATACAAAATGTTTTAATATCATCCAGGTGACTTTACATGTGTTATTCTTTTCTAAATCAGCTGATAACTCAGAGCTTATGTTCCCTTTTCTCTAAAATAAACATCTGTAACCACTCCATTACAGCTATGAACACTGTTAGAAACTATTACAAATAAATATTATTTAAAAATAAAGATCCCTCTCGGGTAACACGGTTAATAATTACTCATCAGGTGTTTAAAGTCAGTTTCCTCTGATGACTCGTTTGAGCAGTTTGATGGAGAGAGATTGAACAGACACTCACGTACACGGTTCATTGTATACCGTTATGATGCCGATCTCTGTTCAGAAATGTCATATTTTAAATGTTTACATCACTGGTCATCAGATTTAGGCTCATACTTGCAGTTTTAAAGTACGGTTTTCATTTTTTTAGACTTTAAATCGGTGATGACCCTAACTTGTCCATTAACCGCCGTTCATTCAGATGGAATGATTTCACCCAGAAACGGGAGGGGCCGGCATTGTTTGGGCAAAGTACCCGGATGGGTTGCTCTCATGAATTGTGGTCATTGTCAAGACAACAAAATAGCCTTGGAACAAAACTTGGTGGTCCTGCCTAAAGTTTGCTTTTTCAGTTTTCATTGTCACAGCTTCACCACACCTTTATTCTCCACCTTTTCTTTTTTTCATCAGCACTCACCGACAGGTCAAATGACTCCTCTGTATGCTTTGAGGAGCAATTCATGGTTGGTCAGGGATGTGGCATTGATTCTCTGTCTAACTGTGTAGCGTGGCCTTAAACTGCAGCGAGAACCGGCCTTCAGTGTCTGAAAGAGAGGAGAGCGATGATAACATTCGTTACGTGCTGGATTTCTTATTATTTCAAATTGTTAAAAAAAAAAAAAATCTCCTCTGCAGCACTCTGACATTCAAATGGACACATTTCAAATCAGTCTTTGACACTCATCTTGAGACGTCCTTGAAACTCCGTCCAGCCTGAGGATGATGTTGAAAGTGTTGAATATTCAGCTGGATGTCCATTGTGCTACACGTCAGTATCAAACACATCATTGTGTATTAAGTGTGACATTGCCTTTTTATTGGCACTTTCTTTTTGGTTGGGGGGGGGTTGGGGACTTTCTAGAATATATGACTCCTTTACTCATTTAAAGTCTGCAGAATTTAACAAGTTTACAAAGCATCACAGTCAAGTAGTTAAGACAAAAAATGATCTTTGCTCTGAAAACTTTAAGGCATGTAAATGTGTCATGGTAAAATACAGAGAATGCTGAGGTTAAAAGTTTTGTGATGCAGAAGTTTCTTTAACGAGGCTTTTCTTGCCCAGAAATGTTACGCTGCACTTCACAAATACACAAAGGAGGCTGTGTTAATTGGCTCAAAAGAAGAAAATAGTTTGGAAACCCGTGAATATGTTCCGACTTTTTCCTCAGCAAACAAAGCACCGATCCACTACATAACATTTATAATGTCTGCGCTCGTATGTACTAGTATCACAGGCCCACTTTTACTCAGTATTTACTAAATGCTTTGTGTCTTTGACGGCTCAAGATTGCAATTTTTTATTTATTTTTTGGCTTTATATGCTGAACAAAAATGGCCAGATGAAGATTCGGTCTGTCTATGACAGACAAAAAGATGACATGCTGGTTAGCTTAGATTTGTAGTAGCTAAAGTATCCCTACTCCCACAAGGCAATTCAAGATGTGCGCCCTTAATCTTTCTAACATTGTTTGGTACCATGGTGTTAAATCACTGCATTTTACAAGTAGCTCGCCCAACACTGCTTGCACTGTTTAAATTTAGTGCACACAATTCATACACTGTAAGATTGAACACTGATTTCTCACTCATTTCTTTCTCTTGAGTTACCTGGATATGGGGGAGGGAACTTCCTGGTTTCGAGCAGAAGGCGTGGACAAGGGCAGACAAGACTGTTATGCTGCATTCATGCGGTGTCGGACACATCGGAAAAAACGAGTTTCCGAGTTGTAAAATGCACATTAACCACCTGCTCAAGTCGGAATAACAACTCGGAAACTCGGAAAAGAATTAGGTGCCCGACTTCCCGACTTGACGTCAGAATCGTCATCACATGGGGGGCAAAATATATTTTATTAATGTTAACAATTCTTTTATTAATTCACGTATTGCAAATCAACTTTTTGCTCAAATATAACTTTTAAAAGTGACATTTCACTGATCTTCTTCGTAGCATCAACGCTATTTTTTGCTGTTGTTACAACATTTGGAAGTTTGGAAGTCGGAAAAACAACTTCCAAACTCAGAAGCTTGGACCACCCGAGCAGCACATGAATGCAGCATTATGCTGGAGCCAGCTTGTTGGAGCAGACCATGTGCTCTGATGTCATACCCTTTATCTTTGATTTGGTTTGGTCAAACCACTATATAACTTTTCATTTTGTCTCATGTTAGGTCTGACAATGTGAAGAGAATCTTGGAGTATGGAGTATGTACACAAGTGAGTATTTAACAATAGTTAAATATTTAAATATGACCGGCCTTGACAAGCGCATCTAAAACTGCTTCGTATGTTAATATATAAAACTGCATTTTCTTGGGATACCCCAATTTCAGTTCTTCCCTTACTTGCAGAGTTTAGGATTTTGATTTCTAGCCACTTTGTTTCAAACTGTAACTCTTTTTGATGGAGCTCAGTGGTTTTTGTAATTGATTTTAAGTGTTTGTTTTTGTTGTTTTTGCTTGTTTTACTGCGCTTGTTATCTCGACGTCATTGGAAATGAAGGAAACCTCAATGTCCTTTTGAAAATGAATTAAGGTTTGATTGATCTGATATGTTAACATGAAGAAGAATGGATCCTGAGTTTTGATGCAAGCTGCCGTAAAACACGAAGAAGAAGAATGTTGGATCTGAATCTTAAACTTATCAACCCTGCTAGGAATAAAAAAAACTTTATCTCTACATTCCACTGGACTGTACCAGTGGATAAAGGGGCTAAATAATTGATGACTTCAGACTGGGAAGGGGTAGCAGTATGCCAATGTTGTGTCTAGTCTACCAATCCAAAAAAAGGAGAAGAAGAATGTTTTTTTTATCTTGTTTATTTAGAATTATAAAGAAAGATACCTCCGTAAGGTTTGTGCTTAGGTTGATCGGTGCACCTCTAAGGATTTCTGAATCTGATAGCTCAGTCGAGTCGGCTGAGGTGGTCTTCATTCATGTCACGAAAAGAGTTTCTAAGATAGTGACAGCAAACAATCACGGCAAGACTGAACAGGCAAACCACTGAAAACGCAAACGCCGCTGTGGCCGAAAGCTGATTCTGCTTCTGCTCCATTTATCCTCTCGTAAATTTCCACCAAGAGCATGCTGGGAAATAATCTCAACAGGATTCTTGTTGTTCTGTAAATAATGAACCTGCAAGAAAGCTTATCTTAACAACATCTTATAGTCTGTGACTAAAATGTTTTCCGGTGTGAGAAGAGGTTAAACTTAAGTCTTTAAAAAAGTTATCACGTAGGGATAAAATGTTACCATTGTTAAAAATGACACTGAACGAAAGAAGGGTAAGATAAAGACCTATTATTTTCTTTTTTCAATATAGGAAATTGGTGAGTAATTAAACCAACGTAACCTTTCTTTAATCAAGTTTTGAGGGGCACAAACTGGCTTCCTCATGTTCATAATGTCTGCATTGAAGTTGAAGAATGACTTTTTATTTAAGTGGCCTCGGCGTTTTGTGAGTAGCTACTAGAAAGCCACAGAACGACATTCAAAAAGGTTGAGCCACTTAAACTCTACTTTATTTAAATAAAGAAAAGGCACTGAACAGGTTTACATGCAGTTGGAAAATGCCTGTTGTGACTTTTGAACTCTGTCCGGCTGAAATCATATCAAGTCGAATTGATCAAAGTCAGACATTAAAAAATGCTTTTACACTTGCACAAAAGTCCTGAAAAACTTCTGAGGGATTTTGGGGTGAGCTGCATGTGTGAGCGCAAACATCTGCCTCCTACTGTAGCAGAGTTGGGGATACTTCTGTCAACTAATCGATACTCCCTTTGTGCTTCCATACTTTGTCCAACTTTGTATACAGTTGTCCAACTGAATACCCTGATCTGGCTTTAATCTTCACATGACTTAACTGTGAATGTAAATGTGCTGAATTGTAATATAATTCACTAATGCCAAGCAGTTCTATTTAGTTATATTTTTGGACAATTTCTGACTTCATGAGATATATGAAGAGAGACAGGAAATGTTGGGAGGCGAGAGTGGGGGATGACATGCAGCAAAGGGCGCAGGTCAGATTTGATCCCACAGCCGCTGCAACAAGTATACTAAGCCTCTGTACATGGTGGCGCACATTATAGCCTAACAGCTAAGCTATCCTGTGCAAAGAGAAAACCTACCGTATAAGACCTTAGCCCTGATCCAGGACTTAGGTCTAATTGACATGCAGCCATTCTACGAAATGTACATAGACTTATACATTAAAAAAACAACGTTTTCTGTTGTAATAGAATAGCTGACACCAGCCCACACATAACAAGGCATACCTTACAATCTAACATTATTACTTAAAGGTCAGTTTGTAATGAAAACACGGGGTCAGAGAGCGATACAGACTAATGAATATAATGTTTTATTCAGGATTTTTTTCAACACAAGCTTCATATTGAAGCTCACTGCATCTTTCTGTATAGAAAACTTTGTGATGAAATGTCCAGATAAGTCTGCTTACATCAGCAGTACACATCAAAAGTCAGTGTGTAGGAGGTAGCATAAAACTTTAAACCAGTTATATAACTATATATTCAGCAATGTTCAATATAACAAGGTATCGACCTAGCTCTTTGTGGATGGATGAACTTTGATGTTTTGTCCATTTTTTTCTAAGTTTTTTTTTTTTCAGGAACAAAAGGCATTTTTTTTGTGAGCACATTTATGTGGGTGTTTTCAACAGATGAAAGTTATGACATTTACAGGACTAAATCACATCCTATTCAACTGAAAATAGGGAAATGTATCGACCTGACAAAATGATTTATAATTTGATGGTTCTGCTGAACTCTGTGGCTTGTTATTCAAATGTGAAATGGAGCCTTCTGTTGTCAGATTGCACGATATATGTTGAACATTACTCTGACTTTAGACATCCAAAAGTGTTTTCTTAAGCAATAAAAAGAGAGATCCAAATAGAGCTGTGACATGTCTGAGCTGCCCTTTCATATTCTCCTTTTAAAATCAAGAATATGTAAAATATGAAATAAAATTTAAAAAAGCAGTAAAGCTTTCAGAGTGCAGGAGTGAGACACAATCTAAAGCTTACAGGCATCTCCGAGCTCAGTAAGTGTGACTAAAAGCCCACTCAGTCTTCTATATTATTTAACCAACAGTGTAATTATGGGGCGTTTTGTGAACAATGTTTTCATTCCCACACATTCATTTTCCAATAAACCTGCGTTGGGTTTGCGGGGGAATTTAATCAGTGTCAAAAGGAGAAATAATGCTTGTGTGTTAGGGAAGAAAAATGAAAGTGGTTATCGAGTGTTATAGATTGTTTTTCTAACAAGTGAACTAACTGCTTATAGGGCCCGAGGTGATAAGGCAGCATGCAAAAACAGCCAGTACTCACATAAATAGGTGGCTTGTCGAACCATTTAATAAAACCAACAAGTGATTCTGCTGCTCGCTGACAAACAGGGACAAAAACAGCTCCTCTTTACCTAAACTCTATCATCCAGGTCTACACTCCATCCCACCCACTACGCTCTGCCAATGATAGGCGTCTGATACAACCTACACAACGGTGCCCTAAGTCTAGCTACTACTCTGTCGCCCCCCAGTGGTGGAACAAACTGCCAAACTCCATTCGATCTGCACTTTGCACCTTTAAGAAAAATCTAAAGACCCACCTCTTTATGAACATCTACACTTAATGATAGTGATGATGATGATGATATTGAGGATAGTTTTGATGCTGATTCTCTCAAGAACAGCTGTTGATGTTGTTGTTGATGACTTTGATGACTTAGACCACTGACTGTGTATGGACAGCGTGTCTCCATCGTCTACGGCTGTACAAAAGTGAAGCCACACTCACGGCTATGGAAAGGTTAATGACAATTAGTTTTCAATTTTGTTTTGTCCTGCCTGTTCTTCCTCTACTCTGATAATCTGGTGGAAATGCTGCAAGGAGCAGAATTTGTAGACAGAGCTGTCAATCATGATGTTACATGCGTGATCATATCTACATGATAGATTCTGGGTTTGACAAAAATGTATTTGATGTATACTTTGACTTAATAGTCTGACCCAAGTCCGATCTGTTAACATGGAAGAGGCGGGGTTTATGGCCTATACTGCAGTCAGTCAGCAGGGGGAGCTCTAACTATTTTGGCTTCACTCCCAGGCAGTTATTTCTGTCCATTTTAGTGCACTGTCTATGGTTTAGAGTAAAATACGAAATTAAAATGCATTACTTCCTACAGATAGAAGTACAAATAATGAATGAGAACTTATCTATGTAATCCCTTTAAATTACAACATGTATTTTTTAGTTAATGTACCAGCTCATATACCACAAACACTTATGTTTATTCTAAACTACTTATTCTAATGAAAGTAAAGTATGAGTCAGCCAATGTTTAAAATGTAGAACAGAGCCAACCGTGCTTCTCTGCACAAATCAAACACACCCTGTTGTTTTGGCTGCATCTTTCCCGCTGTGTGCTCTCTCCTGCATGCAGATCCACATCAAGTACAAGCCAACTCTTATGATGAATTTCCGAGCCCAAAGCCCTCTACGAACACTTCAGTTGGAAATATTGGCCACGTCGAGGGACATTTTTTTGTCGGTGTGTGTGTAATGGATACAGAGACACAGGCTACTGACGCCTTATATATCAAACAGAACAGCATGTGAATTGCAGTGTGTCCGAACATTGCAGTATCACACAGCTACTTATCACTTTTAATGGAGTTTAATGGCATTGGTGCGACTCAGCAGAGTTCATCGTTGTAGCTGCAGTGAGTAGAAACAGACTGTGTGGAAACATACGGCTGAGGACTCGCAGTAAATTCTTTACGGAATAAATTTTGCTTCAACGGCAGTAAAACAAAACATATGCTTACACATTAAATTTGATCTCATTAGTTAGGGTTAACTAACAATAATGTTAGCGGCAATTTACGTGTGACAAATGTTTATATCAGTCAGGCATGACCCCTCCACACAATATACAACATTCTCCTACATGCAAAAGGTATAGATAAAGTTAACTTTATACCTAACACAAAGCACATTCACTCATACTGATGGAGAGGGGCATCATGTAAGAGCAAATAAACCATATATATAGTATGAGATGGGCTTTTTTTATCCTTGAAATTCATGTAAGAAAGTGGGATTGTCTTGTCTTCAAGTTTATACTTTTAAATGCTAATATCCGTTCACAAAAGTAGATGGTACCACATGTCTGTAAAGCAAGTGTACCGCTCAATTCTGACGCGAGCTGTCACTCACAAATAGATTACCAGGGGGTTGAAAGACAAAAAAAACATTGTGATTGTTGGATTGTAGGGTCTTAAAGCAGGTCAAGTTGACCAACAATGGCATTGAAGTTATGATGACAATTTCAATATAATGGACATCAATGCATGTGAGTCAATAAACGACTGTCAAGCAGCCAAGAAACATGATGTAGCATAGCGTAATGTCTGAAGACGGCAAGCCAAAACGACCATTTTAAAAAGCGCGAATTTACAGAGCAAATCTGGGTATGTCCGTTTATGATGTCTGAAGTCTTATGATGGGGTGCCCTCTTCGGTGAGCTTGCATTTAAGCCCGGTAATTCCCTTTCCACCAGTGATAGCAAGGCATTTTTATTTTTACTTTATGGTAGCAGATGCTCAAACATTTTGTGTAAACATCTAAGTTTAGTCCAGGATGATTTGTAATCGCTATGGTGATTAAATCCAGCGCCATCATCCTGTCAAATTTTAAATGTTGTTAACATTCTGTTTTGATCAAATATCCACAAAACTTAATTCATTTCCAGTAGCTCTACTTTGTGTTTAAACTTCAATAGACAAAACAGAAGCATTGTCATATGTATAAAGCAAATACTTGTAATTTTCCTGGCAGGATCTCAGACCCTTGTGTTTACCATTACTGGTCATTAATCAGGCTATAAACTTTAAGAAATTGCGTCAAAATGCTGCTGACAGCTTATAAATTAGATTTATAATGGGTTTTGTCTGAGGAAAATCTTAACAAAAGCTAATATAAGCACAGGTCAAGTTATTAAATTTTGAGGGCACGTGGACAGAAGCAGCTGGCAGCGGGCCACTTTCCAAATATTCAGCAGCATTCAGAGGCAGAAATATCAAAAATCATACAAGCAAAGACAGTCTGGAAGTAGAAGTTGCAGATGTCAGAAGAGAAGTGCAATGACAGAGCAAAGCCGAGACAGGCTGAAGTTGTGCAGCATCAAAGCAGCATCAGCACTTGTCACAGTGGAATACTAATGGGGGGACATGTTGCCTTGACTGTGAGCCACAGCTGCCCCGGCCTTAGCTCTGCCTCACCCGTCATCCACCCCCCCAGCAGCTTCCAGGAGGCCACCGAGGCCGGATAGGGTGCTGAGACTGAGATCCGCATCATGCATCTCAATGCAAAGCAGGCGCGCCGGCTTGTCAGCCCGCAAGAGCCGAACTCTCTCCACCTCGCCTGACACTCGTGCACCCCGGCCGGTTCAACACTCGTCAGCATTTATTTTCATAAGCAGAGGAGCAAGGAGCTGTCATAGTCTGGGAGAAAGCAAGACTCAAAATTCCTCCTCTGTGTGCTTGACTCACACAGACACACCAGGGGTGGGGAGTCACAAAGTATAAATACTTTGTTACAGGCCTTAAAAGTCTTGTGGGGAGTTTTTAGCTTGTTATAAAACTGACCGAAATAATACAGATGCCTCTAAATGATCTGAAAAATGCACACAAGACCAGTGAGAGAGGAGACTGATTATTCCTACACAGTTATTTTTAAAGCCTGTAATATTTGCAGCCCCCGGATCCCTGGCTTAACCTTTTTTTGGGGGGATTTTCCACAGCTTCAAGATTCAATGTGAGTTACACTTAGATGTTTGTATTAGATCAGGATGACATTTTTCCATAATCTATGTACTGTATGTACGCATGTGCAAGACAAAAACAGCAAAGACAGAGGATGCCAAGATTTTTCACACTGAGATTTCAAGGCAGTGCTGTGACAAAGCTCGGCCATCACTAAGCAACGGTGTAATATGGTATGTGTTGATTTAACATTGCGTTACAGCTTAGTGGAAGCATGAGAGGTAAAAACATACAAACAGCGGGAGCATCACATACACACACTCAAGACATGCACACACACAGATCCATATCCTGCTGCTATAAGCTTAGACTATTACTGCACGTCACTATCTGTAAATCTAATTTACTAACCACAGATTTTCCTGGGAATTCCTGAGCTCTCTTGTCTCGTAGGTTCCTTGGGATAATTGGAGGTGACGGCCTGCTGCTATGGACCCCCCTTTGTTTGTCCCTATCCTTCTTCCTGCATCTCCCTCAATCCCATTTTTCAAGCCAAGCTCAGTTTCGGCTGGTGGCTGTTCATCATGGGCCTGAATTTCTTCCTCTGCCTCTTTTTTCCTGCCACTGCAACTTTGGTAAAAGTTGCTTATTTCTGTGCTCATGATGGATTAACGTTGGATCTAATAGATCCAGATAATCTAAAAATGAGTAAGGTCATTTACCTGCTCTTTTGCAACATAACCATGACTAAGGTATTTTCCTTGCTTTTTGTCTTGAGATATCAGTTGTTATGATTACCACTATACAAATAAAGATTGATTGATGAGTTGATGATTGGTAAACCGTATACATCAGGAACATAGTGACAGTGACGTCAACCGTTGGTGTCTGAAGTAGAGTTCTAAAGCCCAACAATGTGGGGACCATATTGGAAATGTTACATCAACCTAACTTGAGGTCAACCTAGCAACAGTCTCGAGTCCTCAGTGCTCGAGACTGTTGCTAGGTTGATCAAGTTGGAGTCACCGAAGAAAAATCCAAAAGTCCAAGTCGAGTCCCTATTGAGTCTGAGTCTGAGTCATGTCCCCACTATTCAAGTCCCATAATGGGACGTGTGAGGCTTTTGCAGCCAGCCTCAGGTGGACACTCATGGAACTGCAGTTTGTTGCGCTTCCAGACTGGCTTAATTTTTTCTTGAATAAACTTGATTTCTAATCATATCCATCAGTGGTAATTACACACAACATTACATGATGCAGATAAAAGAGGAGACAAATCAAACAGGAGAAAACTTTCCCACAGACAACAGCCATTTTATAAGAATTGTTAATGTGATATCAGTGTGATGTCCAGCAAGGAAAACTGGTATAGGAGGGACATCGATGAAAGCCAATTATGCTGATGACGTCCAAGCACATTGAGAGCATTGACCTAGCCTGTACTTTTCCATTTCCATGACAGTAAAAAAAGTAAAAAAAGTTGGTTTTTACACAAAAATCTGTACCTCTACCTAAATCATATCATTGTTTTATATCTAGTAAAGCTCAGAAAACATCCCAAAAAAACAACTTTTCAAAAGTCAGTTTTGCTTATAAGATGAAAATGGGCCAGTTATTGCACCATCAGAAATAAAGTATGAATAGGAATCACTTTTTTATGAATCATTTATTTTTTATCAGACAACAGAGATTTAGTGCCTTTTATGATCATTTTAAATATTTTTTAAACAGGGAATGAATTAAGCAACATCCTCCAGTCAAATGCAGGGTAAATGTTGGCTGTGGGAGGTTTAACTTCAGGTCACCTGTCATCACAGCAGATCTTATATTATCTTGTATGAATAAATATGAATTTTTACAAACCCTCTTCCTAAAAGTTGGATTTGGATTTGGTAAAAGGTGAATTGATTGGGACTTGTGTAGCTCTTTCTCGTCTTCTGACCACTAAAAAGCACTTTTACACTTCATGTCACATTAACCCATTCACACCAAATTCAAACACTGATCGCAAAGGCTGCTACGTAAATGTTCCCCACTGCCCAACACTACTATTCCATCCACCCATATTCACACATCGCTCGCTATGCAGCGGGAGCAATATGGGATTCAGTGTCATGGCCATGGACACTTCAACATGTGGCTTCAGAAGCTGGGGGAACAAACCCCCAACCTTCTGGTTGAAAGACGGCCGACTCTACCACTGAACCACAGCTGTCCCAATGTGATGATTTACAAACCATTGAAGCCCCATATCTAATTTGAAAAAGAACAGTTAGAAATGTAACTCTGTAAACACTTAGGAACAGAGGAGACCGGTTTCTTTAATTTTTAAAAGGCAATGTTTCACTATTGTTGCTTGATGTAGGATTTCAACTTCTCCTTTGTCCTATTTGACATTTTATAATGCTCCAAACATTTTCAATGGGTGACAAATCAGGACTGCAGGCAGGCCAATTTAGCATCTGAACACTTTAACTATGGAGCCATACTGTTGTAATACTTGCAGAATGTGGTTTGGTGTTGTCTTGCTGAAATAAGCAAGGCCCCCCTTATGAAGTCATTGTCTGTTTGGCAGTATATATGTTTTTACAATGCCTGTATATACTGCATGGTTTAGCATAAATGGAACCTTCCCATTGAGAATTTTACATTTTGACAGTTTTCCCTCAGTTCATCTTTAACAACCTCAGGCACAGAAAAGGTTTATTGATTTGGCTTATACATGGTTGCCTCTTTGCATAGTAGTTCCAGCTAGCATCTGAAGATGTAGCCATGAACATAAGGGTCACGTGTTGTTGTAAGAGAACCTACCTCCTCTGTCTTCTTCTGTCCACCGTTTGTACCCTCTTTGACATCACTTGGACTCCCTTTGCTCTTCCTCTTCCTCTCCTTCATCAGGCTCGCCATCTGGTTTGTTGTCTCACAGTGTTGTCTGCTTCCAGATTAAAGAGTTTTAGTCCAGGCTTTGATGAAGACGAAAAATGCATTTACATTTCTGAAATCTTCAATCCTCAGTGTTAGTCATCAACAGGGAAGTGTTTAAACAATTTGGGTTTGGTTAGAGAGGGTGACCATGAAGATGTCTGTTGATTTACTATTTTTTAGTTCTCTGAAGACTGCTATTTCCCATATTGTGTTTCATTCAGTATTTACTTCATGTGACATCTTTCATTTTGTAGATCGCTGTCATATAGCCTACAGTTTATCTGTCTTATAACCTCTAATGCTTGTCCTTGCCTGTTTTAATCTCTTTTTCCCAGAGTAAAGAGACAGTCCGAACCTCTATAATGACAAAACAAAAAAGTCTTCAAAAAAAGTTGGTCCTGAAATCATTGGGTAACATCAGGCCTGTCCATTTCCTTTCTGCAGTCTATGGTATATGACTTTGGTTGGGGATTTTCTTCGCCTCAATAGGTCAAATCCATCCATCCATTGCTGCAGGTGGCTGGAGCCAATCCCACTTGTTATGTGGTAAGAGTCGAGATACACCCTTCACTGGTCTTCAGTCAGTAGCGGGGCTGACACATGGAGACAAACAACCACTCAAGCTTAAACTCACACCTACAAGCAATTAAGAATCACCAATTAACCTATTTAATGAGCATGACTTTGGAGTGTTGGTTCCCCTGAGTCCTAACCTCCATAATGACAAAACAAAAAAGTTTTCCTGAAACCATTGGGTAACAGCATGGCTGTCCACTTCCTTTCTACAGTCTATGGGCTTTGGTTGGGGATTTTCTTCGCCTCAATAGGTCAGATCCATCCATCCATTATCTCTGCTTAGGGGCTGCAGGTGGCTGGAGCCAATCCCACTTGTTATTGAGTAAGAGTCGAGATACACCTTTGACTGGTCTTCAGTCAGTAGCGGGGACGACACATACAAACAACCACTCCAACTTAAACTCACACCTACAAGCAATTAAGAATCACCAATTAACCTTAATGAGCATGACTTTGGACTGTGGAACCCGCAGGAATGGAGGACATCTACACATGCACCATATAACTGGAGTTCTAACCAGAAACGTTCTTGCTGTGAGGCCACAGTGCTAACCAGTGTGCTGCTTTTTATACTTTTGTGAAGTTAATATATTTTGAAAACAATTGCCTCCAAAAAAAAACAAAAGGAAGGTTCAGTTAGATTTGCACAGCCAGTAGAAATGTCCTTTACAGGGACACTTTTTACTCAGAAGCTGTTAGAACATTTGTGAGCATTCACTCTTTCAAAACTCTTTCTTCAGTGAAGAAAGCTAAATTGTACTTTATTTTTATGAACCACTTTTTTAACCCAAGATTCTGCACGTCCTCTTTTAACTTGACGGAAGAACACCAGTTCATTTTCAGACTCTGAATATGACACAACTAGCTCCTCTGAAAGTTTACCACCTTTGTGGCCATGGCAAGGCGGCACTGCTGCAGCTGTAAGCCTAGGAAACTTTAACATAAAAGGCTTCAAATGTCACATGTTCCCCTCAATCATCCACAGTCAGAGGATTAAGAGCTTTAAAGTTCTTCATCCCCAAGGAGATGGTTGACTTTTACTCCTCTGTCAGCCTGGTGCGCCTCAGCAGGAGGAGGGAAGGCCACAGTCTTTCACCTGCTACACCGAGTAGTTTCTTTATTTTCTGTTTTCTGCCCACACTTCCACCGGTGTAATTGCGATATGAGATGGTACTTTGAGCCTGGGCTGTTCTCATCAGCGCTGAGCAATTACATATGCCCCTAGGGGTGCTGATAAAAACACACACTGAGAATGAACTCTGCGGTGCCAGGTGATGGCGGCGAGGCTACCGGAGGCCCATATTGAACAGAAGAGGGCCATCGCGTCGTTGAGGTGAATACAGATTAGCCTCATACAAACCGAGTCAGACCAGACAGACCTCGGCAGCAGACAGCTCACGGCTTCCAGACCGGGACACTAAGCTTTGTCAGTCCGCTGACCTGTGAAAGGAACCAGCCTCCATCTCCCTCACCTCATTATAGTGGCCAGCCAGGTTGATACAAAAGCATTACCAGAAATATCAGCCCCATGTGCTATTGTTCTTGTGGATGTGTTTGCAAGCCGCTCTTTTTGTATTCACACTAATGTAGTCTTATTTCTAAACCATTGGGAGTCAAAGATTTCAATGCAGCTTTTTGTGTTTCTTTTTATGAGGCCAACATCTTCTTAACTCCCTGATTTTGGATATGAACCTTTTACTAATAACGTATAGTTTCGAGGCTCAAACACACACACACCCACACACCCACACACCCACACACATATATATATATATACAGTTTATATTTATCACATAATGGCATTTTAAATTTTTTCAATCCCATGTTGGCTTATTTTTGGTGCTTAGTTTATTATTGTTCAGCATTAGTCTGTTAACAGGGACTGCAGTTCAGTGTTGTTCACACATTCATGATAAACTGTGTTGCCCTAAAAAAACAGATGATCAATAGAAGTTGTTTTTTGTCCCTCTGACTATGTGCGCAATGGCATACTCCGTAATTTTGCTTGACTACGCTCTCCCTCACTCTCACTGTTTTCTAACAAAGGATAGAAATGAGCAACGGTTCCTTAACAACGAGACAATCACACCCAATCTGGTAAATCAGCCAGACTTTAAAAATGATTTTGAATGTCAATTGTGATGGGAAAATGTGAGTTATTTTTGCCTAACCAAAATAATTCTGCATCCTTTGGTTGTTGATATTCTTCTGCCTGTTGGTTATAGGTATGTTTTTACTCCCAAAGAGGTTTACCTTAAAACATGTTATGTTACTTTCAACATGAGTTCAAAAGTCAACCATACGCTTTCTGCTGTGAGGACAACCCTTCATTTGATTCCATGTCATCATGCAATGCACTCAGCCAGTTCAGCCATGGTCGGTGCAAATTTTCCATTCATAACAAATTCTCAACACCAGTTCTCAATTCTCAACCAAGTTTCACTAAATGAGAGCGGATTGGATTCTCAGCTGCAGCTCCACTTTGTGATCTACACCCATCACACGTCACGGCGTCAGGCAGTGAATCATATCTTTTCCACTTGAAACGGCACATCGTTTCACACCTCTTGGCTCCATGAAATGATTGACGTCAACGCTCGCTCCGATCTGGCTTTGACAGATGCACCTGTCCTTTCTTTGGATGTGACATGCTTGGGAGTCTGGGAGCGTATAAAACATGGACAAAGAGAGAATCATGAGTAAGTTTGGGAGGGAAACAGCTGTGGTGTCTGAATGAATCTTCAACAAAGTTGTGGGGGGGGGGGGGGGGGGGGTAGGGGGCAGAACTTGCTTCATTTCTCCTTAACAAAGTCAGAAGCTGAGCTTTCACAGATTAAAAAGCCAAAAAATGTTTGCTAGTTAGCTGGCATGTTGCCTTTAGCTAATATCTGTACAAACGTTGTCATTGTGACAGCACCTATAGCTGTGGGAGTGTCACCCAGGTTACTAACCTTTGTGATGTCACAAAGGGAAAATCTCCAAAACGCCTGTTTAAGCACACATTTTCTGAAAGTGGAGCACGTTAAAGATGGAGAGGATGGACTTTTCTCATCATTGAATTACATACAAATGGACGTGTTCCGGATTGAACGGATAAGGACTGTACTTTGTTCAGTATTTCAGCTCTGACCGTTGCAGTCTCTCCCTCTCTCTCTCTCGCCCTCATTCTCTCTCTGCCTTAAATGCTTCTTGATGACCAGTGAGACAGCACTGTCAGCGTTGTCATTGACTAAAAGAAAGCAATGAAAACCCAGAGATTGTGGATTATTGCTGTGAGACGCTCCACTTTCCCTTAAGGGAACAAAAGAACAAACTTCCCCTAATGTTGCCTTACATATATTGTCTTAATTTGAGCAAAATGTTATTGTTTTGTAACCAACATAACTGCCCCAGAACACTGACTGAAAGTGACAGCAGACAGTGATCCTGATAGTAGGGTTGGGTAATGTTAATTAGCTAATGTTAGCTAATAAAAACTCCCCTGCGTTGATGATGAAGAATTTCTTGCCCTTCACATCACAAACAGCAACATTATTGACCCATACACATCAGAAATACACAAAGCTGTCTGTACTGCACTCTGCTAAATATGAGTAAACATCACTGAAGTGAAGTTCTGGTAATGACTCGGCTGTTTTTAGCAATTAAAGAAGTGTCCCATGTGCCAAAAACATGCAGTTTATCTTATTATCTCAGTTTTTCTGTGGTTGTCAGGTCATGTAAATTGTGGCTGCAGACACTTTCCTAAAATCTTTTTGCACTCCAAGTCTCCACGCCAGTCACCTGACTGAAAACCATGAATTTATTATACCTGCACATAGGATGCTTATTTGAAGAGTGTGTCCTATACATTATATTTTATGGTATAGCAAACACTGTAGATTATGTACTGAGTTTTTTTTTTCCACACTTTTTCCACAGCATGCATCTCTCTGCTGTGATGAATCCCTCTTTCGATGTTTTTCTGTACTGTGTTCCGAACTATTTGCAGTTTCAGTATCCCACTTTCCTCCCACGAGGATCGATACATTTTCACTTCATGTTCTGAAAGAGATACAAAATTGACTTGGTTCAGTCATTTGACAAGACATCCAGTTCTAACACTCACTTTGTGAAAACTTGTGAAATATTTTTTTTTAAGCAACAGTCGGCTCGTATACTGTGTACTGTTAGTCCCCTGAGCCCAAGCGCTTCAACAAGCTCAAGTAGATGGAAAAATACAAAACCATATTTGGACAGAAATACATTTAGAGGTATGCACTCATAAAGGCGTTCATGCATACAGAAAAAGCAGCTCCTCTAACCGGTCACAACTCCATAACTTTAGCAGCAAGTCTCTGCTCTCTATATGCTCCCCTGTCTAATCTGTCTGAAGCCCCACTACTCAAAAAATTGGTCTTTTTAAATTTTAAATAGGAAGTCCCACTCTGCAGTTGATGACATTTATCTCCTTCATTCTAACGAGAAAATAAGAGATGGATGAGCTTTTCAAAATCCTCATCTTCGCTGCTCATCAATTTGCACTCCACTTAGGTCTCCTACAATAGCAATCATCAATTTGTGAAAATTTTTAGCTCCTGGGACTCCTCTCATGTCCTCTCTCTGCTGCTGTCGCCCCCTCAGTCCTTGAAATCTATATCCAGAATAACTGTCCATCCCCACAACAGCACGTCCACACTGCCTCCTTATGTCCTCAGGCTCTTTAAAGTCTTCCTGTGCAGTGTTTGCTTCATTTATGCCTTCCTGCAGAGCTTGATTTTAATCAATTTTAACCGGCCTGGTGCATTTTTTGGATCCTGATGCTCTTCCCCTACAGCTCAAGTTGACGCTCACACATACCTGCATGTGTTTATCTTCAAACAAAAGCCCCTTTTTATATTTGAGTGATCAGTGTCCTTCGGAGCTTTGCTGATGTAAGAATGCTGAGTGCGAGGTTGTAACATTAAATTAGGCTAAATACTTCTGAAACATTATCAATCTGCACAAAAATTACTTCTAATAACATTGTTCAATGAATAGGGTGCACAGTAAGGACACAAAGGACAAAAAGACTTGGTTGTCATGGTGAGTTTTCATCTCACAAAGCCCTTTTCTGGAAAATTTAAACACTTCAGTGCCACCCGGGCGTACTGGTGCAAAGGGTCATTGTCTGCCAATACTGGAGAGTTTGCAAACTGTGTATGAGTGGGAAGTTATTTAAAGACAGGAGGACGAGAAGAGAGGAGTACCTGGAGAAGTGAAGGGGAAAATAACATGAAAATCAAGAACGGTATAGCTGAGGAAAATGATTTATGATGATGTGGAGCTGCAGTAGGTCTCTCCAGCAGAGTAGCTGGCTGTCTCTCTGCAAGATAAGAGGCAGGAGATAGGATGTTTCCCTGACAGACAAGGTGACAATCGGGCCTCAGTGTGTGTAAACAAGAGCGCTGCTATCTCCCCCCTGCCCGACGATGGGGTTAACACCTCTGTCCATCAGCCGGGCTCCCGTCATCGCTCACTGGGGCCCTCCTCTCCTCTCCTCATCGTCTGCTTGTCAAAGCCCATGAAGGGGAGTTGCACCTTCTGCTGCTGGCGAGCGCCAACATGGCTGGCAGAGGGAGGAAATGGAGGGGCACATGGTGGCTCAGGCTGCCAGAGTTTTATTAGTCCTCCTCACATTTTCAGTTTGCCCGGAAAAGAAAAATCAGACAAGGTCGACAGTCCTCTTTGTCTGAGCTGTAAACACAACAGTCGTCTGAGCCAGAAATCCCTTCAAGCAGGACTGAGTGGAGTGTTTTGGATGATACAGTAGGTTGGATTAGGAGCCCACCAACAGCTCAGCTTCTCTGACTGTAGTTTGAATATTATTTAGTGTAGTCCCTTTTCAAATGTATTTGTTCTAATTTAGTTTTCAATATTTTGACTTGAGCAGGGAACATGCTTCAAGATAATCCGTTGTTGGGCATGTTCCTGAAAATAGTTACAGTTACTAGTTACTACTATCAAAAAGAAACTGAGTTACTAACTGAGAGAAGTTTTCCTTCCTGTAGAAAGACTACAACTATGTATTTACTTACAACTGGAAGTACTAGCCTGTTGAAAACAGCCAGAATAGTTGACCTGATTATGCAAATAGCCAATCATAGATTTGGATTTTGGGATGGCCAAGCAGATTTAAAGGGGGGCCCATGCCACACCTTGTCACCCCTCTGGCCATGCATCTGGAGATTGATGAACTGCTGTCTAAATATTTTTTTGCAAACCTGCAAGAGTTGTGTAATATTAAATCAGTCTATAAAATCAGCTGGCACCAGCTTCAGCCATCACAATCGGGGATTTAAGACTCATAAGAACAGTTTTAAATGTGCTTTCTGAAGCTGATCATGTACTAAAATAAACTGTGTAGCAAACTGTAGACTTTGTTAACTATGGTTTATAGGTTGAATAATGAATAATGAAAGTAGAAAATGTAGAGAAATAGGGACAGATGTAGAGAAAGCAGTTTGTTGTGCCAAAGAGTGAAAGGATATTCCACTTGGTCTTCATAAGAGAATAAGAACAAAAGCAAACCACCTTAGTTGGAAAGCTTGAACTACAAATTCTATGACATTTAGGGTTAGATCCTTGAAGCTGCATTAATGATAATCCCTATATTAAATATGGATCAAAACATTAAGTGTTATTTTGAAGTTGCAGCAAACCTTCAGAGAATTGTGATCTAACTCCACACTTAGATCCGATTCTCTGCGGATGGCAGCCTATTTTAGAGCTTATTTTGGCTCATTGTTTTTGTTTTGTGGCCCAAAAACCTTGGCTTTGATCAAACTTCTTTATGACTTGTTGTGGTGATCCCTTAACTTTGTCTCTAATTTGACATTCACAATCTTTGTCAAAAAGGAGTCTTGTACTCACATCAGCCTTAGCTTAGGGTGACCATATTTTCAAACCTTCAAATCACGACACTTTGATTTTTCACTGTGAATCCACATGTATCAATCCGCAGATAGGTAACCTGGTCACACATGGAGGGCAAAGGTGTCCTCCTGAGCAGCCTGTTTAAGTTGGTTGTCACAGCATTTGCCTCAACAAAGTAGATCCCAACAGTGCTACTTGCAGCCAGTACTCACAGTTTGTGTTTTCTTGTTTTAATATGGCTTTGTATGTTGGCATTTCCAGTGTGGGCGACTGAAAATGGAGACTTGCAATGTGTGCAAAACACAGAGCTGTTACTCTCCTGCAGCTCTTTGGAAAACTCTGACTTCCTTTTAGGCATGACAGCTAGCCTACCTATCGTAATGCAGCAAGTCCTATTGGTATGAAAAGCTAGGCTAACTAAACAACAGATGCCACCTCAAGATTGATATGCAGATACAAACCCGTATATCATTACTGTCAATGTGGTTGCCTTGTCAGCCAAATCAGTTTTGCAAACCAGGACAGGGACTGTTAAAAACCGGGACATGTTAGTGTTTTGAAGATATTTGTGTGGGTCGAAGAAAGGGAACTTGAAAACAGGACGGTTCCAGTCTAATCAGGTTGATGGTCACCCTTAGCTGTAATTTAGGTTTTGTGCGAATCAACAAAGGTTAGCATGATGCTAGAGTTAATTTTTGGCTGCTTTTTTAGATTTAGTCTTGTTGTTAGACTTCAGACCTAAATATTTGTTTGTATTATCTTAATATTTTATCCTTTGTAGTCAAGTTTTAGTCGATGAAAACTCAAAACATTTTGGTCAGGTTCTAGTCTGTAAAAAGTAATTTCATTTACGTCATGACTTTACCACACCTTGGTGTCTTAAACTCATTTCCTTATTTATGACAACAGTATTGGGATAAATATTGCTAAAACTAATCTGTTTTCATTAAATTAAGCCTTAAAGTAATGCAAAATCAGAGGCGTGGACATTTTGACTGCTAGCTTTCTTGCTAGCTTGGTGTCAGACCAGATAACTTAGTCACTGAACGTGACCTCCGGGCACTGTTGGTGTCTTTTGGAGAATTTTCAAGCCAACAGTTGTACATGGCTTGCAATTGAACACACCATCAGTCTGAGCTCCAGTTTTTCAATGCTATGAAAAGCTATTATTTATTTATTTTCCCATATGTTAGCATTAATTAGCAGGATCAGTGTTTGGCCCGAGTTCATCAGTCTGTTGGATTTATTTGTGGCAGCAGGTGCATGGGGGTCAGGACAATTGTTGGCCAGTCCCTGCAGAGAAAACAGTGAGCTGTAGTGATGAGAAGACAAGTAAGTCTCCAGGTTTATGCTGTTAACCCTTCGGGAGTGTGCCTATGTTCCCACATTTCTACGATTTTCTTTCCAAAATTAGGCCCTATGTTCCCACATTTCCTTTTTCATAAATTTGTATCAGTTAATGTAAGAACATAGGGCCTAATTTTGAGGAAATTCTTAGATATGTGGGAACATAGGGCTGTGGGAACATTGGGCTGTGGGAACATAGGGCTGACCCCAACCCTTCACTCCCTCGATCACTGGAGATTTGGATCTGTTTATTTCTATTAACAGTTCATTTCAACATACTGTGAGGAGCTTTTAAGTCATCATGAAATTAGACAGAAGCATAACTGTTTTAATGTGACCTTTGTGAGGAAACAAGGTCATCAGTAAGAAGACTATTTTTGTTTTTTTTAAGTGTCTCTCATTGTTACCGCAGGTCGTAAAGACGTAGTGATGGCTGATGGAAGGGGTAATAGCGCCCTTTGTTTACATTTTCCCTCCAAAATTTGTCAATGATTAGTAAGTTAGCCCATGAGGGAAGCATGATGAGATTTTGTTTTACCTTTAAAGAATACTACACACAGGATGACAGGATCAGCAAAAAGGTAAGATTACGATTTGGCGCAGAAATCAAACAAATACAAAATGTAAATATCTTGCTGTAACTTTGAAAGAGCAGTGCAGAGGATATCTGTTAAGCCAAATCAAGGTAATAGAAAATGTACATTTGCAGTCCAACCAAACACATGCTTACGTGTTTAATCAGCTGCGATTCAATGACAGTTTGTTTATATGCCTGTTGTTTTCTCCGACAGAGCTCGGAACCAACTTGCCTCTAAGATATACTGACAGCAAATGTCACACTTGTGTATCTATTCTCAGCTAAACCTGCAATCGCTGAGGTGATTCTGACTGACTGTCAGCCGCGCTGTCCCTCCTGTCAACACCCTCTCATCCCCTCAGCAGTCTTTGGGACATGTCCGACATGTAACCGATGCTTCTGCTGCTCCCGTTTTCTTTGTCTTGTGCTCAAAACATGTTAGGAAACTCAATCTACAGTGTATGAAACCTTCCTGTAATTTACTTTGACAGCATATCCTCTCCTCTCTCACCAGACAATGACCCCTGTGGTTCAGTTTCTCCACCTCTTAGCCCTCGCCCGGCCCCCAGCGGCTTCACAATCAGCGCCCGATATAGGGATGTTTCCCTTTTGTACTCCACAACTTCACACGGGTCTCCATTTCAGCCCCTCTTGTTCGAGTATATTTCTGCTTGTATAACCCAAATCTGAATGTTTTTTTCCTCCACATGCAGCCTGTCTGGGAATATTAGAGCCTACAAGAAGAGAGAAATGTAATAACCAGCGAGCCCTGGTGCCCTGTCAGCACGGCTCAGCCTCCAGAGAGGCCTGCCCATCAAGGACAGCCCATGACGGTGCAGATTACACCACACACTGCAATAAGCCTGACACATAGAGAAGTCAGAGATTACAACAGCAAGCAGACTATTTCCTCCATCTCCTCATGCAGCTGCAGACCCCTCATCTCCGTAGTGGAGCGAGCATGCAGCGCACTCTGGTGGTGAAACAATGTCATGACAAAAACACTTTTTTTCAGTTTTAATCTGATATTAAAACACATTACAAAGTCAGTATGCAAATACTTTCATCTGTTAAATTAAATGACTTAAAAATGCACAAGCCTTGAACGGGTCTTTGTTGGTGTGAAGTAGCATAAATTAATCCATGTTTGCACCTGAAAGAGAGGGTTTGGGAACTAATAAATATGACACCTTTTTACACGTGTAAAATACAAGCAGTCCAAGTTTAGCATTTATAGATTTTGTTTCATGTTTTGACTTAAACAATCAGCCCAGTAGCTCACGCGACCTATCATACTGAAATAAAGCAACATACCGCCACAAAATAGAAAAGAAATGTTGAGGGAATCAGGCAGTAACAAACCACTGAGAAAATAAGTGCATAAGCGATGCGTTTCCAGTGAGAAGAGATCAGTCTTTTTCCTTTTTAACTTTACACAGAAATGAAAACACTCTGCACACCCAACGGTGTGACTGAATTGGAAAAGAAAAGTTGAGTGAACAGGCATCTTTGCAAACATCTTCCTGTAGTCCAAATAGGACAACACAGTGCAAAACCAATACAGCGTAAATGCGATGCTACGACACAACAGACAGACAGTGCAATAATCCTAGCCTCAAGTGACACAAACACTGTTCCTGGTAAAGAGTCTGATCAGCAGCAGAGAGCTGAGACGTACGGCCGGCTGCTGAACCCTCACAGCCCTGCATGTTGACTTTACAGTTTGTTCTCTAGTCCTACGGTTGTTCATAGAGGCTTTAGCATAACTCCAGGTTATTACAACTCAGGTGATTGTGTACATTTGGCCATGTTTCTGCAGATTTGGATGACTTTACACTGACAGAGGGGGGGGGGGGGGGTTCTGAGATCAGGGAGGCAGCTCTTTACTGAAGTCAGACTGAGCAAAGACCAGATGATCGGACGAGCATGGAGCTGTTCCAGGGGTTCCTATTGTTGTTTTTAGTGCTGCAGATTATTTTATATATATATATATATATATATATATATATATATATACACACACAACACTGCCCACAGCAGCACCATGTGGCATACAAGTATTTTTACCACTGACCAGTTAATATTATTATTCATCGTGTCTGAAGCAACATTAAAGAAAGGACACATACAGAAATAGATCCCTTCTTAAACAAAAACACCGGACTCCACTGTAAAAAAAATCTGCTGCTGCTGGTCTACCTGTTCATTTGGTTTGTTAATTCATGTTCTTAAAATCACCAAATAACAGCAACAACTGAGGCAGGGGACATCAAAACACAAATTTCATTGTCCCGTTTTGTAAAATACTTGTTTTTGCCGATGGACTTTGTTGGAGCGACAACATCTGGTACTGGTTAGAAATTTAACAAACTGTTCTATGTCAGCGGGGATCCTTCCTGTGATATTGTCCAACACTTACAATAAAGATCCAAACCTGTCACTGATGAGAAACAACAACTAGTTGTGTGGACGTTTCTTGATTTGGCACATTTGCTAATTTATCGGTGAGATATTTATCGCTAAATCAAAATCCATTCCTTTAAGGCTGTTACCATAAAATAGTCTGATAATCATGTTAAGCTTTTGTTTGCCAAAACATTGCTTCAAGTGAGGCCAACTAAAATGTTCATCTCTGTACAGCTGGCTGCGAGCAGGAAGTTCAAACAGCGGAGGATGTTCATGAACAATGTTTTTTCATTCAAAATATGTTCGTCTGAAATGTCTGACAACTTGTTTGTTTCCCCAGTCTGACTTCTACTTAGAAAAACATTCTCATATCTCAGCAGTAAACTTGGTGACCACCATGTAACAATTGGAAAGATGCTAAGAAACCTTTGACCTGAGTTGTAATAACAAGAATTATCATTTAAATACTAATCTAACACAAGCATACAGTATATACTTTGTTTTGATGCTTTGTTTCAATTGAAATCATCGAGGAGTTGAGAGATGCTTGTGCACACGCACACCAAAATAGAAAAAAATGGCTACCCTAGTGCTTGGTGGAGGCCAAGGCGAGTTGTGGATTTGGAGATTTTATATATTTACAGTTTCATGAGTCTGCAAGAGCTGGATGAGTCCACTCCTGCTCTGCAGGGTAAAACAGGAGGCACAGCTCATTTGACCTTGTTTTCTTCCTGAGTATTTTCTTCTATGACCACGATCTGTACACCTGACAACTGTCCACTGGCATCCAGCTGCAGCCCCTGAACCCCTTCAGTCTGCGCCTCCTGCATTTGGCACTGTGTCTCCTCCACCCCTGCTGCCATCGTCACCTCCATCCCGCTCGGGACCATCATGGTGGTTCCATCCCCTCCCGACTCCCCGCTTAGCTGCAGCTCCATCACTCCCACTGCCTGCTCCATCGGGGCTGGGTTAATCTCAATGACCGTGTGCTCCTGGCCAGCCTCCACCTCGCCCTGCATCACCTCCTGCTGTACCAGCATGGTGCTGTCCACCACATGGCCTTCTATGGGCACCATCTCTGCCCCCCCAGCCTGCTGGCTCAAGTGCACTAACTCTAAGGGGCTCACCATAGTGCCCAGCTGGCTGGAGTCCTGCATTGGGGTGGTGCCCACCAGTGTGAGGCCAGAGGATGGATGCAAGGTGATAGTGTCCGTCTTTCCGTCCCCGGCCACCATGTAGCGGGTGAAGAGCTGCGAGCCTGCGGGGAGCAGGGTGACTGTGTTAGAGGACTGAGCCAGGGAGGCGATGGGCAGGCCGGCCATGGTGAAAGGCTGACCCACAGAGGACAGAGAGATGGGGGAGAGAACGGTGAACTGCTGTGGCTGCAGGGTGGCCTGCTGGCTGATGGGAGAGGTCAGGAGGGTGGTTGTGGAGGCGGGCCTCTGGAGACGAGGTCGCTTGGTCTGACGCTTGGTGGGAGTTTTGTTTTTGGCCGGCTGAGGACAGGACAGGAGAGCTTGCACCTGCTGCTGCTTCCTCTGCTCTTCCAGCTGCACCTCCAGGTCTGCACAAAGCACACAACACAGTACTGAGAGGGAGGGCTAAGTAGATCAACAACTGATTAATATTATCACTTTTATTTTGTAGCTTGTACCTTTAAAAAATAAATGTGCATGTCCTAAGGTGCATCTTTGATATCAGTTTTTCAACATCAGTCATAATTGTGCTCAGGCCAGCAGATGTCAAGACAAATCCAGAAACGTGACCAACAATGACTAAATAAAACATGCCGTCTTCCCTGAGCATCTGATCTCATTTACTTCTCAAACACTTAAACAGGCATAATCACATTTAGGAGTTCAGATATTAGAAGGGATTTTTTTTCTTTTTAACCTGGGCTGTATTATTCCTGCATGGAAATGTGCTGTACAAACACACTAACTATAAGGGCTTGTTTTTTCCCTCGGTCAGGCTGTTTGACAATGTAACAGAAAGGAAACCTACAGCATGAACTTTTGTACACAAGTAACTTGTTTTTATTGAACCTGACACTGAGAAATAACTCTCTTCAAAGCTAGCAGACTCTGTTAACATACACTTTACAAAGAAGCTGCTGGACTATTGCTGCCCGTCTGGTTAGATTGTTGAAATTGTTGTATGACTTTGGTGTTTGTAGAAAGACTAGCTAAGATCAACAACAATATTTGTCTAACACAAAGAAACTTACTAAACGAGGTAGATGAGCAACTCCTGTGTTCAGAGATAAAAGTACTGTTTTAAGTTTTTAAAAAAGGACATCTTTCTCATTTACTAAAAGGTTTATTTTTGTACTTCCTGGACAATAATGGCCCCCTTCTAAATATACCGGTATTTAGCCTTAGATTTAGAGTTTACCACCCACTTTGGGCTGCATTCCCAAACAACCTGACTCCAAGACGACCAGACCCCAGAGCGACAGGGGCCGTTACCGGCCTCACACGGTCCATGATAATTATCCTAGACACTTTGAATAAAAATCTAAGCCTGTTAACGGCAAACAAATAAAGCATTTTAGAAGTTACACTCTTGATAGGTAACATCAGCTTCAGCTTTAGTTGCAGCCATTACCGCCTGTTCCGCAACTTACTGGGAGTGTAGTATTTTAGATTCCAAAATATGTAGAAATACTGTCAATTTTTAGCGACAAAAGTTCCTTTAAAACCAGTAAAGGCTCTAAATCTGTCTGCATTGTAAGCCTTTCACTTTGTTTCATCGCATTCTTAATCTGTATCTGTAAATAACCCTTGATCAGTGACTGATAATCAATGAAACCAGAGTATAACTCAAACCATTTATGAAGGCCTAGAGTCAGATTTTCAAGCTGTGTTGCTGAAATGCATGCCATGTAAAAAGAACGTTTTTAAAAAATTGACCACGTCCACCTAGCGTTTATTTTCTGAGCGCCAGCATCTTTGTTAAATTGTTTTTAAAGAGGAGAGAGTGAGAAAAACCGCAGAGCCCAGCATCTTTTTTCCGACGCTTCATGCACAGCCAGCGCTTTTCTGCCCGGGAAAAACGCTAGGTGGACACAGTGCCTGATTTTCTATTTTATTGCATTTCATCAAAACACTCCAGGCATTCACATCTCCGTGAGCAACACTTGGAATTGGCTAAATAGTGAACGATAATGAAGATTAGTAAGTCTATATTAAAAAAATGAAAATTCAATCAAAGATATCCAACAAGGAGTGACGATAGTGGTTATGTCGTGCACCCCATATATAGAGGCTATAGTCCTTGTTGCAGCGGCATGTTTGCTGCATGCCACCCCCAACTCTCTCTTCCCAACATTTCCTCTCTTCAGCTATCCTATCAAATAAAAGGCAAAAAGACCCCAAAAAAATAACTTCAAAAAAATAAGACATCTAAAAAGGCCGATTCCGCTCATCCGCTGTGTGTGTCAGTGGACGTTCCTGAAGTGTAGAAGCTCGTTAGTCTTCTGTACTCACTGCTGAGTGTGCTGAGGATCTGCTCCTGACAGGGATCCGTCTGCTGCCTCCTCCTCTCCAGCATCTTCTTCACCGAGTCGAGTAGGCCGAACACCTGGGCCAGGTTACTGAGCACTGCCACCTCTACCAGACAGGAATCTGTGATCAGTGCGGCAATCAATCAAAGGGTCACAAGGTCAGTTGGAAAGGAGGAAAAAATTCAGCTAGTTGTAAACAAACAATCATTTAGTATTCATACAGTATTCGGCTACTGTTATGGAACCAACAGTCGCCGTTTTTAAAGCTGAATTTGTTCCTTCTTTCCTTTTGTTTCTCCATTAGCATTCAGACGCTACTCACAACTCGAACTCGAGCGGTAGAGAGCGAGTTCAGATCATCCACTAGACTATTAATCAAAGATGTTGATTGTATGAGGACAAGAAGAAAAAAAACCTGCACAGGCAATTGAAAATATAGCCCACTATAGTCAATGTGTGGAAACACTTTCATGGCTAATTTAAGTCTCATGGGTTTAACTTTTCAGGTCAGAATTCAGGATGAATCTGGAAAAAATCCCATCCCCGATCTTTAAGCGTGTGCCGAGTCACATTAGGGTTGTTACCGCACCGGTTTCCTGTAAAGCAGCTGGCTCTTTGCGCTGCTGCACGCCGTTCAACAGCTCCTGCAGCTCCGTGCTGATGTTAGTGACCACTTCACCGAGCAAACCCACGTCAGCAATGCCCTTCCAGAAGTTCAGCGTGTCCTCTGTGGATGGGACAACACAGACAGGTCTCAGTCACTGGTGTGCTCTGGGTCATCATTAGTGTGAATTGAATGATCTGTGTGCTCTCTTTGAACCTGAGATCTCGTTAGATTCCTTCTTGTCTGCAGACTCCAGTGAGCTCAAGCTCCAGTCCACCTTTCCGCTCAGAACCTCGGCTCTGTCCTCCCCCATGGCCCCGCCATTACCAAGAACCACTTGAGCTGTGATTTACATGAGAGAACATGCATTATGCTTTTCCAGTGTGTGGGATTTGAGGAGCCAGCAGTCCAAATGTATTTTGGAGGTCAGGTTATTTTTCCTATTTTGTGTGCATATAGCTTTAAATATTTATTTTATTTATATTACTTTTTGAATGTTATTATAGTCTTGAAGTTTGGACATTTTCATTAAGTCTGTAGACATAGACAAAATATAAGCAGACATATATATATATTTTTTATCACACCTTTTAATAGTGTACTTACTTTGAGAGGACGTCGGTGTGGTCAGTCCCGAGCCATCAGGAGGGAAGCGTGTGTTGTTGATCAGAAGGTCAAACTTTGTGCTGCGACACGTGTTGGTGCACAGTGTGCTGTGCTGGTAGAAGTCCAGCTGACCCGAATCCATCATTTTTCTGGAAGACAAAACAAAAGTTTATCAAACTGTTAGTTAAAGGTCACATATTCTCCTCCTTTTCAACAAGTTTAAATAAGTCCCAGAGCTCCGCAGAACATGTCTGTGAAGTATCTTGTTCTAAATCCACTCTGATCCTGTATTTGATCATGCCTATAAACCCCTCTATTTCAGCCCTGTTCAGAACAGGCTGTTTCTGTGTCTGCACCTTTAAATGTAAATGAGCTGTGTCTGACCACGCCCCCTCTCTGGAAGGGCTTGGATGGCTCTGGCTTTCTTGCTCCATACCCTATTGCTTAAGGTGAGAAGGCAGACTCAAGGGGCAGAACAAACACCTAGCTGTGGGAGTGTCACCATCTGCGGGAGGGGTTACTGCCCTTTGTGATGTCATGAAGGGAGAATCTCCAAACGGCCTGTTTGAGCACACATTTTCTAGAAAGTGGAGCAGGCAATGGAGAGGATGGACTTTTCTCATAATTGGGGGGTTGATCGACAGGCTAGGGACACATATTAGTGTTCTTAAAACTTGATCAAGTGGATTTTGCATAATATGTAAACTCAGTTAGATCGGATCACTGCTCCCTTTAAAAACACTGAGATTGCTTTTATAATTTAACTGGAGTTCTGGCAATTTTTTGTTTGTGCAAATAAGATAAATGAAAACACTTCAGAAATGTTATCATTCAAAGAGATAGGACCTTCAATGAAAAGCTAAGAGGCATCATCATCGTCTCCTTTACAGCGTGTCTAGTTGCCTCACTCTAATTAAGCAACACACAATATTTCAACTTGCCGTCAGTTTGGATGTTTATTCAGGATGCATGAATTACCCACTGTGTCAGAGACCATTTGAATAAAATGTAAAAGCTTTCATGCAGACTGTAATTAAACTGTCCTGTAGTGCAGTCAAACAGAATACTGAAATATAGCTTTCGGCTCACTGACAAAAACATCTCATCACCTTAGCATGACTCCGCCCATCCTGATGGCTCTCTTCCAGTCCTTCAGAGTGGCTTTTCCAGAAATGTGGACAAACTGCTTCGGGCTAATCAGCTGGTCCTCATACTAAAGGATGAGGAGGAGGATATCAGGTAAATAACCACACTGCACACTGACAAAACACATGAGCACAATTAAGATAAAATGCTGGCCTTCATACATCTGTGTCATAGCAGCATAAATGTTGGTACCATCATATCTGATAGCTGTTACAAAACCATGATACTAAATTATACAGTTAAGAGTTATGATGTGAAGTAGAACTGTACATACATCCCACACATAGATGATACCTGGACGGGCCGCCCAAGTATATTTCCGACCTGTTTTTATTAAATTTTTCCTTTAGTCCTAAAATTGCTGCGTGCACGAGAGAGCGAGAGAGAGCGTGCAAAAGCGTGCAGGTGCGTGCGAGGACCTCACGGCTCTGTGCAACATAACAAAACTCCCGTTTAAAAACAACTTCCCTCTAGACCAGTGATACTCAACCCGAGGCTCTCGAGCTACATGTGGCCCATTTGGGACTATTGTTGCCCTTTTATGTCCTACTTAGAGAGAAAAATCCAAAGTAATTATTTAAAAAAGGGAAACACTGTCAGCAGAAATTATTCTTAGCAAGTCATGTTTCCCACACATATTTTTGGAAAGAAAAAGGTTTTTTGATTGTGGCTCTTGCAGAAATACATTTTGGTCTATTTGGCTCTTAAGTCTAACAAGGCTGAGTACCACTGGTCTAGACTCCTGCAGAGAGATAAGACACAGCAAAACCAAGAGAGCAGAATCACATCAGCTTCAGAGAGAGAGAGAAGGTCCGCTGTCCGTAGATTCCTTTTGTAGATGCACCGGTTGAGGTGCCTTGTTCATATCAAAACTGAAGCTTCTCATGGCTTCATTTTAATAATGTGAATGTACAGCTGCTTGCTGCTGATGCTGAACTCCTAGAAATAACGGAACTCTTCCTTGTGTTTTGTCTGTGCGTGTGCTTGGATAAATTGAGCAGATTAAAGTTGTTTGTTGCAGAAACTAAATTAAATTAGAGGGTAAAACATATTTGATACCCTCAGATAAAAATAAACTTAAATTGCAACCCCCGCTGCAAACTCCACTGTAAACTACTGCAATACATTATGTAATAATGATGGCAACCGCAATACATGAATAATAATAATAATGTGACCTAGGAAACCTGTTTGATGATGTTTGGGTGACACAAGAAAACCACCTTGAAAAAACTGCCTTTTAAAAAAAAAACCCTCAATGTAGAGTTTTACAGCCACCTTAATTATTTCTTGAATTGTTTCCTACTTCATTTATGAGATGTGGTAGTATTTCATTATTTTGTTCACTACATGTCCAGCTCGACCAGCTGTGGTTTAATCATAGGAAGCATCCGGCTGTTTGGCAAATTAGCCAACATTCATTAATTTGTATTGTTTGTGATAAATCTATCTCAGATTGGCCATTGTCTGTCAATTTAATCAGCATGTAGTGGTCTGAAACTTACAAGTTAAAAGTAAGAAGAAATAAATAAGTGGTTGTATGTGGGACATCAGAATAGTGCATGTTTATTTCCTGCAGAGGGACGGACTATTGAATGACCTAGTTGCCATTCAGCAATCTTTTGTGACAAGCGAATGTAACAGTTTTCTTCCATATACGGGTTAGGGTATTTTTAGTATCAGTGTTTATGTGTCTTGCAACTCATATTTTTCACTCAAAATACAATTGCTTTTTTTGGACAAACACTAAAACCCTGCAGCAGTTGTCATTTAGCCACACTGTACACTTCAAAACAATCCTGAATACCAACCTTCACACATTTCACATTGATTCCCGGGCACACAAACTTCTTCACTAGCAACACAGCTTTGCAGTCACCGCACGTTATCGGACAGCCAATCTCCACGTCTTCTCCCTCAGTTGGTTCTAAGAAGAAGAAGAAGAAGAAAGAGAAACACACAAGGAAAATGTTGTAATCTGCTAAATATACAATATGCATCACTAATTCTTTCCAAGTTGTCAAAACATCATCTGACAATCTCGTACCGGGATGTGCTTCAACGGCCATGACAGCGGCGTCTGTTTCAGCAGATTCATCTCTGAAAAGAGAACAAAGTTTACTCTTCTTTATGATCGTACATTTCTTTTTTGCCTCTCTTCCTCCCTGCATTTAGACAGGCCTGTAGTTTTAGTCTCGATCCTTGCAAAGTCTCTTTAAAGGAACACCTGGATTAAATACATACCCAGTGGTGATTGGCTGGAGCTGGAGGATGACCTGAGTCTTATTCGGGTCTTCTTCACTATCAGCCTTCATCATCACCACCTCGGCCATCGAAATCGTGACCTCTTCATTGGTCGCCATCACACTCAGAGCAGAATGCAGAGGGGGGCTGCTTTCATATAACAGCTGTCCAGTTTGTTCATCTGAAAAGGAAAAAATACATTCAAAGAATATCCTGTAAAAGCTCTACATAAGCAGACATAATTATTTTAATCTCATGTAATGTTGAGTATATTAAGATAGGTCACAAAAAGGAGACAGTTCTGTATTAAAGATCATGAATGTTGTACTGTTTTTAATTTTCTTCCCACACTGCTTCAGAAACCTAGACCCTCTCTAAACACCCGTCCAAATAATAAAATATACAATTTTCTTTCAATCACATATGATTGTATATATTTTATCTTGGCCTCAGGCCTTTGATAAATTAAAAATGTAACAAAATATTCCTCTACTAATTTACTTTCTTGAAAATGACATACTCTTTCAATTTATTTAGGTCATTATTTACACTATTTTTTTGTTACTTGAGTAAAAAAAACAATATTTCCAATCCAACCAAAACCCAGCATTCATCGCCTAGCATAAGTAGAGCTTGCTAACTTTAGCTGGATAACCTTTTAGCTCAGAAAAACAATAAGGACAACACTCCAATATTGTATTTGAATTGCAACTAGGACGTTTCCAGCAGTCACTCTTCTTCAGCGTGTAAAAGGTAATTTATTTGTATATACACGTGGGATTAATTTATACTTGTCCAAAATAGGTAAAGTACAATTTTGGAGTGCTGTCCTAATTGTTTTTCTTCAGCACCCAGTTGTTTTACGTTGAAAGGGAGTTGAGCGTGTTTTTTCTACCATTAGGCTGGTTAGCTAAAAGCTACACACACTGGTTAGCTAAAAGCTAACACAGTTAAGTCTGTTAATAAAAAGTCACAAAAGTTGCTAATGTTTGCAAATTATTAAGGTTTTTTTCAGGAAAAAAGTAAAAATGTCAAGAATATGTTCGAAATATTCGGGGGAAAAGTCGAAATGTTGAGAATAAAGTCGAAGTGTCAAGAAGAAAAGTTGAAATGTCAGAATAAATTTGAAATACAATTTATATTAATACATTTTGAATGTCTAAAAAAAAAGATACAAAAAAAATACAATGTTGAGAATGAAGTCAAAATATCAGTAAAATATTGAGATTTTAGTGAAAATATGACTGTGAAATTTTGACTTCAATCCCCAAATTGTATTTCAATTTTATATTTACATTTCCACTTTTTTCTACACATTTTGACTTTTCTTTTCTTCTTTTCTTTTCTTGAAGTGCACAATGAAATAAAAATCTTCCTCCTCTCAATAATTATTTATCCTGCCTGGCCCTTATCGTCTTCCGTACAGAAATGAGCCTGAATATAACAATATGTTAATTGAAAGTATGGAGTTAATAATAGTTACAAAGTTCATTTTTAAAAAACGGAAATTTGTTTTTACGTGTCACGATGTATAAGAATGACATTTATCAAAAGCCATAATTAATAGTAAACTACCATAACCCGTCCAACTTTAGATTAATATTGTAATTTAGAGCCAGAGATGAGGTTAGTGAGATTTCCCCCCCGCATGCAGAAAACGATCCAAGAGGATGATAACTAACAGGACTGTAATGCACCGTAACTCTCACGTAGTTGTAGCCGATAAAAAAGAGCGCAAGATGCCCAAGTTAGATGTGATATTACGGTCGCAGTGGATAACTGACTGCTTTTCTCTGCTGAGATCCACACAGCCACTCAGACTAAGAGTCGGCGGTAGCCATTACGGCTCACGCAAGGGCGTTACATGATGTGTGGGGAAAGTGGACAATAATGTGAACTATACCGACCGAGACGGTTAAAGCTTTTTGCATTTTCACCGTGACGGTTACGTGCCGCTTGTCTCTGAACCGTACGTCCCTTCGTAACTCTGCATTTTAACTCTCCGCTCCCCCTCAAAATGACGTCTCCCTGTGCGGCGGCACGTACAGCAAACAACGGCGCGGCGACGGCGTTGCCCCTCCATTCTCTGCGAGCCTGGCTGGCCGAGCCCCCCCCCCACCCCTCCGCTATTCACCCCCCGAAACCCCCGTCTAAAGCTATCGTTATTGTCGTAAGAGCGGCTGCGTTTTTCACGGACAAGTATGTTGAAAAGCACATATTGAAATGAAAGATAGTCCTTACCGTTTTATGAGGAGAAACGCAGCCCTAGATTGTACAGGGCTGTGGCGCATGCGCACTTCGCTGATATGGCTTGACTTCCTGCTGAACAGCGCTTCGCACTATTATCACGCTCTTGTAAACCCTGACAAAATTCATCTGAAACTTGTTTTAAAGCGTCTGGCTTTTAATGCGTTTGTGTGTAAGACTGGGGAGAAACCCAGTCACACTTTCTGTTGATGTGGTGCTTATCGAGAACATCTTGTTCTTCCGACAGTGTTTTGTATCCGAACTGTTATGGTCATGGTAGATATAAATAGACATCTTAAAACGTGAAGTGAAAAGATGATTTTGCAGTTTAATTGTACAGTTGTATTGGCATTATAGCTTCATATACGTTAACGCAGTCTAAAATCTAGGTTTGAGTATGTGAAGCACAGAAATGCATGCCTTAAAAGTACGAATTGTGCAGACAATGATGAATGCAGACAGTACTGCTTTGCATTAAAGTTTATGGTAGATTAGTTTTCTTTGCACATTGAAGGTACGGGGCGCCAGGGTGAGTGACCACTAGCTGCCCCTGTGTTAAAAATTATGCTTCCGAAATCTCTTGATGGCGATTCCGCTGGAGGAGTGGATTTCCCCACCCTCCCAGTGCCAGACATGGCAGAAGCCCTTTTTAACGAACTCTTTGAACGTCCCACTACATAAGCAGTACCAACATGTCCCTCACTCAGAGGTTGGAAAACCTAAAACTACCTCAGTGTTTCAGTTCGTTTGAAGTTCGACCTTTGATATCCATTTTTACCAACAACTACCGATTAAAATATGTATCTTTTAATCAACTATTAACGACATTTAGCTAATTTTTGTGCGTGAATTAAACGGTCGCAAAGAATGATGGGTAAAAGTGGGCGGGACTATCAATCATAGTGAGCTCTTATTGGTTGCTATCGCGTCTAACAAATAGTGTTACGTTCAAGTAAGATTGGAAAATCAACGAACACTGAGACAAAAAAGGTTTTTTTTTATGTATTTTTTTTGTTGCTGGTGGATTGACAGATGTTTTTAATTTACAAGTTTTTCTGTTAATACGGTTTCACGTACGCCTTTCTCAATGCATGTTAAAGACTCAGGACATTTGCAGATAAGAATATCTGGATTTTTTTTAATTCAATTTGAATGTTTTCATTTTTCAGGAATATATTTTTTGAAATACATTCTGCCAGGTTATTATTTTATGGGCAGAAGAAAACATATCGTATTATCATATTTAAAACTTAACTCTGCTTTGATGCTGTATTTAATAGTGTCATTCTAAGCAGAGTGTTTGTGTTTCCAAGTTGCTTTTAGGTTGGAATATCTAAATTCTCAGATATGATAATGAGGTCAAATAAAGAAAAGTCCATATAAATGACAACAAAAAAAATCTATTTTTTCGTATCCCAACATGAATTCCTTTCTCTATTCCTCTAAAGCTACAGCAGACATTTAAATTTGTCAAAAGCTGTGACTTATCTTAAACTTCCAGCTGATATAAACTGTTTAACTGTTGGTTTTCTTGTTGCATTTTGAACCTGACTGTATCATCACGTAACTATACTAATGTAATTCTTGTTTCAGATAAAAGCTGGTGTAGTGGGCTTGACTTGATTCATATCAACCCCTTAACCCATATTTCCCCATCATTGCATTTAACAAGGCAATGTAGGTCATGCTTATCATCCTTCAATTTGTCTGAAGAGGGCGCCAAATCCCAGATAAAAATCATTGAGTCCAAACCATGTTCATTTGACATCTATTTATTTTTTTTAACCAATCAATAAAACACACCAAATGAAAGGCAAACACCTCATACATAATATCTAAAATAAATAACATTTATTCAATAAAGCTGTGAGATGTGGCCATGGGGATCAGGGGCTGAATGGTTTTGTGCTATGCACTGTCATGCAGGCCTTACATCTGCATTTGTAATCTTGAACAGGAGCATTATTAGTGGATTAGTTTGATTTCATTCTAAATAATAATAATGAAAAAAACACCACTAAAGGCATAGTTCAACACTTTGGAAAATGTAAGATCTGCTTTCAATGTTAACCAAGCTAGCATTGAGGCTAAAAGGAGCTATCTGATTCTGTCTGTTGTATTTTTTAAATGCCCAAAACACTCCTAAGCGTACTGATAACGCAGTGCATTTAGTTTCTTTGATGTGTACAGACAGACATACAGAAATGTAAAAACAGACTTGTGACTCTAAGGGGTGTTTGCTGAGGACATTTTTTTTCTGACAACAATACATCATTCCTCCCCTCTTCTGTGCAGAATCCCACACTATACTGTTGAAGAGCACAGGGTTTATTTTTCAATCTTAACAAATTCACACCTCACTGTGGATGTCACTGCACCCCTCAGTGAGTCGTCAATAAATGATTCCAGCATGTGACATGAAGCAACCTGGTCTTTACATTGCTGTTTGAACAAAAAGGATACATCGGAAATTGCAAATTTAACAGGTGTTGCTATTTTGAAATCAACATGGAACCAAGTTTGCGTTTTTCCCCTTTCTCGCAGTCTTTACGGTAAGCTAGGCTAATGGCTTCCTGGCTCCAGTTCTGTACTTTACTTGAGAATGGTGTCAATTTTACAAATGTTGAACTACTCCTTTAATATCATAGGTAAGAGCAAAGTGGATCTCAAAAGAAGATCCCCACTCCTTCCAGTCTTTAACCTAAGGACAGTTGCATCCTGGCTCCAGTTTTATAGTTAAAAATTCTATTTTCATTTTTTTATTCTGATCCAATTCTTTCATCAAACCAAAAAAAAAAGGTGCATTTCAAAAATATTGAACTACTTCAGTAAGCAAGATGTTGGATAAAAGCCATGGATTTGTATCATCATTACACAGGATGGTTTCTGTTTGCAGGATTATAGTCTGTAAGAATAAAAAAAACGCTGCTGTGAGATGTTGTTTAAATTCATCAACTGCTTAACACTGGTGGATATACAGGCATCTAGGTATGGTATAGACGCCGAGTTATAATATTTCCTCTCATAGAGTCAGTCATTTAAAAAAAACAATATCTTGCTGTCTTTTCGTGTTGTCCTTAAAATTGGATTTCCAACGGTCCTCCATCTTCAGGCTGTGTGCTGCAACAAGCCCCTCCGGTGTGCAGGCAGCGCTGAGGAATGGAAATCATGCCCACTGGAGAACAGTTTGCAAACAGCACAGCGATGACGCACATATTCAAACAACATACAAGTTAACCCTGTTTAGATGAGAGCCGAAAGGTAGTCTTAGTAGTAACACAGTTGGACTTGATGAACGATTAGAATGGCGATTTTGAACGTTACATTTAGCAAGGTCGATTAGAGCACTCCTGTGTTAAGGAAACGAAATGTTAACATCTGATTGTCAGACAAACAGAAAACATTGAGTGTAGGCTATTTGTTGTTGTATAAAATGAGTAAACCTAGCTTTAACAGGAAGCATTAAGTTTGAATCTACACTGAAAAGTAAGAATAAAGGGATGGTGCAAATGTATAAGAATACATTCCTTATCAAATACAAAGCAGCAATACTGTACAGTACATCCTGTGGATCACCCATATAGCCAATCAGCTCAAGGAAAATGTCAGTCTGGTCACATGAATGAAAAAGTAAAAATGTAAATGCATAATCTCTTGCTGTTGACATGTGTGTGAATTTTTTTTTTTTTTTTTTTTTTTTTCATGAGATGCTGGTGAAAGGTGAATAAGCAATGTGACAGGAAGTGGGTTCCCTTGCAACGTGAACTTTAGTGTACTGTTATGCTCCAGGTCTGTAAACAACAGATTACCGGTGTCTCAAGTCAAAAGCCTCCAGAGACTTGAAATCAATCACGATCCTCTGTGTCAGAGGTAGAATAACTGCTGTAGGTTTGAGACTGAACCTCACAGGCTCCATTACAGCTGATATTAGAATGTCAAAAATAACCTCACCCATGTAGAAATGTAAGTCAATGGCATTTTTTTCATCAAGTGTTATTTATACGCAAATGAATATCCTGGATAGAGTTTTGACAGCCTTAGAATATAGTTTAACATCTCAGCAACAACACTTGGTCATAATATTTAGGTAAAAGCACTCTCATAATCGTGCATTAAAGGTGGAGCTTGACACGGCGGAGGATGAGCAAAGCTTTGCCAGGCTGGAAGCAGCTAGCCAGACGCAGTGCAAAGTGAATATTTCAGCATTTTAGAGCTTCAATAAAATCAAAACAGATGTTTAGATTGTTCAATCAAATATTTCTTGCATTGGCCACCGGTTAAATTCCAGCATCTGGCTCGGCAATGTCAAGAAATGTAAGTGGTTTTTAAGAGCGTATTGGGACATTAAAATGATTATGACTTATCCTGCACTGTTTGGGCATTTACTCATTTTATATTCCACAAACTACGGACTGTGAGCGAGTTAGCAGTTAAGCATCCCCTCCTGTGTGTGCTAACCAATTTAACATCCCGCCCCTTTTTTTAGAACTATTTTCAAGATTTCCAATCAGAACATTCACATACTGGACGGCAAAAAAAGATAAAAAAATAAGCAGGAGATGTGAGCAGAAAACACACTTCAGCACTGTAGGATACAATAAACCCAAATCAATACCCACTGTCCTCAATGGTGTGTGTTTTGATTTTTTTTTTTTACAGGGAAAAATGTAAATATGCAGAATCAAATAACACTACTAGCTTGCAGTTGGGTGCATTTCTAATCTATGGAGGGAGTCAGACTTAAAGTTTACCCCTGCTTTTAGTCTTAATGCTAAGGCGTCTTTATTACCGCTAGCTTTAACACACAGAAATGGGGCGGTTACAAATTTCTCATCTAACTCTTCAGAAGCAAGCAAAGAGGCTTGTTCCCCTCAAATGTCTGACTTTTCTTGAGAGATCAAAACAAGCACTTTTGTCAGGCAGAAATGTGCAACAGGAGGCACTAATGAGAGGGGGCGATGACATGTGATCCACCCAAAAACCTAATCCCGGGTGCTGAGCTTCAAAGCACTGGTCTGCTGAGACTCTAGTGGATTTGAAGGACTGTAAAATCCACGATTAAATAAATACTTCATAGCTTTTGCATGATTTTGCACTTGAAAGCCTGCCTTCCTGCTGAATTAAAACTCCAAGTTTTTTTTTTCTCTACTGATGCCTCTTGAACACAGCATAAAAGAGAGGCCCACCAAAGCAGCACATATCTACACGACTGGATTTAATGAGTTGGCATCAGCTCAGGTCTGAATGGAATATTACTTTTATGAATTGAGAACAAAAGAAGCTGCTGTTTGTCTAAGACACAAACAGCTGCAAGGTGAAATTCAAACTCCAGTTTTTTTTTTCTTCTCAGTCAAACACGGCTTCACTACGGCTGACGGAGTCTGTAAAGGTCTGATGACCGACGGCTGACACGCTGGATGCCTTGCTCCTGTTGATGCTATCGCACAATGACCTAGACTGGACTGTCTACCTTCATAACAATGGCCTATTTCTGTGTATACACCTAAACTAGAATTATCTATATTCTTTACGAAAACATGAATCATCTATTCACAGAATGATCGGAGTCAGTTTGGCGTCAGTGCACATACAGCTTACAGTAGCACATTGATTAACATGGTGACACGTATTGAATAGTGCACTGTGTCTGTTCACATCATCATTTAAATAACTTTTCTGTGACCTTTCAGCTTTTATCTCTATAGATTTCACTATTATTTACAGTTTTACAGTCACAAACGATTGCAGGAAAAGCATCGCACGCACTTTGACAGGTAGAAACCCACAATAGATGCCAGACGACAGGACGGCACAGTCCATTGATTTCTCTGTACCTTCAGTATGCTCAGAAGTCCATTAACCCCACGGGCTGTGTAAAGGAGTATTGGCCACATACTAAGCTAAGTCCACGACATGATCCCCTCTGTAGCTTTCTGAACCTATGGTCTCAAACGGGCTGTTTCATGCTACACCATGTGGATTTAGAGATACAACTTGCCTAAAAGATACACATCGGGGTGTACAACCCTCGTCTTAGATAAAACTCCAGTTGTCATAAGAACCTGAACACAGAAAGGGCACGGAGCACAAGGTGAGGGGGTGATGGATGGTGATTTCAGGGTGCTAAGCCTGAGAGACTTGGTTTGGATGGACGGCTGTGAGACGAGGTGAGCTCTTGGTGTGACAAGAAGACAGTGTTTGGACTCAGAGAGTTCTAAGTCAGCAGTGGCAGCCCTTTTCAGCCGTCGCAGCGGCCAGCTCCTCTTCGTCCTCCGGGTAGAGGACCTTGGCAGTGAGGCCGCTCTTCACTCCATCCCATCCGTCGCGGGTGACAATCTCCCCCATCTTCATCAGCTCGTAGATGTCCCTGGTCAGCAGCTCGAAGGCTCGGTCCACGTTGCTGTTGCACTTGGCGGACGTTTCCACGTAGCGGATGCCGAGCTCGGCCGCCAGCTGCTCCGCCTCGTCCCGGCTCACCTTGCGGTCTTTGTTGAGGTCGCTCTTGTGGCCGATGAGGATGTAGACCATGTGGTGAGGCAGGATGTGCTCACTCACCTCCTTGTGCCACTCCTTCACATGGTCGAAGGTCTTCCTGTTGGTGAGATCGAAGACTAGCAGCCCACCCACGGAGTTACGGTAGTATGATGTCGTGATGGACCTGTTGAGTAGATAAATGAACGCTTAAGTCTTGTGAAAGGACATTTTTAAATCTTCAGGCAAAACTAGCGTCAGTAAAATAACCTCAAGTTACCCATGCCAGTTTAACAATGATTCTTCATTTTGGTTATTTGTGGTAGTCAAGCCCAACATGGTAAATCTTTAATAACAAAACACTATCATGTCCCCATGAGGCTCACATAGCTCCGTTTAAATCAACTTTACGGCCGCTTGAAGCTACATGATGCTGACCAGTGCCGAGTTTGATCACCTGTTTGATAGGTCAGGCCCAGCTTAGCTCGAGCCAATGGTATCTAAGATTAGACACCAACCATTTGCGTTCTTTCCAGCATCAGAGTGCTTGTTAAGCACAGCTAACCTGTCCCCAAAGAGTTGCAGTTTTAACGTATCTAGCAAGACACATAACTGCTGCAATCTGGCAATACTACAGCAGCATGAACTCAAAACAATGCAATTTTGGTTGGATGAACTCGTAATAGAGTGAGTTGAAGGAATGCCGAAGAAAAAACTCTAAATGCCAAAAAGCCAAAATGCATGAATGACATCAATTTGATTGGAATTTGACGTCCAAATTGTGAAGTGGTTCTGCTCTGTTTCTGTTTCTGGGGCACGTTTAAATGTGTAGGCATGATGTAAAACATATGTTAATATATTGAGATTGAAATCATTTAAATATTACACTAGAATTTAACACATGGTAACAAAAAAGGCCCTGAAATGTGTAAAAACATAGACTATAATACAAAAAGTAAAAGTATAGCTTCTTTGAATTGTGCAGTAAAGATGCTGCATGCACTTTAAACTTGCATTCTTTCTAAAGGTCGGCAAGGGGGGCAACTAAATTGGCTGCAAAAAAAACTATTGTATAAAAGCCCATAAAGAAGAAGCCTATTTCCTTTTTGAAAGATTTTGATTTCTGGCTTGTTTGCCTTAATTTGATAGGACAGTAGATAGAGCAGGTAACCAGTGGAGAGAGTGGTGAATGAGGTTAAAGACCCAAACCCGGGCCGCCCGCTTGTATGGAGGACCTTCCTCTGCACATGGGGCCATCAGTGCTCCAGTAGCCTATTGTCAATTTTAAAGTTTCCTGATCCACCCACGTATCTCATTCCCAATGTTAAAATCTTCTCGATTACAGTATGATGTTCATTTAGTAAATTATGCTCCCATTACGAATAGATTAGATGATTATGTGGGTATAGGCTTTAAAGCATTACCTGTGCTTGGCAAGTCACCACCACCCTGACCTTTCAATGATAAGCAAGGCCTTTTATATCCACCTTCTGCTCTCAATATGGTCACTTCCTGTTCTAGAAAAGAAGATGGCTAGAACAAAAATACCAAACTTCCTTCACTCAGAACATTTGTCCATACGCAGATAAGTGATGGTTTGGCAACGTTGAATTAAAATGCAAAAAAAATAAAAAATACTTAGCAATTTGCATTTCAACAAACTGGCTATGGTTGAAAAGAAGTGAATTGATTTTGGGCCCTAAAATGTCACAGACCCTGGATTTGTTGCCCCTCTACACCAAGTCTGGCAATGATCTGGCATGAGTTCTGCTTTAGACATTGCAGTGCACAGGTTTATTTGTTTTTTTTCTTTGAATAAAGCTGGCTGATTTCACAAACCATTGTCAGAGAGAAGCACAAGTCTTGTGTGGTGAAGCCTGACAGGAAAACACCCTCTGATGCTTTGGCTTCAAACGAGAAAAGCAGATCTGAGAGCAGAAGAGCTGCTTCTCCAGACACAGCAGCACTTTAAAGGAAATTACCCATGACAGCCGGGGACACATCATGAAACAGAAAAAAAGCAACAGGGTAGGTCTAGATGAATGCTAAACACTAGATCTGAGTACATGGTTGTCATATTTGTGTTGCCCTGGAGACTGTTGAGTCAGTATCTCAAATCTGAGGCCTAAACATGAGGAGGCTGCCCATCATCCACCCGTGAATGAATGCAATGATGCAACTCCATTTTCGCTGTTATTATAAGGGCGAGGGCATCAGCAGATCGAGGCCAATATAATCTTCTTTCCCCCACTGTCCACACTCACTTCATTACATCACAACGAGGAGGGGGGGAATGGCCTTAATTCAATTTAAAGGGTTTCCTTTTATATGAGTCAAACACGACAGCGAGCAAAGGCCTCTACATTATTTAAACGCCAAATCACCCCGGTGAAGGATAGTCGTCACATTCAATTTGGAGATCAGACATTTAGCCTAATTTATATTTACCTGAATCGTTCCTGGCCGGCAGTATCCCAGAGCTGGAGCTTTATTTTCACCCCGGGCTCGACATCAAGCGAGCGGGCATAAAAATCTACCCCGACCGTCGGATCCGCCACATCGCTGTAAATTCCGTCCGTGAAGCGCTTCAGCAGCGACGACTTGCCCACCGTGGAATCCCCGAGTAAAATTATCCTGAACTGGTATTGCCACAAAATATCCATGGCATGACTAGAAGAACGGGGGAGCCTGCGACGAGCGTGTGTGTGTGTGTGTGTGTGTGTGTGTATGAGTGTGTGTGAAACAAAGCCCTGTGCGCGGTGTGTTTACATGAAGCCCCGCTCCTCCTGCTGCTCCTGCTCCTGCTGCTGCTGCCTTCTGCTGCTCAGAGACGCTGAGCAATCATGTGATAGATTTACCTATGCACTACTACACATGACATTTGACTACAACTACAAACCTAGCTGCTGCAGACGTGAATGAGACAATTGTACTTTCAAGCTCAGAGATAAGCTGCTGTTTGACCACGAGAAAACGTAAATTATGGCCGTATCTTATAGTAACCTACTAAGCCTTAAGTCAGCTGCTTATTGGGCTACTCGCAGTAGGAATTTCAACGTCAAAGTGACACTTGCACCAAGAGGATTTTTTTTTTTTTTGCCAACTTTGTGTGACATTCCTACAGATTATTTCACTTCACTTGACGTTTAATTAAAAACTGCATGCCACAGCTGCTCGTCTGTAACACGACACACTCGCACAGTCGTTATTACAAGCGAAAGATCAATATGTGAAGGCAGTGCTGCTGTCCGTGGTTCTGAAGCAAGCAGCGCCAGATTCGACAGGTTATTTCCGGTCTTTCTCTTTAGTGAGCCGACATGTATTTGCATACAAACATTGCAGTTGTCTTTCCCAAGGGAAAACAAAATGCCTTTGTTGAATTTAAAAAAATCTCAGTTGTCGCTGGTACCCCTCTCTGTGTCAGTAACCTCAAAGGGAGCACGATTAGTACAACGTGTTTAAAAAAATACATTTCCCATCATGCACTTGGTTAATATCAGCCAATCGGCGACCTGCTGCTAGGCGCGAGCGTATATAAAAGAGCACGGAACTCTTCTTTCTATCTCTTCCTCCTCAAGACCTCCGCAGGAAAACTGTGCTCCAGAAAGAATTTGGTAAGGCCCTGACTAGTAATCTTTTCATTCATTTGAGTTAAGTGTGTTTTTATAACGTGACATGATAACATTTCTATGTTGAGAAGACTTTTATAGACTTACAGACCACGTTATTTACTAGTTTGGGCTGGAAAGAGTGAGTTGTTAACCATGCTAACGTTATGTCTGGTTTCTACTATTAATGTGGCTTAAGTTTATACTTCTTAACACATTTAATCAGTTTTAACATAATTTAGTAGCCTTTCTATTTTCAAGTAAATCCTTTTTCTAAGTTTAGAAGAATAAAACGTGGGCGAAACGTTGTAGTTTCACATTAGCTAAATGCTAATGCTAACTGATCCACGTGGGTAGATCCTTTGCAAGTCATTGGTTCTAATACGACACGGGATTGACGTTTCTTTAACCTACAAAGCAGGTTTTCTGTTTTCCCCTTTTCTTGCCCACAATACTTAGTGAGAAGGGTTGCTTGACCCACAACCATAAGAGTAAAATCTCTTTTTTTTTTTTTTTTTTTTTTTTTAAAAGAACTTATTGAACCGTGGTGCATTTTAAAGTCTTTAATTCCTTGTTATAATATTGTACTGACTTTGCTATTAAGAGCATGCATTTAAAGTTCCCTTTATCCTTACAGGGCCAACAAGTATTTCCGAGAATCTCCTACCATGGGTGTCTGCATCAAACGCAGGTATGTTGAGTTTTCTTGCCCTGTAAGTTTACTTGCATCAGGCTCCTATCGAAGCCGTTCGTGCTCCACTGTAGCAGTGAGCGGTCAACAGGCAGCCGAGATGATGACTTTCACCGACGGTCGCTGTTCAGTTTGAAAATAACTGCTCAAGCAACATTAAGGGGAAGGACAAACTAAAAGGCATACTGATTTACAAAAGCCACTTAAAAATGTTACCTTTTTGTCTAAACCATTTTCTGTATCTTGCAGGTGTCACACTGATGTGGAAGGTGGAAAAAAAGAAAAGGCCACATCATGTGAAGGTAACTTCCTCAGACTAAAGTTAGATAAAGTGTTCTGGCTGTGATGACAAACTTGCCCTCACTGAGTTAAGGCTTGATTGAGACATTTATAACTGAGCCACAAAATTGCATTGGAAAGAAAATGAGTGGGAAAAGATTTGCAAAAACTCATTTTTTTTAAATATTTATTTTTTGCCTGCTAGGTGATCCTCCAGGCTGATGAAGTGTGACCGACTAAAGCTGTGTGCTGTTAAGGTAAAACTAGTTTTTAAATAAGTATTTGAGTTGCAAGCATGCTATCCTAAGGACCCGGGCTTGTGTTGTAGCCCATGGTTCTCCAAATGTGTGCAAAAACATGGGGTGGTCTTTGACTGCTGTGGCCTCTTGTGCCATAAGCAGCCACTCAACTGTCCGACAGTCACGTTTGTTAATGCAGCAGTAAAGAATATAAGGTATGCCATGGGACCTGAAATGTCTTTTCTTGTTCTGTAGGCATGAGTGAGATCAACTGATCTTCTGTCTGGTGTTGAGAGCTGAATGTGCTCATGTGTCCCTGGCTTGTGCAGGTATGTAAAAAAATGCGAATCTCAAATGCTTTTTTCTTTTCTGATCCATGATGATAACATGACACAATGAGGACTGTTGGATGAAGCTTGCGGATATGGGACTGAGATCAGCACTGTAATTCATGTTGAGAAACTGCTTTAGAATAGCACTAATTAACTTTTCCTTAATTTCAGGTCCAGTAACATGATGGGGCGGAGACCTGCCAGAATTGGCACCACTGAAGGCCATCCACATTTAATTGCCTTAAGAGGAAAGATAATGTGATGTGCTCATGAGATGTCAATTGTTATACAAATGAAGACTGTACATTGAATGAAATAAAACATATACTGTTTATTTGGATTCCTTTTTTTTTATTCACACTTAATTCATAGAAAAGTTAACTGCAGCCCATTGTAGTGATACATATTTACAGTAAGGCCACACTGTAAAGAAAGGTCTAAGCTAAAATGCTGGATTCAGTAATATGTATAACTTACAACTGCAGCTCTCCTAGATTTGTGGAGTTAAATATATATATTTTTTTTTTAACCACTTTCATAATTATTGGTGAAAGCCTGATTAGGCACTTCATACCTGCCGAAATCCCCTGAGTTGGTGGATTTGATTCCAATTTCACAAATAAAATTGGCCATTTTACACCTTAACACTGTCAGGGACTTCAAAGCGGTGCTGGCCACACAGGCTATATGAACATTGCAGGGGATTTTTGGCACATTTCTTTCGGCTACCTCTGTTGCTCATCCCAAGAAAGACCAATCCTTCCATATTATACCTCGTAGGTGACTGATCAGACTTTCCGATGATTAAATACAACTCATTTAATATTGGGGGCAAAATAAATTTTCCAAACTGAGGAGTTTAGCGCCTCAACTATCCGGCCAAGCTGCTTTAACACTTGATCCAGAGCACTGATATCAGCTGTTAGTATTGTGGTTTGCAACACTACAGAAGTTAAATTTGCCTGATGTTGACATGATTGACTTGTTGAGGAAACTTGGAAAACAATTTAAAAAGAAATAATATTGGAAACCAAAATGGGAAGGTAACTGACATTTATGGTTGTTTTTGTTCAAGACAGAAAAAGATTTCATGTATTCCCTAAAATGAAGCAGTATATAAATGTAATGTTGAGGTTCATTGGTAAAATATACAAAGAAACTTTAATGCTGAATTTCAGACCAGAGTCATTCGCTCGAGATTGAAGGTAATTTCAGCTCTGATATCTCAGAGTCCGGGGTGCTGGTGCCGCTCTGATCGCTGTAGGTATCCCTGTGTTAAAAAAACAAAACTGAATTCAAACATCAGATCTGATAAGACCATCTTTAAACTAACTCAGACATGTGACATAACGCTGTATAGTTACCTTGGAGACAGACGGCAACCCTTCTGTAAGTAGCTCTGTATCTTTCCGGCAGCAGCGAGCAGCAAACCGAAATAGGGGGGTGATGGCTTGATGGGTCGAGAGGTGAACTCAGGATGGTACTGCACTCCGACAAAGTAAGGATGATCTGGAAAGAAAAATATATTTTCTTAAAGAACTTTAGCAGCAAGAGTTAATTTCTGAAACCATTATTATTTTTGCAATGTAACCCCTGCAGCCAAATATAATTTGATGGGACTTTAATTTCACTTCAGCTGGAGTAATCTACTCGAGTGACTGGAAAACATCAGACCCGGGTTTAAAACACCAGGATGACATTTTAAAATAAGGTTTGAATGTTTCGTACCATCCAGCTCTATGACCTCCATTCTCTCCCCTTCGACGTCTTGACCTATGAAACGGAAGCCCTTCTCCTCAAAGTGACTCGTGAGCTCAGGATTGACCTGGACATGAACAAAATAAAAACATTTCAAGATAAGAAATTAAAAAATAAAAAAAAAACGGTCAAAGCCTTGGTACGCTGCTCCTGATAAAACAGAGAGGTAAACAAACCTCAAAGCGATGTCTGTGCCTTTCATCCACATACTCTGCATCTCCATAAAGTCTGCCTGGAATACAAAAACAGCTGAGCACAAGGCAGGTACATCGATAATGCTCTTTAAAGTTGTTGTTTTCATTGTACACTTACGTATTACGCTGTTTGTTGTCTTGAAAATGGTCCGTCTCTTTCCTAGCCTCATAGTCCCGCCCATCTGTCCCGGGTTGTGTTCTGGCATATCGATGACCTGCAAAAGATCAAAACGTTAAAATCTCAGGACAAAACACATCTCAGGACTAAAGACTACAAAGTCTTATACTGAATCAAAAGTGACTTACCACAGGGTGTTTTGATTCTGGGTGGAATTCAGTTGAGTTTGCATCTGAGGAAAAAAAATGAAAAGTTTAATGTCTAGTGAACTTTGAGGTAGTCACTGAAGGAGAATATCCTGAAATTATCTAGATATTTTCAGGCGTGCATATGTAATTAACAGATAGTTGTGCTTGCATGGTTCAAGTAACGCTCTGATTCAGCTCCAACTTCGACACAGTTGAAGTGTTGTGTAGTTTTTTAGTTTTACTCTTTATTTACCTTAACTAGTAATAGTAAACGACTCTCTCTTTGGTGTTGATTGATTTCTGCTGTTCTGTAAGTAGCTTTTTAATATACAAACAATGAACCGGTTTTACAATGTAGGAGAGTTCATGTTACCTTCCCAGCCGAGCACGTTCCTGGCAAATTCACACACAGCCAGCTGCATTCCCAGACACACACCTGCAGAGACGAGACACCAGAAGAGTGGTGCGTTCATTTCAACATGACAAATCGGAAGAAGAGATCACAGCATTCAGCACAAAGTAAGCTCATGTACCTAGAAAAGGCTTCTTCTGTTTTCTGGCCCAGTTGATGGCATGAATCTTTCCTTCAGTTCCTCTGACACCAAAACCTCCAGGAACCAGGATGCCACTGTGGACAGAGGAGGGTGGGAGACAGTTCATTAAACAATATCATAAAAGATGTTTTACCTTTCAAGAATAAAAAGAAAAAAAGCACTCAGCACTCACTCAGCACTGCAGAGCTTCTGCCACGCTTCATGGTATTTCACTGGTTCCTCCTGCAGAGTGCTGGGCTCCAAATGTGCAGAGTCTATATACTGAGGAGGAGAGACACAAAGACCTTAAAGGGGAGGTCTAAAGAGTTCAAGATAATCAATCACATACAGTACATATTTACTGTAAGACTTGATGGCTGGATTATGAGCTTCTTTCCCGGTTTGCTTGTTTGTGAATATTCAATGACAAAACAAGTTGTGATCTCTGCCGGCCTCACAAAACTTCATCATCCTGCTTTTCTCCAAACAAAAGAAAGAGCTATCCTATTTTCTGTCTGCAACCCCCCTGAAATCTCATATCAACTTTTACAAAGAAAGACCGTTTTTACACCTCTGTAGTGCTTACTTCACGGATGTGATTAGCAACAGACATAATGATGAAAAAGCCAGAAAAACATGTGACGTCTCTCTCTGTGTCATCAGATACAGAAACGATCAGCTACACGAGCTAAAGCGGTAGAGGGTGAGTGCATATCGTCCGCTAGGTGATCGAATTTTGAAGTCGATTTTACATGGCCATAAAATTATTTTAAGTATTCAAAAACGTTTGGCGGATATACTGAAAGCCTAAAGAGTCAGCTCTTAAAGCTTGTATTGTTGTGCACAATAACATTTTATGAAACATTGTTAGAACATGATATTAAAGCAGTGAGGCTCCATGTCTACATACCTTGACCTCTAATTTATGGCTGATGGCGAGGGCAGAGTGCTCCAGAGCTTTGATGACTGAAGCGTAGGAGTCTGAAAACTTTGTGTACTTCCCCACCAGCGCTATAGAGCAGTGCTCCAGCAGCCGGTCCGACCTGTGAGGACAGAATATCTATTAGTATGTGCAGATCACACAGGGCAGGAGAGAACGCTGAAGCTTGGTTTTCCATCTTTGCTCTCACCTGTCGGACATCTCCTTCCACTTGGTCAGCATTCTCCGGGGCCGGGTCTCTATGGGCATGTTGAGTCTCCTGCTCAGGTATCCCACCACACCCTGATTCTCCAGCAGTAACGGGACTCTGTAGATGGAGGAGACGTCGTGCACACAGATGACCTGGGAAAGACACGTCAGTGAGTTTGGAGTCGTTTCGAGGGTTTGGGCTCAGCTTGGTCGAAGACGACGAGACAGGGAGTCGGTAACGTACCTGTTCAGGTTCTACATGGCAGAACATTGAGATCTTTTCTTTGACAGAGTTCTCCAGAGCCGTGGAGCAGCGACACATGATCTGACGGCAGAGATGACAGATCAATTAAGACCCCCTTTCAAAATGTACCTCATAACCCTCCACAGGTAGAGTTTACAACTTTAAGTTCTGATATTGCTAAGAAAAAAAAACGCATTAAAGAAGGTGACATTCAAAGTCACACACACAGAAGAAGGGAGCATTTACTAATGAGTGAGGACGGCAGGTGACTCACCAGATCAGGGGACAGACCCAGTCCTCTCAGCTCTCTGACGCTGTTCTGGGTTGGTTTGGTTTTCTGCTCTCCTGTTGCACTGGGCTGCACAGAAAAATGATGACATTGCAAAAAAAAAAAAGAATATTAAACTGACGGTATATATTACAAAACTGGCTCTTTGATCTCAAACATAAAAAAATAGAATAGATAGTCCAGTCTCCCTAAAGCTAGAGGAGAGTGTATTGTTTTTGGAGAAAGTTTAATTTGTATTGAAAAGGTTCTCGTCCAATCAGTGGGGTTGATTAAATGTCGTCCGCACAATGTTCTGTTTGCTCTGACTTATCAATTAATTGAGTAGTCATTTCTTCACGGCTCTACCTTTTAACCCCAATTTCAAAATAGTTGAAGATAGAGGCAGTAACATTTTCCTTACAAATAGTTTGAGCACAGACCGTACTCGAGTACACATGAACCGTGGCCCAAACCAGCTCTTTAAGCGGACTCGGGCTTGTTGCACGAGTACGGTTCGAGGTGCAGTACGTTTGTGTTCACGCTGATCAAATGAACCGGGCTTTGGGGTCATGCGTACTCGGATCCGGGGCTCTGGTCTTCTCTACAGCAGCTGACTTATTTCCTTTTTAAAGGCAGGAAGATGTGGCGTTGCTCTCTTACCTGTGGTATTAAACTGACGTGAATGTTACAGAAGTTCTCTCTCTTCACTTTAAACTGGAACTGCCTGAAGGCCTCGATGAAGGGCATACTCTCGATGTCTCCCACAGTGCCTCCTAACTGCAAACAGTCACAAATACGATCAGTGGAAAGCCTTTGTCTCAGCAGGGCCTTTTGGTTGTGCAGTAATAAAAACACTCAGCTTACCTCTATTACACAAACTTGAGGTTCGATATCGTCGTCATCGACGGGTACTTTAGCCTGTTTCACAACCCACTCCTGAATGGCGTCGGTGATGTGTGGCACAACTGGAAAGAGAAAGAAAAACACAAAATTATTGCAGATGTTTCTCCTCATAGTGGATCCCTTTACCGATCTTCTACAGTCGTCGTTTACCTTGAACGGTCTTCCCCAGGTAGTCCCCTCTCCTCTCTTTGTTTATGACTGATTGGTAGATCTTTCCCGTGGTCAGGTTGTTGTCTCTGGTCAGCCGGATGTCCAGGAAGCGTTCATAGTTCCCCAGATCCAAATCCACCTCCCCGCCATCATCCAGCACAAACACTTCCCCTGCGCAGAGTAGAAAATCACAATTGTAAAAACACATTAATGTGTACAGTAAGATTAAGAGCGGTAAGACTTCCTTTGACCTACCGTGTTCATAGGGTGAAAATGTGCCTGCGTCTATGTTGATGTACGGGTCGATCTTGATGGCGGTTACATGCAGGCCACATGATTTCAGAATCGTGCCCACGCTGCTCGCTATGATCCCTTTGCCAATACCTGAGATGACTCCTCCGGTTACCAGGATGTACTTCATCATTACGCTCCCGTATCTGAAGAGGAATGACAGGTTGAAATTAAAAAGCAGGTTGTTTTGGGTGTCACAGTGTTTGGCATGTATCCGTCTAAGCTACCAGACTAAATATAACTTAAAACTCTGAACTATACGATAACAACAGCATTCTAAATGTTTATTTACAATTTTACTATTAGGGCTGAGAATTTGTGTTTGGGGTTTAGGAGGATTTTTAAGACTGAAAATCCAGATTGTCTCTTTAATTTCCTCGGACAGACCTCGAACAAAACACAGGCTGCAGCAAAGTTCGTTCACAGGCTGTTGGAAGTTTGGGCAGCAGCACAAACAATTTCTTTCAGCATCTCAAACAGAGGCATGCAGCCGAGTGGGAGAAATGTGTCTCACTACGAGGCCACCGCAGCCCACAAACATCTGCTAAAAGGCAACCAACATTAGATAACTCATTTTCCAATTTCATCCCGTGTGACAAGGGAGGGACACAGTGGAAAGCTAGTACTAACGCTGCAGTCTTACTGCATATCGCTAAAGTTAAGGTGCCTAGATACAGTGGAAAAGTGGGTTAACAGTGGGTTTATCCACATGCCTAAAACCCAGGTATGTTCTACCCAGACACAAGTATTTTGCTGGTGTTGCTCTGCCTCATCTGTACTTTTGCTAGTGCTAGTTTACAGCTTGCACTTTGACACGAAGAAGGGAAATTCAGTTGACTTTATTAATCCCTGGGGTAGAAATTAACTTTTCTTTTGTTAATTTTCGGGATAAATAAATAGCAAAACCTGTTTTGTATAATTTCTTTGTCACCTGTCGTTTTTTGTGAGAAGAATAAAACCCAAAAACAATCCTAAATCGAGTTTGGTGTGAAGAATGTCTTATTTTATTTTACGGCCATATCGCCCTGCCCTATAATTGCTATTCAAAAAACAGTAAGAATTCACAATTTTAATGGCTGGTTAAACATATACATACGTACAAAGTCCTGCATCCTTACTGACTTTTAAAGTAAAAGTTTATCCTAATCTCTACCAAGAATGCTAGGAAACCTTAATGGTTTGCCTCATGCGCAGAGGCGCTGCTTGTCAAGAGGCAAGGCAGGAAGCTGCTTGGGGCCCCAGACCAGTAGGGGGCCCCTGAGGGCTCAATGAAAGCCAACAAAGAAATTAAGAGAAATGATCTGTCTATAAGAGAGAAAAAATAAACAGGAAAAAAAGAGGAAAGGGAGTAAGTGGCAGACATAAGTGTGATGAACGCTAGTTGCAGGGCCCCCCCCCCCAAATAGATGTTTTGCTTTGGGCCACAAGAGACCCTAGAATCGCCACTGAACCAAAACAATGGTTATCTTTTGTCCTTGTTCTACAATGTTCAACCTTCGATTTGGTTCTCAAGGAAACTAGGTTAATAAAAATACTTAAATAAATTAAAATAAGGAAATTATTTAATTTACGTTATTAAAAGCCTAACGTCACCAAATTCAAAAAGGATATATCAACTTTTTTATTTATTTTCCTAAACACAACAGTTCCACCATACCCAGCATGGCACATTGGGAGCGCTCGTTTGTACACGTGGCGTGAACCGTGCGGGTGGGAAATCCCGCCACTCCATGCACCGCCCGTCTCGGTTACGCTGATGAATTTAGCCACTATCAGTACCAAAGTAAAAGCGCCAGCACATTAGCTTTAGGCTAACACTGGTGAGTTTGTGTCCTTGGTGGACTAAAACAACCCCCGGACACATCAGACAAAGACCCCGAGGTCGCGTCTGCAGGTGAAAAGAAGTTAAACCAACGTTTGCTGAAATACTGTGGGTTTAAAGAAACTGTCCTTGGTAACAAAGAGCACGTAAATTACTCGAGTCAACGTTGAGCATGTAGCATGTTTGCCCTTTTCAAAATAAAAGCGAAGGTACGTGAACACGGCTCCATGAACAGTAAAACAAGCACATCCTACCATCCAATTCAATTTTAAATATTACATTTTTGCTAACGAGACTGTCGCTGAATTTTAAGTAATTCGTTTTGTTGTATTTCAGTGCGTGGTTTAACACACACCATCTTATTTTGACTCTTTAAACCGGAAATCACACTAATGTAAGGTGTTTAGCTTGTAACTTAGCATGTGTTCGCTAGCTAGCCAACATCCTCTGTTAACCGCGTCAAATTTCAACTCACCAAAATATTCTTCAGCCAGAGTTGTCCTTTAAAACAAGCCGTTCAGGACAAAAACAGTTAAAACTTCTAACCAATGCTGGAGTTTCGATGTAGTACCAGTGAGTGTGCTGTTGTTAAACTACAAACCCATCTACCTGTCCTCAGATTGGCTCTACACGTGCATGGACCACGATTCAGGGCTGCAGCACATCATTCATTCTATCTGTGCTGCCTTTACGTACGCCTAGGAAACTAGTGTTTCACTCTTGGTAAATGCAGCAATCAACAATGACAATCTCTTTAAGAATGTGTATATTTAACAAAACACACAGAAATTCATAAAATTAAGAAAAAAAAGTTAAATTATAATATTAATGATATCTACTTTTTGTAGAAATGTAGTCATTGTTCATTGTACAGTGTTGCCCTTGTTATATTTATTTATCTTATTTATTTTCTATTTTCTATTCTATTCTATTTTATATATAATTTTAACTATTTTTGTAGAAGCTGACTCAGGGAGAAACGCACAAGAATTCCAATGTACCTGTACTGTCCTGTACCTGTGCAAATGGCAATAAACATCTATTCTGTTCTATTCTAGTCAAGCGAGACTTTTTAACTCATCATTGGGTGGAGCGTGTGTAAAGCGAGGTTATTGAATTTAAGGCCTCTGGATAGAACAGACATGCTTTCACACCTATTTGATGCTGTCATATGAAGCTAAAGCCATCAACCAGCCACTCTAAGATCAATTAGTTATAATTTAGTGGTGAAAAATAATGCTTCTTGTGGACCTATATGACGCAGCATCGACTTGTTGCAAACGCAGGTATTGTATAAAACATAAAAAAGCGAATAGACAGAATACATTGATATATATTGTTTATTTCACAAGCCCTTTCGTTTTGTTTATTTTATTTCTTTTACTATTTACTCCTTAAAATGAGCCTCCCAGCTAAAGATTCTACACATTAGTACTTGACTAGCTAGAGTGATGATTAAACTTGTTTTTGGGGCCTTTCTGCCTTTCTTGGTTAGGACAGGAAGTGTTGGGAGGAAAGAGGAAAGGGATGACATGCAGCAAAGGGCTGAGGTCGGATTCGAACCCACAGCCGCTGCAACGAAGACTACAGCCTTCGTACATGAGGCATGCAACATGAATGTTAAAGGAAATCAAAATATGTGTTTCAAAAGTGCAAAAGAATAATTGTAAAATTTCAGCGGTCGCTTCTAAAATGTAGTGTGGAAAAGTTGAAAGTTTTATAAAATGCTTTCCCTTCTTTGACTTTTCCTGGTCGTTTTATTTTAATGAGCACTTGAAGGCAGCGCTCAATCCGTCAGGATACCAGCAGGGGGAGCTCGCGTTTTACATTTGATGCTCATTGTGGACAAGACAAGAAAATAAGTTGCTTTTTTTTTTAAAAACGTAGCAGCGCTTTAAACCATCCGAGAAACAACACCTGTGCTGTTCTATATTGTTCCTGGTATTTATCTGCATTAGAGTTATTTATCTTAGAGCTCCTTGCATTGCTCATATCTTATTTCCTAGAGAAAGACAACCAATCTATCCTTGTGAAAATTCATTTGTTCACACCTTTTATTTCTTGAATCCACTTATAACACATTTATATTACTCCAGGAATAGAATAAGCTGAACTGCAGCCGTTCGAGCAGTTTTGTCTTCCTGACAATAGATGCAACAATGAATCAGTGTGACTCCAGCGATAATGTAAGCTGCAGCTCAGGAGCGACAAAGCGAGGCTGAATTGATCCTGCAGCAGAAACTCTTACATGGTTGGAGGCACAGAGATGTTTTCCTACGGGGTTACAACACACTGGTTCCTCTTTCTTTCTCTGACACAAATCAACACTTTCTGCTCCCAATAATATATGGCCACAGTCCAAAGTGGTTAGATACGGCCCACTGAGGAAAGGTCAATGGTCTTGTGATTGCTGTGTATCATCGTCATTGTGCTCTGTGTGATATAAGGTCCAGGCAGGGAGCACTGTGTGCTCAGTTTTGACAAATTGTGACAGGTTCTGATTGAGCAACACAAATCCCACTGTCCTGGTTTTGCTCATCAGTGTGTGGGTGAGCACAAGTGCTGCAAATTAAAATAACAAAACGATGGAGTTAGTGACTGATGGCTGACTCACAGGCAGATAGCCGCAGAGCTGACTGATGCTCCTATGTAACACCCAAATCTGTACTTGTGAGCTCAAGCAGCCAGCTTAGTCTCTGGAACACAGGAGGGGGCTTAATGAGAGTTTTAATTCATTTTTGACCGGAGCTGTGATTGAATTAAACTCCCACAGAAGGGCTGGATCCTCTCCTCGCCACAAGCCATTTCCTCCTATTAAAGATGTAACACAAGCAGCAGGCCGTGAGGCAGGTCAGTCTGAGATGAAATTGGCCGCTCGTCCTTCATTTTATGGAAGAATATACTCTTACAGTCTGTGTGCTATCGAGCTTGGCTGCACACGGGTGAGAAAAGAACACCAAAGAATCTCTGATTTCATCAAGTCTCTGTTGAAGGATCTGAACACGGGCTTCACAGCACCTCATGCAAAACTGTAGAATCAGAAGCAGGAGTGACTGTGTTGCCGGGTCAAAGAAGGAGAGTTTGATGCCGTCTTATCAGTCAATAATGGTGCTTTCACAGTTGTACAAAAAACAAGATCTCAGATCTTCCTGAAATGTTCATGGTGAGCCAAATTTTTCACTGCGCCTATTTATGGAATATTTCAAGCCAGCCCCCCTAACTTTCCATGTGAAGTCAGAGTGAGCTGAAATGTGAACACAGCAGGAAATATTTTGGAAAATATATATCCTTCAACCGGGGCACGACCATAGACTGTATGCACGCATCGATTGTGATCTCTGTGCATGTTAAAAACTGCCTCATTATGTTTTCTGTTCCTCAGTACCGCTATTATGCTGACACCATAACAATTTTAAACAACACATTGATATTATAAAGGCATGAATTGTCATAAAAGCGTCGGACTCTGTTGCTTCGTCAGCCGCTTCAGTGACATTCCTTTTTACGTCGTGTAGTGCCTCCTGAGATGCCACGCTCCTGTCTGACAGGTATATCCTCCCGCTGTGTGCGGACACATGCACCATGTGTAGACAGGCAAGTTAGGGAGATTTTGAGGGCAGCATGCCTGAAATCGGAGTGCAAATGTGAAAATGGCTTAAGAAGAGCAGGAGATGCATGGGTGAGAGAATTGACCCACACAGTGCCTTTTCGAAGAGTTCTGCAGATGTGGTTGAGCACTACACGTGTACAAGTGTGATGTTGAGCCATGTCTCCTCATGAGTATTCATCTTGTGTCTAAACATTCATCAACGTAAGCCATCTTAGTCACCTGAGTCTTATTGTGTGAAGTCTTCTATACACTATACTAGACAATTGTTCTGAAGTCTTTTCCAAATAAGAGCAACCAAAGATTTCTTTAAAATGTGCCTATATCTACACCAGATCTACATAAAAACACACACACATACTGTAAATATAAGGGCTGTCAAATGGATACAGTTTTTAATCGCATGTTTGAAATTACTTTACTTCCTGTTTAAATTCAACCGTGCTTTTATTTTGAAATAAAGTAAGGGCCTTCTGGTGGATGGAAGGTTACAACATTAACTTTAACCAGAGAAAAATAAACTGCATAAAGTGAACAGTAACAAGGGTAAATGATTGATGTCCTAAGGTGGATATTACTTTGGACTTAAAGTTGTGAAACGAGACATTCAAAGATGCAGCAGTGTCCTTCTTTTCCGTCACTGTGACTACTGGGAGACAGTGACGGAGGCTTATCTACGGCGAGCCTAAAGGGACAACATAGCATGAGATTAATCACAAATAAATATATATTAATGCATTCATTTCAGACCTTGATTAATTGCAATTAAATAGTTCATGCTGACAGCCCTAATATACATAACACCGCCCTCTGCTGGTAGGGAGAGTTACTTGCTCTCGTGTTAGCAAAGACCTTGTGTGCTAGTTTTTACGTCGGCTGTAACTTCGAATGGAATTTCTTTTCCAACACAGGCAATGTCAGTTGATGCAATAGCCGCTTGCACCATTAATTATTGTTGATGGTTTGGCGTTTCTAGGACTGAGAGTGAAGGGTTGTCAATTTGTCTTACCTACCGAGACAGCCTCGCCTTTTCCCCTTCTTCTAGTCTCATGCTAAGCTATGCTACAAGTAGGCTAAGCTTGACACTTGGCAATGAGACACTGCAGGTTAGCATATTTTACAATAAATGAAACAATCTGTGGTTTCCTGTGCTGAAGTCTCAAGTGAAAGGAAAAGAAACTTGAGCATGACAAGTGTGACTGTGACATATGTTCAATAAAACTATGACAAGTGCGTTTTTTATCACGCTTGGCTAAAGCCTTATCCCACTCGTCCTCTGTAAAAAAATAAAATAAAATGTAGACGGGTGTCAGTAAAGCTTTAGAAGATGTGGGGGTTAAAAACCATGCTGAAGTAGTTTAGTGCTGAGGGCTGCCTTTACATGAGAGTGTGAGCTGAGTGGGGCTGTGAGGGGGGATGGGCAGAAGCTGTCTCACACCACAGTGATGAAGTGTCTCTCTCATGCACACTGTCTCCTCTCCTCCTCTCAGCCCTCCTCCATTTAAAGCTAAACATACAGCAGGTTTGTAAAGGTAATAGGCCGTTACTGTCAAGCAGGTGCAGCAGCTGAAATGAAAGGTTTTACACTTAGAACGGCTAGCTATGTTTACATAGTAGGCTACACAAAAATATCTGAATTGTTAGAAATGCTTTAAAAAGATACAGAACTCTCTTAAGTCAAAGGCTTAATGTATCACCAATCTGCTCATTTTGAAACAAGAATACCCTGTAAGTTTGCAAAACATTTCAAACGTTGAGATTCAGAAAGTCCTTCATTGAAAGAACGTTCTTAAGGTGATGAAAATGTTTTCAGCAAAAATCCTATCAAATCTGATGGATTTGTATTGCCGAAACGTTTAGGTCAGTGGTTCTCAAACTTTTTTTTAGGGAAATATTGCACTTGCAGCTCCATTGTCACGTGAGCCTTGTGCGGGGAGGCTTATCGAGACGCAGCAAAACCAAGAATGAGTAGACTAATTTCGGCACAGCTGCACTAAAAGCTGTATAAAAGCCGCAATATGTACGCCCCTGTGATGGTTCACCTTCAATCTGAATGTCGCAGAGGTGTAATGGGGTGACGAATTGAGTAACAGAGGCGAGACGTTATCCTCTCTCTGATCACCTGCAGAGTATTCAGACCTGTGATGTGTCTGCAAGGGCTTCAGAGCAATGGATGTTGATCACCTACTAGTTCATTGGTCTTAAATGCTGACGGGTATGGGCGGAAAATACACCTGGGCAGCTGTTAGTATACGTGGGCAGCCTGCCTTGGTGGGACACACTATTCCTTGCATGTTCCCGCTGACCCAGTAGCCCCTCACCTTGATTACTGGTACTGGTTTAGGTATTATAGGGACATGTGTTTTATATTTAGCTCAATCAACGGTACTATATAATCGGGTTATTGAATTAGGTGCACCGTTTTGTTCTTTCTTCTCTCTCAAGCCACATCAGTGATGGATTTTAAAACTTGTTTTTTAATCTAATTAAGGCCTTAATATTAACGACAAACTCAAGTGTTGGGGACACTCATCTGCTATCCCTCAGTGAATCCCATTGTATGCTACATCTTATCAAATCCAACATCTAACAGCAGAGTAATCAGACATGATAAGACTGTCAGGAACAAATCGAAGTTGGCTCATTTATTGTGTTTTGTGCTTAATTTAATTAATAAGGCAACTACTCTATGTTTTATGAGCTTTAAGTCAAATGACATGTTTTTAATAAAAGTTTGTATTCCTTATTTAGACTTTGGAAAAAAAAAAGACAAGGCAACTATGACGTAACCGGTCTGCTATTTTGAAGCCTTGAGTTTTGTTGTATTTGAGCCAGAAGTGACCTGATTAGTGGTAAGGTTGGAGCTGGAGAGGAGCTAGCATGCAACTGGTATTCAGGTCATTATCTGACCAATTAATAAATGAGCTAACGAGCCAAGTAATATGGACGGCAATGAGTAGCAAATTATGAAAAAAATACAACTAGATTTTGGGTAAAAGGGAAAAAAAAACTGGAGTACACAAAAATCCTGAACATTTCCAGAATTTGTGGGTGGCAGTATCTCAGTCTGTAGGGACTTGGGTTGGGAATCGGAGGGTTGCCGGTTCGAGTCCCGGTACGGACCAAGTCCAGAAATTGGTCTGGTAGCTGGAGAGGTGCCAGGCCACTTCCTGAGCACTGCTGAGGTGCCCTTGGGCAAGGCACCTAACCCCCCCCCCCCCCACCAGCTCAGGAGCGCCCACTGTGGGCAGCCCCCCTCACTCTGAGACCCCTCCATTAGTGCATGTCCATAGGATCCTGTTTGTGCATGTGTGTGTATTTCGGCCTATGTTTGTGTAGCATGTTAACTAGACAGAGTGTAAAAACGAATTTCCCCTCGCGGGATCAATGAAGTATAAATTATTATTATTATTAAAATTTCTCTGGGGTGAGCTGCATGTGTGAACACTTGGGATATTCACTTTTCCTTTTTGTTCGAATGTGATCACACGGTGAGATTTGCTGCAAAGGTTTTGCTGCTGAAACACTTCACCTTCACACTGCTTTGAAAAGGTGGGTGGACTGTTTTTGCTGAAAGCAACCCAAAATAGAGGAAATTTTTCAAAACGGAATAAAGAAGCTTTGTGAGTGCTTTTGTTACATAATCTCACAGTCAAGGATCCATGTAGGAATATTAAAATCTTGAGGTTGTAATGTGTATTTAGAGCAGATATGTTTTAAACTGTACTCTTTAATAAGTGTTTCACAGTGTTAGTTGTCTTCCAGTTATTTGGCTACAATTTCAAACCTTTCCTGGTGTGCTAGAAGGTATTTTGCACCAATTTAATTCAAAACTAAAATTTTAGGTTTCTTCAAACTCGGTTTTTGTAATCCGTAACTTTAGAATACTGAACACTAAACATAATGAAGCTTTGTGTTAGTGGGGTCATGTCTATGTTCCCTCAGACCTATGCTCCCTCAGCCCTATGTTCCCTCAACCCTATGTTCCCTCAGCCCTATACGTTCCCTCAGCCCTATGTTCCCTCAGCCCTATACGTTCCCTCAGCCCTATGTTTCCTCAACCCTATATGCTGCTGGCAAAGCTTTAACCACCCCAGCCGCCTCCTCTCTGCCTTTCAAGCCTTTGGTCACCCTTTTGGATGAAAGGGATGAAAGCACTGCGTACCCTAGAAAGCTGATGCATGCTGCTCAGATAACCAAGGGAAAGTCCTTCGAGAAGAGCCGTCAATGCCAAGTTTTCCTGCCTGACATACATTTTTATTAGGGATTCAAAATGATGATGAAGACGAAACTACACCTGAGTCAATAAAATGGATATACAAGTAGAAAAAAATGTCTTAAAAAGCCCCCCCGATCCCCCACTCAAATTTGAAATATCACCTCAAAGTCAGGTCATCATTTTTAAGAAGACCAGACAGTTATGGTAATGGCCTGTAACTACCCACATGTCTTCTACTTCATAACCCCATCTGTCCCAAGAATATGTTTGGTGTTGAGCCCTCCCAGTAGAGATATTATTCAGCATGTTTGTATCACAGAACATTGAATCGATGTCACACAGCATCACAACAGTTATCGGGCATATTCACTCTTCCACTGTGACTTTTATCTCGTTTAATTACGACGAGAGGACGACATCACAGCGGGGCTTTTGTTCCTGCGGAGATATGAGTCTGTCGTATGGGAACATCAGTGGGAACCGTACCCCCAATCTATCCTCCACCTTTCATTCGCTCGCTAATTACATCACTCATCTCTCCTCTGGCCTCTGCCGTGTCACTGGAACAGCTGCTCTTGTTCCTGGAGCACAGATCCTGGGAGACATAGATCACAACTAGTCCTGCTATCGTTGATTGATACAGCCGTGGGAATGTCATCGGCGATCCACTACATGATTGGCTGATTGTAAAGAGCGCTGGTGACGTCAACAGCGCCCTTCTGAGAAGTTGAAGGAATTTCAATTAGAAGGAAAAAAAAAAGGACGCCGGGCGCTGCAACTTTTCTCCGCCTGCTGCTGCAAACCTTCTCTCCTGATTGGGAACGATTTAAAAAAAGATGCGGGCACTCAGAAATAAAACGCCACATGGACACAGGCCCTGGACTGTTTTCTTTAAAACCCATTCTTAGCAACATCCAAATCAAGACATACACACAAACAAATAAACACAACAACCGCATCAAAGTCTCTGTTCTCTTCTAATTTAATCATGCATCAATGGTGGCAATTTGCGACCTTTTAAGCAAAAATTCAGTTGGTTATTTCTCCTTGTGTACACAATCTACAATCAGTGCCTGGGCCTCTGAAGCTAAAATGTATAAACATAGCCTCCCAAACTCCTAACGGACACAGATTCACCACAGGTCTTGATTAACCAAAACAAGCCTTTTTTAATCTCATTCTGAACATCTTCCCACAGACGCCAGACCAAAGGCGCCCCAGAACTGAAACATTTTTTGCAATGGTCTTTGGTTGACATCTGCGCACCAATGACACCAACTCTTACTAAATTCTTAACAAATTCTGTATACATTTATGACACATAAATACACCACATTTAGGTAATTAATTTATCTTTTTTCTGCGTTTAAACATCGACAAAGGCTTGTGGGTAATGGGCAATGTTCCCTATACAATGAACGCTGACTGCCTTATTCAAACCTCAGAAAATCTCTGCAAAAATTAAAGTCTGATTTTAACTGTTTGCGCTATTGGATACACCTGCATTTCCTCCAGTGGATGTTTCAAGTATCTATCTATCTATGTAAACAACACTGAAAGCCAAAACGTAAGAATCACACCAAACTAACCAGTTTGTATTCTCTGTGGATCCTGTTCTTGACACAGATTTGTTAAGGAGCTGTGTTTGAAGACGATTCTGAAATATTGATGTCTCACACAGAGCTCGATGGATGGCAGAAGAGGCTTGAATATTGTAATGCCATAACGTTCCAGTGTGCAAGGGCTATTTAACCCAGTACCATGCAGCGTTTGATTTTTACCAAGTTAAACCCAAAACACCCCATGTTAAAATGTACTTGTACGTTGTATTGTTCAGGCCACAGATGTCCATATCACAGAGGACGCAGTTGTAGATGTACAGAGTCTGGGGAGAAGAAATCTATGTATGACCTTGGTCTTCAAGGAGTCGGCGTAAGGTCAGTATTATCAGGACATGTCAGGTTCTTCTAAATGTAAGAGCCAAGTGTTTTTTTACAAAGTGCAATTCCAGACAAACAAAATTCCAACATACAAATTAGTGCAAATGCATCCCCCCCCCCCCATAGTCGTGGCATATGACATGTAACTTGTGTGGTAGCCAAGTGTCAGATTGAATCAGAATCTGGTTGGTTGGGAGTTCATCTGTTATCTTGCAGACTGGACATACATAGAATTCCATTTTCATTTCCTTTTTGAAAAACCTGCATCACAATACAATAATTTTGGCACCATTAGCTTTTTTAGTGCAATTGTCACTTGAGAATTGGTATGTTTTGGGTTCATACTGCTGTCAGTAAACCAGATTTAAGCTTAATTGTCACTGACATTCAATGAAGACGCATGGAGAATAATAAGGAACACAGCTCCTTGTTGCCCATTTGAGTAATCCTAGCATGATGTTGGGTGAAGCCCCTTTTAGCTTATGTGTCCTCTAACTGGCCCCTAGTCAGCCTCCAGATGTTATGAGAAGAGAAGTTAATCCAGACACAGTTCCAGGAGTAGGCGATGAAATTAACCATGCTCTGAGTGCCTCCAGGGGATGTAAAACCCTGAACACAACAGTGTGGGGTTATACAACATAAGTTCGTGGACTGTGTTACACCAACAGGGAAAAAAAACACAAAGTATCCCAAGGTCAGGCAAGGAAAGGGAGACATTTTGCTTTGCTTTTGCTTTTGCTTTGCCAACAAATCTTAGTGAGACTAAGAACCTGTATATTCCCTGTAATAGAGACTTGCTGTTGGGTTTTCAACTGCCATGAAAGTAACCTCGGGACATACTTGTTCATTTTACCTTCAGAACCTCAATGAAGCAAAATTCCTTCACAGAATTCAACAGTCAATCTCCATATAGGCTTTGCACACGCCACTAATGCTAAAGCTAATCTGCTACCTGCATCGTGCAAACAGTTTTGTTCCTGTACGTCCATATTATTATTTTTTTTATATGTATCTCAACTGCCTTTTTGCTTGGAGGTTTAGAATGAGCCAAAGTCACATAATATGAGAGTGCAAGCATACAGTTTCAGCACAAGCACAGGGGCTATTTGAGTGGAAGGTCACAATATTAAGGGAAATCAATGAGTCATGCTTAAAGTGAAAGATGACAATATCAAAAAGAAAAAAAAAGCTGCATACTTCTAGTTCACAATAGCAGCAAAAGCAGACACTAAAAGTTTCTGCTTAGGCTGAATTTTATTTTCTAGACAACCAACATCAAACACAGTGCTGGTTTCTACAAGAAAACCAAATCTTGCAGATTCAGCTGATATTTATATATATCCAACTATATGGATATATCTTCATGGTATCTAAACAATGTTGTGCATATGTGTATTTCAGCCCTTATTTTAAAAAGACAGTTATATTTGATATCCAACGCTGGGACAACATTTTACTTGTTTAAATTGGGGCTGTCTTACTACATAAAATCATTTTAACCTTTGCTGGTGTTAAAGTAGGAGAAAAAATTTAAAGATACTTGTGTCTTTATTCTTTAAATAATGTATATATACTTTAAAGATATTCCACCAGTGGTAGTTCTTTATTTTAAAACCAGATGTATAGCTTTGTTTAAACAGCACGCCCAGTGACCTTCTTGAATATTGGCCAGTAGCCTACATGAATTGAGTGTGGTGCACCACAGCTGTGTCATTTTGGCTAAGTGATGCAGACTACCCAATCCCATCCAGAAATTCTTATTTCCATCTGGATGGTTGGCCTCCAGTTACAGAATGTTGTTTGAGGTTCTTCTTTGTAACAGTAGAAAGGGCATGGTAACATCAGCAGTCATGGGTAACATCAGTCATATGGTGGTTTTAGTATTGTAAGCAGTGTTTTCTTTATACTAGTAGCATTATTAAAAGCAAGCTGTGACGAAATATTAAGCCAATACAGAAGTGCAAAAACCTGCAGTTCATTGAATGTCCACTTGAGGCCGACTGCAGAATTGTCAGAAGACCCATACACAGCCATTCAGAAATGCCAGTTTTTACAGAAGATGTAGACATGTTTACAGCCAGGTTCAAAAAACAAAATCGGTCTGATCAGCTCATGACTTATTCCGCACACACTGTACTGGGTGTGAAGTCTTTTTATAACTCATTCATTTTTGTTTTAAGAAGGATAATAGTCACTAAGGGTCGTGGCTGACCTGACCGACAGGTGGGCAGCGCGTTGTCAGGAAGCTTAAAACCTGCTCCAGCTCTTAGTCTGTTGTTAGTTTTACATAAAGTTAAGATGAGACAGCCTTTTCAACATGGCGACCACCGTTGACGAGGCCTCTAAAGCCCCCTTTAGTGACCAAAGGTTCACGTCACTCAGGTTTCGTCCGTGTTTATTTGCAATCTATGATGACATGCAGAATAGTAACAGTTAAAGTTTCATGGAAGAGTAGCACCTAGTGTAAGCATCAGCAGTAACAGCAGTAGTGGAAGTGATTATTAAAGTAGAAGTACCAATCAAAGCATTGTAGCAGCCATAAAAGTTGTAGTGTAACATAACTGGTTAGCAGCAGCAGCAGAAATATTATATCAGCAGAAGTCATAGTAACAGCACTACTACTAAAAGTATACTTAGAATTGGTAGTAGTAGTTTGGGAATAGATACTGATAGCAGCTGTGAACAAGCAGTAGCATTGTTATACTATGATAGTGGTGTCATCAGGGATAGAAGCATTAGCATTAGAATTATAGGTTACATCCATAGTCTGCAGAAGTATCACTGAAAATTCTAAAAAAAAAAAGGCATCAGCAGTAGTATTTCCCCATTGGTGTATTTAGCAGCACTGCTAGTAAGAAGCACTCGTTGTGGCAGTATTAACAATAGCATAATGATCTGTTGTCAGCAGTGGTAGCATAAGCTATGTAGCACCCATAGTGCGTAGCAGTACCAAAAGATATGCAAAAACATCCTTTTCAGTATAAATAATAGAAATAACAGAATGTGGAAGTAGCCAAAGTAGTATTTATTGTAACAGCAGGGTGTTAGTAGAGGCTGCAGCACTAAAAAAACAGTTTCATTTGTATTCTCTAACTACCCATAGCAATAGCAACAGCAGAGTAGAAGGTGGTGGTTGTAGTGTTAGCAGGAATTGTTGTTGTTGCAATGATAATGCTGTATCTAATAGTTGCAGTACAAGCATTTGTGCAGGGGTAGTATCTGCAGACAAAAAAAACCCTCTAGTAACAGCAGCAGCAGTAAAGTTTTAGTATTAGCAGTAGTGTTATTACTGTCTGTGTTATCAGAATCCATATAGCATGTTCATAGTTGCTCTCTCTGCGCTTGCTCCCTGGTGCGGCTGTTTTCCAAAGAGTAACAGCTCTGTGGCCACGTGTCTGGGTGGTCAGGGAGGTCGGAGAGGTGGGGTGCAGGGAAGGGAAGCAGAGGGGAAAATCACATGTTCCCAGGAATGTCAGGCTCTGTTGTGGGTGAGCAGCGGGAGGCTCATGGCCATCGGCATGAAAACAGTGGAGGAGTTCAGTTAATTTCAGGATGGAGAAGAAGAAAACGTGCTTCAGGAAGGTTATGTAGCTTACAGGGGAGAGACAAAGCAGCAATAAATAACACAAATACGTGGGATTTTCTTGTACATGACTGAAAATACATGACAACATATGAATCCAATTTATCGATAATACAATACATTGTTTATTTTAAAGCAGTTTAACAGTTTATACAAAATAGTATTCAAGTGTCATCAGTTATATCAAAGCTCCCAGTCTTTAGTTTTTAAGTCAAAGCCTCCATTGATGCAATATTGAGTCCTTTCTTGACCTGAATGAAGCAGTTATGTAAAAATTATCTCTGTGAAATTCAAATAAAAGGAAATTTACCACACTTTATGCACTTCACAACAACAACACCTTCCTATATGTCCCAAAGTTGACTGTTGATTTAAAGGAACACACAGACTGATAAATACTTGTATTGTTGAAAGCTTTTCACAACATTTATTTATGAAATTGGTGGTAAACTGCCTTGCTGTTGAAAATGTTCTTGTTTCCATTGTTTTTAGGAATTGAAAATCTGTTTCCTCCGAGCCAGTATACTTTAAGCATATCTGTAATCCCCCAAAAATGTAATTATGTTCCTGTACAGTCACATTTGCTAACTTTAAAGGACACATATTACACTTCATTTCAACAAGTTTAAACAAGTCTCAGAGCTCTCCAAAACATGTCTGTGAAGTTTCTTGTTCTAAATCCAGTCTGATCCTGTATTTGATCATGCCTATAAACCTCTCTATTTCAGCCCTGCTCAGAACAGGCTGTTTCTGTGTCTGTACCTTTAAATGTAAATGAGCTGTGTTTGACCACGCCCCTCTCTGGAAGGGCTTGTGTGGCTCGGGCTTCCTCGCTTTTACGGTGAGAAGGCAGACTCTGAGGGCAGAACAAACACCTAGCTGTGGGAGTGTCACACACCTAGGGGAGGGGTTACTGCCCTTTGTGATGTCATGAAGGGAAAATCTCCAAACGGCCTGTTTGAACACACATTTTCTGAAAAGGGGAGCAGGCAGAAACAGAGAGGATGAACTTTTCTTATAATCAGGGGGTCAGTAGACAGACTAGGGACACATTTTAATGTTAGAAAAACATGCTCACATATTTTGCACAATATGTGACCTTTAACTCTGATAATTATGCTTTTGACTTTTAATGCTTACATTAACCTAATTGGAAAAGTTTGACAACCTGTTGCACAAAGTTTCTTGATATTTTTTTGAGTTACATACTATGTCAACGCTTTGAAACCTTAGGGGGACTAATATACTTTAATGATATATTTCAGCTTTATAAGCTTATACCTTAAACCAGAGAACACAATCCCCCTACTCCTCCTTATACTGTAAATCTTAAATATAGAGATAGCAAAGGCTGGAAAATGTTGATCATTCACACAAGTCATATCCAATGTGACGACTTGAGAGTCTTCTCAGCTGTGATCTGCAAACACACTCTCTGAAGTCTAATCAATGCTTCCTCTGTCACACTGCAGAGGTGGATGACACTAACTGGGTAATAAAAAATAAAAAAAACCTCCTCCGTGACCACTTCACTGCGTTTATTAGAGCTGATCTTATAATCTGCAGCTTGCTGTTAGCTTGTAGAGCTTTAGCTCACACAGAGAGAAGGAGAAGCAGGCCGCTGTGATCTCCATACAGCAGCGGTCTGCTTTTGCCTCTGGCTTATTGAATTCCCTCCAGGCACCACAGGAAGAAAATCCTAATTGACAATTTCACACCGGCTCCTTCCCTCCCCGTTATTCATTTCCTATCATTAGTCCATGATGGGTCTTAACTGTATTCCATCTCTTTATTAAAATTACTTACACATTTCCTCCTCTTCTCCCATATCAGCAGTCCCGCTTACCGCTGCGCTCACATTGCCCTTGTGAGGCGAGTCTTAGAGGAGCGCTCTCTATTGGTTGTATAATTGTCTGTTACATAACGGAGAGAATTGGGCAGGAGATATGTTTAAAATGAGGGCACGGATTGGTGGCAGTGAAGAATACTGTGTTCTAGCTTTTTGCCTCGCAGAATAAAGGGGGAGGAGAGTTAGTGTGTGTGTGTGTGTGTGTGTGTGACAGCAGCAGTGAGGGATGGAGAGGGAGAGACAGAGGCAGATAAAGCTGGTGTGCAGCGGAGGGATAGATGCGTAGGCATGGTGTAACAGCATGAGTCATCACAACTTAGCTGATGGACGTGTGGCCTGAATCCAAAGAGGCCCCCCCTTCCTGCGAACATACTGTATATCTTACACTTTTTCTCTTACAGCACTTTAAGTAGTAATCCCAAAAAACTGTCACCTTTAAGCGCCCTTTATAACTGTTAAAGATCATTACTGTTGTGTTTTTGTGCTGCACAAACCAGACATCACTTGTCAATCAATACGTTGGCGACGCTATGAATCATTTTCCTGAAGTGTTCTGCCTTGTGCAGTTTTTTAATCACTGGCTAACTTTTAGAGATGCACCGATGTGTGAAATAACAATTTAGCAGTTTGCCGATTCCAATTTTTTTTTTCCACTTCTTCTCTTCTTTTGGCGCAAGACTCCTACAATGCCCATCATTTTCTCTCATGATTGACCATGAAAACAAGCAGACCAGAGTTTGTACCGTGCATTTGCACTTTGTATGTTTTGTGTATTGTCTGTGTTGTATTAAGTGACTCTCTCTGCAACCAAATTTACCTACGGGTACAAATAAAGTAACCTGAACCTGAACAGGTGATTTCCTTTGCTTTTGCCAGGACACTCTTTGAAAAGAGATTTTGAATCTCAACCTCTTTTCTTCTGGTTATTTACAGGTTAATGGTATTGCCGCATTCAGAGTAGATGTCCAGTAGATGTTGCACTTCAGCACCGGTCTCTAAAACCAAAACAAAGCTGTCTCGTCACGCTCCCCCTCCTCCCCCACCCCTCCCTATGTGTTCTGACTGAATGCAGCGTCATGCCACTGGTTCACAGTAGTAACCTGTCAGTATATGAAGGCTATACGTTCTATACAGTATGTCAACACAAGGTCAGTACAAGAATTCCGTTGAGGAAAGTACTTCTACTCTCGCCTTCTGTACACAGAATTATCCACAGCACTTTGCTCTGTGTCCTTTGTTGCTCCTTGAGTACTCAGGACTCAGAGCTCTGTTTCTGTCTATGGGAACAAGTGATGCTCAAGCTGCTGTTTGCAAATTTTGCATTGACGAGAGCAAATCTTAATCACAAATTGCCAAATGTCTAGTAAGAGAATTAGAGGATTTAAAAAGTATAGCACTGAATTCATTGTTTTCTTTCCACAGTCATGTTCATCTGAACTCCGATGTACAGGAAGTTTTACACATTACAGTCATGGCATGGACAGAGAAGCTGAAATTCCATTTCTCAAATGCCTGAAGAGCATCCAACCACATCAGTAGATTGCAGTTATGGAAGCTGCATCAACATCATCATTGGACATTTCCCTCTCACATCTCTCCCCCTCACTAATGAGCCCATTAGCAATTACACATTGAATCCGGCTTCTATGGCAACACAGCACGAGAAGGCCATTTGGGATGGAAAATTTACACAGCACCCTCTCTCACTGCTGATTTGATTTGATAGAAAAGAACCAAGAAGATAGATAGATAGATAGATAGATAGATAGATGAATGGCCTCAGAAAATATGCATATGTAAATTCTCTATTCCCCCCCAAAAAATAAAATGACAAGGGAAGTGGTATGTACCTTTATACCTTTTATATGTTGAATTTACTTTCAAATCCAAACGTGTGTATTTTGGGTATCTATTGGGTCCTGTGTTAACACACTAAGTTAAAGTGAAAAAATAATTGTTCATAAAGATGAGCTGATTCTGGAAAAAGAAAAAATGTATGTGTTAATTGAAACTTTTAATGGATAGCCTGTTAGTCATGCTGCTAGTCAAGTGGTCAATTGCAGATTCTGGTCCTGAATGCTCTGGATTTGCTTGGACCAGAGAAGGTAAGCGGTTTTAAGGTACCCCCACAACCTCGTTGGATTCCCTCAGTTTACCAGGTAGGCAGCAAACCAACAGGTGTTGTAGCATTGGTTCAGATATAACTGATTGTACCCGACCTAAAAATCTCTGCATTAAGCTCCATGACCAGAAACATGGTAAAACTCGGATCGATATTAGAGATGCTTCTGAAAAAGTGAGACAGGTTAGAACGCAGAAAGGTTTCAAAACCGATGCAGAACTGGCTAAACACTGAAGCTTCAGCGTCTGCAACATGGCAACCTGCTTGCTTGCACATTGACTCTAAGGAGGAGGGGGCGGGGGGGAGACAGCTCTCCAATGTTTTGAATTTGGACTGCAGTACCCATTTTAAACGCTACGTGTCACAAAGTAACATATTGCTCTTTTGAAGCTACACATGTTTACATTTAATTAAGAGGACTTGTCACAATCAGCAGTTTCTTTCATTAATACATTTGCACCACTGAAGAAAGTGTTACAACGATAAGAGAAAAAAACCTTGCATGAAAATGTTGCACATAATTCCTGTAACACTGAAGAAAAGCTCAATTGTACGTGTGTGTTCTTTTTTTTTCTTCTTTTGGTAAGAAAATGAATCACAGCACATTAAAATAGCATGTGTCAGGAGTCACAGAGTGTGGTGAGGATTTTTAGTCGTAATTTACTGGTGTGGGAGTTGTCAGCGGAGAGTCGGCTGTTTGGTCCCGATCCTACACTGATTGCGAGGCCATAGGGGAAAATCAGTAAGTGCTCTCCACAGTCTAATCAGGACCAAGCATGGGTTTTAGTCATACAACTCAGCTCAGCAGAGGGGTAAAAGCCTAATGAATAAAGAAATTGTTTCAGCCTACTGAAATCTGTTGATTGCTCCAAAAACACAGCTCTCGACTGAATGAAATCCTGCATAGACGTGTTATAAGCTTGGATACGTCACTAGATGTAGGCTACTCTGCGAGTGCCCTGTTGACTCATCTGTGCGTCTGCTGGCTGTTTAGGGAAATAAGGATGATGATGATGATGAAGCTGAGAGTTGTTGTTGTGAATGAGCCTAGGGGCCGCGCCAGTGACCTCGATGAAAGCATGAAAGCAGAGGATTATCAGGAATGTGGAGAATCATTTCCACAGCAAAGCACGAGACTAACAGCAGTCTGAGGTGCAAAGGAGAACTCATTAGATTTGATCAAAATGTTAAGTGATATGAAAGCCACATTGATGTTCCTCTTACTAACAACATATCCTAACAGCATGTAACCCAAGCAAAAATAGCATCAGCCACTCACCAAATGCAGGTAAGTAAGTAAGTAAGTAAGTAAGTTGATGACCACATTTAGTTTTGCAATGACTGCACATTGCGAGCGTACAACTTTTTTTGGTTTTTGATTGACCCTCTCTATCCACCATGAGCTTGGTTCCTTGTTTAGCAAGTCCGGTTGGTCGAGGTTTGTGTCGGTCTTTGTTCACGCTCATAGCAGCGCTGCAGCTGACTGAAGGTTACAACCAGTCCAACAGTTAGAAAAGTGATTTTGTAGTTGGTAGATTTGGGCTCCTTCGGCTTTGTGCTATGCATCCTTCAGCCTGTAACCAGCCACCCCGACTTCCCAGTGTCGAGCCATGGCTTCTTGGAGGCTGAGTCGCGGTTAGATAAGCCATGGACACAGACCCTTAATGAGAACAAGTTTGAGTTGGTTGGAATATTAAGGTCATAATACACTCAATAAAACAACCTTGCACGAGGGACAGTTTGGAAACTCTCTATTTATACATTCATTACTTTTTAGATATCTCCAGCTCTTGATTCCCTGAACTAAATTTGTGTAAATTTGAATCCTTTTAAATTCTGGTGTTAGAAAAGAAGGTTGTGTAAAGGAGACAAACTAAATAAGAACCTTTGATTCCAGTCATTTTAACAGTAATTGAACAGATGTCCACAGGTTTTTTATGTCAATTCTACTGAATAATTTTCCTGTAATGATGTTAGTCCAGACTTCCATAATTAAGATCACTCAGCGCTGATTCATGCAGGCCCCCTTTGAGTCAAACAGAAATTAATATAACAAAGACTGGTGGAGCCATTTGAAATGTTATTTATCCATTTTATCATTTACAGGTTATAAGAGCAGAGTACTAAAAAGGCCCTGAGAGGAAAATACAAGGAGGAAAAAAAGGCAATTTAAATTACCAAAAGAGGGCGAGTAAGATTACATTCAAACAAAAAGAATGGTTAAAATATTTTTTTTCAAAACATCTGACTTTTTCTTTTTCCATGAAGATTGGAGGCATTACCCTCTCCAATGTAACCAGTTAGCCACAGTTAGTCACAGCCCATAGATATCATTGTAAGTTGAATACACATGCTCCACATGCAAACAGTTTGCAAACAAGGGCTGAAGATAAGAGTCATATCTGTGCAAAATCCAGTAATAAACCTTGTGAGTCTACGTTGTTGTTTAGGTCTCCCAAAGTCTTTCACAGCTTCACACCATCTGCTTTAAACAAATGAACCTTCTCTAAGAGGGGGAGGTGGAAGAGTTCTATGTTTTACGCCAATGCTATTGGACTTACTGCCAATTTCCACGTATTCGGTGTGCGCCACGGTACGGCCACCGTTCACTGCAACTCTATTCAATGCTCCTGTTTCCACAGCAAGCGCCGCAGTACATCTCCTGCACGTACCAGCAACTCCACAACGCTGTGCTCACTTTCAAACACACTGCGAGTCTATTTTCAACGGGGCTGTCAAGAGGCTTAAAACCCGCCTCAGCTCCAGCTCTCCGCCTGCCGTTAGGTTGACTGAAAGTTAGACTGAGACAGGATTTCCAGCATGGCGGCTGCTGCAGATGAGCCTCCAGAGCCCCCTGCAGGAACAGATGGGTGACGTCACTCACACACAGGCTTCGTTCATTCGTTCAGTCTATGAGCTGGACAGAATGGAATGATTCTGACAGGAAGTAAGAAAAGGTAACGCACAGAGCGGTTAATTTAAAAACAAACACGACAAATGGACTCATGATCGTATTTTCCATTACGTTATCAACATTGAGTCAAAATACAGGAACCAATCGAACAACAAAGCAACCTCAGTAAGATAAAACAACATTCTTTGTGCAAATTTCTCTTAATTCCTGCGCAATCTTGTAGTTCTTCCAGTGATGTGTGTACGGCTGCTCATGGCTGCGCTCACGCTCCAGAGGCGGACCCAGTGGGGCAGGGCGTGCGCCACTGTGGAAATTGGCAGGAAGAGGCCTTCGGTGGGCGCCAAAGTGTACCCCACCAAATTCCTACATATTGTTGCTTTAATTCTAACATTTGCTTTTTAGCTTTTTAATCATCCAATATGATTGTAATTCCTTGGACTACACTGGGCATCTTGTAAAACCATGTTTTATTCTTTCAATATAGCTCACCACCACTGATTGCCACAGGTTATAAACGTGACACCTGGGGCGCTGGTGGCACATTGGTTAGTGTGCGCACCCCATTCATGGAGACTGTAGTCCTCCAAGCGGGCAGCCCAGGTTCAAATCCTCCTTTCCCGCATGTCATTCCCCACTCTCTCTCGCCCTGATTTCTGAATCTACCCACTGTCCTATCTCTACAATAAAGACACAAAAACACCCAAAAGTAAATCTTTAAAAAAATAGTAAACGTGACACCTTGCTGTGGGAAGTGATTGGCCAACTTGAGCCTTCTCTTATCCCCTCCTGGAAAAGCACACACTCCCAACTGTGATCATCCCTTAATTTGCAAGGTGCAAGCAATGCGAGTGATAGTCATATTTAATTACATTGAAATGAAGATGACTCCTTTAAAACCTGTGTACGGTCAATATTTAAAGACTAAGTAACCAGTACAGCAGAAGCATGGACTCATGTCAAAGCTGTCTCTGTGTCTTGGTCTGTAAATTGAAGCCAGTTTTAATCATCCATATAGTATCTGTAAAAAATGTTCTGAGACTATGATGTTTGTACGCGCAGACAGTGACGTGTTATGTCTCCCAACATGACCCTGTGGAACAAAATGTCTCTCTCTTAACTAGGAAAAAACATGCTGCCTGCTGATAAGGCTTTGGGTCTGTGTGTAAAAACACTCATTATTCCGCTCTATCATTCCTCCAGCTCCAAAACAAATTCCTGTGAATCTCATGTCATCAGAGCAGATACTGAAAAACAAGTACACAGCATGAAGTCAGCTGAGCAGAAGTACACTCTCATTTGTCGGAAACAGACAGAAGTAGACGATTATCAGATAATACGCGCAGGACAGTCGAGCATATGACTGAGAGGAATCGTGTACGCATGTGTTTTAACCTGAGGGTTTTTTGAGGGAAGGCTTTTATGCCTTAATGCCGGAAAGGAGCCACAGGCCGGACCCGAACCCAGGCCTCCGCACACGGAGCGTGCGCACCAAACACGATGCTATCAGTCATGTTGATATAACTTAATCAATTAAGATACAACAAAAGGGATCAGTTTTTTCCCAGTTTGATAATCAAGCGACTGACCTGTGGCTACACTCCTGCGGCAACATCCGGTGTTGAAAAGAAGAAGCCAATGTGGAAGTGTAGAATCCTGCAGTTCGTCAAGTGTCCACTTGAGGCTGGCTACAAGAACACCAGAAGTCACATACACACCACATTCAAAAAAGCAATTTTTTAAAGCAGAAATCAACATGTTCATAGCCTGATAAAAAAAAAAAAACAAAGGTCTGATTAGCTCATGTCTCTATCGGCACACACTGTACAGGAGGCAAATTGTATGATGATAAAACCATTCCGATTTTGAACGATATAAGTTATTGCATAGCTAGGTGCGAGGCTGACCTGATTGACAGGCGGGTGCGGTGCAGCAGTTTTTAAGGACGCTTAAAACGCGCCTCAGCTCCGGCTCTCAGCCTGTCGTAAGGTTAACCTGAAGTGAGGGTGAAACAGCGTTTCCTGACTCATGCCACAACCTCTCTCAACCAATTGTCCTGCCACAGTCAAATTTTAAAAACCTGTTCTCCATCTTCCGCAGTCACTTTGTCATTTCAGTGCGATCGCTGCAACCCTCCTCCATTCCAGCTCAGCAGAGTTCAGATACAGACCACTCCTCATCACATCCTGCATTCTTCTATCACTACCACCATCAGGGTCTAGACTCATTACCTCTCTGAGTACATGAAGTGGTCATGATGTAGTCTAATCCCCAAAGACGTTGCACATTTATTTCCTATTTTGTTAAATAAATACTTTTTCCTTCTTAATGAAGTCTCTCCTTATTGAATTACCACTATATTTATTTCCAAGTCCCAACCACAGTAGCACTGTCTTTCTAATTGAGACACTGAAGGATGTAAAGTGGAGGCACACTGTGAGGCAGTACTTGTAGTTGTAAAGGATTATGTTTATCTCCAGTCATGTTCTCCTCTTTTGTGAAATGAAGATGTCCTTCCCTGAAAATTCAAATTGTCTTTACAGATCCTCGTGATTCACAAGAGTCACATTTTCAGCGTGGAAAATCTGGAATTCCTGATGTTTTCGTGGAAATAACGTCTCAGATCAGACACACTGGCAGAGGTGAAGAGACTGAGCCGGATGTTGACAGGAGAACAGAAGGAGAGAGTTTAACAGAGGGCAGGACAGCAGAGGTAGAGAGAAACTTGTTATACAAAACTTGTGACGAAGTGGGACTCCATGTTTAACATAATGAACTGTGCTCATCTTGAGAACTGCAGGACCAGATACATTTATTTCACTCTAACTAAATGTTGTCACACCATATAACACACTTAGATCTGAGGCAGTACCCTGTAAGACATTGTCCTATAACATATGCTGATTTCATACACGTCTTTGTAATATTTCTATAGAGAGATGATATTTAATCATGACTGTGACTGATATTGAACAGGAACTTGTCATGGTTTACTCTTGTTTAGTTTGTTTATGCCTTGTTTTGTTAGTTTTCTTTCCTAGTGTTAATGTTTCCTGCTTGGGTCTTTAGTGTTTCCTGTTTTATTTTGTAGTTTCTTATCCTTGTGTTTCTTTGTTCTAGTGGTTATGTTACATTCTTGAGTTCTCTGTGTATGTTAGTGTTTCTTGAATTATGTTGTAGTTCTAGTCACCAGTGTTTCTTGTCTTGTGTTTATTCCTGCCTCTGTGTGTTTCCCTCCAGTGTGATTGCCCTCATTGTCTTCACCTAGTCTCTGTGTTTCTTCCCTTCTGTGTCAGTTCATTGTAGTTAGTTATTGGATGTTGTATGTCTGTGTTGTCAGATTATTCCTTGTGGTTTCCTCGTGACTTTTGGATTTTTTTCATTTTTTAAATTTTGTGAAGATAGTAAGTTTTTGTTTAAATAAATAGTTTCAGTTCGGTTCTGCAATTGGGTTCTCCTCTTTGTTTTTTCACATTGGATGGTGACAGAACTTCATTACCTCTGTTACATTTTCACACTTTTGTATTTTCAATACAAACCAATGCAGTTCAGTTTTTTTCAGTGCCCAGCATCAGCTGTTTATTTTGTCTCTGTGTTCACAGCGCTCTCAGTTGAAAACATTTCAACTTTTGGAACAGCGGCAAGCTCGTCAATGTCACTTTTTCCTTACTGACCAGTCAAAATCAAGAAGGGGCGGGACTTCCGATATCAGCTTTGTAAAGACCAGTGGCAAAGAAGAAAGTAATCTGACTCGCCTTTCAAGAGTACAATTTCAGGACTAGAGCTATTAAAACACACCTAACGGTCATTACCAAGAGAAGTGGAGGTTAACTTTCGTAACCTAGCAACAACTAGGTGAGGTAGCGCTGCCAGTCCAATAAACTGCGCCACTGGACAAAGGTCCTTATATTCCTTTAAGGCAATCAATTCTACATTAGAGCCGAGCGCTTTACAGTTTGCATTTCCTAACCTTTAATCGAGGTTTTCCATTTTTGCTACTGCTTCTCATGAAGATAACAACCAGCTGGAGGTCAGAGTCCTTCGATTTAATACTTAATCAATGGTTAGTGAGTGACCCATTATAAAATGATCCTTTTACATGCTGGTTCTCTACTCTTATGTCTTTCCCCCCCCCCCCTCTCTCTCTCTCTCTCTCTCTCTCTCTCTCTCCGTTTGTGTCGGTGATCAGACATAATTGGTTTTGATCCTGGGTAAGTCGATGGCTTGAATCTGCTGTGCAGGGAGCCGTCTGATTGTTGGAATGCTGACCGAGAGTAAGTTGCGATTAGGGTCCACAGCGCTGCTGTGTAGTCGTGTGATGAATACATAACACACCCAAACACACACTGTTCACTACACACAGTACCTTCTCACCACTCGACAAATTGCGTTTCACTGCCCAGGGACATAGTTACTCAGTGTTTTCCTCCTCCTCACTCTGTTTCCTTTAGTGTGTGCCGTTTGCAGTAATAATCAGCTTCAGGAGGCTTTTATTGTGGTCATAAAAAATATCAGTCCACACTTGTGTTGGACTTCAGAATGGGCTAACATTAAGAAGCACACACACACACACACACACACACACACACACACACACACACACACACACACACACACACACACACGTGGTTGCCTGTGTTGTAATCCTTGAAAAACTCCTGAAAAACTTCTTGAAATATGTTTTCTGAGTGTAGCGTTAGCTGTAAGCCTGCTGCTCAATGACTGGCAATAAACCCAATCACAGTCAGAAGCAATTTTATTGCAAACTGTGCAGAAGACATTACAGCTCCAGGTAATCCACAGGTCCTGTTTAGATGTATCTATATGGACAAACACAAGCAATCCCACAACAGCAATAATATACAAACTGAACATTTTAGTATTAGATTAAATCAAGAAGAATGACCCAAAATGGGCACAGTCATATATTCAAAACATTTATCACATGAGACATACTCTTTTCTCATTTGATAGCATAGATCAATTAAATTCTATCTCATGATTTTATCTGGGTCATCCTGACTCCGAATTTGGGCGATAAATCCGGGCCATTCAAGGGTTTAACTATTTAACGGTCTATTTTTATCAGTGTAGTGCCACTCTGAACTACGTGCAGGAGATGTACTGCGGCGCTCGCTGTGGAAAAAGGAGGAGAACCTGACTGACTGAGAACCTTATTTACGATTTCGGTCTGCACTTGTTTTGACCAGAGAAGGAAGGTGGTTTTAAAGCACGACCATTATGGACGCCCCTCTGTTTACCAGATGTGAGACCAGTTATCAGGTCAAACCAACAGGTGTTGCAGCGATGGAAGCAAGCAAGTGAACTGGTTCAGATAGAACTGATTCTACCTGACCTGAACCAGCAGAAACGTGTTCAAACTAGGATAAATATTGGAGATTCTTGAAAAATGGAGAGAGGTTAGAAGGCAGAAAGGTTTACAGACCAATGCAGAGCTGGCTAAACATTGAAGCTTCACACCGAACTTCCACCAGATACGTTTTCACTGCGTGTCCGCTCCGGTCCGTTTCGGCTCCGTGCACCTTTGTCCGTCAACACCCACCGGCTTCGTTCTCTGTCCACAGCACGGAGAGCACAGCCGTCAGCTGGAGTGACGAGACAAAGGAATTCCCGCGGTAATTTAACAAACTAACTGGCGACAGTGCGAGATAATACGATGTATGAGGTATAAAACTCTATATAAACCTTATAAACACATAAACAAACACACAAACGGTCATTTTCTGTACCGTTAAAACAAAGTGTTTTATTTTGAAAATTAACCGGATTGTTTAATGTTGTTTCGGTGTCTGACTTCCCGTCCCGCTTGTTCTTTTCTGGGTAACACTTTATATTAAGGTGCTTGTAATAAGCATTAATAACAGTTAATAAGTCACTTATAAGACCTTATTAGATTCTTATTAACACAAATAAGACTATATAAGTGTTAATATAGGCATAATTAACACATTTATTATGTCTTATAAGACACTTATAGGCTCTTATTAGAAATGTAGTGACACTTTATATACCGTCATAAACATTAATAAGATGCTTATTAACATTAATAAGACTTCATGAGTGTTAATTAAACTATAAATGAATTTATAATTTGCTTGTAAGATATTAATTAACACAAAGAAACTTGTTTATAGACCACTTATCAACGTTCATAAGATGTTTATTGACATTAATAAGACTTTCTTAGGTTCATATTAATGCCTTATAAAGGTTAATAAATACTTTATGCACTTATTAAGAGTTAATAAAGCTCCTCTGCAGGTACTGGATCTAAAGTGGGAACACTACTTATAAAGATTAATAAATACTTTATTATGCACTTATTAACAGCTCAGTGGGAACAGGGTCCAACTTTCAAGTAAACACAGAAACAAAAAGGAGGTCTGTTGAACTTCCACTCAGTTTTTGAAAAAAAAAAATGCTACTACAAATACAAGTTATCTTTACCGTTAACTGTAAACAACATTATGAAAACATTTGGTGTGTCATAGCTACCAACATATCTGATCAAATTCAGGGAAAAAGCATAGTTGTTTTTAACCCATGTTACTGTACATAAAGTGTTGAAGGTGGACAAACATCAGAAGACTAGGACTCCTGGAGCCCAAGGTCTGAATACCAGTCAAGAGACACACACAGGAATACATTTTCAAACTTTGTATGTAAGGAACACAAATATTGCAGGTCACGATTAGAATATACAATTTACTAATGCAATTAACAACTAATTTAATAAAGTGTGCACATGAAATAAAACAAACATTTGAAGTGTCTAATCCCAGTCTTTTTTGTTGGGGTTCAATCCAGGTGTGTGTTTCTGTTTAATCTGTGCTTTTGCTCTATGAAGTAGTGAAGGAAGTTCTTCCTTAGAAGAAACAGTCTTCTTAATCCCACTTGAGGTCTCGAAGGTTGGTCTCACTATCCAGTTAGCTGCTCACAGTTGTATGGTGGATGCTCTTGTCGGCTAAAAATGTTGTTTCTCAGAGAGTATTACAAACAATTTACAGCTATATCTATTTTTTCTATCTTTAGTAAATCTACAGACACTGAGGACGGCACTGCGCCGGGCTTGGAAAGGGATAGGGGGAGAGATGGGATAAGATGCAGGAAGAGGGATAGGGAGCAAGGGGGTGGGGGGAGGCAAGCCGTCCATCAACAATCCGGTAGGGAGGCGGTTGTTCTGGCAAGCCGTCCAATGTACTTGTAAATGTACTTCTCAACTTAAACAATGTAATCAAAGCAAATAAATACAAAACTAAAGCTTATTGCCACTGCAAGGGCATAATGTCATCCTGTTTGTTATATTTTTTTAAAAACTGCCCAGAAAGGTTTTAGGCTAAGCGGTATAATGAAAATGTTGGGACTAATTTTTGTTGTACATTTTGAAATTCTTTAGTTTATAATCTTTTTGAATTCATCTTCAAAGTTGATAATGTTAATGTATTTTTCTGAACTGCAACATTATTCAAGCAGTTGATGTTGACATGTTATTAATTAAAAGCGCTGCATAATCTACACCACTAGGTGGAGTCTGTGAGTGACAGTGACATGCAGGAGTTCAGAAGAACAGTGTTGTTGTTGTGTTGCTCCAGAGTTAGCAAGAAAGCTGTAGTGATTATTCAGCATCTGCCTGAGTTTCTGGCTGCAACATATTTTGGAGTACTTATCAAGTACTCCGTTGATAAGAAAATTCAACTTCGCAGTGGTTACAAATAACTTTGGCTCTGTCGACTGCGCCGTCTGGAAGAACTTTAAATAAAAGCCAGTGAGCAACAGACTTTTACAATAAGAAAATAAGTAATAAAAACTGCGTTAATGCGAGATAAAATAATTGTCGGCGATAATTAATCAATTAATTAACGTGAAAATAACGCGTTAACTTGCCCAGCCCTACTAAAAATGTATACGCTGAACTGATTTAAGTTAACTAAAATATAAATATATATATTCAATTTAAATTGATTAATTCATTTAACTCAATATTTAAGATGGATTCAACTTTTGATAAAGTATTTTAACTTTGGATTTCAAGTCAAAAGAAATTGAAAGAGCATTTTGCCTCAACTAGATAACGAGATAATTTCACCGTGTTCAAAAGTTTTGTGAACTTAAAGATTTAAGTACAACTGACTTGATGTCAAGTTTATTTGACTATAGAACATTTTATTTCTTTGGAATAATCACAAATTTATCTCAACTTATCTTTTTTAAGTTCAGGTAACTTAACATTTTAAGGCAACCCAGACACTAACTTTTTTAAGTCATAACTAGTTGTTTTCTTTTACAGTGCTGTTTTATCGTTCCCAGTCCTTGTGATCAAAATCTGTAGATCACCTTCATCCTGCTGTGAACTTCTCATACTGCAGAAAATGAAGTGTTCTACATTTCAACTGATTGTGTTTGAAGATGCACTCCAAGGTCTGTCCTTTTGTATTTTTGGTGTCCTCCTGTCAGCCCAAGAAAAGGGAGTGTTTTACTCACTGCATTTGTTAACTGTGCTTTAAGTTATTGGAATGGCCCTTTTTAAGGATGGACTGCAGATTGTATTTAGAAGTGTTTCCGCTGGAGTGGAGAACAGCGAATGTTAAACAAAAAGTCAAACTTGCCTGAATAAATGAATTATTCCTTCTGCTCGGATAAAATTAGTTTTGTTTGTGCAAATATCGTGACAGCTAGTTTAGTTCAGTGATAGCAGCAGGAAACTTTCTTCTGCACCTTTGGACCTCCGTCCACAGGAAAGAAGCTGAAAATAACTGTGCAAAGAGGTTGGTGTCATCCTTTAAGATAGAGGTATATAGCTATCCGCTGTAACTGTCCAGTAAACAGGGATGCTGGGTAGAGCTGTGAGTCACCAATCAGCCAACTTTACCATTTAACACTTTCGTTTAAGGAATTTCTATCTTTTAAAGATGTGTCGACCAAACCATGACACCAAAAAAAAAAAGGCAAGACTGATTCTTTATTGAAATGTTCAATTATGGACAGTATTGATATAACATTTAAACGAAAGTCATTATAGTGTCTGACTGTCAATCCACTCTGTCCACCATCTTGGATATTTTGCAGCGTCTTTCTGCGCCACGAGGAACCAGGTCTATGTGAAGAAGCAACTCAGGAAGATTTCATGGACAGCCTGTCTTGAAATTCTTCCAGAAGTTTGCAGATGTGTGAAAACAGCTTAGGAGGACATTTAAAGGGTTTATTTCTTGAATATGTTGAAATATAAACATCTTTCACAAACCCATCCAGGTCAGACTGTTATTTTATCCTATCATCAACAACAATATGCATGTTCCTTTTGATCACTCCCTCACTCCTCACACCCACTCAAACAATAAAATCCACAATCACAGGTTCACATTCAAAGAGCTTGAGATAGAGAGGAGAAATAATCCCGGGTCCCCGTGGGAGCAGATGTCACTGGCACAAACAAGCGACAGATTGCCTCAGCCCACGGCCTGGCTGAAGGTGCTCTGCAGAACGGAGGGAGGTCATTACATGCTGGCCCTCCTGCACAGGTGGAGGCATGGAGGGGGGAGTGAAGAGGCTGCAGGGCTCGGCGCAGCACTCACACACTCTCCTCGTGCTCGCTTTTTCCTTATGCTGTAATGCAGCAGGTCACATTTCAACTGAAACCACTTACAAGTCTTTTTCTTCTTCTTCCAACCTGCAGCAGATCAACTGTGTTCCATTTAGTTGTTGAGGCATGAAATAACACAGACAGAGAACTCAGGGGGGAGTTTCTTGCAACAAATTGGAGGAAACATGACCACCTTGACCCAAGCCTTGGAAAGTTCATGAACAGAAACCGAATCAGCTCATGCAGATCCTGTACAGGGCCACAGCGCATGGAAACAATCGATTATCAGCTTATTATTAACCCTTTCAAAGCTTACCTGCTGCAGTGGGTCTGTCTTGTACATGATCCTATTGAAGGGGATATGAAATGGAAAACTACGATAGCTAATACACATCAAGTTGGACTCTGTTGAAGCAATTTAAAAGCAAGCAGACCAGAAAAACCTTGGCTCTCATTTTTCACTGGCATAGTTCATGCTGGCCAGTAAAATTTGCGCAGTAGGAGGCATCAGGCGGGTAGCACTCTTGATTGTCCCTCTTCCTCCTAGACGGTTTTATAAAGTGCCCATTCATTTGTGGAAAACATTGTTAGACGTGGCTGTGTACAGTCCATGGAGGTCAGAGTTGACCCCACTGAAAAACAAGCAAATAATGAAACGTTCATTTTGGGTCAGGCTTGAGCCCCTCTTCTTGTTTTTGGCGTATTTATATGGAGACATAATATTACAAGACAGGGTTAATGACTTAGGGCCAGAAATACATTGTGCAATTTTATAAATGTCAAACTCACTGTACGAGCTCAAGAATGATGTGTTCACACCGTACAGCCTGATTGTCAAGCACAACCTGAGTGAACACAATGTATGTGTTAAATCAGGACGAAGCACTGACAGCAGTCAGTTTCCTTTTTAAACTCCCACAGACAAAAGTTGAAGTCAGATCCATGTGTATTTCATTTGTGTCATATGCACAAGTCAAATAGAAACACTTTCAGAAAGCCTGTCTTACATACGCACACTCTCAGCACCAACAACAAACACAAGCGACTGCATGGTCAGGAGCAGGTGATCGGGCTGTGACCAGCTCTCATTGGCTCCCTGTACACTGCAAGGCTAACGACCATAGACCATAGTAACTATTAATGGACGAAGCCTGAGTGACATCAGCCATCTGTTCCTGCAGGGGGCTCCGGAGGCTCAGCAGCAGCAGCCACCATGCTGGAAATGCTGTCTCAACCTAACTTTCAGTCAACCTCACAACAGGCTGAGAGCTGGAGCTGAGGCGGGTTTTAAGCCTCTTGAGGAACCGTTACCTAGCGCCCACCTGTCAATCATGTCAGCTACGCGCCTAACTATGGATAACACGTATCATTTTCAAAACCAAAACAGAGCCATTTTGAAAAAACAAACAACAGTCCACACATTTATAGGTGGAAGAATTAATCTGATTTCACAGAGATTATGTTTATTATAGTACAAAAAAGGCATAGCTGACTGAGATGAAGAGAAAAGATGAAGTGATAAACATGTTCTCCTGCTGTTTGATGCCATCCAATTGGATTTTCATTTCAGAAAAGATTCATCACACCTCTGTGGAAATCTGCAGGTGTTGCACTGGATTAAAAATATATTACTGCAGAGCAGTCGCAGGAGGCAGAACAGCTGTGTGTTAAAAATCAGAGTAAAACTAGGTCAAAAGGCAGCAACAGTAGACACAAAGGGGAGTCAGTACAGGCAAACAAATCCAGGGCCAAAGCAGGCAGGCGACAGTCAAAAAGCGGGGAGATAAAAAACATCGAACACAAGAGCATAAAGGATAGAAAATATAGGCAACAATTCAAAGACACTGTCAGTGATATAACTGCCCTCTTTACTGAGGTTGTAAACTGAAGATATCACAGGAACAAGGAAAAATATATATATACACTGCAAAAACATACATAAACAATGTCCAAAAGGAGTAGCCTTAATGGAGCATCTGCAACTGTAAAAACCCACAATGCTGCAGCACATGAAATCAAACGTATGTAGTCGAAATGTTATGTCACTATTTTGTAAGGCTATTCAACGCATATATTAAAACTAATTTGTTTCTCTTCATTAAGTCAGTCCTACATTATTTCTGCCACTCAGTGCATTTCACCACAGTGACTTCCGCATACTGTGACATCACATGCGACACAACATCTTTCTCAACATATTTTATACTATGGTTCAATTGATAGTTAAATAGCTGTGCACTATGAATGACAAAGTTACAACAATATGCATTTTAGATATTTAATACATCGTAATGTATGTTAAGATAATGATTTTGATGGAAGAGGATCTTGTCAGTTGGATGGACTGACTGCAGGACAGAGGGAGACTCAGGATGGGGTTCTTTTCGTTTCAGGCATAATTCTGCCTGAGCTTATCACGGCCAAGACTGTGCCTAGAATAAGACAAACAAGATGAAGGTGACAAGGAAGGTGTGAATGGATGAGAGGAAGGGAGATGAAGGAGAAATTGAATAAACAGTAATTTCTGACAGTTTAAAGAAATACAGACAAACAATACTCTGTCTTTAAGGCCATCAGAACAGAACAACCAATCCCATGCTTAGGAAGGCATAGATATCAAGATCAGAATCACATACATTCAAAACAGTTGGAAAGTTTGTTTTTATGGTCAATCTAGTTGAATCTTAAGGGAAATTGCTTTTTTGTAAGAGGTAAAAGAACAAAACCCAAAACTTTGTCTAAGAGAAATATGTAAAAAGGAAGAAAATGTGGGCCAAGGAAGGAGCCCTGAGGCATTCCATTCTAGTTCATGGATCCAATTACGACAGTGTTATTAGTCCTATATTTGGCATATGGATGAGATGCCAAACATGCTTGTAAAAGGTGGAAGTCACAATCTTCTTGCAAAATTGGTCTAAAAATTTAAATTAATCTCAATGCTAACTTCTATTGGCATCTAATTATAGTAAAATATGTAATTAATCAAACAACAGATGATAAGCAGTTAATACTATTTCTCTCTCTTCTACAGAGATCTACAAAAGCACGTACATATGTGAACACACACTGAGGACAGTGAGTACACACTGAGGACAGTGAGTACAGTAGCCTCAGGCCCAGATGGTGCTCCTTCTCCACCAATGACAATGTTACATAAGTGGATTGAGCCCAGGAGCAGAGGCCTGCATGCCTGCTTTACCGAGCCACAGTGTGCATGGGATGTAGAAAGAGGAAAGCGAGAGAAGGAGGGGGAGAACGTATCTGGTGCTTGAGCCTGGAGAGACAGACGCGAACAGCTTTAAATAGCTCTAATCCCACCCCCATCCTTGCACATGCATTCGGCCACTTTCCTGCCACTGGGTCTCTGACAGAGCACGGGGAGGTATCAGGCATCCACAGCCCCTCTCTCCACACGGCTCTGGAGGGTGTGTGGGTGGGGAGCTGTATGTGGATGTCTGTCTGTCTGCGGACGTGCACAGCTGTGCGAGCCTAAGTGTGATGTGAATGTTGAGGCAATGGGAGCGCAGAGGCTGAGATTTAGACGTGAAGGACAAATCACAGGGTTTGGTCAGAACAAGGACACGTTAATGACCTTGGGCGTCGATAAATCCAAGAAACATGGCAATTCTGGCACCAAGTGTGTCCCTGGCTTTTTAAGAACGCCGTTTATACAAATGCCCCCATTCCTAGATAAAAAAGACAAGGTTACTGAAGAGACGCCTGCTGCTTGCATGCAAGTGACCTAATGCATCATCTATTCCAGAGCTGCACACTAATATTCCAAACACCGGCAGCTACACAATAACTCCGACATGGGCCCAGTGGTTAAATGCCGTAATAATAGGCATTTGCTCATCCAGTCCCCGATTTCCCTGCCTGCCTTCACCTGTCCATCACAAAAACACCACGTCTGTTCTCTTTCTCCTTCCTCCATCTCTTCTTCTTTCATTCATTGCCTCCCTCAGAGGCAGCCATCTCCTCCTCTCATTGTCCCACTGTCTTTTGTTGCCCTCCTTAACAAAAGAGAACACTTCAGGCTGGGATGTGTGTTAGTGTGTGTGTTTGCTTACGTATGACAATGATGCTTCATTTCCTCCAGACTGGCTGCCTGGGTATAATAGCTAGTGTGTAACTGTGTGTGTGTGTGTGTGTGTGTGTGTGTGTGTGTGCGTGCGTGCGTGCGTATGCATTGTTGGCGCACTGCCTCTTTAAGCCAGGAGTGTGACAGCTTGCAGCTACGCTCGATCCTTGCCCCCTGCCATTATTGCAACACACTGCTGTTTGCTGCCACACACATACACTTTGAGTGCATTATCTTCCAAACAATGACACATTGTGGCACACAAAACAAGCCCACCTGGAGGGTATTTTATGTGATTTTGCTGCCAAAAATTCACTCACAGTAACTTTGTAAAAAAAACAAAAATGGATGCATCTGTTTCTAAATATGCAGCATTTTGTGGTAACTGCAAGAAAAATCTGCTAAAGTGCAAAGTTAAATTGGACGGTGTGCATGTAGGGTGTGGCCAAAAATCAGGACTGTGCAAGAGGCTGCTAGTAGCGTCCTTTATTTCCCTTTGTTAGGACTTTAGATTGTTACTTTGGACATACATCTTCTAACTGGGTGACTAAAGAATTTAGCATGTAAGATTTAAATGTTGCTACCCTATACACTTGGATATAACATCTGTATGATACTTTGTTCATACCTTGTACTTATAGTTAAAGTAGATTTGATTAGGGGCAAAATAAAACATAAATGGTATTTATTCTTGTGCGTGTGGACACAAACTACATGTCACCATTTACAAGTCTGTGCAACAGTTGGGCAACAGCGGTCAAAGTCTTAATCTACCAATATACCCTCCTCTAAGTATTGACCACCAGAGTCATAAGAAGAGGAAACCACTAGGATTATACTTACAGGTTACATTGGTAGATTTAGTTTGATTCAAAACGAATCACAACAAAACTCCACTGGAAAGCATTGTTACTGAAGTGTCAACCAAATCAAAGCTACAGATGATGGGAGTGTTAGGGTTAGGGTTGGTCACAAGATCTAATGATTCTGCAACAGCTTCATTACAAAGTTCTGTATTCATTAATTAGGTTATAATATTTGCATATTATATATTTATAATATTTGGTTTGCATTCATATTAATTGTGCTTTAGTATCTATATATTTTGGTTTGTTAACAAACAACTTTATCTGCTCATCTTACTTCCCTTCCCATCTTTTATCCACACGCACACTTACACACACTCACGCAAACATACACGCACCTAGCTCGTTTCTTACACACGCTCTGCCTCCTCATTCAGTAGCTTTGTTTATGTGTCCTCGAGAATATTCATCAGCAGTATACGTAAGAGACACTCATCATCATCATCATCATCATCAACCTTTATCTAAGTTGTCGGAGGGATCATTGAGGGCGACCCTCATTTACAACGATGCAGAGAATACACACGTAAATGACAAACAAATGAGTTAAACAAAAAAAAGACTTAAAGCTACCACAGGAAATAAAATAACATAACTCAAGTTTTGAAAAGTTTTACTCGATATTCTGTTATCATGTCATGATAACGAATATCGAGTGAACGCTTATTACTAAAACATCTGCATGCGATGCAACTGTTTTAAAATGAGCTGTAGCATCTCAATCGGTGCATTTATGGGAGGGAATTATGGTCAGCTGACCTGTCACTCCCTCTCTTTCTGTCTCTCCCTCTCACATGGGGTGATATCATGGATATGGATATTGTGCGGTCATAAATATACATGGGAATTCCACCCGATTATTGTTTATGTGTGGGAAACACAGCTTACCAGGGATGTGCGCAGCGACACAATTAAACTTAGGCCCCCTTCACTAATTGGCACAAGAATTACTAGGCGGTTAACTAATAATTTTCTTTTCATGATGAAGGCCCACAATGCAGGTTTGCAATGCAATGGTTGGATACTCCAATCCTGCTTTGGATTGGAGCAGTTCACTTAACTCTATCCAGTATATATATTAAAGTATGTTTTATAACAGAGACCTGTAAATTCTATGGGCACAAATAAAGCGGCCCTAACCTTTGATTTAATAATCAGCTTGTTGCTCATAATTACTCTCAGTTTCTGTTGACACCATCAGAGAGGTGTGTAAACATTAACCACACATCAATGATTTATATGGTGTGACTGCTGCGTTTTCATTTTGCTTTGTTACAGCCTTCATGAGGCCCATTAGAAAATCAATGTCATATTTTTACAGCCGTGCATTGATTCAAAGTGAACATGTCATAACTGTCTGGCAAGACTGAATGGTGTTTTGCACCGGCTCATATGCTTTGAGAGAACGCTATAACAAAGACTAATGTATTATCTTTAAATTACAGCATTCAGCATGGCTGTCATTTATTTCCCTCTGTCTCTGCAGGCTCAACGCTCAGTGACACATATTTGTACCTACTAATTAAGGTTTAAGTGATTTACCTTTTTTTCACACGCCTGCAATGTTCTGTCCTCACTCTCACACATTCAACTGATCCAGAAAATTGAATACGGAGATGTTTGAATGCTTCCTTCACATTCAGTGCACTGAGTCATTCGAGTCACAAACTGAATAAGTAGCTTTGCATTTACATCTTATAATGTGTGAAAATGAAACCCGCACTTTCAGCCTTGTCTTAATAGACTCTTTGCACTTTCTGTCACTGCTGGTTAGACGTTTACTAAGAGACTGTGAAAGGTACAGAGAAGCATTTACTACAGTTTATCAAAGATGTCAAGTTAATTGCTCTTAAGCTCATACCTTTCTGCCACTGCATGCATTGCTTATCTTTTTCTGAATCACGCTGTTTTGTCATTTAAAACAGGATTACACAAACTACAATTTACCAAGGCCAGATCACAGCCACCTCCTGTGACTGCATGTGCATGCAAGGTTGAAAACCGAAAGAATATATTGTCATCAACACATGTAGATGTTAAGATAAAAAACAGAGGCCATAGCTTTTTTTTTCACTTGTTCGGCCGTTGAAAGACATTAATTATTTTTGATTATCAGAGTTGACGTCTGCAGGCATTTTTCTCACACCAGAGTAAACATAATATGCCTGCAGACATTATCAGAGACTGGCAGTCAAATGTTGCAATAACAGGAAATACGATGCTAGCCTGCAGACCAATCACAGGGCTTGCGGTCTGCATGCTTTCAACATACAGATACATTTATGAGGAGGTGCGTGACAGGCTACTTGTAGGCTTCTGCATATGTAAAGGGAAATGCGAAGAAGTTTAAATAAGGATTTAGAAATGTGAACAAAGTTTGCATTGAGCTGCTCAAAGCAGTTTGATCAAGCATCTGATTGAACTAGCTCTTAAGAGCTCATTGGGCTTTAAGTAAAGCTTTGATTGTTACACAAATGACTCTAAGGCAAAATTAACAATTTACATAACAAGACTTTGCTTTACCACAAATCTGTCAAATGTTTCTTTAAAGAGCCCATATTATTCCCTTTTTGTGGTTCGTATATTTAATCTATGGACCTACTTTTGTACGTTCACAATAGCTAAAGTCCGAAAAAAGTGTCTGTTTTCATGTACTGCTCCTCCTTGCTCCCTCTACGCTCTGAGTCCGTCAGCTGCACTCTGTTGAGCCCACACTGTTAGACCCCACGTGGGCCAAGTCTGCTCTGATTGGTCTGCCGATCCGCTCTGTCGTTATTGGTCAGTTGCTCAGCACGCGTCTCGGAAATTTCGACATGAGCTGCAGGGCTTGCCACAACGAGCCAATGGGCTTAGATCAGTGATATCACACTGACAAGGACGTCGGACTGACACATTTTTATCGAGGGGGGCTAGAACCGAGCGTTACATGCAGCTAATGCTACAGCTAACAGGAGGACATAGGAGAAGCCACGTTTCTGCAGACTTTGAATTTTTTCACATAGATGTGTCTAAACATGCACAGGACACTTGGAAAACACACTAAAGGGCATATAAAACCAGAAAAAGCTGAATATGGGACCTTTAAGACTCTGAGTATGGGCTCTGTGCAATATGTGTTGTGAACGTACTGATGTTAATTCATCTGGATGTGATACTCATGTTAAATGTAGTTTGCCCTTTCCTGAACTGTATACTGTTACATCAGCTATATTGAATTCATATGCCCACGGCAAACTTTGTGCCAATGGTCTGTTAAGAACAAAAGCAAATTTTTCTTGAGGCATCATTCTATAAAAAGTCAATAGAGACACCAATGTCATGAGCCTACAAGCAAGAGTTTACTGTTACCTTAAAGATTAGTTCAATATAAAAGCCTGTAAGAGTCTAGATTTACCCCACACCCTAAACTGATTCGGAAGTGGTGGATCATTTCATCGTTCAATACAACTGCATTTTAGAGTTGTCTGCATTTCTTGTCTTAATGAAAGACATGATAAACTTGAATCTCCCCTTTTGTCAGGAATGAATAAACAAAGAGGAGGACCCAATTGCAGGAAAAGAAAACCAAAACCTACTAGATTCAAATCAAGAACGTCCAAAATAGAAAATCCAACAAAGGTACAAAACACTGGAAACCACAAGGAATTACCAGGAAGACAGACACAGGTGAGACCAATGAGGGCAATCAGGACTGGAGGGAAAACACACAGAGGCAGGAGCAACGACAAGAACTACAAAAATACATCCAGAAACACTAAAGACACAGAGAACTGAAGAAACAACAAAACACACTAGAACACAGAGAAAGAAGAATAAGAAATTACAAAAGTAAATCAACACTAAACATTAATTTAAAGAAACACACAAGGGAAACAAGCAACACCAGGGAAGAATAATAAACCTAAACAAGAAAATCTAAACTCTGAAGACACAAAATAATAAACCAGATCAAATCATGACACCTTCTTCTACAGATTCTACATATCAATAGTGTTTCAACATTAATACCCCTTTTATTTGTTGCCATTCAATCAAAGCAAAATGTTTTTAATAGGAGCTATGTAGCTGCAGCACAGACCGCTGGTTGTTGCCAACCCAAAGTCCTGATACAGAGCCTTACTAAACCTACACGTCGACAAGCAGGGCACCTGTCAGTCTCAAGTAGCTTGAAGTGTTGGTTAAATGAATCAAGAAAGTCCCCTCTTAGACGTTCTGTCATGTTCCAAGACACAATGGCATTTGTCTTTTTCCAACTCTCAGTGAGTCCTGTCCTCACAGTAAAGCCACGAGGCTGATTACCAAATGTAGCCTCACCAGTGTATGTTATTAGCGAGACAGCTAATAACAGCTCAAATGTAAAAGGGCAACTTTGGGGTTATTAAAGGTGAAATTCCTGATCTTTTGTTTGAGACCATTCAGCTCACGCTATCTTTGAAGACCAAATAGCGATTAAACTTGCAGTCCCATTATCACGGCCGAGTGTACAAAACTGTACTGATTAGATTCACTTAAAGTCAAGGTGGGGAGGGGGGGAAACCACCCTGATCTGTTCCAATAATACTATTTTTTTTTTAAATTCTTCTGGGATACATGGTGCACACTTTCATTCAGTCTCTCCTAAAGAGTAGGAATGGTGTTGAACTCGGTCGCATCTGTCAAAAGGAGCTTTAGAGAGAAATGTTAAACATCTTACTTATCTCTGTTGAAAGGTGGCACACTCACTTCATTGCTTAGTGAATAGGCATTGAGGAAAAAGTCAGGGGATAGCAAGTCAACTAGATTCCTTCCTTTAGTGCTACTTCCATTGAAGGATGTTGACATTTTGGTCTTTATAAGTTAAACTGCTTATAATAAAATTAAATGAAAGTCAGGGGATAACTAAAGTCAGCCATCAAAGTGTCAGTAAATGATCTAATAGTTGTTGAGCTAGTTCAGTCCTGACCAAAGTGTTGGATTGACTGATCCTTCACGCTCAGCAACGGGAATTTTCATGATGCTTTTTGTAAATTTCCACTCAGTTTCAATGGTTAGATTAGATCAGTGGTTCCCAACCTATTTCCCTTTGAAGTTTAAACTAACATCAATCTTTATTGTTTTCATTGATGAATGTCTCTGTCTCTTTTCTGGTGTAAGTCTAACATGGTTTCTGTTAAAATCCCAGCAGAATAATACACTACTACACTACTACTATACAAGAGTGTTCTCACCAAAAGGCCTGTCTGTAAACTATCCAGTGAGTGTAGGCTATTTCCCCAAGGTTGGGAACCAGTGGAGTAGATAACCAGGGAAAGAAATCACTACATGTTTCTAATTTCCAACAAATGCCTAGCACAAGTGAATCAAAAGCATTAGACAGCCTGCACCTCCATGCAGGTGTTTGTAAGCCAACTGTTCAGCTTTGATATACACAGCTGAAAATCAGAGTCAACCCAAATATTTATTGGCTGCTCTTCCGGGCTTCCAACTGGTGAATCAGAACGACATATTTGAATCTCTAAGGAGCTGCATCCAAGAATCACAGACAACTACGTTAATATATATATATTTTTTTTGATCCCAAGAGGTAAACACAATGAGCATAATTTGCCTTTGAATCAGAATCCTGATTTTTACATTTAAGTCCATAGAAGTGGTGCTTTTGTTGAAATCTTTGTACATGGCTCATAAATGGACACTAATTGTTTGATCAAAACTCCTGTTTCCATGGAGAACAGACTTTACACATCCAATGTTACACAAGAAGATCTGTTTTCTCACAGTAAGGAGTTTCCATGTGAAAACAGTTGCATAATCTCTTGGGGGTTTTTTAAGGTGAAAAAAAATAGCCACGATAATGTCATATTGAGATTGAAGACATTACTCAATATTGAGCAACAAAAACAACATCTTCATTACAAGATGTAGAAACTTGACATCATCTGATGTTGCGTATTTATTTGTTACAAACTGAAGCAGTTCCAGTGAAAAATAAAGTCACGTGATATGAAAGGTAGACACATACATATTGGAACCAGAATTGCAGAAGTAACGTGTATTGAGAAATGTTTTTTTTATTTTTTTTACAATGAGAGCAGAATGACCTTGACTGACTTTCTTTAGCTCAGGTTTGCAGTCATCAAAAGATAAATATTTTATTTGAATATCTAAGATCCGGATGTCTGCCTTTACATGACTTGCCATGCCATCTTTTTGTGAGTGAATGATGTTGTTGTTTTATGCATGTATCGCCCAGTTGTGTCAAACATGGTGAATGGTACAGCAGGATTGGACAACCCAGGGAGCAAATGTACTAGGCCTACAGAGCTGCGATATTGGATGGTGGTGTATTTGTGTTGAATCGGACACAGTTGATATGTTTGAATTATGTACACAAATGGACACTTAAGCTTGAGAAAATGTTAATATTATTCCAATATATTAGAGGATAGAAAAAAGGTATGAAGTAAAAGAACTGTCAATATGGTAGGTTCAAGTTGACCTCCATGGTAACACCATCTTAATTCAAACTATTGACTCTGTTGATAAAGGGGGACTGATACAGATACTTAAATGGAAGTTTATATAGAAAGTCTAAAAACAATGTATTGCTAAAAAGTCCCCCCCTTCTACTTTTTATTTTTTTATTTTTTTTACATATACCGATCACATCACCCGGGCCTCTTCTAAAGGACGGATCCAAGACCTGAATGAACAAGTAAAGACCGGCCCCCTTTACAAGCTGGTTTAACTTGTTAACATGCACATTTTCATTCACATACATTTCTATTTTATCGATTTATGCTGCTTTTCTTGCCTTTACGGTAGCTATAGTCACACGTGAAAATAATCAGCCAATCAACTTAGACCAGGCAAGGCCAGGGAACTGAAACCCCTGGAGGAGTCAGCAGACGGCGAGTCTCAAAACGCAACGTGAGAAACTAACTCAGCAATTTCCACATAGTCCATGCGCACTGCGTTTCATCAGTACAGTGCACTAGTCAACGCACTACGGCGCCGTGCACTGCCACTCTAGTCGATGCTGCTGTTTCCACAGCACACGCCGCGGTTTGTCTCTGGAGCGTGCCAGCAGCGCTACTCCGCTCTGCTCCATTTCAAATACGCTCCGAGTCTATTTTTGCAGCAGCATGCATGAGTCAAGCTGAACAGAATAGATCGACCTTGAGAGGAAGTCAGATAAGGAAACACACACACACAGAGCATCCGGACAATTTCAAAATAAAAAACAATATACAGACGCTGATCGTGTGTTCCGTCACTTCATCAACATTACGTCATAAAAGGCACAGAATGAACAGCGAATCAACCTCAGAAAGACAAAGTGACATGTTATGTCTTTATTCCCATGTGATCTTGTACTTCTCCTGTGATCTTGTGAACCTGCTCATGATTGATAAATATGTCTCCAATAATCTAAAATTCACCTGTTTGTTAGTCAAGATGAACATTTCTGGAAATATTCTACTACAAACTAAAATAATTACTATATTAAATTTTAATTTCTGTCACCATGTGTGCTTCCTGATTCTCATTTTATATTTAAAAAATTTCACTTGGTCAAAATGAAACATTATAAATAACAAATATCTGTGTAAGGACCAGATAGAACAGCTTCTTGTAACCAGAATCACTGATCACTGAGCTCCTCTGTTCTTTCCAGCTCAAACCACCCCCTTCTCATCCCAATCTTCCCATCATGCTTCAGGCCACTAAACAGATCCTTTGTTTTGGGTCTTAGAGAAGCCATAAAAAAACAGACTTTGTTCTGTGCTCTCTCTCTCTCTCTCTCTCTCTCTCTCTCTGTCAACCTCCTCACCCTCCCTCCCTTCTTCCACCCAGCCAGCAGATGGTTAATGATTCATGCTCCGTGTGCACACGTGCTGTTGTGAGTGTAGCATTACTGTACGGACTTGCGGAGAACAGGGTGACAAACTACACGTTGTTTAGTGCTCAGACGATACAGGCCTATTAAAGACTGACACCACGTTCTTGTTTGGAGTTACAGTAGCCGATCATATTTACCGATGTTCAGTATTGAGTGTTGAAAAACTGAAATTAAATTCTTCTTTTAATGTAAAGGCTTAGATCGCTGTGTGTTTCTTCATGCAAGATGTGCTTGAGCGAGCGTCACAGGATGTGTGTCTATGTGTGTCTATTAATGTGCAGAGGCAGTACAGGAGTACTCCCACTTTATTTGAAATGTCTAACGTGCAACTCACAACGTTTTACGCGTGTGAAAAAAATACCCTGCGTCAGAGGTCACAGGCTCATAAAATAACAGTGTGGAAATAATCAGTCGGCTCTCTGATCGTCTCATTGGCTTTTCTAGGTCATATGGAGGCATCAGTATTAATTTCAGTCTGTTCATTACCAGCTTAAAAAAACTCCTCAAGCTATTTGTACTTAATTTATTTGAATCTTTTCTGCTACATGATAATTCCACTCTATTATAACACATCGCATTTTTTCATCCACCCTTTTCATTAAGTAGCAGTTATAGGTTTAGGTTATTACCGTAGAAATAAACAATATAGATAATACCAATGAACCACAGCTGCCCCAGCCGCCCCCGCATGTGGTTCAGTGGTTAAGTAGAACAACCCTTCAACCAGAAGGTTGGGGGTTTGATCCCCAGCTCTTGCAGCCACATGCCACAATGTGTATGAATGGGTTAGTTCTGATGGACTCTTTACACAGCAGCCTCTACCATCAGTGTGTGAATGTGTAGGTGTGAGCTGCAGTGTTAAAGCACTTTGAGTAGTCAGAAAACTGGAAAAGCGCTATACATGCTCAAGTCCATTTACTATTTATCAATGTAAGAGGTTAAAATAATGGAGGCCTTAGGAGGACATGCATATGTACGTTGTCTTTTACTCCATTTTCCTGTGATGAGTAAATGTTGGTTGTTTTCTTGAGATGTCATTGTCTTAGGATAACAACACTGGTTTTCCTGTGATAACTCGTTTTTTTAAGTTGTTTTCTGGCAAACTGAGGGGCGTCCAAAACGGCTGTGTGGAGGTGACTGGTCAAAACAAACACACACCATTCAGGACCACATTGGAAACTTAGAAGGAGGACATACTGACTGCTGAGTTGTTGACAGAGAAACCAGCACTTCACCATAGCATGTTTCCTTAATGTCTGATGATATAGTGAAATAATTGTATGATTGACTTCAGTAGGTATCTTACTGATTGGATCTTTAATGCAAAAAAAACAACAAAAAAACAACCCAGGTGTTAAGAAGTGATTGAAAGCTCAGACAGGATTCTTTACTGATTTAGCATCAGCAGAGGAGGAACTTTTTCTTTTTTCTATTCTTGTGCTTTTACAAAAATTGATCTTGGACACCGTGGTCCTGCTAATGTTTAAGGCAGAGATCTGAGCACCTCTCTCATGATTGTTATGTGTTTAATTCACTTGGGAAAATGAGAATCTTCTAATTTTTTCTGACTGATGAAATAGTTAACTCATTATTTCAGTTATCCACACCTTTTTTCCCCCCACGAATAAACAAATTATAACTATCTGGTTAGTACATCTTTTAACGGCCTGACCTTATTTTTGCTGAGCAGTTTTCCCTTTTTTTTTTTTTCTGCTTCCTTGTTGTCGTTAAAACTCAATCAGATAATTTCTCCTCGCTCTTCCTCAGTTGCGCTATCTGCTGCTCACATCTCACTCTTCCTCTTCACGCTCCGCCTCTCCAAGCTTTGTCCTCTTTTCAAACTTAACACCCTGGGGATGCACTCTCTCCTCGGGTTACAAATCTCCCTCCTGCCATCCCTCCATCTACCACCACCTCCACATAAACAACCATTCACTTAAAAAAAAAAAAAAAAAAAAAAAAGGAGACACCAGCAGCTGCCTGTTGGTCTCCTGAAAGCACTTGTGATCAACAGAAACCCACAAGGTGACAGTTTTCTGAAAGGAAATGCAATCTTTCTCCATCCACTCCTTCCTGCAGCCGGGGACGGACAATGAGGGGAAGTGATTAAACTGGGGACAAGCTTCATAGCCACCTTACAACAGTATGATGGTTTCTGACACACACACACACTGTCACACACTTCACTCACTCCACTTCATCGAAAAACATTGCAATGTAAAAACGCGACTCTCTCGCCCATTAAGAAAGCCGAGAGTAAAGCAGCGAAAAGGAGGTCACATCCATCGGAGGGAGTGGACCACCTTCCAGCACGCGGCAGCTTCATATCCACAGGCGGCTCACACTGCTCTCATTTCATGCATTTGTAAGAGGAACGCTCAACAGAAGGGACATTTTAAAGAACTCACATCAAACTCAAAACATGCAGAGGAGGAAAGTCTTCAGAGAGGCAAGGCTGTAATCCTCAAGGTCAACCAACAGACCCGATCATGGCAGCAAATTCAGATCAACTTCTCGATTACGTTTAAAGCTACAGCCGCATATAAACCTCGTTAAGTGAACTGTATCTGTTTGTTTGTTTGTTTGTTTATGGAACAGTCTATTTGTTGTAAAAAAAATAAATAAATAAAAGTAACTCAGAGATGGTGAGAGTTACTTCAGATTAGATGTACTCAACCTTGCACGACTCAGGAGCCACTTTAATGAGATTATTTTTTACAATCCAAAAATGTCCCTTTCTTCTCTACAAACAAATAATTTAAGGAAAGTGTTAATAGTGATCGTTTATTTAGCAATGAAAAGCACGATGTATAGTGCAATAACTACAATTTATTATGATGATTATTATTATCCTTATGCAGCCTGTTACATGTGGCCCTTCTCTCCCCGATTCTTCCTCCTCCCTCTACCTGCTGCACACCTGAGTGCAGTTTGTACTCAGGGAGGAGGAGGGGTATTTAGAGGAGCTAGGTAGGAGAGCTCTCTTAGACACACACACACACACACACACACTCATGGTAGCAATGCGGTGAGGAGCTTCTGGTCCCAACTTTTACTTTCATACTTTTTTCCCCATTTTTGGTTTCTGTTGTCCCTATGATGAAATTGCGGGGCTTTGTTATTTTATTTTGGGCTGGAGATACCCTGTAGTCCTACTTTCGGTATTTAGTTTTCTTAAGGTTAGACTTTTCTTATTAGGTAGTTTTAGGGGGCGGTGCCGAGAGCGAAGAGAGTTAAATGGTGGCCTAGCACCTTCCCATCTTTTGTTGTTTTTGACCAGGTCCCTTTTGTTTCTTACTTTACCTTTGATTACTTTGGGGGGATATTTACATTTAAACAAGCGCTTGTTTTAAAATTTAAATTTGTGTGGATTCCTTATATATTCAGTCTCCATTTGTTCTGAGCCTTGGCTTAATTGTGTACATGTTTAGGAGGCCGTAACACAACCACAAATATCATTTAAGTGCTTGTAATGAAAAGTCCTCGACAGTAAGTGACAGTCACAGTCCATTACAACACAACACTCAGTTAGGTTAAATATTAATATTTGGTTTGCAAATGTTTATTTTATGATATTGTGCTCTAACTCTCTACACTCAGATACTGAGTATCGCCTAAATGTGGGGGAAACACTGATTCATGAGACTTGGAATAAATGACAATGTTTACCTATTTAAGAATTTTTTATTTATTTTTATTTCAAGTAGGACTTTAGAGAGCCACAACTAGTCAAAATTAAGCTGCATGCTGTAAAAGATATACTGTATACCAATCTGCTGTTTCTGCTCTCCTTATTTTAAGAGATGGTGCTTTCACAACATGCACAAAACTCCTTTAATTCAAGAAATCTTTGCGGTGAGCTTCATGCGTCAATGCAATTTTTTTTAAACTCTGATGCAGGGTGAGCTGATGTGTGAACGCAGCAGTACATTTTCTAATTCACCACGAGTGAGTAGGAGCGGAAGACGGCATTTTCATCATGCAAGCTGGGGGCAACTGCATCTGTGATCTTCGTGCATGTAATGAAGCCGCTTCGTCATACTCTTCTCTGCTCACATGTGTTCTCGTCCGCTGTTTTGTTTGAATACATCCTACTATATGCAGCATTAATAAAAAGGCACAGTCATCAGACTCTTTTGTCTCGTCTGACATTTCTGCGTCATCCCGATTACATCATGTCTTACCTTTCTTCCCGAGCCCCGCCCCCCTCCAACCATCTGACAGGGAAAGTCTCCCGCTGTGAGGTGCATGTAGGGACAGGCAAGTCAGGAGGATTTGAGGGGAAGTCTGTTCTGAAATAGGAGTTCATGTGTGGAAAAGACTTAAGTCATGTTAGCCTGTAACTGCTCCCTTGTAAGACTCTGCACCCAGGGCTGTGTTTGACTTTGTTTGAATTGAACACATGGGGAAATAAAACACCAAACTTTCATCCAGCTTGAATTTTACTTGGAGTTCCTATGAAATCTTGTAAAATAAATAGCTTGCATTATCTATGCTCAAGAAGAGTTTGTAGACTTTTTCTTTCACTTAATAGGGACAATATGGAACACAATCTTTTGGGGGAAATTAGCCCAAATAAAGCGTATTAAAAGTTCAAACATCACTAACAAAATCCAAAATACACATGATACATCACTTTTTTTAAGCCACACGACTACATTGAAAAAACTTTACCTGTACCTTGCAGAACATTGTAGGTGCTGGTCAATGCTCCCTGGATTAGTGATTGTTTGTCATTGTTTGTTACACTAATGTTGTGTTGAACTTGATCTAAGCATAATTGACTAAAATTACTTAAAAAAATATTTTAGGAAAATTACGTCAAATTGAAGGACATCAAATGGAGGAAACTCCAACATGAGAGATGTGAAAACATACATACCTGGTCCTCTTATCTCGATTCTTCTTCTACTCCTCTATAATCAGAATTTAATTCATTTTGGAGACACATGAGCCGGGGTGTGGTAAGTACCGAGCCATCCCAGACTGCCATAAACCACAGATGTTTTCTCATTGTAATGTGAGCCCATCCCAAGAGCTGCTCCCTGCTTACTCTACACGTCTCCGTCTCGTAAAATGTCTGGCGTGATGTGGCTGATCAGAATGTGGACCTGTCATGGGACAGGAATTATTTCTGTGTTAATTAGTTTTATGACACCAAAGATTACTGGAAATATCGAGTATAGCAGCTGGAGTGTTAGAGTTAAGACGTGACTGCTTGTAAAGACTGTAAGAAACAACTTGATCAGCTCAGCCCATTGTGTAACCTGAGGGGCTCTCACCTCATGTGACTGAACCAAAGAAAATCATTGAGCAGAAGGAGGAGCTCAGTCTTTTCTTCCTGCTCATCATGTTCTGAGAAGTGTTGCTTCACTTCATGCATGGCTGCAGCAGCCTGGCCTTATTGCAACACATGTTTACATGCTGGTTCCTGCTTTTAGTTTTCATCAAACTGCAATTCTTCGTTCTTGCAAAACTCCATTGTTATAACAACAATTGTGAGAAACAACTCGTTACTCAGGGACCTTATCTCATGTGGTGTGGGAATTTATTCTGCTTAAGTACAAACAATGTCTAATTTATTGGTCTTTCTTTCAATGGAATGTATTTTCTTGTCTTATTCATAATACACCCATGACCTGTTAACAGCGCTCACAAACAATGTAGAAAAAAAGGAAATACTTTTCTTATCAATACAGTATTTTTTCAGTACACAGGATGGCTTAAGAATTCACATTATCAGACATTGGACAGGGTGCCTCAGCCTCCTTCAGTTGAACAGGATGAAGCCAGAACAACCCTGTGATGGGCGCTGGTGTATTGTGAGTTTTGACCACTGAATGACTGAAATAGCATCAATACCAACTTTCATTTGGCGTCCCCTGTGGACAAACCAATAACATTTAAAGAGGACATATTATCCCCCTTTTCAAACAGTCCCATGTGGTCTAAATTAAACATCTGTGCTGTGCTTTGGTCAAAATATAACATGAATCAAGCACCAGAGGAGGTTTGTGACCCTGTATAAACCAGCTCTCTCAGAACGCTCCGTTTTAGTGTGTGTGTCTCTTTAAATGCAATGAGCCCCCCCCCCCTGAGTTTTACCGGGAGACATCATTCGTCTGTAGCGAGAATAAAAATGTATATTTCACTTTTTGTGGGTCGGTAGACACTCAGGTTACCCAAATACATGTTCAAAAACACTGTAGAAGTGGATTTTTCAAAATATGTCCCCTTTAAAGCACTGGAAATTGAGATTTGATATTCTTTAAAGTCTGCCTGGATCAGGTTTATCCTATCCAGTGTTTTTTTTTTTTAATCAGGATTGAGCTGGATTCCGTGATAGTTTGTAGAAAACCCAAATCTTGATAATTTTTATCCACTATATCGACACACAGGCCCTTATTATCAAAGAACTGGTGATATTATCTTATACAGCTTTGATGCAGTTGTTTCCTGTCATGTCTTCTTAACTGTCTGACTTCTGCACGCTGCTCCGCCTGAACCTCTGACTAAGAAATAACTGCTCCAGCTGCTGCACGAGTGACTCAACTCGAGGGAAATCAATCTGGAGTTTGACTGGATGTTTTTCATGCTTGATTAAATAATGGGAACAAAAAAAAAACCCAGCTTGTGAGTCCTGAAACACAATCCCCAAAGCAACATCTCAACTGTAGCTGGAAGACCTTTGCCCTCTGTCTGTTGGGTTAGCAGGAGACCGGGGACTTTCTTTCTGCTGTCGATTTAGATCAACAGCTGTTGACTGGCGGAGTCGGGACAGGTACTGGCTCACTGAGATGCACAGATTCTCTTTATAGATCTTAGTTGAGGCCAGACTCTTGAAGGTCTGGTGCATGGAAAGTTCATCCAGTGAGAAACGTTGAGGTTGACCGTCACTATGGACCACCTGCTGCCTTTTTCAGCTGACCTGACGTCTGCCGCCGACAGATGACGAGGAAGAGGCTGCATGGCTCGAGGGGCTCTCAGAAAGGCCCAGAGAGGCTGCAGAAGAAAGGAGAGACTGTCTGAGACCGCTGGTCTTGACAGGGCTTTCATTCAACAGCATCTGCTCCATCACTGCTGTCTGTGTGGAGACGTGCTCAATAGAGCTGATAGAGTCAAGAGACACTCAGGAAAACAAGACTTTTCTTCATGGTCTAGTCAATGAACTTGTTCAAACAGCAACAACTCTCTGTTAGTGCATTCACTTTACCGAGTATGAGTGACATGATCACAAGATGCTGCTTCTGGAAGAGACTGTGTGTCATGACACTTTGTGGAAATTACAGTCATCAGTATGAAAAACAGACTGGAGTAAAAAGTGTTCTTTATACAACTGGGTTATTTAGTAAAGCTACATGTTAAATGGCTTTAAAGGAATATTATGTGGAATTTGAAACTAAAATATCTAAATGATAAAAAAAAATGGACTTAACCTACGTTATATATTTTTTCGTTGAGTGCTTACATTATGTCAAATTTTCCCAACAGTTATCAAAGCCAGAGAAATCCCTAGTTTTAGAGTTGGAATGGGACGTGTGTTGTCATGGAGGGCGCCATGACAGACACGACATGTTTATGGTTGCCATGGAAACACCCGATGTTATGAAGACTGTTATATGAGGAAGTGGTAACTGCTACTGAAAGCTTCTGTACTTTTGCTGTATGTGCTGTTGTGATAAAGACATCATGTAAATGATATGAGGATACATTAGCTTGTCAGTATACATATTCTCTTCCTCATGTCAGTTTCACCCGTTCGTTTTGACCATGGTCAACTCGGAGTTCATTTTCATCTGGGTTGGGGGCGGGGGGCGGGGGGGGGGGGGGGGGGAGGGAGTAGCAGAGATAATCACTCCCATGATTCCCTGCCAGCATCGACGTCACCTTTTTTTTATTATTATTGTTTTGATTGAGGCCCCCTGGCGGCAGAATTTCCACATGTGCATTTAAAGGTCAGATATAATCCACCTTAAGTATGTGACTGTAACGACCATTGGAGCGTTGACTCTGTACTGAGTAACAAGGAGACTAAAATAAACAGTATTGACTAATTTACATTGTGGTTTCCTTGTTTTGTCACTGATAGTTTGACTTTATCTACATTTGGTATTTTAAAGCATGCATTGGGTTACACCAGATGCACAACTTCTGTAATGGACATTCTTAAAGTGGAACCCAACTTTGAAATCAGCACCTCCTGTCTCAAGCTATGATGTTCAGATACACACAAATAGTGACAACGAAATGAAGCACCATCTTTGATTTGAAATGGTTTGTATTGAGTTGGATGGAATTTCCATGCATTAAAGCTGAGTGTTATGTATTTTTGTTGATATATTCTCTGTTGCTGTACATGAATGCACAACAGGACAATGTGTTGTATGCAAACGAGTTATGTAATCATGACAGATGCACCGAGAAGATACTCGTACAAACATAAAACATTGTTGTTCTCTGTGTAAATACTGGATTCAGCAGCTGCTGTGTGAGCAGTGTGGTCTGCTTACCTAACAACATTTTTTTCCTTTCAGGAGCGATATTATTGCTGAAGCTGGCATAATCCATTGCACACACTGTCTGGGACAATTGCCGTTGCTGCTGCCAGATGTGTCAGGCGTAATATGGCAATGAACCCCAAGCATGAAAAAGATGTATGCACTAACAAGTAGGCAAGAATCCCTGCATTGATTATTTTCCTGCACAGACTTTATAATGCAGGAGCTGTGGGAAATTGCTCAGCCACAGTCCAAAGAAATCAATGATGGAGAGCCTCCCCCACCCCTCCCCTCCGATCACCCCTTCAGTACTCCCATTTCCTGTTTACCCTCCACTCTTTATCTTTACATAAATATCTACCCATCGATCATTTATCCTCAAAGTGACAGAGAAGAATATTATACACGGATCTCTAACGCTTTATATTATTATACAGAACTGACCGGAGGGGTCACATTTGACTGTTAAATACATTTTTGAACAGTTGGATATGAGTAAGGTTATGTCATTTAAGTTATTGTTAGCATTTTAGCATTTAGCTTAATGCCCTGTTGTACAGCCTCACAAATACACTTGCCTCGCTGAAGACTTTTGTCTTTTAGATAAAACATCAATATAAATCAAAAGTTATTCTGTACTTTTTAAATAAATTTACTTTATTCTTTATAGAATTCACACTTTCTTCTTCTTACTGACGCTCTTTGATCGTTTGGAGCTGGCTGTTTCATTTCACTGTTTGTATATAGCAACAAAAAGTAATTTAAAATAGCTCGGGTATGAGCCTTTTTTAGCTGGCAGAGCTCACGACCTCAGTATCAAAGAGCTTCTCATCGCTGTTCATTGTTGCTAGGTTACGTAAGTTAACCTCTGCTTCTGACTGTGACCGTCCATTAAGGGAATATTAATGGACGAAGCCATGAGTGACATCGACCATCTGCTGCTGCAGGGGGGCTCTGGAGGCGCTGCGTTTTTGAATGGGGTGTGTATGTGAATTCAGGGGTTCTTGGAGACAGCTTTAAGTGGACACTTGAAGAACTGCAGTTTTTTGCACTTTCGCATTGGCTTCATTTGTCAACACTGGAGGCTGCTGCTTGGTTACAACCTTTAGGTGTGTTTTAGATAGCTCCGTGTGCTAAATATTTTATTTCATTCAAGGATATATCACCAAGAAAACATGAAAACAATGTAAATGCACTGGAATCAAACAGGAAAGACCTGAAATTGTACATTGAAAAGACGAGTCAGCTTAGTTTCCCCTGTGACATTGACTACGTTTACATGCACACCATTTTCCTATTAAGGTCCATATTCTGGTTTAGGCAATATTCCGAAAAAGGTGTTTACATGCTCCGCAGAGTGCTGAGCTACTGGAATATTCCCGTTTACATGTTAATCAGCATATTCAGTCAAAGAACACTCGTTCTCATTCACCTCCTCAACCGTGGCCGACGAGAACGCGAGGATATGGTAAACGGAGCTCTACGCGTTATGCCATGGATACCAACCAGAGCCCCGCGGAGACTATCGATGAAAGTTCACAGACAGGACTGGTGGGAGCGAGTAGTAGTTGTAGTAGTAGTAGTACATTTTTCTCCTCCTTGCCCCAAAAGTGTAAGGTCTTTTGTGTGTTTCTCGCCATGTTGAGCATGCGCAGAAGTAAACAAATCCTTGAAGTAGCACATTCAGGAGCATATTCCAACTAATGTGTTTATGACCCAATATTCGGGTTGATACAGGCTTATGCCAGGGTTCTTATTCGGGTTTTTAATAATCGGAAAATGAGCTTAATCGGGTTATGGCAATTAAAGAATTGGAATAAGGTGTTTACATGACTCCTAAGCAATCAGAATATTGCCGTTATTCCGATTAATACAGGAATATGGTGTGCATGTAAACATAGTCATTGTTGTTGTCAACCCTGATATCAGAAGTCCCGCCCCTTCTTGATATTTATTGGTTGTTGACGAAGAAGTCACATTGAAGAGCTCAAAGGTGACGGTGCTCAAAAAGTTGAACTGTTTGCAACTGAGAGCGCTGTGAGTAGAGCGACAGAACACAGCTGACTCTCAGGGCGTTTTGGCACTCTGGACGCTGAGTGCTGAAAACACTGAACTGCATTGGTTTCTTATTGAAAATGTGCGCTGTCTGTGGACACAGGCTCATAGGGAATATTGAAACAGCTGATGTTAAAGCTGGTATAAGAGCATCCGTATGTGACAAACTAGGATACCTTGTGTGTTTCTCCGACACCAAAAATATGCACAACTTCCCACAATATGCCCTTCAAAACTGAGGATACATAGACTCGAGACAAGGCTGTGTGCAAAGAATCACCTTGAATTCAACCTCTTGTTCATAAAACAGTTCTAAAATTGATTATACGAAGCAGTGTAGGTCATCCAGCATCCAACAAGGTGTGTTACATTTCCCAAGAGCTCTATGTTTAGTCACATTATCAAAGTATCAGGGGATATTTACCACCTCTGTTGTTTCATAATAGGTAGTACAACAGCCTCCATCTTTACTCTTCTCACCTCCATCCCTTAGTGTCTCCTTTTGTCCTCTACCCCCCCCCCCCCCCCCCCCTCCCTCCCATTTTCTCTCCTTCCTTTTTCCATCCCAGGCTGTGTTTTGACGTTTGACCATGGGGAAGGTGACAACCCTCAAGGACTCTGTATGGGAGGATTATTTACATCAGCAGACGTGAATAAACGGAAGTTTCTACAAATCAGGACGCAGTTAAGACAACACATACTGAATAAATGGATCCTCTAGAGTATTGGGTCTATTTATGGATCAGATGTTAATGTGGTACGGATATTTTTATGAGCAGGAAATACAACATTTTTAATGGTTAACTTTCGGGCTTGATGGACTCAGATCATATCTGCCCTTTCAAATCAGATCACATCGGGCCCTTCGTCACTGTGACCTCCAAAAGCCTTACAGTATTGAGCGGAACGAGCGCGCACACAGAAATGGGTTGCAGCAAAGACAGGGAGAGAAAACAGGAACTGAAAGCCAATGAGCTCTGTGGTATGCCAGCCTGAGATCTTCTTATTGAATTTGATGTCAAGCCCTTTAAGAGTACAGATCCTGGAAGACAAACAGAGGATTAGATTGGAAACATGGCCTCAAGTCATTTGTCTGTCTTAGCTCTTCCCCCTCCCATCGCCACCGTTTTCTCTTTCTCTTGATTTCCTGTCGGTTCTCCTATCCATGAATGTGTTTGTGTGTGCGCCAAATGGAGCCTTGTTTGTGTATCCAGAGGCTATAAAGAACAAGGAAATAGTTGGTGCATCGAAACAATGAGCCTGGCTACATGCTTCCATACGGCTGCCAGGGGACGCTGCAATTGACAAAGCAGACAAATTGGAAGAGAAACGAAGAGAGAAATCAAAAAGGAGATAGAAGCAGTCATATCTTTCACCATCATGTTAGTGGAGCCAGAATAAAGTCCCCAAAGGCTGTTTATTGGCTGAGGCCCAGAGACAGTGGTTTATGTTCGGCTGGAAATGGATTGTTTGGACATTTTGTATTAGTTTAATTGGGGAGTGATGAGAAAATCCATTGATTCTGGCATAAAGGAATGCCTGCAGAAGCAACTTGATAACAAAATCAAAATTTCTCAAAAATGTTCCCAATACCCCGAACAATTGCAGGTTACCTTGAAGCAGGACATTGGCGAGTTTCTCAAATATTTACATCAAAATGACGTTAATGCCCATTGGTTCAAATGAAACTATCCCTAAAGCCCGTACTGAAATGGGAAAAGGGGAGTTCAAGTATGCTGCTCCTTCTTCTTGGAATCTGTTGCAAGACTCTCTAAATCTCTGTAGCTGGTTCCCTTGGACTTTTTTTAACGGTCTTCTTAATGATCTGGAGGCGGGCATATCTGACTATAGATGTTGTAACTGACTCATATTGCCCCTTTTTGATCCCTTGTTGTTGATGATTTATGTCAAATTTTGATGAATGTTTCTTATATTTTGTGATTCTTTTATTTAGGTTAATTGTTGTGAAGTGTTATATGTCTGAAACCCAGTATATTATGCTGCTGCCTGTCTTGTAAAAGAGATAATTAATCTCAATGAGACTTTTCCTGTTTTAACGTACAGTACGTAAAATCCGCCGCCAGGAGGCTCTCAATCAAAAGAATAACAAAAGATGACGTCGAGGCTAGCGGGGAATCATGAGAGTTCACTCTGCTACTCCCTCCCTCCCCCCCATTGAAAACGAACTCTGTGTTGACTGTAATCAAGACAAACAGGCGAAACCGACCCGAGGAAGAGAATATGTTTACCGACGATGCATCTAAGTATAATTTACATGACATTTTTATCACAGCAGCACATACAGCAACAATATGGCAGCTTTCAGTAGCAGCTCCCGCTTACTTATGCAGCGGTCTTTGGTAACATCCGCTGTTTCCTTGGCAGCGATCAACATTTCATGTTTATCATAGCGGCTCATCATGACGACTGCCAAGAAACCAAGAGTTGGAAATATTTGGGGAAATGTAAGTACTCAAAAAATTATATATAACATAGGCTTAGTCAATTTTTAATTCATTTAGATATTTAAAACATTGTCATACACTTCTACATACTATACCTTTAAATACAATTTGAATAAAAAAAAAACTATTGTGATCATTCGATTGGCGTTTTTAATTGATAAGAGGCAAGGCAAGGTGATTTTATTTAAAGCACATTTCAGTAACAAGTACATAACTCAAACAGGATGTGTTATGACCTTAGTTATATCTCTTTAATTTGATGTACAACAGTTTTAAATATACTGAGAGTTTGTTTGTGTGTTAGGCCGTTCAACAAAATGAAACACTGAACTGCGCCACACTATTCCAGAGTGAATTAGTGCATCCTCCCCTTTGTCCTTGTACCTGAAGTGGACAGAAGAGCAACAGTCTCCAGGCAACTCCGAGGGAGGACGGCAGTGACAGCAGCCTCCAGTCACAAGATCCCGAGCTGATAAATGGCTGATCAGTCACAGAGACAGGGGCAAAGTCTCTGGGCAAACAGTGGCTGAGTGGAATGCAAAGAGCAGCCGCTTACTCTCTATAAACACACTTTGACCAGGACCGGTTTACTCTGCAGAGATACTTTCACTGCAGTTGAAGTAGAAGAGTAATTAAGGCACAAGGTTAGTTATTTAGCGAGTGCCTGCTCCATACCGACACAAGAATCTGTTCTGCTGTGGAGTTAAGCAACCTGAGGGATCTTTGACATTTTATCAGTACATTCACTTCAGTATCAGTCTTGTTTGCTTGGGCTAGCGTAAGAGGCATTGCATCAATTTCACTTTACCACCAGCTGATCCCTTCTGCACATGTCTTGTCTCCAAATCTCATAACCAGCGCAATATTTTAGCAGTATTTTGGCTTCACTTGTGTACAATGGAAGGAGACAGAGATCCGCTGTCCATATTTCTATACATTCAATGTCTGTCACATACTTGAAGATAACATGTGCTTCTTTTCTGGTGTGTTTCCATTCATCTCCAATATGAATATAATAATCTATACTATGGAAAATGAGTTGTGTTCAGGTGTCATCAGCCACGCTATGAATGTTTGGTTTGAACGTTGCCTCTGAACGTTCCCCGATTCGAATCAGTCAGAACGGCTCTGATGGAAGCTATTGGCTGTTTGGCAGGCCATTTCAGAGCCTATTCTACCAATACAGACTTTCACATACATGATTGCCTTTTCAATTTCTGTCAGTTGACTTACAAATATATATTCTGAATGCAACCAAGGAAAACTCACACACACATTCACTCCGACACACACATTCACACACAAACAATAAGAACGGTGGCAGGGCGCCACTCAGCCTTGCATCCCGTTGTGTCACTGCACGCCTCTAAATTATTCAGTGTCACTCAAATATTGATATGGAAATCACAGCTGACTGAGCTGACAGAGAGCAGAGAGAAAAGGCAGCAAAGATCCACTGTCCCTCTTCTACTGTCCTTTTCTTTTAGCCTCTCTGCTCCTTTTGACTGATACCTTTTGAAGGCAGCAGATTCTCATCCTTGTTTGATGTCCATTTCACACACATAGAAAAGGGTTACTGGGAATCAAAAGCCATTTTCACAGAAGAATAAAAGAATCTCCTGTGATCTGAGCTCTTGATAATGAAGCGTGGCTCTTGGCAAGTGGCCTCAGAGTCTGCAGAGCCACATTCAGCTGCAACATGTGTCTGCAAACCATATTGATCCAACTCTGTGTGACTCTGATTACTGAATCAGCTCTTCCTTTTAGCACCTCATGACTTAGTGAGTACAGACACGCTGCAATCATCTCACGTTCAGATGCTATTCTTTCCAAGATACACCATCAGAATCAATACTACAATGTGTAGGATCCGCCTGTCATGCTTTGCTACCAGCAGCTAGACGGGCGGTCCTGTGTTCACATTCCTGTCTGAGCACACCATGCTTGGCTGATTGGGAGGACAAAGGTTAGCTCCTTTTTGTAAGAGCTGGTTAAATAGAAAGAAAGAAAAACCGCTTCCTGGTAACCCTCTGTCACATATCTGTTACCATTGTCCAAGGAACCTTTGATTTTATTGACGTAGACTTTTGTTCTTCTTTAAAATTAGGTAATAATATGAATGCTTATTTTAGATCTGTAATCGAAAGGCAGGTAACATGGACAGAAACAAAACAAATCAAATGCATTCAGTAATATTTTCAGTTAATGATGATCACATTTCTGGGTTTGTCTCAAGCTATTGTTAGAGCTATTGTTTGGGTCAATAGACTGTGTGAAGCATGGAGGCAGTCTCAATGACGTCACCCATTGGTTCCTGAAGAGGCGTTTTGAAGGTCGATGATGGTGGCCGCCAAATTGGATATTCCATTTCAACCTAATTTTTGATCGAGTTAAAGACAAATGTGTAGAACTGGGGCCTTAAACCTTCTGGTGAACAGCTACAATAAGCCAAAGTGGTCAATTTAAACTTTTGAATTGATATTTTCCCCAGGTTGTATACGAGCTAGTAGCAACTGTGAGCTGCCAGGGTTAAATAGTACTTTTAACTTGTTTATTTATTTATTTAATACCATACAATATACCATACACCAGAAATATGTGTAAATAGAAACATTTTTTTTTAGCTTTCAAGTAAAATATAGAAATAGTTTTGGAATAAAAGAAAATTCTTGTATTTTCTTAACCCCTTGCTGTTCCTGTAAAATCTGCCTAAAACTCTAAAGAATGGAATACCAAAAAAAAAAAAAACTGCCTGGGCCATCAGAATTGAACTGAACCGAAAACTGTGACAAAAGACGAGGTACTAATTGAAACCATGGGCTGACTGTATTGTTGCATCCCTAGAATATAAACAAGAGCTATTCAGAATGTAAGTGTTTTTCGTACAAGACGGCAAACATGTTTGATTCTGCTGTGAAAATGGCCATTTCACGATGGGCGTCAATGATGCTCCATTTGCTAGCCGGAAACTCAAGGAGGTAGCTGCTTGGATGGGTCTAAAAGGTGAAAGATATTGAGTAGTTCCTAATTGCACTTGCAGACTTTTTCAGCATTCATCGAAACATTAAGATTTAAGACACCATGCCCTAAAGAAAGACACAGAGTCTCTATCAGACGTGTTCTGCTTTGCATTCGTTTTAATTATGCAACAAACTCCACAGCCCAGCACACCTCTTCTTAAACATTCATTAAAAATGAAAAACTTGCCATCATTAAAAACACAAAACTTTATTACCTAAATCATTCTACTCACATGAAAACACTTAAAACACTTAAATCTTAATCAGTCCAGTCAGGGCTGTAAACAGACCTTGACTAAACTGAACGTTCATGTTAGAGGGAAACAGAGGCACTGAGAGCAACAGAAAAAAGATAAGATGAAGAGGACAAGAACAACTCAAAGGGGCGAGGCAACAGACGAAGACATATTTCCGCCAACATTAGGGACACTATGGAGGACCTTGTCATAAATCATAGCCTGAAATTGATCGATGCATAGCCAGGGACAACATCGCTTGTGACGTGAATGAGAAAATGTGGCCAAAGACAACAGAAGGCAGGATTCATAAACCATCCACTCCATCCTGCACAATGCCTAAAAGTCCTATTTTGTGTTTGAAATTCCACTGTGTTGGCTTGCTTTTGTAAAAACCTTCAATGCCAAAATGACATGCTGCATGTAATGCTTGTCGTTATTGAAATAAGACCAATTGTACTGTACTGGAGACAATATTTCACAGGAGCCTGTGTGAGAAAATCAGAAAGGTATGTACTGGAGACAGACGTATCTTTAAAAAAATATATATTTTTTCAGTGTATTTGAGAATACTTTAAAGGACCAATATGTAACTCTGACACATAGCAATACAAATTGGTACTGGAGTCCAAATTTACAACATTGGAGAGAGCTTTCTCCCCCTGCCCCCTCCTCCCTAGTTCACTGAAGCTTCAGTGTTTAGCCAGCTCTGCATCGGTCTTGAAAGCTTTCTGCGTTCTAACCTCTCTCCATTTTTCTAAAGCATCTTTACCACGTTTCTGCTCGTGGAGCTGATTAGAAACATGCAGAGGCTTTTTAGGTTGGGTAGAATCAGAACCAGTTTGCTTCCATCGCTGCAACACCTGTTGGTTTACCGTGATAGCTTGTCTCACATCTGTCAAACCGAGGGACGTTCAAAACGGCCGTGTGGGGGTGCCATAAAACCGCCTACCTTCTCTCGTCCAAACAAATCCAGAGCATTCAGGACCAGAATCTAAAGTTAGAAGGAGGACATACTGACTGCTGCACTGTTGTCAGAGAAGCCAGCACTTCAACATATTATGTTTCCTTAATGCCTGATCATATAGGAAGGTCACTTTATCATCAATTCAGTAGATATCTTACAGATTGGTCCTTTGAAAGGAGCGAGTGTTTGACCACTTTTGTTGCCAAAATGCCATTTTTGGCTTGATTGCAGAGGTTCATCAAAAGGTGTAGTTTCATGATTTCGTAAAGCAGCACTGGATCATGGGAGTTGTTGTCTACATCAACCACTGCTACAGGTCAAACATTCGAAGGGAAATTGATGGGTTCAGCTCCTGGAGCGAGGCCTTTGGTCGTTTCCTTGTGACTTTTGAGACTTTGAGAGCAATAATTAGTTTCCACACCCACGTGCTAGAAGGGAACATTTCCAGTGTGACAGAGCGTTCCCTCTCTCCCTTGTACAGGTGGACGTTCTTCTGTCTGATTCACTCTCTGCCCATTAATCGGCTTTCCTCCCTGTTCGATCACCTCCACAGGTACAGGACACACTTTCTCAGGCTTTTATGACAAACGCGGCGACGGGAGCCTTTTCTGAATAAAGCTCGGTCAATAACGCCCACATGGATCATTTGTATACCCAAACCGTCACATACTGAGAGCTGTCTCTTGGCCAAGCGTATTTGCAGTCAGTGCATGCAGGTATTGTGAAGGCACACTATGTGGCTTTTAGTTACATAAAGCTCTTTCAAATATCCAGGTTCCTTTGTACTGCTCTCAGCTATAGACTCTGCAAACAAACAGGCACACAGAGGACTGTGCGATCCAGACAGGCTTCGATTGGATAACAGCTTACATAATCAGGCTGCCTGGGAAGAGCACAGCAGAGGGCAGAAGGCAAAGACAGCCCGTGTCATCCCAATGAGCTGGTTAGGGAACTAGTATTTCAGGAAGATTCAGCCGGCGACCTGGCTCCTGACAGGAAGGCGGCTCATGTTACATCTTGTGTACCATGCACTGTTGTTGCAGGCTATTGTCTCTGTAAGGACCCGCATTCAACTCATTGTCAGTAAAATCCACAGTGACCTATCTTATCAGAGACAACACCCGACAGACATGTTGATGAGAGGCTGATATGGCAGCTTGCACTACTGTTGGCAGCAAAAGCAAATACAATGTCAGCACAAGAGCTGAGAGAGACATTCTGAAGGAGCTTCTTTTTTTGAAATTGTGACTTAGATTTTGCTCTGGGTAAGATTCCTTAACATGTTTCTGCAGACACTTCAAGCAAGTTCAATGCAAAACACAAACACTATCTACATACAAACTGTGATGCAAACTAACTACTCAATGAACTGTTGACAACAGGAAAATGCCTATATAAGAAAAAATATCAACAACAGATTGTCTTATAAACAAACAAACTCAGAAATACTAAAAACAGGTATATATGTGTAAAGTAAAATCTGTTGAATAAGACGCACTTTTAATGTCTATTTTTTTATCTAAAACGTTGGCTAAGTCCTCTATATACTGGTGCAACCAATATACAGTACCAGTATAAACTGCTGACCCTCCTCAGCTGATTCTCCTCGATTAGAGTCGACAATGATCAGTGGAGGTGGGCAGCACGACTCAAAGGGCTGTGCTTCACAACTTTCACCGTAGGTTGAGAGCTCAACTACCATACTGTAGCTAGTATGAGTGCAGTCCCCACGGAGTAAATGGTGAATGGATTTGAGCTTGAATAGCACCTTTCTAGTCGTACTATTACTACTCAAAGTGCTTTTACACCGCATGTCACACCTACCCATACCTACCCATTCACACCCATTCACACACTGATGGCAGAGTCTGCAATGTAAAGTGGCCATCAGAAGTGAGTAATCCCATTTCATACACATTCATACGTTCATAAGTGCCTTGCCCAAGGACACATTGTACATGTTGCTGCAGGACCACAAGCCACAGCCGCCTTCTGAAAACAGAAGGTACTTAAAGAAACAAAGCAGCACAGAGGTTGTCAAGAAACTGCAGGTTGTGGACTTTGCTGAACATGATGAAAATCATCCTGCAGGAAGACAGTTTCAACCATAAAAAAACAGACTATGTCTTAAATACTAGTGAAACTGATGATCTGGATTTGATTGCATTTTCTGTAATTGAAACAATGGGATTGTAATTATTATACAAATCACATATTTAACAAAGATTAAACATTAAACAAGACTTTGAGAGTATCTACCTGCCGTTTCGGAATGGAGGATTACTTCAGATATTGTTTAGTTTTCAAAGATACATGCATGCTTTGTTTCCTGTTAATCCTTTGTGCATTTACATGTAGTCTATTTCAGTCCAGCACTAAACTGTTCCACTTTACCAATGAGAAGAAAGAAAGATTTTGAAGAAAAATGATAAACCTGCAATACTCTAAACATTTGTATTATAGTTCTATAAAAAGCTATTGGATGACCTTAATACAGGTAGCACCTAATAAAAGGCACACTATACAGAACCACTTATATCATGAGTTAACATCAGCCCATTTGACAAGTCTTGCTCTTGTCATTTCCTACCTGTCATTGTTTAATGTTGACTGCATGTATGTGTTAACAACTCAGCATATATCAGTTCAGTACAATCCATTTCTGTATAAAATGTCATACAAAAACGAACTGTTAGCTAAGCGAATTAAATTCAAGAAACCCAGCTCATCAAACTCACAGATTCACTCATGAAATGCAAAGCATCTCTCTGGACGAGGCTTCATGGGAGGACCAACAAGTGTGTCAGAAACAGAAGGTAATAGGGGTGTTATGTAACAAAATACAGAGCTGTCAGGCTGACTTCTGGGAGAGCAGAATGGTAAACGTTGACAAAGAGACGACAGAGCGACAACAGATTCACAAGCTTTATTAAAGCTTTCTTTGCTCCAGAAAATCCTTTGTGTCAGTACATTCATCTCTCAGAGCTTCTGTAGCTGACAGCAACTTCCAATAAACACTGACATTTTGTTAGCGCTTGATTCTTTGTTAGTGAACATGACGCGCTTCTGAAGGGTGGTATTGTATTTTTTCCAAGTATAAAGAAATCAGAACTTTGGTGGTCCTGAGTTGTTTTTGGTAGACTGTTCTGCCCAAGTAAGCAACCTCTCATTAAACACAATGAATACAGATATGTGGGATTGATCTGCAGGGAAATGTGGGCAAGGAGGAACAATACTTTGTAGAATCTTACTGTTGGTCAGTCTGTCCGATACAAATCAGTTAAATTGGGGCATTACACAGTCCCTCCAGGATTTTGAAGGCTTTTTCTGTGATTGTTGTTGCATTGTTAGAGGTTTTTATTTGTTTACCCGTCCAGATATTTTGTGTCCTTTATTTATTAGGACAGTGGATAGAGTAGGTAATCAGGGAAATTGAGTGGGGAAAAACATGCTGGAAAGGAGCCATAAGTCGGGCCGCCTGCTTGGAGGATCACTTGGGACACCACCTAAACGCTAGGACATCTGTAGCCCCCACTTCCAGTCAATTTCTGTATCAAAATGTCTCAATAAATGTGTAAAAACGGAATGAAACAGGTCCAAAACTCTATGGAATACAATTTTGCATTGAATCATCTAAATGTACTGTTTTAAACTTCTGCCTTAGTTAAGACTTGAATCAGCATCGGGTTAGTTTTGGCAGTGAGTGTGCTGGGGAGACAATGGACCAGCAGTCTAGAGAAGGGCCCTCTAATGTGAGCAAACAAACAAATACATCAGCTAACGAGATTGCCACAGTTTGTAATGCAGATTAGGACTGAGAGTTTGCATATGCTAAAACAAAGCTCTTTGCTTAGAAGAGTTCTGTTTTTTAGGCTTCCAGTTTTACTGTTTGGCTGATGCCATCTTAGTTTTTTTGGAGCAAGAAGTGATGGTATTTGAATAGAACGGCTTCTTATATTCCTTAGAATCACTAGCCAGATTGACGGGCCACCTTTTAGGGACCTGTAGAACAAAACTCTTTAGCATACTCTTATTCATCTTCCATTTCACTCACAGATTTGGCAATAACTTACAAAATACAGACCATGCTTGCACTGTGCGTTGCATTTACGAGTGATTGAGACTCATTAGAAATCTGTTTTCCCCAGGTTATAAATCTAGTGTGAAGTAATCATTTTGATAAAGTCAAGGTTATATCAGAATTACTGTAAATTAGTGATTCCCATCCATTAATCTTTCCATCTTTCCATCCATCCATCCATCCATCCATCCATCCACAGACAGAAATAAGAGTCAGAGAAGAGGACATCTTTGCAAGTTCCAGCCGCCCTGAACTGATCTCAGGGGGGATTTTAGGTATCATACAGTGGTAAATGCTATAAAAGGTCAGGCTGATTATCTGTGGTTGACGGTTCTCTTTTTGTCCGCTGTGGAGTTTTAATGGTCCTTTAAGGTCTACATGCTCTTTCAGTATCCTGAATTATTTTGTAAAAGCATCTTATCAGACAGCTTCAGAACTACAAGGTCATCATGAGGACAAGGAGAAGTGGAAGTAGTCATTTTAGCTCCACTTCAACATCATCATTTGCTCAATAAAAGCTTTGCCTGTGTCACCAGAGAAAAGCCCTGCTGAGACTTGTGTGAAGGAACCAAACCCATGCTAATGACTGAAACAATCATCTGCAGTCAGATGCTGTTGTCTTTGTCCCCTCTCTGACACTTCTCCCTCTGTCCTCCTCCACACAGCTCCACCCATCATCTCAATCCCTCTTTGTGTTCCTTAAACACTCCGAGTTTGTGCTGTGTGTGTTGAAGAGACCTTCTGTCTGTTTGATAAAAGAGAGGCAAAGAGAGGCACATCACTACAGTGTGACAGAGTACAAGGAAATGTAGAAATATGTGGAAAAAAACAACTAGTCAGTCTCTCAGCCATGTCTATGAGCAGCAACAGAAGGCGTGAGCAGTACATCTGAATGTTTCCTGAGCGTCAGTTTCATGGTTGACAACCAATGACGTGTGTGTGAGTTGGTCAACAAATATGATCAAATCTGTCTCCAAAAACAACCAACCTGGTGACGACCAAAACTTGAGGTTCCATCAGTAAACCAATTGGTGACACCAATATGGCTGATGGCTAATTGTCAATTATGAGTACACAGTCTTTTCTACTATCATTTTGTAAACAAGACTTCTTTAGCAAGACTCAAAGTTGCTTGTAAGAAAATAAATGTCAGTTTGATAGTAAGTGGTTGCTTCGCAGGATAGGAAAAGAAAGGTCAATGTTAATAGGACAAACAGCACACAACCCGGCTCATCCAGATGCATCCAACACAGGAGACAAACGGCAGATGCTAAACAGATGCTAATGTTGGCGTGCTGTGATGTTTATTGTAAAAGTGTACCATGCTTACGCTTTGCAGAAAATGCTTACCATGCTCACTATCTTATCCAGCTAGCACTACATGGAGCGTGGGGCCCAAATAGGAGAAAATTTGCCTTTCGCTGTAGTCTTTAGACCACACATGGCTGTTACCAAAACAGAAGCTCATTCAACCCAGGAATAGTTGGATGTAAAGGCTGTGTCAGTTTAGTGCTATTTTGATCAGTATATCATTAATTTCAAAAGTATTTTTCCGAATACACTGAACAACTTTTGACCTGATTTTGACGGCAGTAAATTAAAAGCAACGCAATCACCCAAACTATTTTGGTCTTGCTAGTTAATGTCTCTATTGGCACACACTGTACGGGGGGTGAGAATTTTTACAACTCATTTATGAAAGATAGGAGTTTTCACGTGATATGGTGCGTGGCTGACCTGACTATATGGGTGCTGTGTAGCTGTTTGTCAGGAGGCATCAACACCTCAGAAATGTTGACAACAGAAATTGCCGCAAGCTTAAGATCCCATGTTGTGTCAATTCTGTTTGCACATTGACTTTGAAACTATTGTCCGTAATTTTCGGAACAGTTTCGAATTTCTCTGTTTTTTTTCGCATCCATCCGTGTGTGTATGTGTGTGAGTGGAAAGCATTAAAGGACACATAGATCAATCTCAACAAATCAAGGCATGAGATTTCACTGTTTCACATGAATTTTAATGAGGTATCAGTTGTTTTATTCCCAGTTACTGTCAAGCTTGAGTCAATAAATGAGCCTTCCTTTTTGATTTCATCAACAATAATGATGTCCACTGTACTGCAGTGAAAATATTGCCTCATGTTGCCACACAAAGCTTCAAATGCGGACACAAAAGCCAACTCTGCCTGGGGCTGACAAGAGAGCAGGCAGATAATCACAGAAATACTGTACAGGGTGTCCAAAACGAGATATAGCTGCACATATGTGCTCCTACTAGCTGTCAGAAGGGTCCAGTCAGTGCAGGTCCTTCTGTTTATGTATTTTAAGGACCACCACTTGAATGGTGATACTTCCACCTGAATCCACATTGTATTGACATCTTTATCCGTGTATTCTCACTTTTCATTCCTTCTTCCTGTTATCAAATATTCTGGGTCACTTCTGGTGCAAGCTGCTTGTTATTTTCCACAGCAGACTGGGAGCCAGTGGCCAGTCATGTCCTGTTATCCGTGACACAAGGACCATCACAGAGTCCTGACACTTCTTTAGACATGGCCGCTCCGGCTGGTCATGGGAAGACAGCTTGGCTCCTGTGGACACAACAGCAGGCTTTGTGCAAAAAAACACGGATCAGCTCGGAGGAACCTACGGTTGTGAATCGGCTCCTGTGTCCACTACATAAGGGATTGATTCAGCGTGGGTATCCTTTCAACAAAGCCTTTGACAGTGTGGAAGACCCCTGGCTGTGTTGCGGTGGTGGAACACAGACATACAGATTGAGAGGGGAATACCGCTCAGTTTGGACAGCACAGAACAGCGGGGCTAAATTTATCTGTTTGATTCAGCGCTACAAAGGAGAAGGACTTCCTCCTATGCTTCCTCCTATCTGTGACTCGAGTGCGATACGCCTCCATTCTTCATCATTACTGACTGCTGAATGTATTCTACTGCACATACAGTGGTTGGAAAAAAACCTATACATGTACCACATTAAAAGGGCCTTCAACTTTGAAGCACAATTATAAATCACAGCTACAAAGGCACAGCTGCACAGGCCGGTCACATGCAGATGATTATCACAATGTGTCAGCTTAAAGAAATCTGTCTTTAATTGCTTTTAATTACTTTCAAAGTAATGCTAAAGTGTTAGTAAGTATGCAGATAATGTGAAGAGTTGAAGTGTGTATAAAACATTGATTTGAAATGTGAAGCCTGGAGCAGATTGTCCCCTAAAGGTCTTAACCTTGCACTTGTTTTTGCCCACAACAACAGAATGACTGAGTCAACAGCTGTATCAACAGCAGCCCACATTTTCAAATGCATGGTGGTTGGTTCTGGAAACATTTAAATGATTTTATGATACTGCCACATCATATAGGCTGGGTAAATTACAATAAAAAATACTTTATTCTACAATAAGTCAAGATAATGCCCTAGGCCTCTTCAAACCTATACTGTTTTAAAAACTTTTAAGGGTGCCGCCTAGCCTTGTGGTTAGTGCACACGCCCCATGTGCAGAACCCAGGTTTGAATTCAACCTGTGGCTCCTTTCCCGCATGTCATTCCACACTCTCTCTCTCTAACTGATTTCTGACTCTATCCACTGTCCTGTCTCTAAATAAAGGCATAACCCCACCCAAAACCTCAAAAAGTAGACACACTGTTCTGGTATTTTATCCTTGTTTTCATTCACAAAACTCCATAAAATTTCCTGAAATTTTTGGGCTGAAGTGTGGACAAAATCAGCGAAATTGTTTCACCCGGAATTTTTTCTTGCCAGCCCTCGAGCAAAACTTCTGTGCAAAGCCAAAATAACAATTCACAACAATTAAGCAGGAGGGGTTGATGAGGAATGGTGAGCGGCTGGTGCGATTGTCATGCATGTAACAAAACTGTTTCATTATGTCTTCTCTTAGCCAGTATGTTCTTCTCCGCTCTTTTGTTGATATTGTGAATGTGCCAAACTACAGCTTTTTACGTCATTCCTTTCCTCCTTCCCTCCACCCCTCAGTGACGTCAGGGATAGTCTCCGGCTGTGAGGTGCATGTGTGAACAACCAACTCAGGAAGGATTTCAAGGACAGTCCGCCTGAAATTTGTTTGGACATTTATGGTAGTGCATAAAGGATGATATATTTAGTGAAAAGGTATTCCAGAAACTATGATCGCCAATTCTTCTTGTCTGTGGTCCACCACCATTTGACCGCAAGACAGTTTGCAAGATTTCCGGTTTAAAAGACGTTGATGCCCGTGATGATTTTTTATTTTTTTTTGGGGCCTTTTGTACCTTTATTGTAGGGATAGGATAGTGGATAGAATCGGAAATCAGGGAAAGAAGTCATTTAAGGATACCTTTCCGATAGAAAAGGACAGCTGTCATTAAAAGTAACCCATGAACACCAAGATCCCCCCCCCCCCCCCCCCCCCCAACGCTGTAAACCTAGGGGAAACACTGCATATCATATAATATAATTTAGTATGACACAAACATTTCAGCTCATTTTGCGTCTGCTGGCTGCAGCAACCTCCTAGAGTGTCATTCCAAAACTTGATGTTTGGGAACCGTTTTTTATTTCCAAAGTATTTAAAATATGGCCCAGGTTTACAGAATATAGGCTACTGGAATAAAAGGTCAAAGTTAAGTTAATCCAAGTTATGAAACACTACAAAGGTGCTTTCATATCCAACATGCAAACCTTAGAGAATAGTATCTTGCAACCGCACTTGTTTACAGTTGTCTTATTAATGCCCATAAATTAACATGGTGATGATATGTCAGTGTTATAATGCTACACATACTGTAGCACCTGTAATGTGACGAGATGAGCAGCATGGAGAGTGACACCATATGCCAAACACAATCTGCACACACACACACACAGCAGCGCAGTTGATTAGCTCCTGTACATTCACAAAGGGGCCAGATGTTTACATATACGTCTCACTGTTTCGTAGATATCCGTCAGCAGCCTGGATGTTCACAGTGACAGTTCTGGCAGAAATGCTAATATGGCTCCTCTCATGCATCTGTGGTAATGAGATGAGCTGGGATTTGCTACAGTCTGCGGCTTCTGCTGCTGCCATGATCGTTTGTGTCACCAGCTAAGCCTCCCATTGATTAAGGCCGTGAACAAGCCCAGCCAAGCTGCTCCACTCGCTCCAGCTAGCATATGTCAATCCTTGTGTGACTACGCATGAGACTGTGTATTTTTGTTGTCGTCGTCAGCGCTCAATATAGAGGCTTCACTGATTTAGTGGCAGACATGAAGGGAACAGTCCAAATCAAAGCTTTTTTTTCTTCTTTCTTAAATAGACAGACTCTCTGTCGGATGAATAAATGGCTCTTTTGCTGATTTCCCTCGCAGATTGATGGAACGCAGTAATGATTCAGCCTCTCGCCAGAACATGGAAGCTTTTATAATGTGCTTCTTTAAATGCTCCATTTCTGCTGGGTGTGTTTCAGAGAGACGCCACGAGTGATATGGCATCAGCCCCCCCCTCAGCAAATGTAATGTCTGTCACCAAACTACATTCAAATCAATTTCATGAATGTGCTTTTTTGTCCCTCCTCTTTTAAAAAAAAAGACATCTTGATTTCATTTAAACTACCTGATTAAAGAGGGGATGAATTAAACATGAGTCTGAGAGAATGAGTGAGTGAATGAGCTGTCACTCAGTGTTGTCTCTAATCCCTGTGAATCCAACTTCTTTTTGTTCCCCTGCCCTTCACAGCCCACATTCCTCAGCCAGGCCTAATTTGAAACACAAAAAGTCTGACCCCTCCTCCACTTAACACACACACACACACACACACACACACACACACACACACACACACACACACACACACACTCTCTCTCTCTCTCTCTCTCTCACACACACACACACACACACACTCTGACACATCTACTTCAGGGGCTTTTCTGCAGAGTTGTGTAAGGCTGTTAATGAATATTGATTTCTACATCGTCTTTAAGGTGTAGTAATAATCTGCCTCATTTTTACGTCCATTTTGCTGAAGGTCTATAAGTGAAACCTTAAAGCGGTTAATAACAACCTTTACATTTAGCGGTGTAAGCTCTTTGTGTGTTGCCCATTTCTCATTACGAAAAAAAAAATCCCAATGAAGCGAAACTGTAGCCAAGTTTTAGGAAGGCAAATGTTAGATTTAACCCTGACGCTAATAAAACAGACGGAAATGACAACCTCTGTAATTGTGCTCATGGTGGAATAATGTTGGGTCTTCATGTAAGTGTCTTGAGATTGCATTTGTCGTGAATTCACGCTAAACAACTAAAGATTGATTGATTGATTGAAGTGTATACTTGTGCCTCTATATGAGCTACAAAAAGCCTATGAAACATCATCAGAGAGAAAACAGATTCAGGTCACAGGGTAGGTTTCTGTAGGTTTCAGATGGGGGAGGATCAACAACATGCGGCTGTGAGTTCAATGTTTGGCAATGAAAATAAAGCGCAATGAGATTCATTGTCAAAAGACACCACTTACACAGGATCCTGTACAGAAACGGATCAGAAAAGAGATACATTTGTCTTTGTCCACAGGGGTCACAAACCTCTGCGCAACCCCAAAGTTTCCTCATGGGAGCTTTAACCTGAGGAAGAGAGTATAAATACCCTCTTCTTACAAGTTAAATTCATGCATTCAAATATTATTTTTAGCAGGATTACATAAGCGCTACAAAAGACTATTCATCCAAAGAACACATTACTGTGTTCAGACTGAACCTGAGGAGCAGAAATGATGCACACCATGTCTATAGAAAGACACCGGGGGGAAATTGATGCACAGATGAGTCACTATGTGTCAAGGAGATTTAAGACTTATAGAAGAAGAATGCATTTATTCCAGGCCTTCTGCATGAATCAGCTTCATGAACATTATAGACACAAGAAGAACAAAGAGAGGGCCAGGATGGAAAATAACAGGAAGTACTGGAGTTTGTAGTGAATTCTGAGATTGTTCAATGGCTCACCTGCAGATTCAACAGCATAAGCGCAACCCCCAATTTTCACATACTCGCCGCTAATGCTAATAGATTTCTCTGCTGGCTTACTCAGAGTTTACCTGTCAGTGTTTCTTTTACAGTTTCATCTGATACCTGCACATTCCTAGACACAGAAAAAAAACAATTAACAGCTTTGAATAAACTTCAATCCATCCACCCATCCATCCATCCACCCATCCATCCATCCATCAATCCATCCATCCACCCATCCATCCATCCATCCATCCACCCATCCATCCATCCATCCATCCATCCATCCACCCATCCATCCATCCATCCATCCATCCATCAATCCATCCATCCACCCATCCATCCATCCATCAATCCATCCATCCACCCATCTATCCATCCATCCATCCACCCATCCATCCATCCATCCATCCATCCACCCATCCATCCATCCATCCATCCGTCTACCCATGTATCCATCCATCCATCCGTCTACCCATCTATCCATCCACCCATCCGTCTACCCATCTATCCATCCACCCACCCATCCATCCATCCACCCATCCGTCTACCCATCTATCCACCCACCCATCCATCCATCCATCCATCTATCCATCCGTCTACCCATCCATCCATCCACCCATCCGTCTACCCATCTATCCACCCACCCATCCATCCATCCATCCATCCATCCACCCATCCATCCATCCATCCATCCATCCATCTATCCATCCGTCTACCCATCCATCCATCCACCCATCCGTCTACCCATCTATCCATCCACCCACCCACCCACCCATCCATCCATCCAACCACCCATCCATCCATCTACCCATCTATCTATCCACCCATCCATCCATCCACCCATCCATCCATCCACCCATCCATCCATCCATCCATCCATCCATCCGTCTACCCATCCATCCATCCACCCATTATCCATACCACTTATCCCAGTCAGAGTCACACTCGGACTTGATCCTATCCCAGCTGTCATTGGGCGAGAGTTGGGTTACTTCGCTTTCAATAAACAAGAATTTAAATCTTTTACACTGAAACTAAAGAAAACCAAATATATTTGCTTAATAAATTGGTGATCCTAATTGTATACTGTGACGTCCTGCCCTGTCTGTATTTGTTTGTTTGGCTTCCTGGCTTGTCAGACAGTAGGCGGAGTCAGGAAGGCAATTAGTCCAACTGGGTACACCTGAGTCCATCAGGACTCTGCTTGTAAGTGGCCTCCACTCTAACTTGTGTCTCTCCTCTCTTTCTCCCAGGCCTCCACCAGCTGGTTTGCTTTTGTTTGCACTTTACAACACTACACTCATCCATACATTGCATTCATGACTGATTTACATAATTATGATTGTTTTAACTTTAGTTTGATAATAAATATACTTCCTTCAAACCTTCTTTCATGTGTAATACCCTTCCTTTGTCACTTACTTTGTGCCAGTTCGTGATTATTAATGAAACAAACAGAAGTTAATGCTTTTTAATGTAACCCGGCAGTGCTGAAAGTAAATAGTAAAGAGCACTCTATAAATGCATCTATGATTAATGATTTACACATGTATTATGGTGTACGAGGTTAATATCTGTCATACAAAGACTGACCTAGCACTCAGATTTTTTTAAAAGCTGCCAGCCTATCCATGATTCAATGTATTGTATGTGTTATCCTAATAGGTTTACAGCATGCTAAAGTGTGTTTGGTTACATGTGCTCGTGTTGCACTGCAGGAGCATATTGCTGCAGCGTGTTTGAAAGAATTAATTAGTTCTAGTCTATTTAACCTGCTTTGTGAAATGTGCAGCACATCAGCGTCTGGCTGATGACCAAACGCAGGAAATTAAATGTTGAGCGGCAAATTTGATGTAACTTTGACCGTTTGCTTTATAATGTCATGGTGACTGCTGTAGGACCAGTATAGTACCAGTTATTTTTTTATGTAAAAAATAAATATATTTTCAGCTGTTGTCAAACCACAAGCAGTCGTCCTTTTCTGCATTCACAAACTGTAAATGGGATTTCAAAATGGCTAAAAAAACAAAACTTTTGAAAATATAACTCTGCTGGTGTCTGCAGCTGGTTGTAGACAACTTCTACTGTAAGATGGATTTATTTATTTGTATCCCCGCCTGAGACATAACTTGGGTTAAATGACTTTCTGCTCCCGGTAATGTTGCTAAACAAATGATGTTGCAGAAACGTGGCTCAGTGGGTAGAGTCGGTCGTCTTTTTACCGATATGTGTCCTTGGGCAAGACACTTTACCCCAAATTGCTCCCGCTGCTCCGTCAGCAGCGTGTGAACATGTCTGAATGGGATTATTAACTTATGATGGACATTTTACATAGCAAACCTCTGCCATCAGCGTGTGAATGGCTAGGTGTGATGTGCAGTGTAAAATGGTTGTAAGTAGTCAGAAGAGTAGCCGGAAGTTGTTCCGGCAACGATCTTGTACCGAGACGGGGCTAACCCCTAATTTCACCTGATGCATGTTCGATCCGTCTCCGCCCCTTCACTGACAGGTAGGTTTCTATTTTTGCCGGATGCCGGAGCACGGCTTACAATTTACCACAGAGAAGATTGAGCGGGACAGGAAGTCACACACCGAAACAACATTAAAACATCCGGATTATTTTCAGAATAAAATTATGTTTTGACGGTTCAGAACAATGACCTGTGGGTGTTGACGGAGCGGACATGAAATGCACTATATCCCGTGGAAGTTCTGCCTGTTGAAAGTTATCATTTTAATCGACTTTAAAAAACTTAAAATTGAAAAGTTAAGTTGTTGCTTCAATACACAGCGAGGAGGTGCCTTCACAAAGTCTAAAGATATCCAATAAAAAGGTCACAGTTTTACTGGTTAAAGAAGAAAACAGGATATTTATTTCCTACAAGATAATAATGTTTCCTTTCGGTTGGATTTAACTGAATAATATATTTTCTAAACACAAGTTTTACAACAGTGTCCAGCATTAATTTCTACACAACACAGCATCATATCTTCATCATACCCCCCCCCCCTTTGTTTCAGTTGGACTTCTGATCTTTATCACATCTAGTTTGCCAAATGTCCGGTAACTCCACAGACACAGACGCCTATCCGAGCCTCCATCTGTTTGTTCCCTGCAGGGTCAGTATCCGTATACCTGCTCGAACAAATCATTCTGCTCATACAAAATACTGCCCGACTACGCACTGCTACTGTGTGTCATTGTTTGGCTGGCTGAGTGCTTTGGAGCTGCATTACTGCTGCCCTACATTGCTGGAGTGTTTTGAAATTGGAGGTAGAAGTGGGTCATAACACAACACAGTGAGCAGGGACGGTGGCTGTGACAATCAAGACAGTTTGCATCTCCTCCTAAATGATTAGCTTTTTAACTCTTCAGGAAGTATTTGCCTCCTTTAGTGCGATAAAACAATGCCAGCACGTACAACATCTTCCTGTCATTGTTTAGTTACCTTACCCTGTGTCAATAGTGTTTGCTTGTCTGAAAAACCAATATATCATGAGTCACTCTAATTTAACACAGAATAAAGCTTGTACTAAAACCACCCAATGCAAAGTCTAGAAGGTGTAAAAAAAAAACAATTTGACGTGTGGATGTGACTCACTGTGCCCTGCAGACTCAGGCATCTGACTTATGCAGAGAAAACTGGAGTAATGAAACAAATATGAACAGCAGCGGAAGCAGGTAAAGCTCTATAAATCATGTTTCCCATCTTGTGTATGCCAGTGGAGGTGGAAATATACCCTCACAGTGTTTCTGATGTGTAAAAACTCAATTTTCCAGAGTCGAGGGACATGCACCTCCACATTATTTTTTTCACATTTTTTTTTTTTTTTTTCAAATTCTGCTTTTTTTCAGAGCTAACGACAGCTGTCACACTTAAATGACAAACAACTGTTTTTCCTAGATTAGTCCTCTACTTTAACCAGCAGGTTTGACGACAGGCTCAAATAATTTTGCTCTAAATAATAGTTAATATTGAATATTAATAAACGCCTTTCAATATGGTTTCTGTGATTTTTAAACGTACATGTTAACCAGGAAGTGGCTGAATGCTGACGTTAGCAGTTTATTAAACATGTTTTTTTTTTTTACGTGGAGCCGATGACCTAGTGGTTGGTGAACGCACCCAATGTGTGAAGGCTGTAGGCCTCCTGGGGGATGGCTCGGGTTCAAATCCAAACTGTGGCTCCTTTCCTGCATGTTGGTCCCCACTCTCTCTCTAACGGTTTCTGACTCTATCCACTGTCCTGTCTCTAAAAAAAGGCAGAAAAAGCCAAAAAAAAATAAATAATGTTTTTTTAAATTCATAATACGGCACGTTTATCTCCAGATATTCATTATCCATTGTCTGTGTTCTCAAGCGGGAAGCTTTGAAATGAAAACAGTTGCTCGGATTTGCGAGGCTAACATAACAGTAAGACACAGGAACCACATTTTGGCTTTCTCCGCCCTGAGCGTGACATCACGGCAACATGGCTGCCGTGTGAAAAAGGTCTATTGCAGGGATGGGCAACTTCCATTTAATTCTCACTGCCAGGGGGCCAAATTGTAGAATACAAAAATGATTACAGTCAATTATGTCTCAAATTTAACTCAACATATACCAGTGATAAATATTATTATGGACATATTTCTGGTTTTCATGATTTCATGGCAGATTTTGTCATGTTTTTTTTCATGTTTTCAATTAATTGATATGTAAAAATTGACCTGAGGGCCACGGTGAGTGTTGATGGAGGCCGCTTGTGGCCCCCGGGCTACCAGTTGCCCACCCCTGGTCTATTGGGAAGCGAGCTGGCTGAAGAAGTAAGCACAACTGCAGCAAGTAATTTTTTACCTGTAACTGTAACATGACAACAGTCCACGCTCACGTCGTGTCTGCAACATCATTTGTTGGCATTTTATTAATGGTTGACAATTTCTCCTGCCCATTGTATGCCGTGTTTGTTTACTAAGTCCTGTGAGGTTTCCAGTTTTTTAGAGTGGAGACTCTGGTTGTTCCATGATTGGAATCCGTTCTTCGCGTCTTTTAAGATTTAAAAAAAACATCTTAAAGTGTTGGCCAGGCTCCACACAACGCATTGAGACATATTGTTTCAGCTGTACATTAAATCTCACCTGCCTCACCACAATCAGTGTTTCACCCTGCAGAGTGTTGAACTCCCTGCTGTGATGTTTGTATTTTGGTGGTGTGTGATACCTGCGTGTCTAATGAGAGCTGGCTGCTCTGTCTCTGATGGATGACAAACTGAGAGCTGAACGTATTTACAAGTCAAGTTGATTTTCTGGGCTTTGATTATGTGCAACAGGACCTTTGTTTCATCACTGTCAGCTTCACTTGTGTTCATCTTTTTTTTTTCAATGTTCACAAGGTGCAGATTGGTGCTTTCTTTGCATGTGGGCCTTTAACATATATTTTAAACGTGTCGTCCTAACCATTTGTAGGGAAGACATTTAGCCCTCTTAAGAAGAGTTAAAGATGGAGTTAAACTGGGCCCATCCTCCTGTGCTCATCGCCCACAAACACGCCAACTCACTGCAGGATTTAATGTGTATGTTTACTGCTTGTACCTACACTGCATTTTCAAACTTGATAAATAACATATAGCCTGAAAACATACTTTAGGTTTAACCCTACCTTTTTTAACTTGGCTGAGGGCTCACTGCAAGAATCCAAATCTGTTCCCAGATATCATCAGAGTACAAAACAGGAAGAATGTAAAGGTGTGAACATCTGAAATGAAGGTTTTTACACATATCAGGGTTGTAGCCAGAGGAGAAATGTGTCCTTGTGAAGAAACAACAGCTAAGTTGGAATATGTGTTATGTTAACTAAACACTTGTAAAATGTGACTGATGTTTTTCACTGGTTTTAAATGGACTACGAGTGCTCTTCTCTGACTGGATTACCAAACTGAAATTGCACACGAGGAGCTGACAGTTCACCTAATAGATTTGTATGATTTGGAGTGAAGAGTCTAAACATGAATTATCATTTCATTCTCATAAGAATGTCAGTGTGAGGCTGGTAAATGTCGCCTTTCAGCAGCTTTAGTCCACAAACATTTATCACCCCTTGAGTCTCTGCTCTGCACAGAATCATCGAGAAAGCCGAGGAGCTTTGTGAACATGATCCTCCTGAAAGAGCAAAGTTTGAAAATGAGCCAGCTGAATGATGACCAGTGTGTACCAGTGAGTCTCGTGTCATCAGCATCAATAGCCAATCTGCAGACCTTCAAACAGCCGGCCGGGCGGCTCATGACCTTTCCCCAGGGATCACCATGGTGACAGTGTGCTGAAGCAGCAGGGCAGACTCCTACCAACAGGCTCTTTACGCTCTGTTATTTTCCACATAGAGTCTTTGTTTAAGACGCTCACAAGATGAGCAGCAGACAAAAAAAAAATCAAGAATAAGATGTGTTTGATCAAGTTTGTTCTGAACATATTTCCTCATGTATGATCTGTATTGGTCTATTTCTGTTGGTAAACTGTACGTTTCAAGATGTCCACTCACTTTTTTTGCTCAACATTTTGGTAAGATTATGTGAAATATGCACAGGGTTGTGTTTTTATACAGTTTTCTTTTCTATTTCTGTTTCATATTGCACACATATTTGGGATTTTAATGAGAATGTGTGAATGTTAAAAATATTTTGTGTAGACGATAAATAAGAAGACTAGTAACTTTTTCTGCCAAATGTACAAAACCAATAGATGGTATAAAAAAAATCTTCTCTCAAACCTCAGCGTGAGGCCGAGCATACACTGTACGATTGTATTAATGTCATGGTTGAATGTCTGCTCACACTGTACAGGTGAATCGTTAGCACCGCACAAAGCTCTTTAATTATGTGCACACTGCACACTGACGCTCATCGCCAGCAGCCGCCATGCTGGAAATCCTGTCTCAGACTAACTTTCAGTCAACATAGAGCTGGAGCTGTTTGAAGCCTCTTGACAAACCGTTACATCGCGCCCACCAGGTCAGCTATGAGCCTAACTATTGATAACATGTATCGCTCATAAAATCAAAACGGATGTGACTCCGCCATGAATCCCACCAAAATCGGGGTTTTTTTGTACCAGGCTGAAAAATGTTAATTTATGCTGTTAAACCGCTTTTTTGAATGCCGTGTGTATGCGACATCCGGGGCTCTTGGCGCAATCCTCATGTGGACACTTGAAGAACTTCAGGATTTTGCAGTCAGTGCTGTGGCCTAGGTGTGGTGAGCCTAATGGGATAAAATAGCCCATGCAATGTGTTTATAAAAAGGAATGCATTTATTTCAGACCTCGGTCGCGTCACACTTACTACATATGACAGCCTAATAACACTTTACATTTGAATGGTGTTTACCAAATAAACACAGCCAGCTCAAGCAGTGTCACTCAGTGTGTAATGTAATATCGGTCTTTACATTACAGTGCATTAAGCCAAAGTTCTACCTGTGGTCAGGTAAAACACAAATGGAATTGTACAGGTAGGATGATTCAATTTGTTGAGGTGATGCTAAATACAAATAATAAATGTTTTAAACGGTGAAAAAATATGGGGTGGGGGCATTATGAATCAGTCTGAATATATTCCTGAGGGGAGAGATTTAGAGAGATGCGGACTTTCTGGTGAGTTCACAAACACAGTAAATGGGCCTGTAGCCTATGAGCAAAGCACGAAATGTACAGTTTGTACATAGCTTTGTCTGAATTGTAATTTCTCCCCCTGCAGTCAAATTTGCATGAAGACAAAGTCAAATTGTTTACACTCTCTGTGTTTGCACATCTTCAAAAGTGTTTTTGTGACATCTTTGAATTGTTGAATTCTGTCGATATTTTTAATGAAAACAGATACATTCAAACATTTTCTCATCATTTTCTTTTTTTTTCTCTTTCGCATTATGTACTCTCAGACGTTTCTTCTGAGAGCTCAAACTTCAAACACTGTCTTTAAGTGTATTTATAGATTAATTATGACGTACGTTCTCCATGCTCACAGTTTGTGTTCACCATGACGCGCTGTCTTTTCGAGTGACTTATTCACCCTCCCGGTGACTCAGCCCCCGGTGCTTCAGCTGGCTTTGAGAAACACAAATGCCTGTTGAGAAGCCTGAACATTGGACTCCTCCTCCGCTTTGGACTTGTTTATTTGTCGTCCCACAATGCACTGGGAAACAGGAGATGGGAAGGGGGGGAGGAGGGGGGGGGGGGGGGGGAGGTTTATTTAGAACAACAACAGCAGGGATCCTTCAGCCAAATGGACATGTGTTTACTTTGGGATGTTTCCTCATCAGTCACTGTAACGAGAACAACATCAGAAGAATACAGTTTTCTTCCTCAGGGGCTTCTTTTCAGTAAACAATCAGTCTCTGCGTCTGTAATCAGAAATATTTTGCAAAAATCCTATTAAGAGTCGGGAGCAGTTAATGTTCACTGACAAGTTATGACTCTCCAATAAATGATAATAGTCCATTTAGAGGGAACAGTTGTCCTGAGTGTGTAAGATGTGATTTTTCATTTCATTATTTGTCTCGTTTATTATCATAAAAGCCAAGAGATTTGTATTTGTTCTCGCTTAGATTGATGTTACAACACACATTCAACATTCTCAGTCTGTGTTGTGTTGAAAGGATCACTCTTTTAATTAATAGGGCCTGACTCGGATTCTCTAAATACCTAATGGTCCCAAACGTTACAACCATTATCCTCCAACAAATGAACAAAACGCCAACGAAGCAATCGTTGGCTGATTGCAAAAAAAAAAAAAAAAACTCTCCCAGAGCACTGTCAACTTTGCTTTCCACTGTGTGGGACCGAGCCCCCAGAGGAAGTGTGAGTATTAATAACTCCTGTTCCTCATCATTATCACCACGGAGAAAAACAAGAGCAGCGACGGCGTCATGAAAATGAGCCCTTCAGGATGATTCATTCACACGCTAATTGTGGAACAACGCCAGCAAACAAGGAGGGCGACGGGGAATTTTCTCAGTTCTGATGATGTGTGTGATGTACGGTGTGAACAAGATAACGACCATGAGGATTGTGGCTACGGCCAAATTAATATAAATAAATAAATAATCTGGGTGTAAGGGGTTATTGAACCACCAAAACAGAGACTTTTGGAAACCTCAGGACGGTAATCTAGTGGAAGACTGTAAAACATAGACATGTCTCAGGGAAGTCCCCCATTGGTTTGTGAAGAGGTGATATGAAGCCCAATGATGGTGGTCGCCATGGAAATGCTATCTCAACCTAACTTTCAATCAATCTAGACAGAGGAACAGCTCTAGACGTGTACTTCATTATTAAGGTTGTCATCATTTTACTTTCCAATACTTTGACACTTTTTCAATATCAGGCATTTGAAAACAAAACAATCTAAGTTATTGTCATCATTGATAGTATCATAAGCTACAGAAGCTTCAGTCGTGAGCTTCTTTCACACTGGCACAAAACTCAAACATGAAAAAGTTTTCATGGTGAGCTGCATGTGTGAACAACAGCAGCCAAATTGTTCACTCAGACTTCTCCTGCCAGCCCCCTTTAGAAGATGTGACGTGTAAGTGAGCTGATCTGAAAACAAAGCAGGATATGATCAGGAGAATTCACCTCGAGTGAGTGGTGATGTTTATTCCCTGCGATCGGTATGACCAGACTGTCTGCACATAACCGGTAAGGTTATCATTATGTCTTCTGTTTGTCATGTATGTGTCACTCCGTCCAGACGTTACATTTTTTTCCTTATTGTTCTCTATTATTGTCATTTCCTGTTTTATTTTCTTACTTACCCTTGTGTCTGTCTTCCAGAGCCTGCCTCTCATGTCCCTCCTTGTTCGTCAGCGCTGCCCTGATTGATCTCACCTGCGTCTTGTTGTCCCTTGATTGTCTGTGCATTCAATCCCACGTGTGTCCTCCCTCGTCGCCAGTTCGTTGTGTTTTCCTCAGTTTAACCTCGAGCTAGCGCCGTGCTGCTCAAATTGTCTTGACATTTTTCAGCTTTGCTTTTAACGGAAAGCTGCTGGGAGCAAAAGAAAGTGCGGACTGTCAAAATTGCATCGTTCCGGTGTACTTGATCAATTTTAACAGCGACGCACTTTGTTGCCATGGTATCATAACATCTATCAATACTGTTTGATTTGACTAGAATCAAATCTAAGTCTAAATTCTATTATTGAAAAGTTGTAAACTGATTGATGACGGATCACAATTCCCATCCCAATAAAATAGATTTTAGCATAGCCAAATCATGAATAGATGAATAGATATAAACTAAACATATCAAGAACTTTTCTTTGGTTTCTTTACCCTTAATTTACATATGATGGATTGTTTCTTGAGGACGTCTCTTGAGTTCATGTATATTCAGAGCTCATTATGTGTCTGCTTTGTTCCGTGTTGTTACCCCTGGGGGTTGATTATGCTCCTCGCTGAATCTTTAACATGCTGCCTGTATTTTTCTGGGAAGCCAGTGTAACAATTCATAAAATATTAATTTTTATTCAAATCTTTGTTTTGTCTTTTTTTCCACCAGCGCTTGTATGAATCATTACTGCTGATGTCTTATAGTCGTTCACATAACACTGTGTGTTAAGCAAAAAAAATGCTTCCAACACTTTTTTCTTTATTATCTACATACAAGGACAGTGAAGGAGTTTAAGTATCTCAAGGTCCTGTTCACGAGTGAGGGTAAGATGGACCATGGGATTGACCAGTGGATTGGTGCAGCATTGGCAGTAATGCGTGCGTTGTACCGAATCATTGCGGTGAAGAGGGAGCTGAGCCTGAAGACAAAGCTCACGATTTACCGGGAGGAGACCCCGGGGTAGACCCAGAGCTCACTGGATGGATTATGTATCCCGTCCGGTTTGGGAACACTTTGGATTCCTCTAGGAGGAGCTGGAAAATGTTGCTGGGGAGAAGGAAGTCTGGGTTGACTTACTTTGCTTGCTGGCAACTCAACCAACCTTTGATAAGCAGAAGAAAATGAATGCATGAATGGATATATTAGGATACCAACCTGTTACTTAAAGAATTTAAGAGGTGTTAATAATCGAAGTTTGTGACATTTGTACAGAGCTTACTGTTTACTATTATGTGTTTGTGTTGAGCCAAGCTGCTGTTGTTGAAGTCAGTCATGGTAAATGGACTTGAGCATGTATAGCGCCTTCTGGTCTTCTGACTAGTCAATGCGCTTTAACATCACAGGACACACCTACAATTTCAGACCCATTGACACACTGATGGTAGAGGCTGCTATGTAAAGTGTCAATCAGAAATAACTAATCCCATTCATACACATTCATACGCCACTGATGAAGCAGTGAGAGCAACATCAGGTCACATCGAACATGTGGCTGCAGAATCTTGGAATCGAACTGGTTGACGACCACTGAGTCACAGCCGCCACATGAACAGGGCTGCACAATAAATAGCAACAGCTTTGTTACCGCAAAATAAGCTTTCGCAATATACCCTTTGTCAAGTCTGATTCCTCACTCAATGTGTGCACAGGTTTCCTGTGTGATGGAGGCCTATGGTATGGCTTTGGTATAAATTGTTGGTTGGCACTTGGTGCAGACAGGACTTGGTTCCCAGCTGTGCGACAGCTGTGTAAAGTCTCAAAACGACTCTGGGTTTGTGAGTAATATGTAAAGTAAGTGAATGAATATTCATAAAGACATTTACATAAATGTATGCACATTCACTGAGAAGAGGAATGTTTGAGCGTTCAGAGGGAGCTCGAGGGCTGCAGCTTTGTTCATAGATACATTCGCTTGTACAATGTGATCCAGGAGTGAGTTACTGCTTGATGTGTCATACTTTTTGCAAAGCCATTTCAATTTATTCTAAAAAACACAGCATGTAGTTGGTCTCCCACGCTACAAAATCTAAATATGGTCTTTGGTTATTTCTAAATACCAACATCACAAGTTTACTTATGTTCTAATAGTTGAATGGACATTATGGAAATGAGCCTAACCTATAGTTAAGAATTAGATCATTTAACATGTCCACTTTCAAATTTGTAATCATGCTGTTGTGGCTGGCATCGTCATCCCAGGTGGCCTTTGATGTCATTTGCATGTTCCCTCTCTCTCTGTTTGTATAGGTGCTCTCGAGGTGCTCAGATTTCCTTCCCCAGTCCAAACGCATACAGGTCAAGTCAAGTGGAGGCTGTAAATTTCCCACAGGTGTGAACAGACGAGGTATTCCCCTGCCCGTCACCCGATGCATGCTTTGGATGGAATCCTTGAAATCCAAGCCTGCTTGGGCAATTAAATGTATGAGCAAGAAGGGAAGCAGAGAGGACTGTTTGGGTTTGGTTGATGCATTCGTATCAAAGTTTGGCAAAAGTAAGGACTCCCAAACAAATCAAGCACATAAAGCATCATCTGATCGACAACAAGAATTGAAAAGTCTTAAAGAAATCCGTCCAGGATGACTGAATGAGTATATCATAGTAGAGTATGTCAGTGTTGGGAGTGGCTGCTATACTCTTGTGCAAACATGCAGAAACACACAACATTTAACAGGCTGTTAATACATAGTTAGACTGACAGGTGTTGATTGAGGTTTAAGTAGTGACATTAAGATGTCAAAATATCACATTTTCTCAAGTTCAAATGGTAATGTATGAAAGAATTTGTATTGGTTGGTTATCTCAAATGCTACGAGGGGTGCTGTTCTTGCAGCCACTGGCAGCAGGTGACTGTGTTGTGAACATATCTTCATAAGTTGATTTATATAAACAAATAAAAAATAAAAGCCTTTTTTTCATTTTTATTTAACAATGGGAAATCATATTGTTGAATTGTGATTAAAGGCAGGGTTGGTAGTTTGAAAACTAGCATGATTTTGAAAGAAGCATTCCCTCAGTGCGCCGTCTGCATCTACCCCCTCCCCTCTGTGCTCCCTCAAAAGCCACGCCCCTCACTTCCATGCACGAGCGCCGTTGGTCCAGAAGCGGACCTCAGCTCATGCTTTGACCCGCAATTCACACATACTCCGTGCGCGCCGCGGTCCGTCAGCGCCACGATTTTGCTCCGTCGGTCGGCTCGCGCCCATTCACACTGGATCCGTTTCTGGGACGTCAGCGCAGCGGAGCGCACCCATGACACATCACAGGAGAACTACAAGATCCCGCGGGAATAAAGAGAAAAACATGCAAACAACATGTTGCTTTGTCTTTCTGAGGATGAATTGTTGTTCATTCGGTGCCTGTTTTGACGTCATGTTGATAAAGTGATGAAAAATATGATCGCGAGTCCGCATATTGTGTTTTATTTTGAAATTGACCAGATGCTCTGTGCGTTTCCTTGTCTGACTTCCTGTCCGGGCTGTCATATTCTGTCCAGCTTGACGCGAACTTGCAGCGTACTCCGGCGAAAATAGACTCGCTGCGTATTTGAAACGGAGCAGAGCGCAGTGCCGTCGGTGGCACGCTCCGGAGACGGACCGCAGCGCGCGCTGTGTGAACACAATGATTGACTAGAGTGGCAGCAAAGTACAACATAGTGCGCGACGCTGACGGACCGCGGCGCGCACAGAGTATGTGTGAATTGGGCTTTAGTGTGGGCTCGTGCACACAAGGGGTAGAGAGCGAGCAGGGAGACAGGGAGGCGCCTGATTGGTTCATCAGATTGGTACCTTGTGGCCGACATTGGTCGAAGTTTTTCCAGGCTTACAACTGCTACAGATGACGGATTTTCTTTGTTCCTTTTTCAGAGAACATGAGTTATTAACGTCTGTCAGGACCTAAAGACAATTTCAACCAAAATCTTAAAAAGTGAATCTGGAGAAAATTACAAACCCTACCTTTAACTATTTCAAGTTATTGATAAGTCGCAATTTTTTGACAGCCTTAAAATGATCATTGACTCATCAGGAAGTTATTGTAGATAACTTTAATTCATTCTTTCCATAAACAAAATGCTTCCATGGATATGTTTTACTTTGAATTCTAACTTATCAAAGAGCAGTTGTTGATATCTAAAATGACTTTTACTGCCTTACATGTACCGTGTGATCTTAATGATGAAGACTAGATTGTGTATTATTATTTAAACCATGCCTTCAAGCCTATCATTTGTTTGTAATGATATAAACGGTAGTCTGTTTTGAATACATGAGCCCAATTAATTATTCTGTCAAACCAAACAACTCACCACCTCATTATGGCTTTAGTGAATCAGCTGCCGTGCTACGTGCTTTGTCCACGCTGTTTGTGTTGAACAGCCCTGCCAATAAAAGTCAGCGGATTGAACTGCGAGTCAGAGAGCGTCTCAGGTCGCTTGGTATGTGGCACCATGCTGAGGCGTGGATACTGTGGTGTGTCTGGGGTGGGGGGTGGGGGGAAGGGAAGCAGTGCCTTAACTATCTGTGCTGTGCTGAAGCTCGCAGCAAAAAGAGGAAGCTGAGGGAACACAAACAAAGACGCAGCCCAACGGCTCTCTCGCCACATTGCCAGGAAACAGGGTTGGGTTTACATAGAGGAGGAGGGGGGATGAGGGGGGGGGGGAGTGGAGGCAGAAGGAGGAGGAAAAGGGAGAAGGAGACCAAAACCCAGCAGGTGTGCTCCTGCAGCATGTAATGTGTCAGCATGAACACACTGGATCCCCTGCAGCACAGAAACATACAGTGAATTTTCAATAAGGTTACAGTGATGTTGATTTATCTCTCACCTTGCTGAGCAGAGCCGCTAATTTGCTCAACCCTAAGCTTTGGCAGAGTCCCTGCATCTAATATCGTCTGCTTCCAAACGCTCTGCACCCACTCATGTAAACGATCAAAATTTGTCACTGTGACAAGTGATTAAAACAGAGGTCACACCACTTTCAGCTTAGAGGGCGAATTGGCTGAGAAGCTTCTCTTAATTAGATTTTCAATTCAAGGTTCACTCCGCCTTTACCTCCAGTCGCTGCTGTCGTTAACATGTCTGCAATTACATTAGCAAGCCAGGAGCGAGATGCACACCTGAACGTTTCTTGAAAATTCCAGCGTTGCCCATGAAACCCTCCTGTGAGTTAGTTGTTCACACGTGCACCTCACAGTGTGTGGCGTTTAATGTCTGACCCAAAGGGGCGGGGGGGTATCTCGGGGGGGGGCAGGACATGACGTGACATGAGATGGCAGACGAAGCAACAGAGTCTGACGCCTTTACTGGACCTCAGTGCTTCTTCTAGTTCTTTCTATGCCCTGTATATGCACTTCACCATCCCCTCACACTTGCTCGTAGTGAATTTTCCTTAATATTTCCTGCTGTGTTCTTACATCAGCTCCCCCCCCCCGACTTCATGCAGACAGTTTCCAAGGGGTGCAGTCAGGTTGAAAATTTAAGCCGTTTGCATTCACACATGCAGCTCACACCTTAAAATGTTGCGCAATTTCCCGTGCCTCCTGACGTGAGAAGAGCAATGTTGAAATGACAGACAAGCAACAGCGTCCACACATAAAACGTTTTTTTTCCCCTTTACATTAATGCGACATGGAATTGGAGTTATTCACGGTATCAACAAATCATTTTTTTCAAACACTTTAGGTTGCAGCTTGGTTCACACATTGGAAAAATGTCCCTCTTAACACTAGTCTGTCAGGCTGTCCGCCCTCACATCCAGACTGATGTTCATCTACATTTGAACGTTCCTCAAATGCGGATGACTGACTCTAAACTAACAGCTGCATTATTATCCAGCTTATTTAATTCACAAAGTCGGGAAGAAAGTAGCTCTTGTGTGAGGTTAAATCTCCTTCAGGCAAAGAAGACATCCGTCATTTCATGTAGTAAAGGGGAAAGAACTATTAGCCCGGGGCTAAACTGAGATAACCCCACCCACCACGCTAACTGTCACTTCCACTGTTCTGTTTGGCCAGAGGGACTGATTTCAATAAAACAATAACATGTGGCCAACCAAGAAAACAGATACAAGCTGATGATAAGAAAATGTTACAAATTACGCAATTAAAGGTTCACACTCTTTAAATGTTTCTCAATCACATTTTGGCACAGCACAGTGCTGACACACTCACACAGACACGGGACGTGACATGACGTCTTTAAACCACGAGAGTTAACCCTGTGAAACGGTTTGTTTCAGGCGACACACCATACAAAGATACCTGTTATGGGTAACAAGTGTTAGTTCTGCAATCCGGTGCGTAAGTTACATTTTATGAGTTACTCAATGTAATGAAGTCGACACAAATGTTTGGTCTCACACAACAATCAAACTCAAGTCTCTTGGGGATTTGTGTGTGTGTGTGTGACTTTACATCGAGACGCCATGTTGTGTAAACGAGGTGTGGTAATTTCAAGTATATCTTTTGAGATGTGCTCAAGGAAAGAAGTTTAGCAGTTTGCTATCTCACTAGCCAGCTGTATGGTAGTTGCGCTCTCAGCCTATGTTCATGTTGATAGTTGTGAAGTATGGACCCACAGCCTGCAAACTGTTTGACTAGCGTGGCACAGTTATTTTGGGCCTTTTTTTCATTTATTCTATAGGACAGCTTTCATTGGCAGGAGAGAGTGGAGGAAGAGGGCCGAGGTCAGATTTGAACCCACGTCCCCTACGATGAAGACTACAGTCTCTGCACATGAGGCACGCGCCATAACCGTCAGGCTATCCGGCGCCACTATGGAGGAGACTCTAACCAACACTAAGTTTGATTTCTTTAACAGTATCACCATTTTCTTGAAATGCATGGCTATACCCTAATGAGAGAGACGAGCTTATACAAAGTGGCGTCGTCATCCTGGTCTGAGTCAGTATGTATCCCGGCACGCTTTTCGCAGCGACGCGGCCGCTGTCAATACACAACGAAGGTCACGTGTAGAGGGTGACGGTGGGGGCTTCACTTAGTAGTCATGATGGTGTATGTCACAGCATTGTATACTTGTGTATTGGTCGCATCGGTAAAAAGGATGCAGCCTACTTTTAAGATGAAAAAATTGGAATAAAAGTGCGTCTCATGCACTGAACTTCACATTACCTCTTTGCCCACAGGGGTCACCAAAAGCTACACAATGTCACAATTGACAAGACATGTTTCAGAAAGGCACAACAGGCTAAAACAAAAGCCTACTTTATCCAAGTTGATCAAACAAAATCCATCACAGGTCCAACTAAAACAATAAGATAAGATAATCCTTTATTTAAAATTTACAGTGTAACAGCAGCAAAGAGCAAAGATTGCAAACAGAAAGTGAACACAGTACAATTTAAATAAAAAAAAGAAAAATTAAGAATGTACAAAAAAATAGATAGATACTAAAAAATTGATTTAAAAAAATAAAAAATAGATCAGCTATTTGACAAAAAGTGTAGTCCGTAATATTCCGTATAACACAAACATGCACACAGTGCACATAAAGTATAACATGTTATTGCACAAAGTGGAATCCAAGTAAATCAACCAAGAATACAAGAAGGTTGGACATAATGAGCTGACACAGAAAGGGAAGGAACACAAACACTCAATACACAGGCGATAACATTCAGGGCAATCAAAAGTGGAGGAAAAAACACAAAGGCAGGAAGTAATACTAGCCATGATACACTGAGGCAAAAACTACAAAATAAAACAGTTGACACTAAAGAATACGCTCAGGGATATGATGATCAAATATACACATAGAGTAGAGGTATGAGGAACAAAAGGATAGATCAAGCAGGAAATAACTACTAAGCAACAAAACAATATACACAAAGTCAACAAGAATAAATCATGACGCACAACCCAAATGTTAATCACAGGATCTTAAAGTCCACGACATGCACACTGGAAAGTTTGGATAATAATTTGTCAGTTAAACATTTTGCTTTGTCTTCTCTTGAGGTTTTTTTTTTCACTCTGTCAGTGTCATGTCAGCAATAAACTTGCTAAAACCTTCTTATAACTAAAGGAGTGGTTACCAAAGTTGTGAGAATCAAACTTCAGAGACAAAGTCACTGCACTCTGTTGTTTTCTTCTCCTCTATCACGTGACGTCTTATCATTCACCGGGAAAGTGAAGTTATTTGTAACAACAATAGATCCGTCACATGCGAGTCTGCTGCTGTTGTTGGCTCCTGTTGCCGAGGTGCCTGTTTTTCTCTCGGACAGCCCCTCTCTCCCACAGCCGTCACTCTGCTCCCTCCTCCTCCTCCTCCTCCTCCTCCTCCTCCCCCCTGTCCACGTGCTCTCTCGCTCATCTGGATGGGTATGAGCAGGGCTACTTCAAACACGTGCTGTGTGCCACCCAGCCCCCCCTCCCTCTCCCCACCACCACCACAACCAGCAGCAGCAGCAGCAGCACCTCTCTCACTATCAGCCTGTTTTCCTTTGTCCAGCCCACCTCGCTCTGTGCTGTGTGATTTACTCGAGCCAGGGTGACATGTGATCACTCTGCTGGATACCAAGAACTCCAAGCAGCCAGTGTGCCAGAGAAGGAACAAGGAAAACAATCTGACACAAGCGGCCGACAATCAGGACATTCTGTTTTGACCCGAGGACGTGTAGATTCTGCTAGAAGACGCAGCTTACACTCAGCAGGAAGGAGCCTCTAATTAGATAGTGAATGAATAAAATATTCAGGAACAGCTTGTGTGTGGAAAGTTGACATAGTCAATTCCACTGTTGACTTCATGGCGCAACTCACTTCACAAACAAAAATCATCGTAGCTTGCATTTAAAACTGTTGTAACTTAGTTACATGACGAGAGATGAAGGCTGCATGTAGGTTAAATAAACAGCCTTTCGCAATCCAGCAGGTCAAAGTCTTCACTTCACTTCAAAAATATTCCACAATGTACTCAATCGATTTGGAAATATATTTATGGTTTCCAGATGATGTCTTGTGTGGAATTGCAAAGTGATAATAAATCTACGTCAGGTGCTTTAAAGATGACATCAGGTGCATGTGCACATTTAAAAAAAATGAAAGCTAAGAAGATAAAGACAACTCCCAAGATGCATTTTGTCAAGAAAACCCAACTCACCAAGCCTGAAAGTCTGCTATGAGTGCCACTAATGGTTTGCAGAAAAGCAAAGATAACACTGCTAAGATATCTGCAAACACAATCTGCAGCTTTGTTGTACTCCCTTTGGATTGGTGGTCATTTTTAATGAATTCTTTTGTGTTTTGTGCACAACAGCAACGATTAAATGTTTTGAATCTTTCTCTGATATACACATCTGACTGGCGTCTTCCCCATGGTAGTGTCAGCAAGGGACCCTGTTTAGTGTAGCGTGTTTAAGAGCCAAATTGTTAAGCGTAATATATATATACCTAAGGGAGAGCGGAGTTTAACAACAGCACACTCTGAAAATGAAGCAGCTCTATCATCCATACGAACTGTGTTTATATTACTCCCTTCACTCTTCAGATGAGAACACATTAGTGAGCTCTTCTGCTTCTTCTTCTTCTTCTTCTTCTTCTTCTGCCCTGCATGTTATGCTTAATGTTTTCAGCGTGGTTTAAGGACACGGCTTTGGACTTGATACTTTAGAAGGGAATGCGAGTCATCCAAGGGCAGCTAACCGTGGTGACTGAGATCTTGTTTTCCCTTGAGGACAAATTCAGTTCCCAAAACCTAGACCCAACTGCAAACAGATTCTTAAGAGACAAAATAGGTTACATGATGAGGTCAAAGGGGAACTTGGGTATTTTTAAACCTGGTTTCTCATTCTTATATCTGGGGCTAAAAATGACTGTAGCCTTTTAGATACTGCGATTTTGCAACAGCGCCGTAAAAAAATCTGTAATGGTGTAACATTGGTGTTCCAGTCGTTTTTGCAGAAACAAGACGATTAGAGAAACAGCGGGAGCTTCACATACACACATTCTGACATGCACACACAGAGCAGTGTTCTCTCCCCGACTGGCTCCACCGACCTCGTCTCGACCCTGTAATGCCTCTGTTACTACCTCTGAAGGCGATACACAGATGGGATCATTTCGCCCCCCCCCCCCCCATTACGACATTCACGATAATGTCCAAGACGTTTCATGGAGGTTATTATGATCCCTGGAATGGCAGTCTGAATAGACCTTAGGACGGCTGTTGCTCAGTTGGTAGAGTCCCCGTTCGATCCCCAGCTCCTGCAGCCACATGTCTGATGTGTCCTTGTTTAAGACCCCAAGTTGCTCCCGCTGCTTTGGCGGCGTGTGAATGTGTATGAATGGGATTAGTTACTTCTGATGGTCACTTTAAATATCAGCCTCTACCATCAGTGTGTGAATGTGTAGGTGTGACCTGCGGTGTAAAAGCGCTTTGAGTAGTCTGAAGACTAGAAAAGGGCTATACAAGCTCAAGACTTTAAATGTCTTGAATATCCATTATAAAGTGTTTTCAATGTTTAGAAATACTTGCTCAACTACAGCTGTTGTGATTGTGTACACATGTTGACGAGTTTGTCTTTTAACCTTTAACCCCAGTGAAAGTGAGCCTCTATTTTCAGCCTCCGTTCATGCAGCTCCACACATTCACACTTGCCCTATATAACCATCAGAGTTTTATAAGTGAGCACTGTGAGGCTAAGTGCCTCACTAAAGGCCATGTCAAGAGATTTACTCACTCTTTTTTCGCCACGCACCTTTTCCAAAACTGTGTAATCCAACCTGTAACTCCTCAAACGTGCCACTACTATATCTAAGTCTTCAGATCATGTCATTATTGACACATACATTAGAACAGATAGGAATGTCTTAAAAAGACGTGCCTTCATCGAGCATGATTCGAAAACCTTAAATTATTCAGTAGAATTGTAAATCTAAGACAATTTATATTCCTTAAAATGACTCAGAGAAACGTATTTATTGCATTATCCAGTGATTTAAGTGAAGTAACCACCGCGCAGTTTGTTATTCATCTCATCATGACTCGTCTTCCCCACAACAGTCCACCAGCACGTCACAGGCATCGGGGGCGGGTTGTTATCCTGGCTAAGAGCAGCCAGGCAAAACACAAGTTTCCCAACATGACCGAAGAGAAGAGAGAGCAAACAAAATAACAGGGCGGAGAAACAGCATTCCAAGAGTGCTAAGAATAGCAAACTGGACCCTGTGCTCCCGGCACTAAGTTCACAATAGTCTTAGGCAACAAGCAGACAGAGTCTGAGCACGTTGCCAAAAAACTTTGCCGGGTCGATTGTGTGTACACGGCTGAGGGCTTTTGTAACTGAAGCTGAAGCACCAGACCAAATAGCAGCTGGAGACAGGTGAGAAATATAAATCCAGAGCTCTGCAGTAATAGCTCATTAATGTATGAAAATGAACGATTATGAACCACTTCAATAAAAATAATAATTACAGCGTAGAGTAAATCAACAGATGAAACACCTTTTTCCCCTGTAATTGTTTTTGCCATTTTGAAAAATGGAACAGCAGCTGGAGGTGAAAGATGAAACCAGATAAAAGAGGAGCGATCTCCCTTACACTGTCACCACGTTGATTAATCTTGCACGCAGGGAGGGATGTTCATCATTCAAAGTGACTACACAGAGCTTGTTGAGGAGAGCTTCCGGCTGTAGTTACTGGATAAGTGTCAGAACTGGGTTTCACTGACTAAGAAAACTGCTTGTACGGTGGCCCAGAGGGTCCAAAACAAGACAGCAATTGACAAAATGTTCGAAATGACGCAAGATGTCAATGAACGAAACATTTCACAAAACGCATCCTTCCAGAAACATGATTCCCGAAACCAATAACACACACGATTCATAAAACACAAAATGTGAAAAACACACTTCACAACATTACGATTGGAAAAACACAACCTTTCACAATGCTTTTCACAGAGACAGTATTTCAAGGAAAAGAAAATGTCTAGGATGACATTTCTCAACACGTTCCATAAAAGCAAATACTTCACAGTGTGTCATGATATTTCAAATGATCACAAAAAAGTTTAAGATCACCTCATACAATACATTCCACAAAACACATGTCATTAAAGGAGATCTGTTATACTCACCTTCACCCTTAATATTGTCAGTATGGGACCACTATTGAGTAGCGTTGCAACATGTGTAGCTCAAAAATCTCCTTATTTATCTCATAAATATTGAGTCAGTAAAATCCCTTATTTCAGCCTCTGCCTGAAACGGTTCATTTCAGCGTCTGTCTCTTTAAGAACTTCTCCCCACATGCCCACTTTTCTCCGATTGGCCCGCTCTGTTTGCTGTTGCGGGGATGTTTTACTTACCCCCAATTTCCACATAGTCCTTGCGCACCGAACGGACCACATAGTCCGTTCCATTCTCTCCAGCTTGATGCGTACATGTGGAGTGCTCTGTCGAAAAATAGACTCGCAGCGTGTCTGAAACGAAGCAGAGCGTCGGGGCGCTGCTGGCACGCTCCTGAGACGGACCGCGGAACTCACTGTGGAAACACAATCATTGATTAGAGTGGCAGCAGAAAACGGCATAGGACGCAACTTTGCTCCAAGCTTTGCCCGAATACGTCGGTTCTGGCCAAGTCTTGCGTCATTCTCGTGACGTATCTTGCGTATCTTGTTTTAAAAAAAATTTTTGCAGAGGTTAAGTCTGAGAGAGTAAGTGGTTCTGGTTGGTGTGGCGTGAACAGTAGCATTGGCAACTGCTCGGGGCTTGTCGCAGGTTTTTCCGCCAGTTCAACATGTAGAATCGGTGGTGAGCAGTTGGGGAGAGAAATCCCTCTGGCTGGCTGACTTCAAGGGAATAGGGGCACGAGAAGAGAAACGAGGTGATGAAGGAAAACAAACGACAAAAGCATTACGTCCAAAGGCAGACAACATCAGTACCGTCTTCATATCTCTGGTCATTTTCTCAAGTCAAGGTAATTATGAAGACGTTGTGTGTGAGTGTACAAACGCTGCTATTTGTCTATCCTCGTCCCTGGGTCTTCCTGTTTACCGCTTTGTGTGAAAAATACTCGACTGAGAGTTATTGCATCTCGCGCGTTCACAGAATGCACAAACAAATTGTCAGTAGGATGCTATCAGCATGGTGTGGACAGTGGCACTTTTTGGACAAAACACAACACAGGAGTGGTTTTTGTGTTGCAGCTTGTTCTTTCTTGTCAGTTTGGTGTGTAACAGCTTTAAGAGTACGGTGTTTCGTTTCAGTTTTGACAGCTTCATGCTTTTATGTGCCAGCTTATCTGCACGCACCACACTGAGTACTCGATTCACAAAGAATGGGTTGCAGCCACTGATAGCTCCAAAAACTGCGCAACATTTGCTCTCACTATCTGCTCAGTCTCAAGGACTTATTCACAAAGCATACAGCGCTGATGATGTTCAGGCACAGACACGCCCTAAAAAGTTGTCCTGCTCCGTGCAGTCTGCTCTTGTTTTGCATGTGAACGTGTGGAGAAGCCACCTGCACCTCTGCTGTGCACGGAGCCGGGGAGAGGCCAGTCTTAAAAAAATGTGATATGAGTCACTGTTTGAAACAGAGCTTACTCTCTGGATGGAGCAAGCAAGGAGAACTTAAAGGAAAGACAACACTGGCTCCAGACCTCTTCATGTGGATGACGTATTGAGCCACTGACCGACCCTGACTGATTTAACCGTGGATCATATTAATAAAATGTCACCGCAAATAAATGAATTAGATGGCAGTGAGGCCAGAAATTAAACCAAAATTGAAACAAGATGTTTACTTTATGCATCTTAAGTGAACAAACAGCATCGAGAACATGCTCACATCAACATTTTTTTACAGAGTAATGATTTATAGTGGCACAATGTGCCTGCGTGTTAACGGCCATCGACACTGCCTGTTCATTCGCAGTTAATGCCCAATGAGCCATATCAGCCTGTTATCCTCTGTCGCAATACTTGTTTCTAACATGAACTCACAACTAATGGGAAATTGGCACAAACAATAATATGCCCTTGATGTCTTACTGGAGACGCACATGATGCATGACGGAGGCCCCATGGGAATCAGTTAAGTGTCTGTCTGAGCCATCCATATGACACTGTAGTCACAGGTTAAACTCCTACAGTCACTGTTGACATAGACTCATGAATTCTAGTTGCGTAATGTCATTACTCAAACTTCTCCATACCTTAACTTCCCATCGCTGCCTCCTTGTTTGATTTCATTTTTCATTTGTCTTGTTGAGAAAAAGGTTTTCAGTTAGATGTGTAAACATCACAAGATTAAATGAAGTCATCATTTCTCTGAGGAAAAAACGGTAATAGTCAATAAATAGAAAGGTCGACTGATTGTACTGCCCTGCAGGTTTAACCGTAGTCCTTTTGTCAGTCTGATTGTATTCTTGGTGTGTATTTAGGATAGGCAAATCGTGGATATTCTTACCTTAAAGATTTTTTTATGAATATTTATCTTTAAATACTATTTCGATGAATTGAATCTCTTTTTTTTAAATTCCAGTTCAATTGAAGAAAGCAGTAGATTTGCTACAACTTGACAAAGTTGGTACTGTTGACCAATTACTAAAGGTCCTGCCAGTACTGAACTTTACTGACTGTGACTGAGCGCTGGACACTTCAACTTGGAGGAAGCTGTCATTCGCTTTAACTCAACCTCCTCTGTAAGAGTTTTTACTACTCCACAAAAGTCCACAGACAGTTATAAGACGAGAGTTAATTATACAAGTACATTTGAGTAAACATTGTGAACTTATTTACCTGGGAGCAACTGAGATAAGTGCATGAGTAATTACACATTATTTGTGTTTGTTATGATGCTAAATGTTTAAGGTAAGGTGATAATTGAGTCCCAAGTATTTTCCATGTTGTAGCTGGAAAACATGACAGACTGCAGGTTGATCACCAACAGTTCTACATCTGACAGGCAGGATGTATAAGGACCAACTTTTGAGAACAAGAATGTAATCTTGTTTTGTGGTCGCTTAAGAAAAATGACTAACCTTTCCTCTTTTCACAGTTTCATGTAGAGGAGCTCATTCCTCTTTCGTCTCTCCATACTTACAGGTGTCATGGTAAAGCCCTGTAGGGATTGTTAGAAACTGAAATACTCTCACACGCTAGACCTTTATGATGTATTCTGTAAGGACGTCCCAGATGCATTGTCAGTATTTGTCCAATATGACACACTACTTAAAGAACAGTTATTGAGGCCAATGAAATACATTTGGTATTTTATCTATGGATCTGAAGCTAGTTAGCTAATTAACCTTTTGCAAGCTTTCTGGTTTGGATAACATACTGGGGGGTAAACTGTGAGAATGTCCAATGCAAGCCAAGTTGGCAAGATAAGCAAGCTAGCAATAATATAATGGTCTCTAAAGGACCAAAATATCCCAGCTAGCGTACCCTTTAAGGGCCAGAGTGAGTTGAACTTGGGCTTTAATTGGGTTCAAGCATAATTGGTTTCAACAAATGCCCTGCATTGGTTACCCCAGATCTTTTGATGAAGGGGCCTCAAAGGGCTCCATACATGGCCAATAATGTGGATGTGTTTGGTCTCGCTAAATAGTAATACAGAGAGTGTAATGTCAACCTGATCTTTTAGTTTCATGGGATATGTTTTTTTTTTAGCTTTAAGCTAAGCATCTATGCTATGACTTTATTTTTGTCTGTTTGAGTTTTTTTTGTGATAGCCTTAGACAGTCAAAAACTTGAAAAGTTTAAAAACTTAATGGATAGTGCTCATGTTAACAACTTCGTATTATACTGCAAACAAACCTCACTCAAACACGCTTTAGTTTACAAATCTGACCATTGAATTCAGATGTTATATCATGTGAACCATCTTTAATCTTGTCAGTTTTGATATTTAGAATGAGTTTGCAAGGCAAGAAGTTTTCTTTTTAAATCTTTCAGCCAACTTCTCTCATGTCATTGCACCACTTCCCCTGTTTTAAGTTTTTATATTGCACATATTAAATTTTCTGAGGAATGCATTACACAATCTTGTTTCTCTAACTACTTTTTCTGATGAGCTAAACCACTTTTCTGGTTCACATGATGTTTTAGCAAATTTTCAAAGTGCAAGTTGTGATTTGCAAGCAGAGTTAATTTCATGTTCACCACTAAGAAGAAAAACAAATTAGCTGTAGCAACCCATTTGATCCTTATCTAACACAATTAATGCCATCCACATCCCCCAGTGGTGCACAGAAAGGTGCAAATTTGCTTGGGAATTTGCCCTGGAGCTGCTGCAGAAGAGTTAACTGTGAAGTGGTTACTTGTGGGCATGCAAACATGCAAATGTTAACATAACCAGTGTCCTTGTTTTTTACTTGATAATCCAGTTGTTTTCAGTGGCTCTCCTTCCTGCCAAAGAAATCATTCCAATGAAACATGTTGACAGTGTATACTGTGAATCATCCAGGGACAAAGTTTCCCCAGTAGAAAAACAACAAACACGATTCTTACAAACTCCATAGTGTTGTACTTTCACATGGATATTTAAAAACCTGGAAAAATAAAGCACATACTAAATGCGTAGCTAGACGAGACTTAAGAGTCAAATGAAAACTGTGTTGATATTCCTAAAAAGGATCAGTTAGTTTGCCATGAAGTTGAAGATGATGTTCATGTAAACACACTGAATATCCTGCATTTTTAAAAAATATAATCCCACAGTTTTCAGTGGAAATTCTTTCTACCAAAGACAAAGATCCTTTGAAACTAATCCAGGCACTCGGAGAATAGTTTCATGGTGCTTTCAACTCATGAAATCTGTGACATTTTTCAGGGTGAGCTGCATGTGTGAACACAAATGGCCACATTTTTCACTCCAACTTTACCTGGAATGCTTCCTGCTGGCCTCCTAGTAAATTGTCTGGGTGTAGTTGGGGGGAGTTGATGTGAGAACGCAGCAGGAAATATTCAGGATCATTCACTATAGGTACAAGTGTTTTTGTTTGGGGGGGGGGGTGATGACCCTCCAACCTCCTGCCACCAGTGTACAACTATAGACTGTATGCATGCGGCCAGTTCAATCTCCATGCACATAATCTGTGCACTGCTTCATTATGTTTTATGTCCTGCAGTATGTGGCCTGCAAAATGTTAAAATGTACACTTTGCAAAATCTGGCCAAATTAAAGAAGCACTACATAGCTTAATGCGCTACAAATGAAAAAGGTTTGAGTTTTTATTTGAGAAAAACTGACCATTCACAGCACGGCTGATAAGGGAAGACCACTCTAAATATTAGCTGTTCCAGTCTAAAGATCGAGGTTAATTTGCTATAAAGATTAGAACTTGTGTAACAATTTGAACCTCACTATTTTATGCCACATCTAGATTTCTCAGTCACTCTCTCATGCTGAAAATGGGAAGCTGTGCCAGAGAGTTACCACTATTACATCAGTTTCCTGTTGCAGCTTTGTGTTCTGCTGCATTGTCTACATTTAAACAAATCATACCTCTTCATGTTTATCTGCAGCTTCACTGTGAGACGCGATAATAAGCAAAGAGTTAACAGGATCAGACCTGATCCTGGCAGAGAGGACTTGTAAAGGTTGACTAATGGGGGTGTCAGGGGGGGGGGGGGGTCGGAAGGGAGGGTGTTGTTGGCCAAATGGAACCGCTGGAGCACAACACAGCTCACACTCAGAGACAGAGGAATCTGAGAGTCGACCCTCCCCCCTTCCCATGCAAACACAGACATTGGTGGAGGAACAGCACATTGAGCACACATGCATGAGCGGACGTGGCTGCACACACACAAACGCAGACTAATAAAACAACATATGCTCTTGTTTCTACTACCTGGAGCAGCAGGTGGGACGCCCCTCCCTACAGAGGTAAATTAGAGTGAGGGAGAGAAAGGAGGAAAGAAAGAATGCCCCCCTACACACACCCACCCCCCTCCATTGTTGGACACTCAACAATGAAGTGAACACTGTGGTTAGACAGATACACAGGGGTCATAACTCTAATGCACTTTCTTTGGGTCCAATATGTATTTTTACGTCCCGATCAGAAACTTGCTCACCGTGCCTTATATTCGCCCTACATGGGGAAAATGCTAAGAAAGTGATTATTTTTTTACAAACAAGGGAGAATTCTTTTTTAACCATGCAGGAAACAAATCGGTGCGATTGAATAATCTCTTGTTCAGCAGCACAATTAACAGAGTTCCTGACAGACAAGCAGCCATACATAAAAATATAATAAAGATACATAAATATATTACATGAATAGCCACAAAATATCAATAATTTTGAGTGAATGACGGTCTAGTTATCAGGCACTATATAGCCTGTTCCATAAAACTCTATTCACACAGTCAGTGTGTTAAGATGCACATTTCATTCAAGCTACGGTTTCAGCTCAATTAGACCATTTCAATGGAATACTTTCCTTGTCCTAGTACCTTTAGGGAAAATCCATTCAATGATGGGAATATGTCAAACTCTGCTATCATAGATGCCATATATATTGCCTTTCAGCTAGTTGCTATTGGACTTTATTCTGGTTCACCTTGCTAACAAGTTAGTAAATTAGCAAACGGCTAAGTGGTGGTTGTATGTTGAACAGTAAAAACATTGACAACTACACTGCTCTGTACATTTCAAACATGCTCTTCGCTTTAGGCATCTGATTAGGATGTCTGATTAGGATGCCTAATGGTCGCCTTCCTTTGGAGGTCTTCTGTGCGTGTCCAACTGGGAGGAGACCCAGACCTTGCTAGAGAGATTATATAACCCTTCCAGGATCCCCCTGGAGGAGCTGGAAAACGTCGCCGGGGAGAGTGATGTCTGGCGCAACGTGCTTAGCCTGCTGCCACCACGACCCGGCCCCAGATAAGCGTAAGATAATGTATGGATGGAAGCCAAGACCACTCTGTGGAAAGAAGAGTATACACTGATGGTCTTACATTCAACACAGTGGATCTTAGCCTTAATCCAGTTGTTGGGACCAAACACGCTTGACTCACTAACACAACACAACAACTGGGTGCTGAATCCTGAATAAGTTTCCAATACAAGAAAACAAGGACAAACCCCTTATGCTCCAAAAATCCTTGTGGCGATTATTAGAACAATTGGGAGTGCTGTCCTTATTGTTTTTCTTTAATCAAGCTTTAAAAAACCCCCACATAGACTCTATTTGACCATGCTATCCAACAAAGGTTCTTAAATTAGGTATTTGCTTCGATTACTTGTGAAGACGTCAACATCGTATTGTCGTCTTATCAAGTAACCAGATTTTGAGGACTATCTTGTCGGCCTTTAAAAATGTTTTAGAGATGCACAATTCTTGGTGGATACAAATATGGAATGCATTCTCTGAAACATGTCAGAATAGTTTAGCATACCCACATTTTACAGACATTAAGGTAGCTTCTCGTTTTCAACCTTTTACACATGGTTAGCATGAGGTTTAGATACAAACACTACATGTGAGTAAAACAGTGTTCTTTACACGGGACTTGAACCCTGGTTCCCCTCGGTCCCAGTCCTGTGTTGTTTCTCTTTCCCAAGCACGGTATACTTTATTGGTCTTTCTAGTACATTATTAAAAAGGAAACGATTTCTACACAGTGTCCTTGAGAAAAAGGCTCATAACATGAAGTGAAGTCTTACTAATTGCTTTAAGCTATGTTGGTTTTCAGCCTCCTGTCCTTGTTTAAAAATATATTTATGTTATGTGAATATCATATGTGACACTGACAAACCCAAGTCAACACAGCAGCTAATTAGAGGAAAGCAGTTAGCGCCTCACTTTAACTGCTGTGTTAAATTATGAATTGTGTCCTTACAGATGCACTTGAGCAGTTCTTATCCTCTGAACAAACGTGAAAACACCCATCATCTACTTTTCATCATAAATGCCACAAACAGACTTTGTGTAATGAATATTCCACTCATTCGGTTCAATGACTTGGGGACACTTCGAGATACATTTTACTGTACCCTAACAGGCAATTTATTCCTATGACCTTTTTACAAATCTATTTTGCTGCTCTGTGTCTGGATGAGAAGTAGCAGCAGAGCAGGAGCTGCGGCTCTGTTGTGATTACCCCGTGTGTAGATCTGCCCTTCTGCCGGCAATAATTGCCTTTTGCAAAAACAGCATTAATCATGTTGTGACAATACATAAAGCCCTTATTGGAATAAGCATACAAAGGAGAGACGGTCGGTGTGAATGGACAGGGGTGGGGGGGGGCACTGCGGGGGCGGGAAGAACAGGGAACAAGGAGAGGTGAGTAATATGAGACCTGGACGTACACGGTGTGAGGGGGGAAAAAACAAGAAAATGAGTAGGCTTGATAGAAAATGAAAGAGACAAACAGGCAGAGAGAGAAAGTGAATCAGTGCTGTTGTTGTCTTTGTTCTTGCCGTTGCACATAAACAAATGACATCCAATCCTGCCTCCTACCTTTGCATAGAAGCTGTGGTCATTGCATAATAAGGCACGCAGTCCAAAGACACAACATTACAGGCTCAAGGCAGAAAAAGATTAGTATGCTGCACCACTGAGTCATGATCTAGACGAAGCACAGCCTATGAGCGATGATCGATAACCAAGAGTAACTGTTTCATTGGTTAGCTGTCAGAACACATTTCCTATCTCACTCGGACCAGCAAGTAATTCTCAGACAAGCAGATGAGGTCAAACAGGCAGAGCAGTCTGAGAGGTTGTCACATTATTACATGCAGCCATGTCTAACAGCACTTGACAGCGTTCAATACAACAGAGCAGAGATGAGCGATGTGTTGTCCTATGACAGGCAAGAAAGACATTTTATCCCTGGATCAGCTCTCGCCTACAGCGTACAAAAGAGGGTCTTTTACACTTACCTTTACCTGAAACCTGCAGTGCGTACACATCATTATTACAGGTGTAGAGTATCGCGACTTCAACATGGTCATAATAGAACTTTAGTAAGTAGGAGTCATGTTTTAAAATCTACTTATTTCAAAATGTTTGACATTCAGCTAACATCCTCCTCAACGTTTAATGCTGTTAGCAGCTAGCTATCTTACATAAGCACAAACGCTGAACACAGCAGAGAAAGACAGCTTTTAATCATGCAAAACAACACCAGCAATGTCAAGGAATATTTGCTGGTTGACATGGCAACTGATTCTGGCAAAGTAATAGGGAAGACAAATAAAAGTCCATTCTACGTTAGGAGTCAGAAATAGCGCCGTGACAAAGCTCCCCGTCACTATGCTTTTGTAAGTCACACTGAATCTGCAGTGCTATAATGTTGGTGTTGCAGTGTGTGATTTTACAGCGTTGTGAAAAGCAATTGTGAGAGGCACAATGTGTAAAAACCAGCAGGAGCTTCACATACACACACACACACACACACACACACAGCGCTTTTTCCCCTCCGACGTTTTACAGTCAGTACGTTGACAGGTAGAAAAAGTAAACTAATTGTGTAAGTCTCTCTAAAACTGTACATTTAATGTACACACTAGTTGAATTTCTTAAAGTCAGATGGATGCTGCAGTTGGGGATTGGCTTATTTTTGCTTGTATACACTTCAATCGGGTCTAAACTGGACTAGGCTGCGCTAGCTCTGCAGTTCCGGCTTTGCACTTTGTTCCTGAAGTAGTCAAACGTCAAAAATGCGTATCACAGCAGAAGCCATGTTGTCCTCTGCCTCCGGATATGCTGGAGGGATAATGTGAAGGAAAGTGTAGAGATTGTACAACATGTACAGAGCTGTGAAAATGTCCATGTTTTCACTGTTTGACTTACAACCAGTTTTCCGCACGCTAACTTGTTAGCAATCATTCAGAAGTGGGTCCAATAGTAACCAGCTGAACTCGACTTTTTCCCCCAGTGCATGTATACTGGGATAAGGATGTGCATATAATCCTGTGAGTGATGCCATCTTGCCCCAGCTACAGCTTTGTTTTACCTCCAGGGCTGGCTCAGCAGCAGAAGAACTACACCCCAACATTATGCATTTTTTTACATTTACATTGACAGTGGTGCATAACAGAGGTGTAAATATCCTGCCTTGAACTGGCAATGTAAAAGGGGCTCAAGTTTCCACAATAACGTCTCGTAGCTGTTAGCCATGAGGCTTAAGACAGGTTCCAGCTTATTGCCTGTTCCAAGGTGGGCACTAGGTGAGTTTGAGACCGTATTTCCAATATGGCATCGCTGGGGTTCAAGAGTGCTCTTTAAAAAACCAACGGGTGACGTCACTGAGACTTGTCCATGTTTTATACAGTCTATGGGTGCTGCAGATGGCATCCCTCAGCTTCTCTCCCTTGATGCCCAATTTCTTAAAGGCTCTGACCAGAGAGAGGGCCACAATCTCCTGCAACAAACTTCCCCTGGGAGACAGTTGCTCTACACCCAACCCGCTTGCAGTAACTAACCAACCCTGCATACGTGTAGCGCTAAGTTTCAAAGGCCTCGTCCCAGAGATCTTCCCTTGGGTCTGTCAGGTCCAGCAGCACTGCCTGCTTGGTGGACTCGGAAAAGGTTAGCACTGTCTGGCCAGAAAAGTGGTGGTGGCCGCAATGTGGTTGTGTGGTCAGATGTTGCTGTTGGCAAGATATCAAATATGTTAGAAAAGCAACACAGAACATGAACTAGGCTCATATATCAGAGAGCGGATCAGCGGATGTTGAACGCTAAATCTTTCAATGGTACTGATGAAAATGTCAACACAAATGAACAAGCTCCTTTTACATTTTTGCTATCGCCTCAATTGTGTTTGTGCTTATGTCAGCAGTTATCAAGCTGGAAGTGAGGGTTGTTGTGAAATAACTGGGGATTTAGTTGAGAAAGGACAATACTTGAGAGGCTGAATTTAAATGTTGTCTCTTGAAAAAAACCCTTGCTTTAAATTCCAGCTGAATTTGGCAGAATAAGAACATCGGCCTGACTCCAACAATGTACCCATCACTGCGGAGAACAACTGCTCCTTGTAAATAAATGGAGGAGGCTGTGGCTGCAGATCAAAACACACAGCGTCCTCCCAAAGGAGAGGGACAAGTACCACAATGGTCAAGTGAATGGAGCATTAGAAAGAGGCTGGGAGTCTGGCTGACTTCAGGGGCCCCAAAATAGGACACATTCCTCTGCAGCAGAGGGTGTGTGTATGTGTGTGTGTGTGTGTGTGTGTGTGTGTGTGTGTGTGTGTGTGTGTGTGTGTGTGTGTGTGTGTGTGTGTGTGTGTGTGTGTGTGTGTGTGTCAACATGAATACATACCAAGCTCTTGCTGAAGGGGCTGACTTTCTCCACACAGGGAGGGAGGACAAAACAAAAGGACTGGCTGGTGCGTGCATGCTCTGGAGGTGTATGAAGGTGGTTTGATTTCCAGCATGCTGCAAATAACAATTTGTCAAGGTTTTAGCCATAGACTGTAGCACATGGCTCAGTTTGCCTTTAACGAGAGGCAGGATCATATCTCAGTTTTTAACAATGCAAATAGGATCAAAATTATAAACCTTTTTTTTTTTTTTTTTTAAATCTCTGGTGACCATTAAATCAACACATTTTTTTTAATCAAAAACGGCCACTCAGTTTATTCTACTTTACCAGACCGACCCTTTTGTACTCCTGCGACCGGCGCACAACCGGTGCAATCTTTGTGCACGCAATGAAGCTGCTTCTTTATGTGAATGACAGCTAGCACAACCTCAGACTCTGGTGCTCGTCTGCCATCTTGGCACATCCTTTTAACATCATGGCTTGCTTCTTGAACCTCTCCACATTAAAAAAAATACCAATTAATGCAATTTTTTTCTCAACTCAGTTTGGGTTTTTAGCCCTTTTTAGTCAGTCATTTTGGTTTAATGCGAAACAGATCCCGGTCACATAGAGACAGAATTAATCAGTGGAACAAATATATTCCACTGAAAAATGTTACCAAGCCATATTGGCCAAAATAAAGGTAGCTTAGCTTTAAGGTTCATGAAATATTTAATGTTGATAAACACATCTGAACTTGTGCATACTGAAATATAACTATAGTTGTCTTCTTATCCTCGGTTTTGACTTCAACATCACAAAAAGCTAATTCGGCTCAAAGGGCTTTAAAACCTGTACAGCATATGAAACCCTCTCTTCGTAGAGCCTACATTTGGAAAAACTCAATGAACAACAATAGAGGAGGGACACCTCCTGACAGACAGGTATGCTATAGATATGACTCAATGGGACGCGATACTTTGATGCTTGCTTGGTAGTAGAACTCTGTGTTGGTGCACTAGTGGTGAGTTATAGTCAACATGTAAAGGTGGGAAATAAGAAGTAAGGAGATGCCTTGGAAGGGACTTGCCAGCATGTAGAAGATATGGAGGCAGGGTGATGCTTTATTGATCACCAGCATGAAACACATTTTTGATCATGATACCTATAGCTAATGTTGTAGCCTCAATCCCAGCAGATAACTCAAGTCACTGCAAGCGCCTGTGGCCAGAAGCTGCTTCTGCTTTTACTCCATTGTTCACTTTTCTTATCGTTAATTTCCCCCCAGAAGAATGATGGAAAGGAATCTATTTATTGACTTTTTAAAAGTGCATGCTGCACGCTCATCTTTTCATAGTATTACAGTCTGTGGCTGAAAGTCTTTTGATGTGAAGGGACGCAAGACTTCAGTCTCTTCAAAGATTTGATATGAGTCGAGAAAAACTCAATTAAATTTTACGACAGTGAATATTCTGCAAATAAATTAAGTGTGAATATTTTAATTTCTATTTGCAAAGTGGCATTTAAACTGAATGCTAATCCAGATCTGCAGAGACGAGATAGAGGAGTGCCACTGAGAGGAGGGGAAAAAAATCATTTCTGTGTTTATTTCATAATCAGGAGGGACATGTTGCAAAACAGGTATTTTAGAAAACATGAAGTAGAACAGATAGACATATGAGCTGTAGCTAATATGCACTCTTTATTTGTTGTCTATTCATCGCTCGTTATATCGTCCTCACAATATTGAACATTGTTGTCACATACAGCACTTTTTTCTCATATTGTGCAGGCCTAGTATAAGTTATAAAATAAATCAAACCTCTAAGGAGGAGGAGCATTTCTTTTCAATCAAAGGACAACTTTTGCTCATTCTGTAAAATGCAAAAATAATTTCCCCCTTCCTTGATACATTTGTCACAACACTCTTAGTTGAATCTCTTTGCATATAAGTGTATGTACCGTAAAACTTGAATTAATAGCCCAGGCTTTTATTTACTTAAGTCTAAGAAGATACCCTGCCATTATGTGGGTCAGGGGTCAATATACCACACAGGCCTTTAAGTATTTTCTAACCAAACTCTTGCACAGGAAAGATGGCAAAGACTATACAATTTAACATTCACACAAGAAATAATATTTAATGTGTACACAATTGGGATATATTTTAAAAAATTGAATTAGAAAGTATTAATTTGATCTTGATTTGTAAGACAGCCCATCCTTGAGAACCTGCCAAACTTCTTGTCCCCCTAATTACTTCCTGCTTACGTCCAGGTATCACCAGGCAAAAGTAAAAGGGACTGGGACCCCCCCCTGGGATGTGCTTTTATTAGAAGTTTTACGGTAGTTATACGACAAGGTTCGCTTGATCATTAATTCACGTTTTGGTAAACGGGCAAATAATGTTTAGATATTTAACACATGAAAATTGCATATCCATATGTATGTGATACTTAAAACTCTGATTGTGTCAGGTTGTGACACTATAAAAGATGCATCATAGATGTTTTGTCAGATTTAAACGCTTTTGTTTCTGTAGCTGCACATGCAGTGGTTCAGTGTAGCCTGCAGCCTGAAGGATCCCTCCCCACTGCTCTTTAAACAGAAAGCTTTCAGTTAAGAGAGTGAGGATCATTACGGATTACAGCGGAGGGTAATGAAGGCAGGCAGGCAGTGAGATCTCTCCAGGAGACAGAGCAGCGCGGCACGGTGTTCGGCAGCGCGGCGCTCTACTGCTCCGCTGGATCAGTGGAGGAGGTAGTTAGTGAATGTTTCTTTGCTCAGTGATTAAGGGGGGGGGGGGGAGGACCAATGGCAACAAAGGAGACGGAGAGGACGATAGCTCCTCCTCGCTCCCTATCTCTCTCTCTCTCCCTCTCCCTCTCTGTGCTTTATAGATGCATATAATCCCTGAGTTGACCCAGAAAGCAAACTCCTCTGACTACCGAGACGACGCAGAGTTTGAATCCGCCGCAGGGGCTGCATGTAGCCGGAGCATCAGCTGGAGAACAACCGGGGCACTGATCCAACTTCTCCGCACGGATTCACCGCACATTCAGACATCGGGGTAGGTGTCGCCTTCTGTTACTCCTTGAACAGGTAGAAAAAGGCAGCACTTTCCCCTCTGTACTGCTGACTATTGTATTCTTCTACAGCATTAATATGTTGAACAAGCTGCTTCGCCTTTTTTTTTATCCTACTTTGTTAACTTGCATCGCGCTATTACGCGCTATTTGTTGCGGGGTTTTGATCTCAAATAGCCCGAATAGACACAGAGGTTTCATGCTTAATAACACCATCAATTATGATCCCCGTTCAGACTATCTATTTGCAAAGAGGCATTTAAACTTGAATGGTAATCCAGATCTGCAGAGACGCTCCACAGATAGAGGAGGGTATAATTAGGTAACACAAGAGCAGAATATACTAAGGAGGATTAAGGCTATTGAGGAAAGTGTCTCGTTTTATCAGCTCTATATGGGTTGAATGGCTACAAGCAGCCGGGGGGCACCAACACACACCAGAGATGTTTTATAATAAAAGGATTTAAAGGCTGAAATGTCTTGTGTTTCTCACAGACAGACGCAGCCAGTCATTACATTATATAGCCTACATCTCTCTGGATGTGACACTATGATCATCCCATTTAGAGTGCAGGTTGTAAAATAATGTCATAAATTTTTAGGAGCCGGTCACGTTGACGGCAAATTACAGTTCGAGCATGGACAGGCTTCTGTTTGTCATGTGTAGGTTAATCTTAATTGGAGATCTGTTGTAATGACTGTGTTTTAAAGGAGGGGGGGGGGTTGTTGTGTGGTCTGAAAGGAAGCATTCCTCTGCGTCCTTTTTGGCTGCAAGGCGAGGAGGGTATTGCTGCCCTCCCTCGTCAGTGTGATGTTCAGCGGTAACTCACTAATGGTGCAATTGTGGAGTTTTGAGAAGGGTTTTTATGAGGACACATCTAATGTTAAGAAATTAAGAGAGAGAAACTGTGGCGTGGAGTGAGGGAGAATAGTTTCAACCAAGAGAATTAAAAAAATGTGATTCCTTTAAAGAGGTTGTCCAGCAGTTTAGTATTGCTCTTCCAAAAAGACATTTGACTCACAATAGATTGAAGAATAAATGTTGACATTGTGGCAGCAGGGATTGTATCGCATCTTCATTTTACTGGTTAAAAATCAAGAAAGGCACAATCCTACATTTCCCATTTTGCAACTGGATAGTGTTTCTTTTATTCATTTGGATTCATACTTTTATGTTGAATCTACACAGGGCCACATCGTACCACCAACCCGTGAGCATTATTCCTGTTTGTGGCTGTGTGTGTAATTTTTTCATAATGGGAAATGACTCCGCCTAAACACTAGTTGGCAGTGAAGTTTCTTTGCGGGTTTTGGATCATTTCTGGCATCTTTGTGTTTTTTAAACAACTGAACTGAACAGATCATGTGGGATTTAGAGCCAAAAAAAAACTGTTCAGCATCAGTTTATTTGACCAAAATGACTGCAACATGTAAACGCTGTGCATAATATGCCTATAGACATTCAGTATGATTACATGCACAGTTCAATTGAGAGATGTTTATTACTCAGTTAAGTCATTACATTTGACTACTTTCCATGTCCTAGTATACAAGCACCAGGGTAGAATTGATTTACTGATGGAAGCATGTCTGACTACGATGTAAGCGCCCTTTCAGCTAGTTACTTTTGGACCTATTTTCACATTTATCTATTACAGCACGTACCAAACAATCTACAAACAAGTTAGCAAGCAGCAAACTAATCATATGCTGATCAGTCAAACATGGAAGACAAGAGTAAATGGACGCCCGGCAGTATTATCTAGGTGTGTTAGTCTGACTGTAAAGAGTTCAACTTAGTAAGATTTCAGTCCAACTAATATGTTTACATACATTTAAAATAAAAATGCATTTTAAGTCAGACTTACACAGTCAATCAACTTCGTTTTAGCATCATGTAAACGTACTGAGTGAGGCTGGAGTAGTTTTATTTGGAGGCTAACAGGCTGTTGAAGCTAGTTTCAAACTAGCATGAAGCTCAGTAAAGTGGACAAATTGCAGCTGCTGTCAAACATCTGTGCTGTGAAGTCGGGGGATGTGCATGCAGCACTGAGTCTCCAGCTACATTATTCCTACACTGATTAAAGATAGAGGTCGATGCGCTGAAGACCCCTTCTTGTTTACCTTAGTCTCACATCTTAAAACTCAACAGCTTTGCCTTTTAATTAGAAAGTTGTGTACATTTTTTTAATCTGAAAAAACAAGTCTCTGAGACTGGCCTGATGACATCATTGAATTTAATTAAAATGCTTACAAGTTGCAAAATGTCTTCAACAGAGCTTCTAGTTAGATTAGCTTTCTTTTAGGTAGCTTGCTGTGGCTTATTTTGGTAGTGAAAAGAGAAGTCTGTGGCTACCTGCTGGTAGCTAAAGCTAACTCATTAGCTGTTTGCAGAGATCAGGATGATGTTTTTGAGAAACAGTGAACAGAAAAAGGCAGAGCGGTAACTTCATTGAAAGTTGTAAGGCCAATCTGTAATTGGTGGGAACGTCTTGTCCTTGCATCCGGTTTGTTCTTGGACATACGGACAACAGTGACAGTCAAGCAACTGCTACACAGTGTGATCAACCGTTTTAATCAAGTTTAAGGCTAGCTGCATACTGCAAAGAAAGTGAGGAAAGTAAACGTCTCTGAGCTCGGAAAAAAATGTTTTATTTTGGGCCCCATGTCAATAAACACATTCTTAACTGTTATTCTTTCAAACATTAGACACTCCAATCCAGAGGCACAAAACACATCCAATTTAACATGCAGGCAAACAGCAAACAAAAACATCTATAATCCAAAGACTCTTCATTAACTATATTAATTCTTACATTTTTAGAAGCTGGACTGAAGTGTTTGACATCTTTGCTTGAAAAGTCTGGGTTATATTAAACCAATCTCCTAATTTGTATGTTTAGGGTGACAGAGCAGCCATGGCTGAACATATGATGATGCCCATGACCCACGGCTTCAGGATGGGCATGAACGGACCTCCTCAGCACGGCGGGCAGCCCGGCCTGCGCAGTCTGCCAAACGGCCAGGTGATGCACTACGGCAGGAACCCTCAGAGCAACATGGAGGCCGCCATGAGACAGCGGCAGGGCATGGTGGGACCTGGGGGAATGGCGGGCCCTGTGAACGGAGCTCCCATGGCCAACCACCACCACCAGATGATGTCTGGGAATATGATGTACAACGGGCAGGGTCCGCCCCAGCAGCATCATCACATGCACCCCCAGCAGCAGCAGGTGCAGCAGCAGCAGCAGCAGCAGCAGCAGCAGGGGGGTCACCCACAGCAGTACCTCCCCGGGAACCTCACCTCTCAGCAGCTCATGGCCAGCATGCACCTGCAGAAACTTAACACTCAGTACCACGGACACCCTCTAGCCTCAGCTAACGGCCACCACATGCCTAACGGTGCTCAGTACCGGATGGGTCCGGCCCAGCTGTCAGGCATGCAGCACATCGGGGGCCCTTTGGGGCCCAGCGGCATGGACATGGATCTCATCGATGAGGAGGTTCTGACGTCGCTTGTGCTGGAGCTTGGGTTGGATCGCATTCAGGAGCTGCCTGAGCTCTTCCTGGGACAGAATGAGTTTGACTTCATATCGGACTTTGTGTGCAAACAGCAGCCGAGCACCGTGAGCTGCTGAGCGAGGCAAACTGAAGATGGTTCGGTTTTGTTTGGACTTGACTGGACTGGACACCCCAAAGAATGACTGCGCGGTCACAGTAGCACAGCGAGAGGAGACAATCTCTCTGTTCTGTTTTGGGTGTTTCTGTGTCTGTGTGTTTGACAGTGTTTAGTACACCTTCACACTGCAAGCTGAGGGAGGACTGTATCAAGAGAAAACGCTGCAAAGACACCAGGTTTCTCTCGTTTGAGGCGATGCCAGTAAGATCTGTCGTCTTTGGCCAAATTGAGGCAGCCTGATGCAGCAGGCTCTGTCTGTACCCATCTGGCCCTCAGCACATGTGCCTGCAGTGCCAAGGCTTTGGGGAAATTGAAAACTTAACATCGAGGGAACGTCTGAAAAGACTCTCCATCTGGGTCTGCTACATTCTATGGCATCTCTAAATGTATTTTATCTCTGATGACACCTTCAAATAGTAGCAGACGTTTTACAAATTCATAAAAGGTAGTCCTTTGAAATTTGTTCGTACAAGGATGAAGGGATTTAGACAGATTTTTTTGTGTGCTGATTGAAGGCTGGCTCTTCAAAAACTGCTACAAAATATCACACATTTCCTTGAGGAGCAGGAGAGGGAAGTTGTGCAGGATTCCTGGCTGAAGAGATGGAGTTTTGATGGAAATGTGCTTCATCGATTCTGTAGCTTTCAGTGTCATTTACCTGACTCGGATAAAATCTGCAATCATTAAATGCATCACACGAGTTCCCTGCTAATTAACTGTGGTTCGATCATTAGCAAAGTAGCACGTTGCTTAGAGTGTTGTCGAAAACGAAGCATTTATCTGTAGAACACGGCATTGACATCCCTTTGCTCAGACATTTAGCTGCACATTGCGGCCTGTTGCAAAGCCAGACAAACAAACAAAAAAGAGGGTGAAGGTGTAGATGTGAGGTGGGAATTTTTTTTTTTTTAAAGTCAGGGTTGGTAAAACAAACAAAAAAATGTGTGTCAGAAAAACTGGTGATATATGTGTATGTCTGTGTGTGGTTGGTGCTGCAAGGCATTCAACACCCATATGGATATGGGTATGTGATATGATATCAAAGGAATCCTGAAATTCTTACAATGAATAACCAAAATGAACCTTGCCCAATTCATTCCAGTATCAGGCAGGCCCGCAGAAAGATGATGACAATATTCCAAATATGGCTTAAAGCTAAAAATTCAACACTCTTAGAGATCTCATCATATGTCAATGAGACCCTAAATCACAGAGTCACAAGGACTTCCTCAGTTTGTGTTTCCAGTGGCTTAAACCATTGCTCCACTGTGCTGCGGGAGATTTGAGGCTGCACTGAGGGAGAGAGAGAGGTGGGGAGAGAGAGAGAGAGAGATTTGGACGTGTGGACACAATGTGTGGACACAGCACTCCCCGGCAGCACTTAGTTGAATCATTATTTAAAGCTGCCGCTACCTGTGGAATTGATTTCATTCAGCAGGAGGAGTGAGTAAAGAGCACAAAGCGTGCAAACGTGTTGTCTTTTTTTTTTGTTTTTTTGCCATAGATTAGCTTACTCTGCTGCTTTTCTACTGATTAGATTCAAATTACATGTTCTCACACGCTTGTCTTAATTGAGGTCGGCTTGCACATTCTCCAATGACTCAATAATTATATAACGGACGTGTTTTTTCGCGCGGTTGGTAATTAGGTTTTTTTTCTTGTCAAGGTTGCTGCTTCTCCGCAGCGGGCTGGTTGAGGGACAACTTCCTGCTCTCATCAGGCTATTTGTGGAGCTGTCAGAGGGGTCAGGGCTCGCGCTGGTGCACTGTGTTAATCTGTTCCAATACCACTGTGCTGCTGCTGCTGCTGCTGTCCCTGTCTCTCTCTCTGGAGATCTGCCATCCCCGAGCTCTAGAGTCGGCACAACGGGCATTGAAACGCTGCGGTACAAAAAAGGGCAGAAAAGTGTCTGATAGTTACCCCGCTCTGTTTCACTTTTTCCGGCCTGGAGAGACTGCAGCCAGAGCAACTCGACCACCTCACAGTTCAAGTGGAAATCCTTCTGGCCTTTAAGCGAGACAGCGGCCTCTGATCACTGCTGTATCAACGAGCGCAGCCTTCTCGTGTATCGTATCTTTGTACTGTAGACTAGAGGTGAAGTTGATCTAGACACATTTAAGGTACATTCAGAAAAAAAAAAAAACCTGTCAGATGTAAAATGTAAATCAGTGGATGATTTTTTTGATGTGTGGACAAAAAAACGAATATATCCTACATTTTTTTTTTTTACTTTGAACAAAGTGTGTAGATACAGTTTGAGTTTGCGTGCAGGACCTGAAGCTTTAAGACCGAGTAGACTGCATGTTAAAGCAAGCGTGAGGGACGCCGCCACTTTTTCCCACAGAGCAGCTGAGAATGTACAGTACAACACATTGTGGGAAACTTGTCTTAAGATGGTAGATAAACATGTGAGATTGTACTCCTTGTTCCAAAATTACACATCATTCATTTGGGTAAACCCTCCCTGAAATCCCCCCCCCCCCCCCCCCCCCCCCCCCACCCAACCACCCACCCACCCACCCACAACGTCTTCTCCTCCCCCACTTCCTCAAAGCTTTTGTAATGTTATTGATTCTATTTTAAGAAAATGTATTTATTTTCAAATAAAATATTTATTTAAAGAAATGTTCTATGTAGTGATGTCTTTATCTGCCTTAATGAATGATTCAACAATGAGATGTTTTTGTGTACCGAGCTGTTACTTGTGTTAACAGTAGAAGCCACGGCTCTCGCATGCTGTTGATTCCTTTTATTCTCGTCGGTTTTAGAAACTGATCCACCCACTAGAAGTGATGAGCAAACACAAGAGCACAAGTACAAACAACATATCCTAAACAGTGATGAGTCAGCACTCTGTCAGCACAGAGATGTAACCACCGACATTGTCTTCTTAAGTATGTGGTGTTACATAATTTAGAAATGTTACAATTGAAAGAGAAAACAACCTGCACAGCAACAACAGGAGAGCGTAAACAACTGGATGATGTGCTGATTTGTGCTGGTTTCTTAATTATGACTTTTTGTTCTATGACACACGTGGGTCTTTAAGGCTGCAAACAAATAGTTGACGAAGTTTGCATCCCTTGGTTGGTCACAACAAAAAAAAACGTCAACACTGCAAAACTCACATCTTAGCAAATAAATGGACTTGAGCTTGTTTAGCGCTTTTCTAGTATTCTGACTGCTCAAAGCGCTTTTACACCGCACATCACACCTACACATTCACACACTGATGGAAGAGGCTGCTATTTATAGGAACAGTCAGAAGTATCTAATCCCATTCATACTCATTCATACACCACTGACGAAGCAGTGGGAGCAACTTGGGGTTAAGTGTCTTGCCTGAAGACACATCGGACATGTGGCTGCAGGAGCTGGGGATCGAACCCAGGGCTTTTTGAAACAAACTGTTTATCTGGACTTGTCAGGTGAATGTTGCTTCAAATAAGTGTTATTACAGTAGATAATTTTGACTCAAAACTAGACAAACACACTTGCTTAAATTTGATTTGTTGCAGTGAAGAAATCATCAGAAAGTGACTGTTTCATGCGACCTAACCACAATGTTTCACAACCTTTTTGCTGGTTAGTTAGCTGCTACGAGCTACAGGCTCAAGCTGACTTGAAAACAACAACAGTCGCCCAGTTACAGTTGGAACACCTGATGTTCGACAGTTTAAAGAAAGCTAAGTAAGTAGTTCCCATGCAGTCTCCTCTGTCTGTGGGCTTTTATTTTAAAGGATAATTAATAGGGTTTTTTATTCCTCTGTTATGAGGTGCAATGCTACATTGTGTGTTTGGATAACCTGATGCTGTAACGCCACAATTTCCCTGTTTGGGATCAATAAAGTCATTCTATTCTATTCTATTCTATGTGAATCAGTTTTAGAAGAAGAAGAAGAAGAAGCTGATATACTTCATCAATCCTATGGGGAATTACATTTTACACTCTGTTGTTGAACATGCTACACACACATAGGCTGAAACACACACACATGCACAAACAGGATCCTATGGACATGCACTACGGAGAGATGTCAGAGTCCACAGCGAGCGCTCCTGAGCTGGTTTGGTGCCTCGCTCAAGGGCACCTCAGCAGTGCTCGGGAAGTGAACTGACCTCTCCAGCTACCAGACCAAATTTCCAGACATAATCCGCACTGAGACTTCAATCGGTTCCCAACAGCCACTGTCGTACCCCCCAAAGTATATTTCCATTGATAAATCAATGTATAAGGTGTATAACCATTGGTAGGTTGCAAATTCATGATCAGCCCTTTGGAGCTGCCTGCTGTCCTGCTTAATAAAAAAGCTCAAATCCATCATCATCATGTTTTACGAGCAGCTTGCATAAACTCTCACTAATGAGATCAGTCATGTTAAAAAATCCGTAATAACTAAAATACCCGTCATTTAGCCTCCCTCCTGCTGGAAGTGAATGTGCATAGTTTTCTTTCACCATCTTGCTGCCACGAAAAGGACACTTCTGTGGGGATTTATGAGAAGAAATATAAAAATAGTCTCATTAAAATTCTAATTAGCTGTGTGGTACAAAGTCATATTAAAAAGACCTGGAATGCTCTCGCGGCTCTGCATGATGTTAGTGAACGCAGCGTTTTGTCCTTGAGCAGTTTTTTTAATGGATTTTCTTTTTTTTTCTATCGGCGCTGATGAGGACTGGTGAAAAAGCAGCAGAGCTCAACGATAGGAGAACTTCCAGGTGTACTGTTTAGGAACTGTGGGAAATAAGCATGAGTCAATCACAGCCTGCAGAGGGATGTAACAGGGAGGCTGTGCGTTACGTTAGAAAATTACAAGAACTCTCAGTCATGAGCACAGAAAAGGGTTTCACAAGACCATGGCAAATCTCTTCTTTTAAGTGTGTGAATGTGTCGTTATTCTGCCATTATTAGTAGCTGTATTATCATAAAAAAAACAAAACAGGACCTGAACGACTCAAACAGGAGTCGTTCAGGTCACAAAGCACCAGACTTCAATCATACATGTGAGAATCTGTGCTTACACGCGGTACACCTGTAATAATCAAATCAACATTTGGAAACACCCTGGATAGCTTCTGCTGCTATGCCAGCGGCGTGTGAATGTCTGTGCATCAGTTAAAGGAAAACAAACAAAGTAACAATGAAGTCGTTCCCTGTGTGACCTTGCTGGACTGGTCTTGTTGATTCGATCCCCATGCAGTAAACCTACATTTTATTCTCTTAACGTGAAATATGAGTTTGAGGAGACACATGTAAAACATGAATATACCCCTTTCTCTGGTCTGTACTCATCGTAATGGTCTTTTATGTGTTGTTCTGGAATTGGTAAATGGTAAATAGATTTGAGCTTGTGTAAAGCTTTTTGTCCTCTGACTACGGTGGCTGTTTCTCGGTTGGTAGAGTCGGTCGCCTCTCAACCGGAAGGTCGAGGGTTCGATCCCCAGCTCCTGCAGCCACATGTGTCCTTGGGCAAGACATTTAACCCCAAATTGCTTCTTCTGCTTCGTCGGCGTATGAATGGGATTAGTTACAGGAGAGCCCCCGACCTCCCAGTGGAGAGATGACTGACTCTACCAACTGAGCCACAGCCGCCCGAGCCGTCTTGTAAGTGTATTGTAAGTAGAACTGAGAAAAAGGTTACAAAATAGTTATTAGAGGAAGAAATATATATAACAGTATGAAACAGTAAATCATTTGAAAGGAGAACAACAACGACAGAAACAAAGAAAAAGGGTCTGCGATAAGCTATTCATCAAAATGTCATTTCTCCAGCAGCTTTAGAAAACAAAGCTTTCATCCGCAGAGCTGAAGTGGTGGGTTTGTGCTACTCTGGTGTCTCACACCTGTTTCCTGCTGTGAGTGAAATGCACCACTTGGTGTACACAACACTTGCAGTCTATAGGAGCACCAACAACACCTTCCCAGATTCAACAGGGAGAGGGTGACAGAAGAGGCAGGCAGCAAACAGGCATTAACGCACAGATGCCAGGATGATGCAGCCATTCCCATACCTTGCTTGTTTGACAGCCTGTAAAGCTTTAGGATTTTTTAAAATGAAGTTTAAAAAAAAAAAAAGATGCAGTGTTTCCCCTCAAACGCTGGAAATACTGCATGGTTGATTGGGTCTTTAGGTGTCTCTTACTGTTAACATGCATCGAAGAAAAACAGAAAACTGATCAAACATTCAGCATTGAAGGAACACGTTGACTTTTTTAGATTCATTTTGGAGCTTTTTATGCCTTTATTTAAAGATAGGTCAGTGGATAGAGTCAGAGAGAGAGATAGGGGGTAAAGACATGCAGAAACAGGGGCCCCATGTCGGACCCGAACCAGGGCAGCTCGCCTGGACGACCACAGCCTACGTACAAGGGACGCGAGCACCAACCACTAGGCCACTGTTGAAGACACAATTTGAGAAAATGACAAAATGTGCCAAAGAGGTATATGAAGAGTGTTTATGACGAATATATTTACCGTAAGAAAATCCAAGTATTGCAAGACAGTTCCACCAATTTAAAACGATGTTTTTAGTTCTCTGTATATTTGACTAATCTTTACTGTAAGAGAAAGGGAGGGCTTTGCCCCAGTAGCACATTCATACGAGCTCTCCCTGTTCTTAACCTTAGCAACTACGTCTAATGTCAGTAAGACAGCAGTGTCTGTCTACGTATCAGTAAGTTTGCTAACATGAGCTGCTTTAAGCTACAGCTAATGCCACACCAATTAAGGCTGTAGTAGCAACAACTCTGCAGGCTGAACTCAGAATCATTGATGACGTGTCATTAATTCAACATGTTGTACATGCAAGAAAGACCAGGTTAATTCTTCTGTAAAAAAAAAAAGAAAGCAAAGAATAAACACACATCAACACACGTTAATACATGTAATCTCCCTGCTACGGTCTACAACAGTTCAACAAATCTGTTCAAAGTTAAGCACTTGCTGAAGAGAAGCTTATCTCCTCTAAATATAAACAGGATGTGTATCATTGAGCTACTTCCTAGAGCAAGTCATATCAGCCCTCAGAATAGCCTTTTTTTTCTCTCGCTGTCAGCAAACCAAACAGGGGAGCCTTCTTCAGGGTCTCATACGGCAGCTCAAAGACCCACTCAGAAAACCCATTACATCAAGAGCACACTGAGGGATAACTTCTTCTTCTCGACGGTTATTTGACTGAGGAATTGAAATGATTCCTTCATGAACTTGTTTAATTTAGAGAAAGAAAAAACTGAGGAGTCAAAGCTTTTGTCCTTCCAACAACATGTGGAGATAGATCTGCAATACTAGATGCTGCATAAAGTTCTGGGCCCGTATTCACAAACATTCTGAGAATCTCTCAAGGAGCTCCTAACTTAGTCTAAAAATTCCTAGCAAGGAGTCTTAGCCTAGGAGTGATTTGGGAACATTCTCAGAGCGACTCAAGGAGCAAGGAATGGACAGAAACTTTTATCTTAGTGAGGAGGGGGTGGGGGGGGGGTTGACCCTGTTGCTAGGTATGACAAATTTTTTCAGAAATGGTTAATCAAAACAAAATTGAGATAAAAGGTCAAACATATAATCTAATCAGACATTGTGTTATTATGAACACTTTGAAATTATCATCTGTGTGATAATTTGTGAGTTGCACTTTAAAAGTATACAGCCTACAAAATGTTTGAAATCACATGACCACTTCACTGCTGATTGTTATATCGGCAGTTTTAAGAGTCTTAATCAGTGATTGGCTGCACCTGTGGAGGTGACCACATGTAGAGAAACTCAACGTGCTCACTTTGTACTGAAAAAAGTCATAGATGGATTGAAATGTCTGCACAAATCGTTTTAGTCTGTTCGGCCCAACTACGAGTCAAACATTATTTATTTGTTATTCAGTGTTTGAAGAACATTTCTCCATTTCCTCCTCAGCTTGAGAAACTCTTAGGCCTGTTAAAAGTCCTCATCACTGCTCCTAACAGGTTTACACCTTAGGAGTTCTCTTAAGGGCTAAGATGCTTTGTGAATAACTTTTATCTTTACAAGGATCTGATATTTATGATTATGTAGGACAGGTGCACATTATATGAAAAATAAGTCTCCCAGCTGTATTCATAATAATATTTTCATGCATTTGGATGTCTTTCAAGCTTCATGTTTGAATCTTGTGTTGAGAATGGCAGTAATTGCATGAATCATCAATGCAATTTGGCAAGACATACTGTACTGTGTGTTTACTGAGTCATGTTCTCGCCTCACTCTGCCTTTGCTCCTGTTAAACTTCTCCGTGGTGGTAGGCAACCGTCCAGCAGTATCAGACGATAACTGCACATGGGAATAAGGCATTACATCAAGGAATTAACGAGGTTAAATTGTCAACAAAAAGGAATCTACGATGTGAATTTTGAACGAGTCAAGTAGTTTGGGGCTTTCAAAAGAGTGAGAAAGGACAAAATGAAGGCAGATCTTGAATGTGAGTACGCCTGCTCCGGTCACAACAATAGGAAATTGAAGTTTGCAAATTAAAAATGGACATCTGTCAATTGTCCTTTGACATAACTCATTCACTTCAAACAACTGCCTTGTTTGTGCAAACTTCTATTAGCTCCAATCTCTTTGTTATATCTGCCAGTCAAATCAAATCCAGAATCCATGGAACAGCATGGTGACTTTGCACCACATGTGCTCTGACATGCTAATGGAGCTCAGCGTTAGTTCAAGCAGGAAGACTGGTTATACTCTCTCACACATTCAGCCAATTTTCTTCATTCAACTTAGCCCCTCCCTCTCTACCACTTCCGGCGTCTCCCTGCTCTGGTGATCAGCTGATTATGAACGTTTATAAGTAATAATCCAAGTCCAACCAGATTCTGCCACAGCCTCTCTCAACCAATCATCCTGCTGCAGTTCAATATTAAAATGTTCTCCCTTCTTCCCCTGTCAGTTTGTCATTTCAGTGCAATCGCTGCGACCCTCCTCCACCCCAGTCACCTTCATCCCAGCTCAGCAGAGTTTAGATACAGCCTCCGAAACCCACTCCTCACCCACTCGTATACCTCCATCACCACAACTACCAGTGTATAGACTGCATAGGGGGGTCTCCTTATCCTGCTGTCAGCTATCCCTGTCTAATCGCCAAAGATATTGCACATTTACCGTTTCCTAAACTGTTAAATAAATGATTGTAAACTCTTACTTAAGTCTCTCCTGATTGAAATACCTTCAAACACTGTTGCAGCATGAATCTTCTATGAAGGCCAGGTACTGCGGAGTCAGTTTTAACAAATGCATTTTCAATGTGACAGTAGGTCAGGACACATCAAATGATTATATCACATAGATAATTTACTTTTGTGAGTTACATAATTGTCAGTTTGGCATTTGCAGCATTCACAAGCAAACAGTTTCAAGTCCAGACATGATCAGGGTTGCCTTGGAAAACACGTCAGCATCAGGGCTTACAATAATACAAAGCATCAGCTTTTACCTTTAAAAGAGGTTCAAAACTCATACAAAAGTGCAAGTTTTTACGCTTTTACAAGTTAAAAGCCGTTGATCGAATGATGATTTGATGTTTATACCAGACTTTGAATGGAAATTTGATTCTGTCACAAGTTTCATCACGATTTTCAGAGTAAAGACTAAAATGATTGTTAAAGTGAGCAGTGCATCACAGTAACCAATGGGGAAAAAAAACAACCATTCAGAAGTAGAACTGGTTCATGACATCCTGTGTTCACAGTCAGCAAATTGGTATGGTCTTTACCAATATGTTTTTAGCAAATTGGTATTGTTTTTATGTTTTCGCTTACGTGATTGACAACTGACTCCATGTTCCTTTTCCCCAATAAACTTTATCAAACCACTGCTGTTAAAATAGCAATGACAACCCACTCCTGTCCTTTAGCTAATTGAGTGGCAAATGAAACTATTGTAGCATTACAAACTGTAGAGATGCTAGAATCGAACATCTCTTAATTTAAGAAATAATCTGTTTCAAACAAAATGGATAATTTTTTAAGTTAATAATTACTGCAATCGCGAATCTAACTGTATTGCACATTATTGTGTGTTAGCATCTGGCTAACAAACTAAGATGCACATCCCGGTCTATCTGTGAGAAATTGAATCACCCCTGGGGAATAATGCACCAGCCCCCACTGGACTATGGTATAAAAAAAACATGTTTTTAACCTGGGTCATACAGATATGAGTGAGGACTCTATCATAAAAATTATCATTTGTAGCCATTTTACAATATTGTGTATTTGATTTTTACCAGAGCTTCCAGGCTTAGGTTCAAACAGCAGTTCATGTGTAGCCACTGAAGGAACAGGATCAGAAAATATGTTAATCCCAACTTTACACCGTTTGCGTCAGCCCAGTGCCCTGTTTCATAACCACCAACCAGTTGCAGAGGACTTTATCTCTTAAACACATCTTTCTACAGATTAATGATAGCTTAGGGTAACCTCTTTCAAGGTTTTTTTTCATTATCGGTATTGAAGTGCTGGAGAAAACAGTTTAAAGATGAAATCCTAGAGTTTAGTGTTTGCAAAGGACAGTGGGATTGAAGAATATCAGAGTATGAACCACGCCCTTTCCCAAGCTCCAATATCGTCAACTGCATGTTTCCCTGTAAACAACTCCGACTGTCAGGTAGACGTAATTCGCTCTCCTTGCCCTGAAGCGACGGTGACGCACACCCAGTGTTCACGTCAGCATTTCCCTCCTGCTTGCTCATGTCTGTTTTTCACCGTATAGTCTCGGCGTCTGAGAAAGCTGGTCTTGTCACAGCTACCTTGCACTCTTGCTCACAAGATGACTCACTTCAGCATTCTTGTGAAGGGTGCTGCAGACAAAAGAAAAGTGATGATACATAAGTATTCAAGGCATGTACAACAAGGTCAGTGAATGCAATGTCAAACCACATGAGAAATGTGCTGCTCCGGATTTCTTTGATATATCATTGCACTGAGAACAATGACCTTTGTGATTATAAGTTGCGATTTTTTTTTTTTCCCAAAATATTAAACATGAGGGTCTCAGTGGAAGCAGGCTAAGCAAGCAAGTCAAGCTGTAGCTCCCTCTGGAAACAATTTCAAGCACCTCATGGAAGATCCTGTGGCCTTCCCAGTCCAGGCTAGACATAATCCCTTAATCCTGTTCATGGTCTACTCCAGGGTCTCCTCTGTTGGATGTGCCTGAAAACCTCCAAAGGAAGGCACCCAGAAGGCAACCTCATCACCTCAGCTGGCTGTGAAAGAGCCGTGGGCCTACACCTAGCTCTCTCCAAAATATCTGACCTCATTACCCTTTCTCTCAGGCCATGTTAGTGAGAAAGGACAAAATGACACAGCCACCTTACAGAGGAAACTCATACCTGCTGCTTTTACCTTAAATCGACTGCGAGATTGTTTCTTTGTGTAAGGCATCACCTTTTGCCTCACCGGCCATCCACCCATTCATCCATCCATCCATTGAATAATATTAACTTTAACAACTAGTGATAATAAAAAAAAATGGGGCGGTTAAGTTTGCTGCTCCCATTGCTTGGAACAACTTTCAAAAAGACCTGGAACTTAACGAGCTGCTCTCATTGGATGCTTTTAAGCTGATGTTAAATGACTTGGAGGCAAACACATCTGGCTGTCACAGTATGATGATGTTCTGCCTGATATATTTATGATTTACTAAATCTTGACAAATATTTGCTGTTTTACTTGTTATTGTGTCTTTCAATGTATGAAGTGTTGCTGCTAGATGTTTGTTGGAAACGATGTTGCTGCTGCCTGTCTTGGCTAGGACACTCTAGAAAAGGAGATTGTTAACCTCAATGAGTACATACAGTTTAAATAAAATACAATAAAATAAAGGACTACACTGTAACAAATGGCTGTGAAATCCACAATAATTTACTGTGTTACTGCCCTGTTAATTACTGTGAATATGTTTACAGTATGGTACTGTATAATGCTGAAAACATAGTAATAAACACAATACTGTAGAAATCACAGTAAAAATAACTCTGCTGTAAGTGATCACAGTATCCATTATGCTACTGTAGGAATTCACAGTTATAACTATAATACTGTAAGGAATCATAATAACCACCACTGTACTCTAAGGAATCACAGTAAACGGTATAGTACCGTAGAAAACACAGTTAGTTACTTGTCAATTGCTGTCAGTTAATTACTATGAATTTCAGAGTCGGGTTCTTTCAGTGTACTTTTAATGCTGTAACCAATAGGTTATGCACACTTCTCCTGTACAGTACAATAGTGAAACCGCTTGATCTTCAAATGTAAAGACCCCTGTCCTTTTTTTCCTGGCCAATCACACATTAATGGCCTTGGTATTTTGGTTGCAGTATTGTCCTGAAAAATGTATACTTGTTGCAGCTGAATAAATGTCTGTCAACAACGAAACCTGGAGTGGTGTGAGACGGCTGAAGAGATGATCAAAGCTTCTGTTTTTCTGACTCACACGAAACAACAATGACTTTTTGATAACCCAGTCTCTGTTCAGGTGCAGCCATGACTCAGACACAAACATAATTGTAGGTAGGTATCTGTACACACAAAACCTGTCTGCCAGCAGCACGTTTTCCTTTTCTAGAATCAACAACATTTACCCCCCAGGGCAATAATGGTAAGCATGGTGTCATAAAAAAGAAGTCAACTATACAGGTTCCTACCCTATAAGGCAACGCGTAAAACTCAACTTAGCAGTTAATGCAGTAGATCAGTAAGAGGTTGTGATGCATTTGGGGAACTATATTTTGGGCAGCTGTTGCTCAGTTGGTAGAGTTTGTCGTCTGTCAACCGGAGAGTTGGGGGTTTGATCCCCAGCTCCATTGTCCAACGTGTCCTTTGGCACTGTCCATGGTTCTGATGGTCGCTTGCGGCAATCAATAAAGTAAATCTTCTTCTACTTCAAATAGAAGCCTCTGCCATCAGTGTGTGAATGGGTGTGAATGGGTAGGTTTGACCTGCGCTGTAAAAGTGCTTTGAGTTGTCAGAAGACGAGAAAAGCACTATATAAGCTCAAGTCCATTTATCTTTTACCATTTAATTTGGATATTTTGACAGAAAGCTTGCCTGCTAGATACTTCCTCCAACAAAATGTAGCTGTCTAAAAGAGAATTAGAAATTCCTTTACATCTCAGAGGCAAAATTAAGATAAATTAAATGTAAAGGCTCACAAACTCTCTTTCAGATGGACTATACAATTTTTTTCCTTTTTCCCTACCGAGAAAAAGACAGATTAGAAATACTATCATTTATAACTCACATGCGTGCCCAAACTGACACTAGAACAGTCCAATAAGGCCCAGAACAACCATAGTATTTTCTATAGCTTTGCATAAAATTCCTCGTCTCCCTAGTTGTCCCTTTCGTCCTTCAGCAGCTTTCAATGATCAACACGCAGACTGGTGTCACTTGAACAATGACTGCAGCAGCAAGCTGCAATTGTCTTGGATAACAGGTCTCCAAAGAAGAGCTGGTCTAATCTGGCTGGAACAAGACACAGTCTAGCAGCGGGGAGATGCCCCTGAGCCTGAAGAAATGTGATTTGTGCTTGTTGATGTGATTGCATGCCAACACAAATCACAGTGTTATTAACACCGCCACAAACTCTGGTCCTTCCCAAAGTGATTGTAGGAAGCTTAAGTGATTCTGATACAACAAACTGATGTCAATGATGTTAAAGTAAATGTCCATCTTTGGTCTGCTGATGTAGCAGCACAGCAGTTTGACTTCCCCGAGATCACAAATAAACCAGGTTTTTTAGAAAACCAGGTTGATATCATACGAGCTTGTATCTTTTAGATCAGCATACACCGTCGTTTCACACTCAGGTATCTTGTGGTAAATCTACCTTGGAAGGATATGAAATTATGAGTAATAATCAAGTCTGCTATTGAGAAAATGAAAGAGATTTTTACTTTTGCAATCACACTGCTGTACTTCTTAAAGAGGACATATTATACCCTTTTTCCACCTTTTCAAACAGTCCCCCTGTGGTCTAAATGAAACATCTGTGCTGTGCTTTGGTCATAATATAACATGAATCAATCATCAGAGGAGGTTTGTGACCCTGTATAAACCAGCTCTCTCAGAACGCTCCGTTTTGGTGTGTGTGTCTCTTTAAATGCAATGAGCGCCCCCTGAGTTCCCCTCCGATTTGTCTATACATTTCACATTATGTAACTCTTTTCTGTATTAAGATCCTGTTGCTTGGTAAACATCTATAACCTGACAACGTTTTGAGCGATGTCAGAATTTAGAGCTTCCTCTACAGCCACATAAACATTACACGACTGTTTCTAGACATTATGTAATCCTCCTCTTGATGAGTCAACAACCTATTTTATTTGGAAAACGCTGGAGCGCACCTTATCACATATTTTTCTGACTGCTGACGGAAACAAGACAAGACAAGAGTCAAGAGTCCACATTTGCCATACCACATCCGCACCACTGCTTTCACACCATGCTTTCATAACATGTGACCGCAATGTATAAAACATTTGATGCTTGAATTATCCATGAAGCATGCAGGACAAAAACTCAGCTGTAGAGGTGAAGAAGTTCAGAACTGCACCTTAAGTGTGTTTTTGTTTTTTTAAATGTCCATATCAAATAGTTGAATCATTATAAATAAATGATGGATTCCTGCACGCAGTCTGGCACAAACACACTGGATGTTTTCTATTAAAACTGTTTATAATAATATATGGCTCATGTTCCTTCGTTCAGCTGCAGAGAGTGGCATCGAAGAAGCCCTGTTTACTCTGCGAGCTTTGAACCTGGGAAGCATTCTCACACGCATAGTTAAACAAGTCAATATTTGACATGGTGCGGCTTCTGCTGCAGAGGTTTTAAGGTGGGAATCTTCTAAAGCAACAGCGGTTACTGAGCACCAAGTCTTCTAACAATATTTGTTCTGAGATGGGTCTCTTCATTAGTAACACACACACACACACACACACACACACACAAACACACACACACACACACACACAAGACGACAGTGCTTCAAAACAGCTCTTAAAGCGGCTGCATATGAATCCAGATGAAAAGGGTTCACATGGGATCTGACTGTCCAAATAATGTTGATGGACTCTTTCCAGGATACTCTCTGCTTATACAACGTTTCATTAACCCTTCTAGTCTCTTGGGATGTTCACTGCAAAAGACTTGCGCAATTGTGAGTGAGTGAAGGGTACGGTCGGCTGTGGAAACGCAAGCAAGATCAGGGTTTACCGTAGCGAACTGCACCAAACTTTACTGAACCAAACTGGACAGCTTGGTGGAAACGGGGCTCAACAGAAGGGTACCAAAAAAGTAGGACGGTATGGATCAGTTATTTTGGTAACTTTTGACGGTGGATACGCCAATAAATGTGTACCGTACCAAACCGAACTGAACCGGACTGCTTGCTGAAAAAAGGGCTAAAATCTCATTAAGAAATACTAACTGTGGCTTGAACAAATGACTCGGTTAGATCTGTCTATTTAACGATGCAGACATATTTCTTTCTTTGTACACAACCTGTTACTTAGCTGTAGTTTTACATCTATTCTGGTACACTCTATTTCATCCAGTTATATTTACTCCCCTGATAAAAAAAAAGTACCTGTCTTCCTAGTGATAGGTGTAGTGGCCCTGAATCAAGTACTTTTGAGTATGTTCTGTCCTTTTTTTTGTTGGACAATGTTTTCGGAACAAAATGCACAATGTTCCATTCGCTTTTGATTCCACTTTGTTCTTTTTTGCTTTCGAACAAAAAAAAAAGGCTGAGCACAGCAGCCTGTTATCTGTGACCAAAACTCCCTTGTCAAGATGCTGCTCTTCACTTAAGTGGACTTGCTCTCCGTGAAGCACTGACAAGCCGCTGCCAAACAGCAAAAGAAAGAAATGCAAAGTTGTCGTTTGAACCTCCCCATTGCTCCATTTCATCCTCTGCCAGAAATCACCATGGTTCACCGGGCACAGTTTGGACCACAGCCATCTCCTTGGTTTTCTAGATTTGTATGGCTGTCCAGACGTCAGCAACCCCCTCTCCTCACCCCTCCACCGGCTCCTAAATGCGTCAGCAGTCCTTCCTCCCATCCCCCCACCTCCTCCTCTTACCCACGCTCCTTCCCTGTAACACCTCAGCCAGGCTCTCACAGCACACTGTGTCCTTGAGGACACACTAACTACAGGCTCCCATCCCCCACCACATGCTTTATCTCTCGTTCTTATTCCACGTGTTCATGTTTGTAATAATGAATTCCCTTCACTGACCATTAGACCACAGGCCTTAATGACAGTTTATTCAAGGGTAAATAGTTTGATATCAGATTGAGAGTTATCTCGTGAGATTATCTGGTGAAACATAAAGAAAAACTAGTACCTGCAATTCATCAGTTTTTGGCATGATTGACCGTATATGTAACTTTATTTCCAAACAAATTCAGGGCCTGATTCCAAAAGGATTGCTCTACTTTTGCACCTGCTAAACCTGTGCAAATGAGAGAAAAAGACACAATCTACAGTAATTCACAAAAAAACACACACAAAGGGTTAATTGCACCCACTAAGTGGGAAGCAGAGCAAATAGTGTCTCTGTGCATCAGTGCTGTTTGAGTGTATTTAAATGAGTCTTTTGGGGAATAAATGCTCCTTATCTATGCAACTCAGCCTCCCTGTGAAAAGTGTTTAATTCACAAACATCAGCACAAACAGCCTCGTGCAGTTAGAGTGAAAAAATTAGTGTCTGTTGAGAGTGGGTGGTAACTGCCTCTCAGTTTTTATAGGAGATGTTACCTGCCAACTTTCAAGTAATCACCAAAACAATTCTGCTTCTGTATGCCTTAAGCCTGATTTATACTTCTGCGTCAAATCTTCTCTGTCGCATAGGCCGCAGGTTCGCACAGCCCTGAATGCCTAAATGCACCTCCTTAAAAATTTAACTATACAACGCAGACCGCTAACCATGTGATCGGTGCGCTGGATAAGTTTCCTGCATTTCTAACATTTCTAGTAACGCCATCGTTTTCAAAATTCTGCATAAAGAAGAACTTTAGAATGCTATTCATCCGCTCGGATATGCTCAGTTTAGGCCGCCATGTCTTCCTGCACACTAACAAGCAGGAACCGTGTAGCAGAACCAGACACTGGTAATATAAATGCCGTGTTAATCACACTGCCAACTAGCCTTCGTTTAGGAGTGTTACCCCCAATCCTCACATGCGCGCCGCGGCCCGTCAGCGCCATGGTTTAGCGCACCCTGCCCCACGAGATCTGTTTCTGGAACTTGAGCGCAGCCATGATCACCTGTACACACATCACAGGAGAACTACAAGATCACGCAGGAATAAAGCAGAAAACCCTGCAAACTAACATGTTGCTTTGTCTTTCTGAGGATGATGTGTCGTTCATCCGGTTCCTGTTTTGATGTAATGTTGATAAAGTGATGAAAAATACGATCGCAAGTCTGTATATCATGTTTTATTTTGAAATGCATGAAACCACTGCATCACCAGCTGAACTCACGCTGAACAACGCTCTGTGCAGGCGAGATGGGTCAGTCAGTCAACCGCAACCCTAACCCTTTAGAAGATAAGAGAACATTTTAATCAGGGCATTATAAATGAAAACTGAAAATGAAACCTGTGACCTGTAAACAGGATGAGAGATGATAATAGTTCTGCACCATGCTTTACTTCTGCACCATGTCTGCATTTGGTTTCCCATCTCCTGTTTCTCCTGTGGCTCTGTGCAATACAGGGGAGGATTGTTTTATGGGGGCTATTCATCGAGAAATGCTTCCTCTACTGGTCTTGTTTTGTAGATTAAGGTTCTACTTTTTCTTTTTCAGAGCTATTGTACTTTTGCCGGTGTTCTGGCAAGATGTGCTGCCTTGTCAAAAAATGCCACTTTAGTGCAAAAGGAAAGCAGAGGCTATAGCTTCAGGAGGATTTTTGTTCTGCATGTTAGATTAAAGAAACTGCTCAGATATTTGATGGAATATGATCAGATGTACCTCGTGTGTCGGTTTTAAAGTTTGATATTTGACCATAAATCAATTTCAATTGCACTCAGTTACAAAGTGTTGAACAGTTGGTGAAACAAGCAGTGCTATAGCCGTGCCTAAAACTGTCTTAAGGCAACTCATTTTTCTTTCTGCAACAACCAGCCCATTGATATTATAAGTCCCAGGGCTGACAGCCTTTTATAGTCATGAAACATCAGGTAACAATCAAACTCGAAAGAAAATGAAGTCGTTTCATCCAACAGTTCAGTGAGCAGCGAATCCCCAAGCACCTCAGAGACCTGAATTCAGTGTTTGAGTCAAGCTCACTTCCGTGCACCCAGTGTGAAAAACCACAGCCTTTTATTGACACAGCTTGAAAAAAGAGGTGTCAAAAAAGCAGCTGATGTGAAGCAGTCTACTCCCTCAGCCTGAACGTCTCATGAGCTCTGCTCTGTAAACGGACATCCCTGAAGTAGGCAGTAGGGATGCAGCAACACAGTCAGCCTACGGTTCATTACACTTACCCACATTTTATGTCAAGGTTTTCGGTTCGGTCTCGTTCTCATGGATAGTATTTTTCAGTAACAGCAAGGGGTTGAAGGTCCAATATTTAAGATATCTACTGAATTAAATCATAGAATGACCTTAAGACATTAGGGAAACAAGCTATTTTAAAGTGCTGGCTTCTCTGTCAACAAAGGCAGCAGCCAGTAAGTTTTATGGCACCCCCACGCAGCTGTTTTGGACGTCCCTCGGTTTTCCAGCAAAGGTGTTGCAGCGATGAAGGCGGGCTAGTGAACTGGTTCAAAATTTTTTCAAAATGATTCTACTCGACCTAAAAACACTCGGCATTTAACTAATAAGCTCCACGAGCATAAGCGCGGTACAACTAGAATAAATATTGGAGATGCGTTCAAGACCCATGCAGAGCTGGTTAAACACAGGACATTCTTTATCCCTGCGCATGGACTCACAGGCACAAACAAACAGATAAATACTTTGCATGAAAGCTCGTTGTGAGCAAAACTGTAAAAAAAAACACAATTCACAAGTGCGCATTGAACCGTGGATGCCATACCGAACAATTCCATATCATATTGAGAATTGTTGCATTCCTAGTAGGCAGCCATGCAGGACAGCGCCAGAACCAAAGAAATGAAATAAAAAAATCGTCTGGAAAAAAAAGAGCATCCTCTTGAGAACGACTGGCTAAAAATATATCTTCCCTGTGTCTCTCCAAGGTCACTCTGTCATTTTGATTTGATTGGAACACAGCAGTCACAGCCCCTCTTCCTCCTGAGCCTCTCTAACAAGCCTCGCATTATTTCTGCTTAAAAAAAAAAAATCTTCCATGTCTGAAGCAGTTATTATCTCCTTAGATGAATTTGGCTTCCTTGTCTGGGCTATAATGAATCTTATTTGTTGACCAGGTAAACCAGAGGGCAGCCAACATAATGAGTTATTTGCGGACGTCTTCTGAATATAATTCACTTTTTTAAAGAAACAAACAAGTGAATCATAGAGAAGAGGGCATAAGAACCACGATGTCGTTATTTTTGGACAGCCTCTTTGAAGCCGCCAGTTCAGGGGGTTGCAGAAGCAAAGTTAACAAAGTTGTACAGTTTATGTCCACGGCTCATTCACAAGCTCGCTGATCAGCACGATAAGCAGAGTGAAATCACTACAGCCTAGAGGAAGGTGATATGACTTGAAATGTACATCACAGTATTCTTTTTAATTTTCTTTTTCACAGAAATAATTTTACATGACTGTATTACAAAAGTAAAAGGAATCGCACATATGAAGGCATGTTCACACACAACAACACTCCTCCTTCTCAAACAAGACTGTGATGCAACACTCAACTCATCTGTGTGCGTGAGCCCATGAAGACGTTTTTATAGGTCACTGTGTGTGCAAGCACATTAGACCTCGACACTGAATCTGTGTGGTTTAAAATGTTGTTTCTCTCCTGCAGAGTCGAGTTACGCTGCTTCTAAAAATGCCACATTTCCAGATGACTCTTTCACAATAAAAGCTTTTCCATTTCACAACAAGTAGGGACTTTTATTGTGAAGGGTTTGTAGGAAATTACAAGTTCATCATTGAATGAACTGAGCTTTAGCAGAGCTACACTTCGCAGCGTTTATCAATAACATCGTGGGGAGTTACAGAATTTAATGCTACTGCTTTGGAAATGACAGTGTCATGATATCTTTGTAAGGGATGTCATCTATCCAGAAGAACGCACCGCCAACACCAAACTGCTGGTAAAACCCTATGCTCATCCTCCAAGTTATCCCACCTTTCAAAACGATGCATGATCGTATCTAATGCAGGACTTTACACCTCCCCACGAGCTAGCTGAAAGTTGTTACCTGTGCCTTTGTTGGCACTATCTCAGCTTGTGCAACACCTTAAATGTCAGCAGTGTGTAAACTCTGTGGTAAGGCGACGCTTGAACTGGAGTAAAGCTGGCACGAACCAGTACAGATCTGTTAAAAGAGGTACAGAGGTCCAGTGATTTGGCAGAGCTTTCACTTCACAATCTACTCCTACTTGAAGACTTATGAACTCCTTTAAGGTCACATATTATGCTATGCTTTATCTGCAAAACACATCTTTGTAACACAGAGATTCCCAGTTTTAGTATAAAGAAGTTTAATTACTCCGCAAGCTCCCATGTCAGAGTACAGACCTGTGAAAGTCTTTAACACTTAAAAGGTTACATATTATGCAAAATACACTTGACCATGTTTTCCTAACACTAACATGTTTCTCTAGTCTGTCTACAAACCCCCAGTTATGAGGCAAATCCATCCTCTCCGTCTTTCACCTGCTCCACTTTTCAGAAAATGTGTGCTCAAACAGGCAGTTTGATTTTCCCTTCATGACATCACAAAGGGCAGTAGCCCATCCCCCAGCAGGGTGACACTCCCACAGCTAGGTGTTTGTTCTGGCCTCTGAGTCTGCCTTCTCACCGTAAACAATAGGACATGGAGCGAGAAAGACCGAGACAAGCTCTTCCAGAGAGGGGGCGTGGTCAAACACAGCTCATTTACATTTAAAGGTACAGACACAGAAACAGCCTGTTCTGAGCAGGGCTGAACAAGAGGGTTTTATAGGCATGATCAAATACAGGATCAGAGTGGATTTTTAAGAAACTTTACAGACGTTTGGGGACCTCTGAGACTTATTTAAACTTGTTGAAAGGGAGAATACTTTGTGACCTTTAATGTGCTCGTATTTTGTGACACTTTGAATTTCAATCTCTACCTGGCTGACTAAGTTGTTGCAGTCAATTCATGGAAGCAGCTTTTAATTCACCCGTTGGTAGTTTGGAAAGCTGTACTTTCGAAGTAGCCTCCTCTACACGGGTGTTTGTTTACACTGGTGGCTGTTTGCCTTTGGGTTATCACCAGCTGGAGGTCATAGTCTACCTACAGTAGAGTTTTATTGAACACCTTGTAAATATGTGACTTTTCCTTTCTCTGCTGACTCATTGTTGCCATAAGAGGATGTCTCTATAAAGTTCAAAAGCTATGACACTTCTGTGTAAATATTAGCAAAGGAAAAAAAAAAGGCTTCAGAAACTGAAATGCTCCTGTTGAACCCGACCTGTCCAGCTGACACCTGCAGGACTCGTGTGATTGTAAGACTGTAGCGGTAAGCATGTGCTGCACAGTGAGTCAGATGCACCGGTTCATGGTGGATGGGGGTTTTCTCAGATATTTCCCAAGGGCATGAAACACATGTTGACTCAGGCATGTAAATTTACGCCTGTGGTGGGAGGCGGGGCGACCTGGCAGGTTTCAAGAACGATGAGGAAAAAACAAAAAGGTGCTGTTTGTAACTTTTTTTTTTTTTTAGAAACACAGGTCCAGTTTTTCACGCGTGACACCCACAGAAGTAGTGTGTACACAATAAATATATGAAGGGATATTCCCATTCTTTATTACACCCACGTGGCATGAGTCGGCACGTGCGCACACACACACACAAACTGTCACTGTTGAAACAAATGGACTGTGTCTCTTTAAAGCTGACCACAAGTCCAGAGTTTGGTGTTTATGAGTAAATGTCATATATGTTACTAGTTCTATTACATTTTGATCTTGTATTTTGTAACCCTTTTTTTTTAGTTTACAATATATTCTAAAGATATTGTACAGATCTTCTGTACTTATTGGTGTGAAAGGTAGTTGGTCGCGGTTGCGGTGTGTCCAGCTCAGGAGAGCCAGTTCACGAGAAGAAATACAGAAGCGCCTCTTCTATTCTTGTTCCACTAATAAAAGACCAAGGGCTGACAACGCCAGCGCCATTCTCAACTTTTTATCAGACATTATTCTCCATTAGAAGTACATATATTACGAGTGTTGAGCGACAGCGGTGAGAAAATCGTCTTCTCGTATCACAACAATGGTTTATTTATTCGCGTTCTTCCTCGTCCTCTTCCTGTTTCCCCTTTTTGGAATGAGGATTACAGACTACCGCCGCCTGCTGGCATGGAGAGATATTTCCTCTCACGCATGCGCAGAACGTACGTGGTGGTTGGCCGTCGGCTGTAGTCTTTGCGGTGTGTTCTAGGTCAACTTTTTGGCCAAGACAAAAGGCGTCCAGTGCCGACGACGCAAACGCCACTAATTCTTCACTAGTTCTGCTTGGTGTGTCAGGGCCTTAAGTTAAATCTCTCAGTAAGGTCCCATCTCCCAGTACAGACCTGTGAAAGTCACTTAAGGTTACTGTGAGACAATGCAAAAGAAAGTCAGCTCATTATTTCTCACCTTTATCAATGCAAAGCTTCTTTCAACCCATACCAGTGGATCTATGAATTGTTATTTATTATTTATTTCTCTGTGATGATACCCGTCCACAAAAACAACAAAACACAACGTGACGCTCGGCGTGTGGGCAGGCCGAGGGAGAAGAAACGTTTTTTTATGCATGGTAAGAAGACTTAGTCAGCCACCCCCGTGTAGCTTAGCTGGCTGATCGACACTAACTCACAGCTGCTGCTGCTGCTGCTGCTGCCCGCGCCGTTCTGCTTGAGCTAAGTCAACTGCACAAAATACAACAAGTGAGATAACAAACCTCCACAGATGTCGCAGAGCTGAAAAAAAAGAAAAGAAAAGACAGAGCCGGATGTGTGACAAGAAACTCAAATCAAAAAGAGGAAGCAGGCAGAGGACTGTGTTTGATGGATTGAAAAAGTTAAACAACAACTTTAAATTTGAGTTTTGAATGTGAAAATGTTTCTTTAGCAACACCCAAATTATAATTAAGGACCCCGCTGTTACAATTAGTAGATCAAACTCCTCATTTGTTCTAATAAGGATGCCACTTATTAATTCTAATAAAAAATGCCCCTTTTGTCTGGACTTCTTTGCCCCCCCCCCTTCTGAATGGAGAGGACCAGTTCATGTTCTGAATGGATGTGTTGCAGTAGATAAATGGGCAGGCAGGGACCCTGGCAGGGGAACACAGAGGAGGCAGATTCATGGCCAGACAGTAGAAATCTGTCAACCTCCTGGCAATGTGAGAGGACACCTGGAGGTAATGCGAGCAGCCCACCCCAACATGCCCCTCCTCTTCCTCTCGTTCTCCTTCTTTCTCTCGATCACCCCCTCCCACCCCCTCTTTGTGACTCATCAGCAGAGCCTTAATCACCAATGAGTGGGCAATGCCTTCCCCCTCCACGAGGCAGAAGAGCTGAGGTAAAAAAAAAAAAAAAAAAAAAAAAAAAACTGTGCTGTGACTATGTTGCCCCCTGGTGGATGCTGACATGTGTTGCAAAGGGATCCACATGGTCAAGTTAGATGTAATGAGCTTCCTGTCTACATTTATCCATTTATGAAGGAGAGCTCAACCATTTTACATGTTAGAGAGCATTTCTTCTTCAGCTCTAGAGCAGCTTTTTAAAGACCTAAAGTAACCTTGGCGATGTTTTCAAGTTACTTAAAAACATCTCCAAGATTTTCTTCTGAGCAGAAAACATTTCCTCATCAACCTTTACCCTCATTTAGAGTTTTGTTTCTGACTAACCAGCAGAGTCTTCCTAACTGTGCTTTATTTCAAAACTCCTATTAAGTATATGACACTTGAATCAGACTCTTTTTCCAAAACCTCAAAACTAGGACCGTAATAAATAAACCCTAAGTACATCAGGGATATAAGGAGCCCCCAAAGGGACATAGGCAGAAAAAATAAAAATACATGTTTCTCGTGCGCACCAGAAACTGACCTGTGCTAATGGGAAAGTATCTTGTGCACACTAGAAACCTTCCTCGTGAGAAACGAGGAAAAGATTATTTTATTTTTTTCTTCCTCTGTCCCTTTAGGGGCTCCGAAGGGATACAATTTTTCCGTATTTATCCATAATTCTGGATTACTGTAATTATCCACGAGGAAGTTAGTTTGTGTTCAGCTTGAACTCAACCTGCTGTTTTTATAACCCTGTTGTTGTTCGTGTCCATGTTCTGTAATCATACTCCAATGTGACAAACATCTGTTAGCCGATAGCTAACAATGCAGATGTGTTGTGGGGTCGTGAGGGCATTTGAACAGTGCTGTGTTTTTAAGCTACAATGGCAGCTGCAAGATATGCCCTTACATATAGGCCAGCACATTTGTTATCCCACGCTAATAAAAAACATCGATACACATCTTTATAATCAGACCAAAGTGATTTATTTCTATTTATAACAAACGGAGTACACAGTTGGCAGCAGCACGGCTCTCACTCCGCCCTTTGCATGAAGCATGAGTCCCTGTGGTTACAGGGTTGCTCTGTGTCCGTCACTGAGACTTTCTGTTGCTTCTTCTTTTCGCTTCAATCAAGTTTGGTTCAAAGAAATCTATGAATATAGCCGGATCTGTGTATTATATATTTTGTATGTATGAAGGAAAATCAAGTCTGACATTCATTTTTGAAAACTTCTGAGGATTTTGTGCTCTTTTGCAGGATGTCTGTGAAATGAACGGCCATCCTCTTCTGTATTAGTTTTATTTCTATAAGAGCAGCTGGTCTTGCTGTTTGTCTTGGGGGGGGGGGGGTTGTTTCATTGTACTGTGTAGAAGTGAGTATGACTGTATGTGTGTTGGACCTCCAGCAAGAAGAGCCAATACGTATGCTGATGCTAATGGTGATCCTGACAAAGAAAGAAAGAAATTCTGGATTTTTTTGCATATAATGAAACTTAAGAATCACAGTACTTTGCTGCTACGTGACTACACACACCAGTATTTTGAGAATAAATTCAGATGAATTAACCTAACCCCTTGTGCAATCAGTGCAAAATGCGCAAATAAAGGACACAGGGAGGATGAATAAACCAAAGCCCCATAGCAGACATACATCCATAAATTTCATTTTCCTCCATTTCCCCGTCATAACGAGGTAAACTTCTGTAGTTTTCCCCCTGTTCTTGACCTATCGAACTTGTTACGTTGGGATACATTTCCGTGATATCAAGTTTACTTCCAGAGAGCTTGAGTAAACAACCAAAATGTACTTGTTGTCAATAATGGAAAATGGAGTTAAATACGTATGCATGTCCTCTCAGGGCTTCCGTACAAAAGGGTTTAATGCAGAGAAAGAGTATGCAACACAATTAGGAATGATGTAATCACTGTTCCCTGTGTTGAGGAGCTCTGAGGTTCGCTCGCAGTTTAGACTGACTCTTTGCACAGTACGCACAGGTTGACATTGAGCAGAGCAGCAGGAAAAAGGCAAGTTGCTCGGTTCACTGCTGAGTATTTGCACACACTCATAAGCTTTGTCATCATCAGCGTGGTGGCAGCGCTGCTCCATCGCCATGCCTCAAGGCTTTGATTGATCATTGTTTTGATCAGGCCTGACTATATGATTGATCAAGTCTCACCGCGTTCATTTATCTATTTAGCACACTGACGCCCCCTTATTATAATCTCACACTGTGTATGTTCTGCTGAATCACACACAATAAGCTTACAGACAACTTACTGTATGTTCATAAAAACTCACATAGCTGGAGAATTGATAGTTTTCCAAGTTATTCTTTGCCGCCTTATCATCCTGTTATCGCTATTCAGAGTGTAATGCATCAACCACCCAGAAGACAAATTAGAGAAAGTAGAGAGCTAAAGAGTAGGGATGAGAAACCAAGGTCATGGAATGACCTCTGTTACAGTTGTATGTTTCCCCTGTGCTGTTTGTCCCTCATCCCCTTCTGTTGTCTCCAGCTCTGCCCAGGTGAAGCTACTGATCACACAACGAGGCTCACCTGGCCTCAGTGCTGAAAAGCCCAGTGCTGGCTTCAGGAGGGGACTGAGACTGTTGTGTGTTGCCTTTCAGTCAGGGATTGTGTTTGACATTGGATTTACTCATTTGTTGACTATTTGTTTTGACTTAGTTAAGGTGTTTTATATGATTTATTGGGTCAATTTGTTGGTTGTTGTTAGCCCCATAGGGCTAGCCTTATGGTTGGGCGAAACACCTCCCAGTCATCCAAGGTCTCAAATGATCCAAGAAGTCCTTTGGCACTCCCAAAAAGTAATCCCTCATCCCATACTTATGGGCTTATTGGGGCATGGACAACCACAATTTAGAAACTCCAATAGGGAGCGCCTGTGGGACGTTATGTATCGATGCGTCTAATGCTGCAAAGTACCACCACAGATTGTCCAGGAGCTCACTGATGCCCTGATCCAGGTCTCGGAGGAGATCTCCCAGGACACCATCCTCTGACTTATCAGGAGCATGCCCAGATGTTGTTGAGGGTTTATACAGGCACGCTTGGGGCTATGCACACTACTGAGTCACATTATGAGTTGCTGTGATAACATTCACACAAGTTAAATCAGCACGCCATTTACATTTTTTACATAGATTTTCAGTGGGAGTTTGAATCCAGCTTTCAGTGGGTTGCAGCCATGATAACCTTTTTTTTTTAAATGCGTCCCACTTTCTGCTATGCGTCATTTTGACCTCAACATAAGTTGAAATAGGACCCAGGTTTAAAAAAGAGATCAACTGGGCTCCTAATTAAATTTCTGTCCCAGGGTATGCCTGCAGTATTTTTTGGCCCTGCACCCCATAATCTGGTTTGCACCAATGGAGTTAAACATCCTTTGTTAATCTCTCTTTTCATGCCATTTACTTAATAAATAAATCCTTGTATGTGTAAATGTACTTGGCAATAAAACCTGATTCTGAAATAGTGGAAAGCATATTTCACTGAGTCAGGAAGGGAAGGAAAACACTGAGCACAGTTTTCTGCACAGAAGTAACACTTTACCTGCAATGGTGCTTATTTAATATCAAAAGCATGACAAAGGCATGTGAGTACATTTTAAGCAAATCATAAGCGCAATACTCAGAGCATATTGTTCTAAAAGCAATACAAGTGCTGAAGTATGGCCCCAGCCTGTTCTATGCATTTCTTTAAACGACCACTTGAGGTCAGTATTGTTCTAAGTTACAGTAAGAGCCGTGTTTCCTCCTGGTTGAGTCGATGTCCTGAATCTGAGGTCAACACACGTGAACCCATCCTGTGACCTCAATGAGGAGAGGGCTTACACATCTTCAGCTTCAGAGGAGCCAGGGCCCAGATGATGATTACATGACGCTAAGTGTGTGCTGTGACAATCTGGTGATGCCTAAGACAAAGAATCTCTGAAGCATGGAGCAATGTCAAGGCAATAGTTTCTATGCAACAGAAATAGAATGTTGTATGTTGTTTTTTTTTGTAGCAAACCAGCAATCATTTTAAGGAAAAAAAGAAAAATAAACTGATTATAAATGGAAAAGAGTTGCTGGAGGGCAGCAATGGATTACAGCAAATGATTTCATGTCAATTTGGTGTATTTATGTAAATAGGATTTGAAGCCAATTCGTCCGTCTTTTGTTTGTAGTCAATAAGAACATGGTGAGAATAAGAGCCATGATTGCAGCATGTTTTATTCTATTTTTCTGAGAAATTCCTGTGAATGGATCATTGGGAAATTTGATGTATTTCGAAAACTGTCTTAACATCAACAAGAGATTTTTTTTTTGTGGGGACAAGCATTAGAAAATCTCCTTTTTTTCTAAAATGAAAGAAATATAAAGATCTTTTTCGAAAAAGACTCACACCAGCCTTCCCAACTCATTGAACCTTACAGAGAGACAATGCTAACTCCTCTTCAGACAAATCCTACACACAACACAGAGGACATGACTTCGGTGTCCTCTGCTGCAGTTACAAAGCCCTGCCTACCGTGTCATCTCCCTGTACACTGACCACAGATCATGCACAACATGTTTGTCTTCATAATGTTTTCTTCCATTCAATTAAACGTTCACTAAGCTACACCCTCTCAAGCAGTCAGTTTAACATCACCTGTCAATCCTTCTATTCTCTTTAGGTTACAAATACATTTTAATTAATTAGTGAACAATATTCCCATAATTATGTTACAGGTACGAAGCATATACTTTATCCGTTATAGATGTCCAGATTCATGCATGAATTCATTAAAATCATCTTCCTTATGTTTCGTTTCATTTCAAAATTAGATAAAGTGATAGGGATTATTGTTGGTTACACATGATTATATACTGTAATACTTTGGGTAAACTTAGGCTACATGTTGGTGAAATGTTAGATTGATCCTTTTCCTAATCGATTCAATGACAGTGATGTAAAGAAAGCATTGTTCTTGTATTACATTGTAAGTACTTCAATTACAAATTCATTGCACGTGTAATTGTGTTTTATTTTGAATATATCCCTTTTTCTCTTACAAATGTATCATTTTTGGAAAACTATCTTTGGCTATAGAAATGTAAGCTTGTCTTGTTAAAGTATCGCTATGCTTACCAAAATCCTGCAATGTCAAGCTCCTGCAGCAACATGTCCGATGCGTAAGAATGGATTAGTTACTTCTGATGGTCTAACTACATAGCAACGACTGCCATCAGTGTGTGAATGTGTAAGTGTGACATGCGGTGTAAAAGTGCTTTGAGTAGTAAAAAGAATAGAAAAGCGCTATACAAGCTCAAGTCCATTTACCATTTACCATAAGGTTAGCTAATAAACTGCTCCTTGCCTCTAAGGTGGGCTAACTCATGCCTACAACTGCATGCTACATTTCCAAGCTAACACACTTACGTGTAAAAAAAAAACAACAACTATGTGTTGTGAAAAAACTAATAGGTTTACTGGAAATCAATCTCTCCAAAATCCCTAATGAGTTAAGCTAATATAGTGAGCTAATGACGTTCTCCTCGAAAGTAGGCTAACACTTGGTTACTCATGTTCGTATACATGGCTAAACTCGATAGCCTGGCATGCAACGTTTCTTAACACGCTGATGCATTAAGAAGTGTACGGATATGTTGAGTATCGTTTAATTGGGTTTGTGGCGATTACGCCTCCCTTAATCCTACTCAGCTAAGATTATATAGTCAACGAATTATGTGCACCTTGAAAGTAGGCTAACACTTAGTTACTACTGTTCATAAAAGGCTAAGCTAGTTAGCCCGACATGCAACATTTCTTGACACACCACGAGTTAAGATCATGAACCCCTCTGGTTTCTTTGGTTGCTGCAGATTAAGGTTGACGGAATCCTACAATGAAGCTTATGTAGTAAGCTAATTATGAGCTTCTTACCATTTAAGTGACACTCAGTGTACAAAATGTACTCATTAACCAATATGGACTCACTATCAAGGGAGTTCTATGTAGAGGATCATTTAGTGACCTCATCAGCAAAATAGAAAAAAGCTTTTGTGAACGACTAGGGAAATATATCGCTGCTGTTTTAATGTTTCTTTTGAAGTGTATGATATTGATAGAGTATGGTATTTCAGTGACCGCGGTGCATTATTGCACAAATTGACCTAGTGGTGAGTAGATAGTGATTTTGGGCTCAACCTTGGTAACTTATGTTCAGAGTAGGCTAGGCTATAGCCTTCTATGCCTAGGTTAGCCATTCATCAACCAACCAACCAATCAACCAATCAAGTTTTATTGAATATAGTGCCAGTCCATAACAAATGTTATTTTAAGACACTTTACAAAAAGAGCAGGTCTGGTCCTTACTCTTTGTTGTGTTACTCACAGACACAACATTAATCCACCATGAGCAAAGCACTTGGTAGCATTAAGTACAGTAAGATTGGCAATTAAGAACTTCCTTTTAACAGGCAGAAACCTCGAGCAGAACCAGATTCATGTTGAACAGCCATCTGCTGCGACTATCAGTATGTTTACATACAGTTAGAAAAGTTGATTTATTTTGTTAGTGGGACCAGAAACCGACTTTTAAAATATCCTAATTTCACACTAAATTGGATTTCTCCTGGTCAAATAAACACACCTAGATTATGTGATTGGGGATGATTTCCTCATGCATGTATAGGCTACACCTCAACCGGCTCCAAACTGGACTAGGTTTTCTGCACATGATCCACAGTTCCCGCACTGGGTTATTTCCCATTTGTATCCACAGTAAGGCATAGAGTATACGAAATGTAGCTGTTAAGCTGTCCATGTTTTCACCAACCAGTTTTTTGCTTTCTCACTTGTTAGCAAGGCCAACGAGAAGAAGCTGAAAAGGGGACATATACCCACCTACCAGAGTGTATCAATGAATCGATTCTTCAAGTGTTTGTACACTGATTAAAAAAGCAGAAGTCCAATTGAATGGTCTAATCGAGCTTTAACGTAGCTCAACTTTACCAAGCGTGTAAACGTACTGTGCGTGTTTGGAAAGTGGCACAGGGGCCAATGCAGTTAGAGTGAGACAGATATAGACAAACAGACGACAACAACAGCTCATACAGACGTATGCCTACAATCCTATTAATAATGTTAAAAGTACAGAATGCATTATAATAGCAGGAAGAGCAAATTATTGACAAATGACTGACAATAGTAACAGTTTTAAACTATGATAGCACAAGTAAAGTTTAATGGTTACATCTTATTTAACAGCAGATAATCATTTTCGGAAAAAAAATTGCATTATGAGTTTTCATTTTGGGGAAGACAAAAAAAAAAGACACCTTTGTATGTGTCTATATGTTAACTCTTACTACTTATCCTACACAATGCTTTAAAACATGGAATATCCACAGTTTGACTGACCTGCTATGCATAGTTATGATTGCTTGATGATAGTGCTGCAGATATTGGGAGTGTTCAATAAAGACAGTTTTAACATTTAGTCATTAAACTGTCAAAAAAAAAAAAAGGAAACAGTGTCTACAACAAGTCATTTCCTCATCAATTAATCATTTTACCACCACAGTATGAGCCTGTGATCACGGCACAGGCAGATCAAAGCGATGTGCGTAGACAGAAAAAGCCACTTCCCATGGAATGTGAGGTCTAGGGACTCGGGTTGGTGAGTTAGCTGACTCGGTGAGCCCCCCGGGGGGAGTGGAGTCATTGACCCGTGGCCAGTCTTCCTCTGACAGCAACGCACCTCGCATATTATCACCCAAGTGAGTCATCACCGGCACGTCAACATCGCTGAGGTTCTTCATGCCAATCTTCCTATTGCTGTTTTAATCCCCCAGCGTGCCTCGTTTGAGCAATTTCTCTCCCTCCCCCCTCTTCTTTTTTTCTCACTCTCTTTTGCTTTATGTCTCTGCTGCACCCCCCTCCACCCCCCCCAAACTAACAAACACACATCTCACACACACGCACACACACTCACTCAATACACAAACTCCATCTTTCCCTGTATGCTTCCATCGCATTCTGCTGCAAAATTGGACATCTGCCAACAGTGTTACGCTGCTGCTGTGTGTGAATGTGTGTGTAGGCCTCTTCTTACGTGTGTGTGTGTGTGTTTGTGTGCAGATGCAATAAGTGGGTGTGTGTGTTCACCATCGTGTTTCTTGAAAACATGTGAATTCAATTGACGACTGAAAGAATCAAGAAGAGGAGTGTGTGTTCATGCATGTGTGTGCGTTTCGGAACAAATGAATGAATGGGCATCGAGGTTCACTGATTTTAAGGCCTCGTTTGTGTGCATGTGTGTGTGTGTCTGTGTGTCTATGTGTGTGTGTGTGTGTGTGTGTGTGTGTGTGTGTGTGAATGTGTTGAAAAGAGTGAAAGAATGCGAGAAAAAGAGGTATTGGATGGGTGTTGTCTTACAAGCAACAACAGCACAGTGGAGAAAGAGGCATTTTTCAACCAATTTATTAATCCTTTTAGGCAATGTTCCCTGTTCAGAAATGCAAATTGAATCAATCTGAGTCTGACTTTTAAGACTTTCAAGTGGGATTTAATTAGAAGCCGAGGCGCACAGTTTTAATGAGAGAGGGGGCGGAGAGAGAAGAGAGACAGAGAGGGAGAAAAAGGGGGAAGAAGAAGGGGAGGGGAGGTGGTGTTTTAATGCTATTCCTGCGGGATTGGGGTGAAGGACACATAAACCCAGCGCTGACGGCTTTCTTAAGAGGAGAAAATTCCATCGTTCCATCCGGCCATCTGTCCATCCGTCCTCGCTACCCTTCACCTTCGACTCAGCTGTTTACACCCTGGGAGTGGGAGTGGGGGGGGGGGTTGCTTGGGGTCTGTTTTGTGACACTAAACAACGCCTGATCCAGTCCAAACTCACACATCGCCTTCAGCAGGAAAAATCGCCCCACTTCCTCCGCCAGTGGTTCTGCAATCTCCATTTCGGAATCCTTTGTCCTTTTGTGCTGCTGTTATTTACTTCAGTGCTATTTCTCTTTCCTCCTCCTCCTCCGTCTTCTATTCCTCACTGAGATTTTCTAACCCTCCTCATCATCCTCCCATCATTTTCCGAGCCCTAAGCTGACTGAGCCTCCCAAAGCCATCAGGTCTGATTGTCTGATCTCGAGGCATCGAGTCCGCCGGCTGAAATGAAAAATGAGGATTCCTCTCAGCCTCTATTTTTATTCTGTTTTCATTCTCTCTTTCATTCGTCTCCCCCCCTTTTTTTTCTTTTTCCCACCTCTCTTTCACACTTTCCATCACGCCTCCCCCTCTCTCACATACACACACACACACTCATACACCTCTCAGTGGGCTCTTTCGCTCATGTTTCTTCACCTTTTGTGGCCTTCCCCGAGCATGCCAATCTCACCCCATTCCTCCTCTCATTTCCTTTCTGCCCTCCGTCCTCTTGCTTGGATGACTGGCAGCTGCACTGGCACGGGAGGACACGACGGAAGCTGAGACAAGGCAGCAGTCAGAAATCTGCGGATGACACTTTAGATTACTTTCTGCAAGTAACGATAAATCCTCTTTCATGTATACCAAGGAATAACTTAAGAGGTGCCGATAAGTCAACATGAAGAAATACAGGGGAACACAGGAGGAAACATTTGCATTTAGGAAGCTAGTTTGTGTTGTAAGGAATCTAGTGTTCCATGTCCAGAGATACAAATGCTTTTTTGAATTCCTCGTTACAGAGTGTACTGTATAGCCAAACTGTAACATAAACCTTCTCTCAATAATATTAGATACTGAGAGAAACTTCATTTTGGTGCATGAATGTATTCCAAATATTTTTTTTGATGGTTCCTTGTAAGTCTGAAAGAGACTGAAAAGCAGCACGATAAAGTGCTGTTGATTTTTTTGGATGATAGTTTCCAGTTCTTATTGACTAATAAGACTGTACCATTACATTTAACTTTAACCAAACCTGCACGAGTGGTGTTTTAATTGACCGGCCACCGACTTCTGTAGGGGTGGCTGGATGTGTTTGTAAACTAAGCTAAACTTTGTGATCGAGTAAAGCCAGGCATGTGTTGTATTACAGCGTTATCTGCAAGAAGAACCGTGCTCAGGCCCGGTTAGTCCTGGAGCAATGTGAGTACAAACCAGTGGGGGAAGGGAGGGGAAGTGGGGGGGCAATCATGCTTCAGCCTGGTAAGGATTTACTGATCATAGTGTGAGTGCACCCTTAAACAAAGAGAGTTACCTCATAATACCTATAAACCACTATTTGCCAACATATAATTATCTCTCATAATATACAAATATATGTAACTATTTTCTACATCATTAAATGAGAAGGTGTGTTTTGTAACCCTGTCATAAATTGTTGTGTATGGACCAGTTGATTAGAGTGGATACTGTTACTACTGCCCCCTATTGAGCTTATTTTTGTTGACAACACTCTTTGTCTTTCAGCTCACTGTGACCTTGCAGCTGATAATTACATCTAAGGACCATCATAATGCCCTCCAAATTTAGTAATGCTTTATGGTAATGTTATTATTTTTTCATTGCCAAGAAGTGTAGCAAATTTACTTTTGATCCTTTCCAAATATCCTCTGAATTATCCCCCAAACCGAATCCAGACCTGATCCCCCATGTTGTTTGGTTGTCCTCACATATTGAGCGATAGTGTCTGAAAAAATGGCAGCGAATATGACTCTCTGTGGATTGAATTATTTTAGAGGAGCAATCAGTAAGATATCTACTGAATTAAATCATAAAATGCCCTTACTATATAATCAGACATTAAGGAAACATGCTATGTTGAAGTGCTGGCTTCTCTGACAACAATGCAGCAGCCAGTATGTCCTCCTTCTAACTTTAGATTCTGGTCCTGAATGCTCTGGATTTGTTTGGACCAGAGAAGGTAGGCGGTTTAAAGGCACTCCAACACAGCGGTTTTGGACGCCCCTCGGTTTGACAGATATGAGACCAGTTTTCACGGCAAACCAACAGGTGTTGCAGCGGTGGAAGTGATCAAGCAAACTGGTTCAGATAGAAGTGATTGTACCCGACATTAAAAGCCTCTGCTTTTTTTAATTCGCTCCACGAGCAGAAACATGTGTTAAATGTAGGATAAACACTGGAGATGCTTTTGAAAAATGGAGAGAGGTTAGAACGCTGAAAGGTTTCAAGACAGATGCAGAGCTGGCTAAACACTGAAGCTTCAGTGTCCTTGGCAACTTGCCTGCACATCGACTCTAGAGAGGAGGGGGCGGGGACAGGTCTCTCCAATGTTTTGGACTGCAGTACCCATTTTAAACACGAGGTGTCAGCGTTACTTATTGCCCCTATAAAGAAAGATTGGTAAAAGCAGTGATCAAGGAGGAGGAACAGGAGGGATGAATGCCTCTAATTTATTTTTACAATTAATGATTGATTTAAGACAAGGGGTCTTTGAAAAGTTGGTGTTAAGAGTTACTATTTGAAAGCACTTAGAGGTAAAGCAACAAGCTGGAAGTACAACAGGGGCAAACTTAATTGTCACCTTATAAAGTTGTCTGGGTTAACATGTTTGTATACCTTTTCCTATTTTAACATTTAACAGTAACTTAGCAACAAAACTGTCCATTTGAGTCTCTTCCATCAGGAATGCAAGTCCAATTTCCCTCTCAACTTCAGCCACTTTGTGGAAATATTTTCCTCTTTTAGCTCAGGTGCGAACAAATAGTCACCTGGTAGCGAAACTTCTCTCTCTCTTTTTTTGTGCAGGATAGCATACAGAGGCTTTGTTGGAATTCTTCCACAAACTACCACCACTTAAAGCGAGATAACTGAAAACATTCATCAAAGAGCTAAATACGGCTAACATTCTCTGTGGAGCTGATGGGAGCAGGTTTTTCAGAAAATTCTCAGTGGATTTTTAAAGCCTTGTAGCATGTCACCTTTTTTTTTTTACGAAGCTTTAATGTCTCACTATTCACTAAATACTCTCAAATAGGTCTGTGTACTTCAATAAGTGTAAAAAAAAAAATCAGGATTACAAACTAACATGTTGAATCAAAAAGTAATTATTTTAATTCAACTGTCTGCTGTAATCAATGTAAACAAGGTTTTGATTTTATAAAAGGGGAAAATTAGTACATAAACATGACAGGGAATTAAAGTGAGACACTGGCCACAACAAAATCAAGAAGAAAAAAAAAAATCTATTGCGCATTGCGCCCCCCCCCCCCCCCAACGCAGAACGCAGCAGGATATAGTCAGGAGAATTCACCTTGAGCGAGTGACGTTTATTCCCTGCGTTCGCTGCACCATCATAGAACGCATAAAACTGTTGCGATCTCAGTGCACATAATTAAACCGCTGCATTATGTTTTCTGTTCGTCAGTGTGTTCTTCTCCGCTCTTTTGTTGATATTGCAAATCTGCAAACTACACATAGCATTGATATAACGGTAAATATCCCCATTATAGCGTTGTATCGTGGACTCTGTTGCTTTATCCGTCTCTTCCACATGTCTTTCCTTTTATCTCATGGCTTGACCGTACGATGCAAAATGGGTCACTACTATTGTCTGTTGTTGGGTACAATGTAAAAGTAGACAGGCAGAGTGAAGGTGCAGCTTCTTTACTGCGGTGGGATCTCAATGTGAAAATGAATTCATACAAAAACTAGTACCTTTTTTAAACCAGTTCCTATTATGTCTCGTGACAAGTATGCAGAATTTTTGATGCACATTTCTACAAATGTCAAATGCTGTCGGGGCCCCTCTTTTGTATCTCACACCTCACTGTCTGTCTGAAGTGTCCTTTAGATTCTGCTTTAAAGCCTGTTTCCTCACTTTTGACACATGGAGAACATGAAACTGTTTTTTTATTTTTTTTATTTTAAACAACACAATGTTGTTGTTTTTTTGGCTCAGAGTTAACGACCCGGCTGCACAGCTGTACAGACTAGCCCCCGTGCCTGCCCTCAAGCGGGTTTCTCCTGGAGTGGAGCTGAGACGCAGCTCAGCGGAGCCATTGGAAGCACACACATTGACTAAAGTGAAACCTATCAGCTCTGCTGCCATGACAATGTGTGGTTCTGCCTGTTTAAAGGAAGTTTGTCCTTACCACTGCCACAAAAGTGAGTGCTTAATGATTAATGATTGTTTTTTTACAGCGCATTGAGTTGACATTTGTTTGAAATTTACAACAGAAATCGGATTGATAACCTAGTGCATTGACCTCCTTCTGCTTTTCACAAGACCAAGAATGTTAATGCTTTAGTTTTGATATGCTTAAGTACAGATATGAAATAGAACAGACATTTATCGGTCATACCTTGGCCATGAAAACTAGCATGATAGGACCTGACTAAGTGTAATTTCAGACTAAGAAGCTGATGAGATCCAAGCCCAAAAGCGTCTCTCCCGTCCTGGCTTGTTGGTGAGGCGAGTTAGGGTGAGGCGAGGGGTGAGGCTGCCAGGTGTCAGCGTGGTAGATGAGCTGGAGGTGTGTAAGGCGCAAGGTGATGGAGTGTGTGAGGTCCGGTCTATCGCTGTCATTAATAACCCCGACAGGCCTGCCAGCACCTTGGAACCCTCGTCCCATACATAACCCTCAGAGCAGCCTCCAGGAGCCCTACTCTGGCCCCCACGAGTACACACACCCACGCACACACATCAGCAAACTAGCCTGCCTACTGATGTTAACATGATAGAGAGGAGACATACGTAGTGTGAAGAAAAGCGCTACACCTGGAGTGAAAAAATGTCTGAGCAGAAATGCGAGAGGTTATGGTGTTAGAAATGTGACATTCTAACATATTTTTCCTTCCCATCAACGGGCCCATTCACCCGAGACAGACAAAAGAATAAAAAATGTGAAGCAGCATGGCAGAAGTGTCTGCTCTTGTCTTTGTCACAGGGAAACACTTTCTTTACTGTTGGTGCTCCCAGGGTGAGAATAACTCTTTAAAATCAAGATGCACTACATACTCAACGTCCTACGTCAACTTGGCATTTGTCTCGCCTCCGTGTCTTGACAGTTAAATCTTATTTCATGCATCTGCTGCATCCTGAATGCTGCAACACTGTTTAGTACTCTGTGAACTTAAATGGCCAAGCCTTTAGAGTTGTAAACCTCTCTTATATATACGGAGGAAAGTACAGATGGTGCAGAGAAGATGTTTGACATGAAGAGGGAAGATATAGGATGAAAAGATAGAATACTGTTCCACCAACTCCTGACAGTCACAGCCCTCGATGCACGAGGTCGCTTCTTTTTTAGTTTCCATTTAAACGTGTGGTTTATGTGAAATGGTCTGATGGAAGATATAGATCATAAATGCATGGGGATGTTGTCTCACACCTCGTTCTTCCTGAAGGCCAGAATGGGGAGACACTGCTGGTTGCAAAAAAAGTTAAGTGACAACCAAATATAGACACTTCCAGTTAAAAAAAAAAAAAAAAAAAAAAAAAAGATAGCATAGGCCGAAAAAGCAGCAACAAGTCTCTAACCGACTTGTTCTGAAATAAAAACCCAGCCAAAACTTTAACTTCATTACAAGTTGCTGAATTTGAAGACGATCATCAATTACAAATGGCTTTGATCGCCGGGTCGTGTCGATTTGCCCTGTACAACATCAGACATCAGATCTTACCTGTCAGAACACGCTACACAGCTGGTACAGGTTCTTGTGATATCACGCATTGACTATTGCAACGCTCTACTGGCAGGTCTTCCTACATGCACTATCAAACCCCTGCAGATGATACAAAGCGCAGCAGCACAACTAGTCTTCAAAAGAGCACATGTCACTCCACTGTTCATCTCCCTCCCCTCCCAGTTACTGTTCGCATCAAATTTAAAACTCTGCTGTTTCCTTACAAAAAAGCGTCAAAAACAGCTCCTCATTACCTAAACTCTCTGATCCAGGTCTACTCTCCCTCCCGCCCTCTACGCTCTGCCAATGAAAGGCGTCTGATCCGACCTTCACAACAGGGCCCTAAGTCTCTAACTAGACTCTTCTCCTCTGTCGCCCCTCGGTGGTGGAACGAACTTCCAAACGCCATTCGATCTGCAGAGTCCCTCTGCACCTTTAAGAAAAAGCTAAAGACCCAGCTCTTTCTGAACACCTACGACCTTAATGATATTATCGGTGACGATTTTTCACACATGCAGCTCATCGTGAACAATTTAGGAAATCTTCAGGAGTTTTGTGCATGTGTGAAAACACTATTGGATTGCCAGGGATGAGTTTGCATTTCAATTCCTCTTCATCCCGGTGCTCTCATGCTTAATGCATCTTGTATGAGACACGGAGGGCTGTGACAGAGCATCATTAGTTGATGACTTGGAAATGAGATCAGGCTGGTTCCACATCTCTTACTGATGAGTGAATCTACCCAGTTATTAGTTTTCCAGGCAGCACTTTTGAACACTGGGCAGCTCCTCTTTATCTTCTCGGCCAAGTATACCTGTCCTCTAATGCATGTGGATCTCAACAGGTGGGTCAGGACCCAAAATTGGGTAGTGGGGCCATTTTCAGTGGGCTTGGAAAGTGTGCCTGCGTAAAAAAAAATTATGTTAAAAAGTCTAAAAACTCTTTTTAAACATGATTATTTTGCTCTGTTTCTTTGTTCTCTCTGAGGACAAAACTGCATCTACGCATATTGGTAGAAACATATCAGAAATTTGGGGTGTGAATGTTCATGAAGACGGTGGTGGTGGGTCCTTCAATATGGCATAATTGGAAAAGGAGAAATAATCAAAGAAGGAAAAAGAGAGTGTGAAGGTGGATTAAATGAGACAGCAGGGCGACCGAGGAACGGGTATAGGCCCATGTTTTTGAGTTGGCAGGAAAGGGTCCTCTGCGCTGGAGATGAGAGATAAAGATAGAGATGGATCTGAATGCGAGAGGCTTTAATGAATTAATGACTGATCTCACAACTAGATGCCTTATTTCTGCGGCTCAGACGCAGCCGATGAAATAATAAATAAACACATGAATAAGTGAAGAGGCCTGAATGAGACGGCACTCCGGAGGGGGAGTGATGGGAGGATGAGGAGGGGGAGAGAGAGGGATGGTGAGGCAGATAGGCACGCGGTGAGGCTCTCTGGTGATTTGCTCCAACATCAAGCAGCTGGAGGTTACTGAAAAATTTAGGGATGCGCAGGGAGCCGGTGAATGCTAATAACGCAGACAGACTCCCCCATTCCTCCCCCCCCCCCCTTTCCTGCAGCAACTCACTCCAGCAGACTCTGACCACCTTCAGTCTCGGGTGACCTTGTTCGGCGGCGTGATCGTGCGGCCACCGGCATGCTAACTAGACGCTGGCTTTAGACATGCAGGTTTGCCAGACTCTGCAGGGCGCAAAGAGGGCAAGTAGGGGCATCCAAATGACATGTTAGCATGACCGCGGCCTGGATGGAGACGGGCAGGGTGCCACTCCGACTCGGGCAGATTTTAAGGGAGAGATAGAGATTTCGTTTCAACTAGAAGGCTGTTAATTAGGAGATTTGAATAAAACTTGTGTAAAAGAACACAAAACAAATGAACCGGGTAGACAGATTCAAATCATTCACTTTTTTCAAGCCATCATTTAGTCACATTTGAAAACAACAGATTTATGACTTCATTTTTCTTTTTCATACGTTTCGCTCATCGTCTTTATCTGAAATAAGAAACACATGGAGGTTAACTGGTAAGCGCTAAAAACAAGTACAAGAGTCACAGATGTAGCTACATCTGTTTAAGCTGTAGTTTAAGTAAAGATTTCCTGAATTTGTTTTTTAAAAGGAAATGTATGTGACACAATTTTTTAACTCCTCATTGAAGCTGAATGTGTCAAATGTAATATTGAATAACAGTTCCTAACATCCTTATACATATATATTAAGATAAACATGTAGGACAAGTGCTAACTGGTTGGAAAGATTCTGTTTCAATCCTACCACCTGATCGGAGCTTTTTTCTTCAGAGTTTGCATGTTCGACTCGTGCCTGCATTCTTTTTTTGTTTTTGTTTCTGTTAGTCAGGCCTCTCAGCAGTTGAGACCACAGACATGCAGGTAAGGTCAATTAGTCACCCTAAAATGCCTGTAAGTGTGAATGTGAGAAAGATTCAGACAGCCTGCACATTAAATCCTCCTGAGTTTCTTGCTTATACATCCCTCACAAGAATGGTGGACAATATGCTTATAGCACATGGAGTTACATTTTTTGCACGACTTATGCCAAAATATTCAAAACAATTGATTTTATAAATGTAAAAATGTATTTCATTACTTTTTTTTTATTGAAATGTGTTTGTAGCTTATTTTTTATTTTGTTTTTTTCAGAATGCTTTTTCTGCAAAAGTGCGGTAACTAAGCTCAGCCGTCATCAGCATCTTTGTACATCCATATTGATTCCATGACGATGTAAAATTGGTGTCACAGCCTTGAAATCCACGTTGCGTTTCAGCATTGCGGAAGCGCGGCACAGTGGGAGCTCCACATACACACAGCCAGACATGCGCACACACACACAAAGAGCTGCGCTGCCCCTGCTGGCTCCACTTAACTGTTACTTTTATATACTTATGTTTTTATGTTTTGAAAACTTTTACATTTGTCTCCCTAATTGATTTCATGTTTAGTTCAAAAATAAAGCTGTAACTCCTCTACAGTATCCTTGTCTCCTCATTGTGTTGCTGGATCACTAATAGAGTTATGACCAGTACAGACTAAACCTTATTAAGAAAAGCCCCCGTCTCTTTATGAGGGTCGGATTATTGAAGGGTAAGTGACTGTTACAAATCCCTGTGGGCCAGTAACCTCTGTCAGAGCGAGCAAACAGCTGATGATCCTCTGTGACTGTTATGTTGCTTTCAATGAACCCTGTAGTCTTAATGATTCTGTTTCACTCTAATCTGTAGGATATCGTGCGTTTTACTTGATTTTACAATAAATTAAACTTGTTTGAGCAAATTAGGGAAATCTGAGGACCAGAGTTGTGTCCCTTGTTTGTGCACATTATAGATACATGATGGATGTATGCTGCTGTATCAGAGTTTGAACTAAAAGAAGTGTCATGTGTGATGAGGTCATGAGGGTCATAGGAACATTTCAGTAACAGAGGACGGAGTTTACGCTGAGATATTCTGTTTTTGAAGAGCAGGGGAGGCAGATTTTAGGAGACTCTGACCCAAATGTCCTCGTCCTGAGCTCAGCTCCTGCCGGCCCTCAGGGTATGGATGGGCCCCTGGTCTCGGTCCCCCAGCCGGGATGCTGACAGACTGGATGGGAGGCTCTGGGCGCCACCGAGGAGCCCGGTGACATGATTTACGGGCAGAGCTGGCGGGGTTGCTGGGCGACGTCTCGCTGCGGTCCCCCGCCACTATAATCGGAGCTCTGCGTCCGGCTCCGAGGAGTCTGCCCAGGCTCGCATCACCTCCTCTCACTCCTCCTCACCCCCTCCACTCCTGCTTTTCTTCTTCTTCTCCTGCACCACTGAGGCATTGTATGGCAGGCGAAGGAAGGCGGAGAGGCTTCAACAATAGAGAGGCTGTGTGATGAGGGTCGCTCCTTTGAGCTGAAGATTCACATACAAACGCACACAAGAGTATGTACAAAGACACACATGTGCACGCACATACACATGCAAAACATGCAACACAATGGCGCTGTGTTGCCTCTCCTTCACTGCAGTGTGGATTTATTGGCCCCTCTGTGGTGTGCAGGTCCATCCCTCTTGTAAAAGAGTTGCATTGTCTCCTCAGAGCAGCAGCTAGCTCCAGCGTTCTGGCTCTCCGTGCAGCACCTCCACTGCTCTCCATTCCACCCACTATAATCAGCCCAGAGCGCTGGGAGCGCCTTGGAGCCTGGCTGGCTGGCTCGGCTCGCTCTGGAGTGCTGGCTACGAGCGAGGTCATCTGTCCAGAGTGCGGCGAGCCTCCGGGGGGGGAAAGAGAGGGGAGGGATGTGAGGGGCTATTTGAGGAGCAAATGGAGAATAAGAAACACCCTGTGTCTGGGTGATGCACTGGGCAAGGTTTTCCTGTAAACACATGATTAACTTTGAAGAATTTCTATTGGTGTGACCTCAGAATGTCTTTCAATGTAATATTTTATGACCACTAAATCGGATGACTATGAGGATTGCTTACAGAGGAAACATACATTTCTCATCTAACATATGAAGATATTAAAGTAGAACATTTGGACTTCAGTTATGTTAATAAAAAAGCTTCACTATTGATGTGAGTAGAATTCCTGCCACCCGCATTAAGTGAGAGCTGCCATATCCACCTTCTGACCTTCACACTCTTTTACTGTCCCTTCATGACCTTGAGGAAAAACGACTTTTAGTAATTAACTGAGCATTCATTTGATTCAGGTTGTTTGGAATCATAAAATATACTAAGATGTTATTGTATTGTTTCTTCACAGAGACATTGTCTCTGTCTCCTGTCCAGAGACTACAGATGTAAATTAGCTTATAGCTAACTCTGGTACAGCTAATTGGCTCTACACTGTCCCTGTCAAAATAAACAAATAAATAAATAAAATCATACAATCAAACCGTTTTTGTCATGGCAGGCTTCAAATTTAACTTATCCAGTTCTCCTCACTCTGTGATAATCATTCGATCAATAAATTGCCACTTAATCATTTCCTGCATGGGGAAATTCCACCCCTGACCCACGATCGGAGGTGGTTACATAGCTGGGTGAGATGGCGGTGGTGTATAACGGCTGAGCAGGAAAAGCATTACTAAGGTTGTCAAAAATGTTGATACTTGGATTTTCAATACAAACTATCTAATCGCCATCATTTTAAAAGTATCAAAAAGTACCAAAGCTTCAAAATAACTTCAGATATTCAGTCATATTCTAACCAAAAGCTGCCACTAGTGACAGAGAGAGAGCACTCTGAGAGCACACTGCATGACGTTGCCAGCGTATTTGTGGAATTTAGCAATGTGCAGGGGTTTGCGTGTTCAGTTTTTTTTTTTTTTGTTCCTGTGTCACTGAAAAGATATCAAAATTGTTAACATTTTTCAAGGATCCTATTTAAGTATTAAAATCTGGTATTGTGACAACCCTTAACTGAACAGTGGTTTGTGTGTGAGAGTCCATGTCTGAGTCATAGATGAAAAAACACTGAGACTCCAAAACACGGACGTAGTCTCAGTGACATCTTCCACTGGTTTTGACGTTTGAAGCCCATCGACGGCGGTCGCCAAATTGGAAATGTTATCTCAAACTAACTTTCAGTCAACCTAGAAACAGACAAAGAGCTTGAGCTGAGGTGAGCCTTAAGCCTCCTGACAAACAGCTACAACACGCCACTGCCCCTCATCATAAATATATCTCAGCCTTTATTAATATCATTAAAAGGGAAAAGTTATACAAACGTAACCCCCCACAATGTGTGCTAATAAAGGCATGAGCTATTCAGACCCACCAGGCTCTAAACATGTTTATTGCTGCTGTAAAAAAATATTAAAAAATATGGGTGTGTATGCGACATTTAGGGATTTTGGAGCCACCCTCAAGTGGACACATGAGAAACTGCAGGTTTTTGCACTTCCACTTCCACATTGGCTTAATTTTTTCAAGAACATACCCCACCCCTACTTTTGGATCCAACTCTTCTTTGGAACAACTATGAAATTCTCATATTGTTATATCAACCAAATGATTTGTACTTGTATCGGTGTAACTAGTCAGGTTGTTTCCTTTCATACAGAACACTTTTCGTAAATGCACATTTGATTGTCACTATGTTGAAGTCTGATTGTTATGTAGAGGGCAGCATATGAAGACAATACTCAAGTAAAGTAAATAACTGTACCATCATTTTGAACTCAATTACATTATCTGTTAAAATGTACTTTGTTATATTCAATAACGGCACGAGTCACTGCAGGGCTCTAAAACTATCAAATAAAAAACATAAAGAAGAAGGAAATTCCCCCAGGTGTGTTCGCTTCAGACAGACAGCGCTGCAAATACATCGAGGAGGACATGAGTGGAAATATAAAGATAAGTAAAGGCTTTAAAAACGCCAATATCCATAACATGATGTGTCAGTCTGCATTTTCTATTCAGGCCTCGTGTGCAGTGACTGGCGGCTCCTCCATATTTTAATGAGATCAGGGCCGGTATTGGCTAACCCATATATCTCTGTGACCTCTGTTACGGCATCCATTCATCAGACGGCTGAGCCAGAGAGGCCGGCCCGGGCTGTGATCTGCCATGCACAAATATTGCACGCAACGGAGGGGAGCTGTGTCAGAGCCGTCTGAGCTTCAACACTGTCAACAACACACACAGCTCTAAAGGAGCCGAGGCCCACTGCTGACAGAGGCTTGTTTGTGTGTGTGTGTGTGTGTGTGTGTGTGTGTGTGGGCGTGGGTGTTGGAAAAAGCAATGGAAGAAGAGAAAGAGGTTTTTGAAAGTTTTGATAGAAGGTTTGTCACCATCGAGCCTCTCATCACTTTTCAAAGACGACTTCTCAGAGAATAGAAACCCACTTTCTCCGCTTTTTCTGGAGCTTTATCGAACTAGAAAGAAACCCCCGACTACCCCCATCACTCTGTTCCTCTTTATCATCAATCATTTTTCATTCTCTCTCTCTCTCACGCACACACACACACACACACACACACACACACACACACACACACACACACACACACACACACACTCACCAAATACTTTAACTGTGTTCAGAGCCCAAAGTGTTGAGGTAATGACTTACACATGTCCCTATTAAGGATCTGGCACATGGAGGGGAACTTTCCCACCCGTCCATAATTGATATTAATCCCTGCTCTTTGGAGTGGCTCAGGGGAATGTAGGGACGAGACGTTAATGCACATACAGCGGCCCGGGCCTAGACCTTGGGAAAAAAAAGAAGAAGAGAAAAAAAGAAAGCTCTTTGTAATAAATTAGATTAAAAGCCTGCCAGACGATGAGGATGACACTAAAGAAGAAAAAATATCCAAAAAAAAAGAGAAAAGCAAAATGTGAAAAGGAAGAGAAGAGAAGATCAGTGCAAGGATTTAATCGTGTGATTATTTTACAAAGAATATTTAATTATAGAATAATACAAGAACTCTTTGTGACCCCACGGAGAAATAAAAGGTTGGGAACCCCATGCTTTAAACTTTATTTTAAACACATATTTTCTGACTTCCTTCTTCTGGTATCTACTGCAGCCATGCCAAAAAAATATCAGAAATTAGTTAATTTTTTGAACGTTAAATTGAAAACAGTTTACTTCTCTTCATGTCACTCCCTTAAAATGTTGAGATGTCACCAAGGACATGACCTCAGTGTCCTCCATGGTGCCCTGAGCCACAACTGAGAGTTTTAGTTCGTCTAATCAAATAAGCACGAAGATGTCGTCAGGATGATCTCAGTGTGGGCCAAGAGACTGAAAATGTCCAACAGAAAAATCTGTTAAGAAACTGGGTGGAAAGAAATACAAATTTCAGGCCGTCGAATGAGTTCATTAAATTGCATTATGGGAAATGTAGGATTTAGTGTTTGTTTAGCTTGATATTCAAAGTGGCTCTTTGTGGTCCCCTTACTGGAGGGGTCGATCTAAATCGCAAGAATCTTAAAATGCAGTGTGACCGTAATTGTTTTGAGACTCTATAAATATTTTTTCCATATAAAACAACAAGAAACCATTCAAACAACACAAACTAAAGGGGAATTGAGGTATCGGGGTACCCCCTTTCTTTACCTATTCCCGGGGGTCTAAATGACAAAAAATTGAAAATGCTTTAGTACATTGCTTTTAGCAGCTGCAAAACAGGAAGTAATGTCTTCAACATAATTATTTGGGGACATTAAGTGAATTAAAGGCAGGGTGGGTAATTTTCGAAAACTGGCATGATTTTGAAAGTAGCATTCCCTCAGTGCTCCTTCTGCACCCACCCCCGCCCCTCTGTGTTCCCTCAAAAGTCACGCCCCTCACATACATGCACAAGCGCCGTTGGTCCAGAAGCGGACCTCAGCTCATGCTTTGAGTGTGGGCTCGTGCATCCATGGGTTAGAGAGCGAGCAGGGAGACAGGGAGGCGTGTGATTGGTTCATCAGATTGGTACCTCGTGGCAGACATTGGTTGAAGTTTTTACAGGCTTACAAACTGCTACAGATGACAGATTCTCTTTGTTCCTTTTTCAGAGCACATGAGTTATTAATGTCTATCAGGACCTAAAGACAATTTCAACCAGAATCTTAAAAAGTCTATCTGGAGAAAATGACCAACCCTACCTTTAAAGTTGGCCTATAACAGTGTTTTTTTTGCCACTGACACACTCAATAGAGTTGCTGGTCTGCCACTGCTTCTGTCAGTTATTAATCATTAAAACAATGTATTCAATTTTTGGAAGGCATCGCGTGACCCGCCTGAGGGTCCCAACCCCTACTTTGGGAACCACTGAGTGTGAGCCTTTTGGCTTAAACTTGTCATCAACTCTTCTGTGGAACAACTATGACATTCTCATGTCTCCGAATGTTTACCTAGAACAGACTAGAACAAACCAGAATTGATTGACAGGTATGTTTATTAAATGGATTTCTATTCGTGTATGCTCTCTCCCAAGTGAGACCCCGTTTGAACTAATGTCCTTATCAGATTCATTTGTACAGATTGAGGGAAACATTCATGGATGATGTGTGAATACCCTCCAGATGAAGCTTCATACTGTTGCAGTGAATCAAACTCTCTCATTTCTGGACAATATCTGCAGCATGGCCTCTGTGACCTCATAGCAACATACAATCCACAGTCAGTCTATAGTTGCCATGGGGAAAAAGCACACAGCAGCGGATACGTGATCTGCTGAAAGCAGGGAAAAAACTGCACATTCTTGTGACAGGGTTATTTCACAAGAAGGGGAAATATGGTCGGCATTTGCAGGAAACTTTCCCTCATTCCTTCTGAACCCCAGGCAGAGCGCTGACTATGCTGAGGATCCCTGAAGGCTCGGCCTGAGTCCCCAGCTGTGTGTCACACCCACCCTGGGGTGTGTCTGAGAAGACACCCCTCCATCCCTGCTGTCTGCCCGAAGAGTGAGGAAGCAAGGGAGGGAGGGAGCGAGGGAGCACTTGGAAGCTCTTACAGGGAGGTCATCCAAGACGTTAAAGTGATAATCCTCAAAGGATGATAAAATAGCATGACTTACTCGTAATCACCTCTTAAAGCATGAACTAATGCTCCGATTAGATCGCTTTCTCTAAACTAATTTAGGATCACCTTAATTTGGATTAATTAATTCTGGCCTGTGTAGTCACATATCATTAATTCAAGATATTTAAAGGGGATATATTTATGGGAATACCCATTTATAGGGTGCTCATGATTGGGACATGCATGTAGATTTGGGAGGGGAACTTTTTGTGCCACTGTAACAAGCTTACGCCAACCTGAAGCCTGACACGGTGTTGTGGTTGGTGAGTCAGCCGAACTGATAGTTGGGAGACTGTGGAGGAAGTATATAGATAGGAGAAAGCATAGATATGGAGATTTGGCAGCAGAAGCTGAACAGCGAGGATGGAAAGTTAGGATTTGTCAGGCAGAAGTAGGATGTAGCGGGTTCATTGCATGATCAACTAACTCATTACTGGGAGAACTGGGACTGTGTGGACAGACCTTGTGGAAGGCTATACAGGAGATGTCTGACACAGCAGTGAAAACAATGCAGTGGATTTGGGTGAGGAGTGATGATGCCAGTCTAGGACTGGAGCAAAGGGAAAGGGTCATCTCCTTGTTTTTCTCTGTCTTCACTCAGAAAAGAGGGAGAGGCCTGAGTTTGAGTGTACAGCCTAACCCAGCAGGGGTAAGCTCTGGCCCACAAAGGCTTCCTGCCCTCGCTCTTCCTTTCTAAAATCTCTCTCCTTTCTGTTTTTATCTTACTGCATGTGGGTACAATGGGTGTATTTATATCTTTCAGTTTGGATCCAAGTTTCTTCTTCTGTTAAAAATAATAACAAAACAAATAATACCAATGGATGCAATGGTAAAAGAGCAACTCCCGTGCTCTTTCAAGATAAAACGACTGTACTTTGTGAAAGGAGTCTGGTGCCTTTGAAGAGCACAATGTAACGACATTATAAGGTACAATTCCCTGCACAGATCACATTGCAGTATTACTCTGCGGCGGCTGGCTGATGCAGTCTACCAGAGCAATTCCAAAAACTGTGGAAACATGATAGAAAAGGCAGGGTCCAAAACTACCTGAATACAATTTGTATTTGAACTACCCTTAACAACGACAAAACCAAAGCATATATCTATATATATATATATATATATATATATATATATATATGGCTGAGAACTATAGAACAGGGAATAAGAGGTGTACAAAACAATATAACTAAGTAGAAATAGAAACTAGCTAGTGTGCATGAGTGTGTGGTTCCTACATTATTTCGACAGCTGGTGCAGCCATCACACATACAAAAACTGAGAATTAACAATCACGCCCACTTTACACAGTTATTCGCCAGGTGTGCTGATGTTAAAAAGCACTGCAAGATTCGGGATTCTTCTCACAGGCTCTTTTTTGTTCCCAGTATTCCTCACAGCTCTACTTTCAACAACTTTCCTCTGGAAGAAAAACAAGTTCAACACTCCTTGAAATTATCCCTCTCCGACACAATGGAGGATCTTTTAATTGCTTAGACGCTTCTCGATGGAGAAACCACCTCTTTTCCTAAATGGAAGTGTGTTACTAAGTAATGTGTGATGCCTCTAAGCATGACTCCATGGAGGAAAGGATATGAGGATGCACTCATATGTTGATTACTGTGTTTTGTGCGCTGGTGGTTTAAGACACCGGTGCATCTTCTGGACATCTTCTCTGAAAGTCGCATATTATACCTTAAACAGAAAAGCTAAATTGTTGTTTCATAATAGCTCCATGAATGCACTCCAGTCAATGTGTTCCCCCTCTTTTACTCTGCACATGGACTGTCTTACATCATGCCAACAAAGCCTGCTACCCACAACATTGGAAATAACAATCATAAGACTCTTTTACGGGGCGCTGGTGGCGCAGTGGCTAGTGCGCGCGCCTCATGTATGGAGGCTGTCGTCTCAAGCGGGCGGCCTGGGTTCACCTCCCACCTGTGGCCTCCTTCCCGCATGTCATTCCCCACTCTCTCTCTCCCTGATTTCACACTCTATCTACTGTCCTATCTATCCATTAAAGGCACAAAAAGCCCAAAAATAAATCTTAAAAAAAAATAAGACTCTTTTACATCCCTGACAATTTTAAGAAAAAAAGTCAGGACAGTGTGTCCCGGAATTTTTCCAGAGTTGCAATTAGCAGGACATGAGGTAAAACAAGGCCGCCGCAGTGTGAGAGATTGTGATTGTGATTAGAGAAACAAAGTTAGACACTATGATAGCACTTTTTGCATCGATATCACTGCTATATGTGAAATGAGGCCTATTGAAGGTATGATCAAAAGTGCTGTACAGAATCTGCTGGTGAGGAGAAAAGATTAAGACGCAGCTTTATTACAATCATGCAGATCGAACCAGTCCTGTAGACGTTTTAAGATTAAAAAGTGACTTGCTTGCAGTGAACTTTCCTGAATATTACCTTATGCATTCATGCATTGGCTCACTGCAACTCCATGGGGAAATTCAACTACAGTGTCCAGAAGATAGAAGTCCAAATAAGGTCAGGGTGAAAATTGTATTCGCACTTGCAGCTCGTCAATTTGGTGAAATTTTCAGGAGTATAGTGAATGTGAAAAAGGGGCTATAATGAAGTAAGAGTAAACTGTGTGGTTTCACGGTGCAATCACAACAACAATACTCTGCTGCACTGGCTGCTCAGATAACTCTAAGTGCCAAATAGTACTCTGTAACATGAATATTAAGCTACTAAATGTCCGAATGTAGCAGGAGAATGAATGTAAATGACACATGATCCCTCAGTTGGATCCATTCTTTTTCTTCTTTTTCCCTCCCACCAAGTCGTCTTTCAGTTCATTCATTTTGCAGTATAAAGGCCACAGCTCTCCATAGCGATTACAGCTGTTGCTACCCTGGACGCCCATTGTAGAATTGAAAGCACTCATATAATAGCTAAATATATATAACAGGTTGTCAAGAGAGAGCGATTTACCTGAGAGCCAAACCACCAGTCGGGACGCAGCGAAGGGGGTGGATGTGTGATTGCTAAGTTGCCAAAGGTTCAGAGGTTTTTTAGAACTTCAGATAAGTTCTTCTGACATGGGGGCGAGGCGATAATGACCGGATTTTCGTACAAGGACAAACATTTTCTTTTAGACTTGTGGTTTTTCATCATTCTGCTCCGTTATATAGCCCGGCCTTAAAGACAGACGCACTGCTGTGAGTCCTGCTGTTTCTCGCCGCGCTGATTGGTGGCTGACGTCTCTCTCAAAAGACACACACATGTTTACACACAGACAACAAACGCATGCTCGTTTTTCACCATGCTGATGAGCACAAAAGTATCTAAATGAGGGACAGGGATTAATGTGTGTGTGTGTGTGTGTGTTTGGGTGGATGTGGTCTTCATGCTGAGTAGAAATAGTGAATAGTGAGTGAGTGTGTCAGAGGTGGGTGTTTGTGTACATATTTAAAATGTGTTTACATGTGTTTGTGCGAGGGGGGAAAAGAGAAGAAGAGTGGGTGAGAATCACAAATTAAAGCAGAGCAACTTTGGTTTTATTTGGAAATGAGAATCTTGAGGGGAAGTTTGGACTTTTTTGATCAGTGATGTAACGGATGGTAAACTCACCTCATCTCAGTTTAGCCACATTTTCTGGCTGATGTAAAAAATGTTAATGATGTAAATTCAGGGTACCTCATGGAGGGCAGGATCACACTGATGTAAGTTATATGAAATGTCTTCAAATAAACAAAAGCAAAAAAAAAATGGAAAAATAAAACGAATGCAGTAAAGTTTCAGTGATTTTTTTTTTATGTACGTCTGGCTCGATACATTTTGGGGAAAAGAAAAAGAAATATTGGAGGGACATTTTTTTTTTGTGCTAAAAAAAAAAGTTCAGTGAGTGTTTTAAACTATATGTTGACTTTATTAGTGTCTTTCTTGTTTCATGTATTCTAAGGTGGTGTGGTTTATTAATTCAATTGTATGGTTCCCGCTACATTTTCAAGACACATTTTATACTTAAATGGGGCGCTGATAGCCTAGTGGAGGTTCTGACTCTATCGACTGTCCTATCGCTACAATAATAATATAAACCCATGAAAACTCCACACTGAAAGAGTTTAAAAATCTGAACAGATGTTGACAATGAGAGACGCCAAACAGTATATAACGACAGATAATAGTATATTTAACAGTTTGGTTCCTATAGTGTGTGGAGAGCAACCATATGATCAAAACAGCACACAAACAGAATCATCTCTTGTGGTAAACTGGGACTTTAGAGTACCAGTAAACAAACATGGTGGATGATGGGCAGGAGAGTAGCACATCAGTTTTTGCATTACTTCACGTTGGGCACACCCAGAGACGGTGTGAACATGGGCTGTATTTAAAGATTTGAGACAGATGTCAGTTAATCTAAAAACTGGAAGAAAGAAATAAAGAAAGAGAAACCTGGCAAAAGGGGGGGAAAAAAAGCTAAGAGTTATTCCCAGTCTTTTAATACTCAGTCACACACACGAGTTCTCTGCCCTTTTCTTTCCCTCTCCTCCAGGAGAAGCCGTTCCAGGTCCTGATCCAGGTTTAAAACTGACCCGAACTGTCGGCACCTCCTGGGGAAGCGGATCAGGGATCAGGGGCTAACAACTCAGAGGACCTAAAGAGGCAGAGGTGAAATCTTAACCAGAAAACTGCTCTCTCTTCTGAATCCATTCCAGTTCTGAGGAAGTCTTAAACTGAACACTTTGAACCATCGGAGGCCTGATGTTTTTTTTTTTTTACATGTAAGAACTTAATTTCATTTCAAACATTTCAACACACAGACACAAATGTAAAAGACATTCAACATACAGTTCCCCTTTACAAAGTTGATAGCTCACATAGTAGCAACGTACTAACGGTTTACAAATCCATCTTCACAGTTAGCGAAAGCAATGGCATTTAAGAATCCCTCATTTGAAACTTTTTATTCAGTGTTTTCACTCCTTTTTGTTTTGGAGAGGAGGAGGTGTCAGTCCCCCGGCCTTGGAGAGACATAACTGCTTTCTTCTTTGTCTTTACAGGTTTTTGTTGAACTCACTCTGATTTACAAAAAGGACTACAGCCTACAAATGGTGTGTTTTGTGGCATATCGTCTGCGTAGGTTGTTGAGCTGCAGCACCTCCTATCTCCAGATGAGTTTAGAGTGAGAGAAACTTTACACTCATCCCAAATTCTGTTTTTGCTTGGGGCTTTTTTTTATGCCTTTATTTGATAGATAGGACAGTGGATAGAATCAGAAGTCAGAGAGAGAGAGAGAGAGAGAGCGAGAGAGAGAGTGAGGAATGACAAGCAGGAAAGGAGCCATAGTTCGGATTCTAACCTGGGCCGCCCGCTTGGAGGACTACAGCCTCTGTACATGGTGTGCACACACTAACCACTAGGCTACTGGTGCCCCTGTAATTAAGTTTTAAATAAATCATGTGTGGGAGATAATATTTCTTCCATTTCCTCCAGTAAACAAATTATTTCAGTTTTGTGTTGAATGTAATTTCTTCAACTCAAAGTTGAATCTAATAGTTAGGTATGTAAGTCCTCATTAAGGAGTCATACAAGGACTGGTTCTGGAGCCCCGTAAGATGTGTCCCGGTTGTTCTTCTTCAGTTTTTTATAAGCAGCTTTGAGGTAAAAAGAGAGAGAGAGAGTTTGTCACTATATGTAAAGAATGCTCTCTTTGTTATAATGTAGATTTCAAACACAGTAAATGTGTTGTTTTTATGGCTTTTTGCTCTCCCGTCTGATAATTAAAACTATACGGCAGCTTGGCTCTGTGTTCTGAGGACTTTCACACATTTTTTATATATATACAGTATAAATGTGAGAGTTGCCCACAGACCGCCCGGCCTCCTCCCACCTGTAGCGTTTTCATCTTGGCACATTCTCTCTTCATAACTATCTTGGCTCGGATCTCTGAGTGCTTTTCTGAGGTCTGCCGCCTGCTCGCTCATTCACTAATCACTAATCAGAGCTCACGGCCCTGCTGCTCCAAAGTTAACCTCCGGACGCTCGGGAGGTGCTCCTCCACCTCCTCTGCATATGGCCGTTGTGGATTTTGGGCGGCTGCCAGGGTGCCCTCTCGTGTCGGCCCGCCCGCCAAACGTCGGCCCTGTTCAGAGGCACAAAGACATTTGTATGCCAGTCATGTTCAGGAGGGGGCCGCTGCCTCTTTAAGACTGTGGGAAAGAGGGCATTTCTACAGTGAAACAGCTCGTTTTCACACATTCCTGAGCTGGGCATATTGAGCTCATTATCATAGCTAACCACAATGGCTCTTTGTGCGAGATCTGGGATTTGGCACGGTGCCAAATATCCTCGGGTGCATGTGTAGATGCACATGTGTGAATCTCTCTTCATATATTTTCAGCTTTACCTAAAACATAAGTGAGACATTTAATGCTGCGTAATGAGGATTGTGACACATCACACGATACGAAGAAGATCAATCTAAAACAAAAGAATAAATGTAAACACTTTTGAATTATCATGTCAATAAAACACTTTAAGTAGTCTCTATATGTTTATGCACAATACATGCAGGATGTTGTGAATTCAGTCGCTAAGTGATTTTTTATTAGCATTATTTTAATGTCTGACAAAATAAATCTCTGAAACATTTTCCAGATTGAAGGATGTGGGGAAACAATTCTTAGCCCTTTAACCACCTCAGGTCAGAAACGTGTTTCCCTAACATTGTAACGCCTGGTCTCCTTCTTTAAAAAAGTCATGTATAATCTCACCAGATAAATGCACAAACATGTAATATACATCTTTTTTTTTTTTTCCAGGAATACCTAGGGAATCAGAATATCTATCCCTCAAGGATGTCAGATGAAGTCCCTAAATAGTAATTACACCACAAAGAAAAATTAAATTGAAAATTAAATCTCACAGATAAATGTTGAAATATAATTTAAATCAATAAAGCCTTTGACATTTGGCCTCCCAAGTTTGGTTCATATATATATCCTGGTAATCAGGGGGAAGTGAAAAAACACTGTATATGTCACATGTAAAATAACAAATGTTAAACAAATCTCAAATGTTAGTTGAGACTATTACTGTAAGAAATGAGTGTCTGTAGTGACCCATGGGCCGTATATCACACTCCTTGACCTTGTGCTACGTCTCTATGGAAGGTCAGAGAGGGTCTAAAAAGTATTTATAAAATTCAAAGATCAATCTTAACTTATTTTTCTTAAACTTTAACTTTTTTAGAGCTGTTTTTTTATTAGAGCATCGATCTACTGATACTAGAAGGAGCTGAAGAGGCTGAGTCCCTTTAAATCACCAGGACGTCTGTTTCAGGCCGCTCTGGCTTCTGATTGGCCCTTACATGTCAGCTGAGCACAGATACAGCCTCTGATTGGTCGAAAGACCCAAACAAGTCGAGGTAAATGACATGATGACACACTCTTGTACAGTAGGTGGCGGTATGCACCTTGAAGTTGTTTGCAACCTGCAAAAAAAAAAAAAACGAGACAAGAAGAAGACAGACTCAAACAAGATGGCTGCCCCCACTTTAGCCAAGGGAGCTAACAGAAGTTACACTGTTTCACTAAAATGTAGCTACACATAAATCATGGATTACACTCATCACTGGGAGGATTGAATCCGGACAGAAGATACACTTATCTCCACCAGTGGGTAGAAAGACTCTGGAAGTCGCAGAAACACACAAAGCGTCCAGTATGACGGAGTGAGAGCATTTCACAGTTAAGTTGCTTTGTCGTACGTTTCTACTTTTGGAGCTGATAATGGAAACACAACTCTGTTATGTCATTAATGAGAACGTCGACCTCACAGGCCTAAAAACCATCAAATAATATGAAATACACAATTTGATTTATGAGTAAAGAACCTTAAAATATAAAAAATCCAGTCCAATAAGACATTGCAGTTATTAGTTTTGCTTCGTGTCGTTTAACATATGAAATGTTTTTAACAAACAAGCAGACTCATTTTAAACACGTGTAGCGTAAAACCTTTTCTGGCCCTCCCTGACGCTCTTTCATTCATTTGACCTTTGAGGACTACTTTACTGGTGTTCATGTCTCTAATTCTGGACAGATTTGAACAATGTTATTGGGTTCTCCAACTCTAAATTCATCGGTTTTTGCATGTGAAAATTAATTTGGAAAGGAAACTATGAGCAGGTGACTCAGACGTCAATTTAAGCTACTCATATATCACTGCATTACAACAGATTGCTTATAAAAATACAATATAGCCTCGACTTTCAATATCCCAGTTTTCACTCTAAATCAAGCGGCAATCACTCCGGTGTTGAAAAATGAAGCCAATAAGAGGCTCTTAGTTCATTTATTTTCTGTCCTCCGATCAGATTTGAGCTGGTACGATCGCTGAAGACATGTGCTTTGTCTCGTAGGGAGAATGAACATATGAGAGTCCGTCCATTCTGTCTACTTTTTCTTAGTTTCTCTGCTTCTGTGTTTCTGAGGCTTTTCTCCCCGCTGACTCCTCCTTGTGTTTCTGTTTTCTCACACTCACCGTGTTCACTCGCAATGCTTGGTCCGAGTTTAAGATTTGATTGGCTGAGAAGCATCACGTGTGATGATTTCGAACACATGTATTGGTCTGTGACCTTCCTGGCTCCAACATTATACCGCTGAAATCGCTGTCTCGAAATCGCTGCAAGGAAATCTGCTGAAAGAATATAAACTTGTGAAGAAAGGTGGTTTTTACACTTGGTTCTTGAAATTGTGCATCATTCTGGCTGCAGTTGTTGTTTGTTTGGGTATTGTCACTGAATCTGGTGACAATAAGAGAAGACGAGAACGACTTAATGTTAAACTCTTATATTTCCCATATTGTCAGCACTGCCTCTGTTTGCACCCCTGCTGTGATTGCAGTGTGATACAGCAGGTATGTTTGAGGCTGATGAGTGTGTTGCAGTCTTAGTGATAATAGCGGGGGGGGGGGGGGGGGGGGGGGGGGAGTCTGTATTGTGTTACACAGGAAGACATTAGCAGACAGCCACTCTGAATACGGCGCGCTGGTTTCCTACCAGGATGCTCCCGGCAGCCGCACTGATCGAAGCAGACATCAACAGCTTTCCCCCCCCGATTCTCTTACCTCAACACACACACTGAAACACACACACAAATACACACACAGCTGCTTCACAAACAAAACATTTTCATGGCAAAAAAAAAATTAAAAAAATGGCGACAGCAGCGATATCAATTGGAATCTTCCTTCTCCGGTGAAACAGACCCAAGCACAAGAAGTAAACTCCAGCAGATGCAGCAAGAGGCCATCATGTTTCACCGTGTATTCCCCGATCGCAGACCCCCCGCGCTTGAACGTATCAGCCTATCGTCTAGACCCCCGTCTCTGACTCTCCCTCGCTGCATGTGGCCTCGCAGAAAGGGAGGGCGATTCTGCCTCTGCCGGGAAAAAGGTTAAAAGGGGCTGTCTTTCATCAGCTCATCATCCTCAACTCCTGCTGCATAATTTATGGGCTTGTTACTGTAATCAAAAATTCTTCTTTATTTTTTTGGGAGGGGGGTTTGGGAGATGCGCGGTGGAGGCAGTGCTCTCCCGTACAAACAGCTTCCCGCGAGCCCGGGCCTTTTCATGTGAAATGAGATACTGCTGTAATGTCCCTCGGGTGAGAAGGAACACACAACACAGACACAAAGTTGTAGAGGAAAAACTGTGTGTGTGTGTGTGTGTGTGTGTGTGTGTGTGTGTGTGTGTGTACACAAGCAGCACAATGTCTCAAACTTCCCTCCACTCGGCTCATGAATGTTAATGAGGGCAGAACGTACAGACAGATTCACAGAACGCAAACCGAGCTGCAGCCTGTGATGGTGTCGGGTTTACAGGCTATTGTCGGGGGCCAAATTAATTGATCATGAGTCTTGTTTTACTTCCTCTATAACGTATACAAGGTTAGATCACGAGTCTCCTAGCAACTGCATCAAACGCTACATATAACGAGATAGCTGTGAGAAATTAATATCAAATCAAAATCAAATATATTAACGATAAATCTCAACTCGTGCTTGAATAGCACGTCTGAATTCTACGTCAACAGTGGGGAGTTGTGCCTGAAGAACTAGGTAGAGTCTAAATCCCACCCAAATATCTTTTTCTAAGTAGACCGTCCAGCAGACGGTAAATGACCTCTATTATAAACTAGAATAAATAGACTCCGATTGTATATTCAGCTCACCTAAGAAACAGGGCTTTTGTATTTTCACACTGACACTCCACTTCTGCTGCTTGACTTAAGGGAGTGTGGATTGTTATGAAATTAACATTAGACACAGAAGAGGGGCGGATTCTTTTCATTTTAAACGCCCAGCAGACTATAGGCTGACAACTAGCACTTTCACACTGCAGGTCAGACCCTACACATTCACACACTGATGCCATGTAAAGTGACCATCAGTATTAACTAATCCCATTTATACACAACATCAAATCTATGATAAAAATGAGATAAATTAATTTTATTTTAGGCTTGCAATTTCCATTATTGTGTGGCTGATTGAGAGCCAGTCTAATATGTTTAGCTGCTCATAAAATCAGATTTTACCAGCGTCTTTTATTCCTCAGAGGCAGCATCGCATCAGTTCAGACAGAGCTCTGAGGACATGCATACTATCAGACCATTATGATTAAGCAACGGCTGCAATCAGGCATCGGCTTTAAACAAGTCGCTGTGGCACTGTTTAGAAGTTTCCAATCTCTCTCTCTCTCTCTCTCTCTCTTATTATTCATGTTGTTTATTCAAACTTCATACATGCTGCTGTTAGAGGTTTTGATGATGTTCTTCTGTCTGCTGTCTCTTCTTCTTCTTCTTATAGTGCTCTACATTTCACCTCAACTTGGTTAGAAACAGCTGTGTTAGAGAGCAGTACGAGCCCTTTGTGTCGGATCTTCGTCCTGACTTCAGTCACTGAATTAGTTGCAAAAAAACAAAAAAAAAACAGCCTTGAAATGACTGTCTCAAAATCCACAGGATGTTTAAACATCCTAAGGAACATTGTGTTTGTCCTTTATCAACGCTGTTTCACAGGAAGTGACAATTCTTTCGACCTATCAACGGACTGCCATGTCTGGCTCCAGGGTTTTAGGGTCGGATTGGTACGCTTGGCACCCCAACAGAAGGGTACACCAAAACAGTAGGACAGTAAGGATCTGTTATTTTGGTGCTATTCCAAACTTTTGACGGTGGAAACATCAATAAATGCGTACCGTACCGAACTGAACTGAACCTGAACCTGAGCTTGGTGTAAACAGGGATTATGTGGCAGCGTAGAAAAGGTGCGAGCAGACAACACACAAGAGAACACCTGACAATGAAACTAAAATGAAGAGGAGCCAAAGAATAGAAAAAAACTGTTCAACAAAAACTGGAAGTTCAGCTGGAGATGTTGGTGTACTGTGGTCATTTAAATGCCATAGTCAAATTTAATCATATGAAACTCAATTTCCCAACAACAACATTGTGGCTAGTGAAAATGCTGAGTAACATTGGAAAACTACTAGCCACAGTGGCTGGTGAGCCGGTTTAGATTATTTAAACTGGATTGGTTAAAGTATCAGTATTCTGCTTCCTGCTTCCTAGGTGCATTTTTGAAGGAAGAATATTTTCTACAAAACACAACTGTTGCTCTAACTTTACTCTTTCAGGCTGAGGAGACAGAATGTGTGTTTTATTTATCATGTTCTATCCCTTCATATGCCCTCCTAAGTTTCACACTGTCACTGCAGCTGTGTGAAACTCCTCCAGAGGACTGAACTCGTCTCTGCAGAAGCTCAACTGTCACGTCTGTCCCACTGAGAGCAGGAACACTCCGTCATTATGCCGGACTGGTGTGTGCTGCATGTGAATGTGCTGCATGAATACATGCATGTGGGTAGGAATGTTGGAAGACTGTGTTTAAAATGTGTGCGTGTGTGTGTAGAAGATGCTTCCTAACAAGCAATGAACACTCTCACACAATCGGAATCTTTAACCGCAGCCTTAAAATACTGTCCTGACAGCCAGCGCTGAGGGAAAAGAGGAAGTCTTAGCCCACAGAAACCTGTGATTTAAGGTGATTCAACCAGCGGTCATAAAACCTCATCAAAGCCCTGCCCATTCCAGGACTCTTGATAATGCATCTTCCTCTCCACAGGACTACAGGCGAGCTGACCTGAGAGGATAGGAGATGAGTCCGGAGTCTGGTCGGACACATTCCTGCACAGCCACCAGACTCTCCACCCTGTGGGCTGCATGAAGCTCATTCCTGGACTCTTCCATCTCTGGTTCCGGTAACTGACTCTGCACATGCTCAGACTTTTGCACGCAACATATTTGCCCTGAGATAAGGGAGTTTGATACAGGTGGAGAAATGACATTGTTGGAGGTACAGATAGTAATACGACACAGCAACTGAGAAATAGAAAGACGTGGCATTCAATGGAGATAAAGCTCATAATCAAATGGACAGATTGACCTGATAGACGTGCTGCGCGCAGACACAGAGACTCAGCCCTCTCTAGAATACAGACGTCGTTGTACTGCTGCTCATAAACACTTCTTTTTTTACGCATCATATCTGCACAGCTGTCACTATAATCTCCTTTAAAGCCTTCATACCTTTTTCAACTTATTCAGTGGACTTTTTTTTATTTCTGTGTCTTTACTACACAGGACAGCTGATATGTGGATTTTCATTTGTTTACATTGGTACGATGACAATGAAGTTCATTCTAGTTCTGATTCTGATTCTGAGGATGCTCCTTATGATGAGTCAGGTTTCAGAATAATTCATAATATAAAAGGGGAATTATGCAGTTGTTTTTTTTTAAGCCAATGCCTTACTTTGACATATTTTGGTGACAGTTTTGTTGCGGCTCCTGGAGATTCCTTCAGCTGGTCGTTGCAGCCAATAAAACAGGCTGCAATTGCTGCAATAACCATATTGGAAATGCTATCTCAAACTAACTTTTGGTAACCTAGCAACAGTTGAAGTGGTGGAGCTGAGGTGGGCCTTTAGCCTCCTAGCAAACAGCTACAGTGCACCCACCAGTCAGTCAGATCAGCCACATACCTAATTATGGATCGCTCTTAGCCTTGGAATAATTATAATGTATACATAGTGTTTGTATTTTGACCCCTGTACGCTGTACGCGGTCTATGGGTTCCCCGAGCTGTTTTCATTGAGTTGAATGCTAAAAACAGTCTTTGAAAAGCTCCAAAACATGTTCTTTATTTTTAGGTCCCTCACTTTATATGCCACATTTGTTGTGGGTGTGAGTGGTGGAAATCTTTTAGACATTTTAAGTCACAATTTCCTATTAAGGAGGTGGTGATGGGTCTAGACCAGTTGAGAAACACTGGTGTATAACAATAAAGACATGAGATATTCAGGGTCAAACTACAACATTTCAATATGGCTATTAATGGGACTTCTGGGTCTTTTGTAACCAGCCTCTAGTGGACACTCAAGGAACTGAATTCTTTTTTTGCACTTCCACATTGGCCTAAATTTTCACAAGCAAAGGTCGCTGCTTGGGTGATGCAGGGGGCTGCCAGGGCCACCCAAAAAAAATCCTAAACTATGAATGGCTATTAGCCTTGTCAGAGGCGGGGCTTAGGTTTAAATCAACTATCAGGGCTGTGATGCAAAAGGTACTTACAACAGTCATTTATACTTGAAACAATTTAAAAACATTTCAGTCATGTTGACTGATAGTTTGAATAAAAAGATCTGAGCCTGAACAAGAACATTTAGCTGATGTAGGCCTACTTTGATTGGGTGCATTTAAACCAAATTATTACATTACAGCCAAAGTTGCATCTGTCAGCTAAAACAATCAATCAATCATTATGTGTAAAGCAATCTTCTCACAAAACTTCAAACTCTGTTGTTCAGGCAATTAAACCAAAATAAATATTTTAATATGGGGCCATGGTAAAGGGTGCCAGGTAAGGTCAGATTTCCCTCCAATAAAGCAAAGGAATGCTGAGATTTTTTTTTTAATTCCTATGAATATCCCACATAAACATGATAAATGAATACAGGCAAAATTCTGTCCTTTTTTCTTTCCTTCATGTAACCCAAAAGAACTTCCTTTGGAATGAGATGCGACATACGGCGACTAATACTATCGATAACTCTAATGCAATTAATGTTTCCAGATCTTTATTACAAAGTCATAAAAAATTCATGAAAAGTTGCAATCGAAAATAGAAAAGTGCAGCAGGGAAGAAGAGAGAAGAAGTGTTCATATTTGCAGATTTCTTCTCGCAGCACAAACCGTCTGACCCGTTCCCGCTCGCACTTATTAATGATTCAGCTGACCAAAAGCTGAGTTTATGGACGAACGCAATGGAGGAGGAATATTTCATTTATTGTAACTTTCCTGCTTGTTCTCCTAAAAACAGGTGCCATCAGCACTGAAAGGTAGAAACTTCAGAGGGACGAGAGACTGAGGGGAGATAAAGAGAGTGAAGAGGCCTTTGAGTAACAGCTCATCTTTTATTTGGCAACACTTCAAATGAAGCCCGTTTACCACGTCTAGACAAGACAGCTTTCACAGCCAGGCTAGGCTACTGTTTCTTTTTTTTTTTCTACCCGAGTATATAAAAGCTATTTACTGTAAGAGCAGAAGACAGACATCTCTTTTAGTTTTCCTACCACAGACGCTCTGCTGCTCCTCTACGTTGCAGATGAGTTTGTCAGATGCGTGCGTCCACCTCTCTTTCTCTCCGTCTAACCCTCCTCCTCTCTCTTCTCGCAGTCTGTTTGAAGCTGTGAGAGAAGTGAGACAATCTGATCGTGTTTGATGGATAATTTGAAAAACTCAGCGTGCGAGATCACGGCTGAGACGATGTTCTGTTTCTGGTGGCTGGGCTTCAGAAGACAGGTCGTACAAAGAGACGTGTTCTCTGTCTGCGGCCCTTTAAATTCTGCAGTCAGCGTGTTGAGACCGCTTATGTACTCTAACGACCGCCAAAAGCGTTTCATGTGGCTCTTCATGCTGCTAAGAAAGCTCGTAAAAGATGCACTGTGCAGAGAAGACGTTCAGATATCTGTGATTTTTTTTTTTTTATCAGGTGTGCCTGAACCTGGAGACAATCCAAGCATGCCTCTGTTTGATTATAATTCAAATACAAACTCAAATATCTTCTATGATAGATAACATTATTTGACTTTTTACAGAATTGATACTACTAAGGAGTTTGATCAGATTCATCAAATACATGCATTCAGAAATGTCTTTATAGACTAATATTATATTATGGTATATTATATTATGGGCTGCACGGTGGGGCAGTGTTTAGCGGTGTTGCCTCACAGCAACAAGGGTTCCAGGTTTGAATCCCAGTCAGACAGGAGCCTCTCTGTGTGGAGCTTTCATGTTCTCTCCAGGCACTCCGGCTTCCTCGCACAGTCCAAAGACATGCCCGTTAGGTTAAATGGTCACTCTAAAATTCCCTGTAGGTGTGAATGTGAGTGTGGCTGGTTGTCTGTCTCTATAAGCTCCGTTTCCACCACGCAGTCCGGTTCAATTCGGTTCGGTACGGTGCTCCTTTTTTGGTGTTCCACTGTCAAAAGTTTTGAATGGTCCCAAAATAAGGGATCCCTACCGTCCTACTTTTTTGCTACCTTTCTGTTGGGGTGCCAAGGGTACCAATCCGACCCCAAAGGGTCCTTTGTTTAATGTGTCCCGTTCTTCTTGGTTGAACTTAATTAATTGCGGGCTGCACTGTGTTGGGCTGCTATGATGTCACTCTATTTCGTAGCTGGCGCGGCTATCTCCATCTGGCTTACACTCTGCTTACCAAATAACGGTACATTTGGCTTTGGAAACGCAAGCAAGTTCAGGGTTTACCGTACCGAACTGAACCAAACCGGACTGCTTGGTGGAAATATGTCAGCCCTGAGATTCATTGCATTTAAAGAGACACACACACCAAAACGGAGCGTTCTGAGAGAGCTGGTTTGTACAGGGTCACAAACCTCCTCTGGTGCTTGATTCATGTTATATTTTGACCAAAGCACAGCACAGATGTTTCATTTAGACCACAGGGGGACTGTTTGAAAAGGTGGAAAAGCGGGATAATATGTCCTCTTTAATTAAATGTATACACATATTGAAAAATACATGCTCGCTGATAGAGCAGGATCTTACTGATTGAACCATTACAGGATTATAACTGATCACTTTCACACTTGATTTATCTACTGATTATTTTCTCTTCTAGTCGATGATTATTTGGTTTGTAAAACTTCTGGAAAAAAGTATGCAATTTGGTCACATTAATGAGTCCACAGTGTAACTTTTTATGGACAATTTGGTTTTGTATGAATGAGAAATGTCTTGAATGAAACCTATTTCAAAATGTTTCTTATTTATTTCTCAGTCAATCCTCTAAAAGATTAATTGGTGTGTCGTCATATATCTTGTGTTAGCTATTTGGTAGATGCTCGTTTTTTTTTGCACACATCTCAATCTGTAGAGTTACAAACTAAAGCCCTAAAATCATGACGGTGAACTCAGGTATCTTGACATTTACTTATTACAGTACTTGAATTATATATTTATATGCCACCTGTTAAACATTTATGTATTTAAGTCATGACATAATAATCTAATAACAGGTTTAAGAGTAACAGTTATAAGACAGTCTTTCCACCTTGCATCCCTTTTGTCCTCCAAATCAGATGAGAAATTCTTCTTTCTCATCTGTGATGCCTACATTACCCACAGTGCAACTTGACCACCAACAGTCCAGTCTTTTGTTCATGTGTGTAATTCTAGTGATGTTGGGCATACTGTTTCTGTCCTCTCATGGATCCGACCGCTCGACACAAAAAGAGGTTTAAAGCGACATATAGTCTGAACCCACTCTGCAGAATCCCAAAACAATCGAGAAATGTCAACATCATCTTAAAACTGTTTACACAAGACTGGCCGCGCTCTTCAGGGAGGGCATTACAGAGTTTTAAAGCCTTCAGCAACAACATGGCAGCCTTGTGTTTTCAGATTTAACATATGCACTGCTAAGTGTTCTGCCGTAGAATGACAGTACGCTGAGCGAAGAGAAGAATTAAAGCCTACAAACCTTTAATGGACCACTTCAGGGATTTAGTAGCGAACTTTTAATAAAGTTGGGGGACTTGTGAGTGATTAAAAACAACAATGGTCGGAAAAATAAATTCAGGAGCAGGGGATTGAAATAATGCATCCTACACTTCCCATAATGCAACCTGATAGCCCGTTCTGTTTGACCCTTTTAGTTAAGACCTTCCACATCTTTTCAGCGGCCAGCTGTCTGCAATCCAGGCTTTCTGTTACAACCAAAAATGGTCTCAAAAGCTCAGCTGAGATGACTCTCATCACACAATCATAAAGTTATTGAAGTGTCCATCCATAATTGGAGGCATTTGACCCCGTAATGGGTCTTCATGAGGGGTAGGAGTGTCATGAGTTTTGCCCTTCTCCTTTTTGGAAATATGTTGTCCTACACATGGCCTACGATCAGCGCTTTCACACTCCAATTACTCCAAAAAGCTCAAATAAGCAGCTCAACACTTTAAATCATGCTGTAGGTATCCTACTATTATTTGTGCTATAGCTCAAAAGACCCCTTGGGGTACTTTAAAGAACTGTAAGGGAGACCTGAGATACTTAAGAAATGTTGAATTGAAAATATCAGTCATCCATAATTCCTGAAATAACAACACTATTACTAAGACAAAATTAAAGGTGTTTTCGGACCAAACATTTCTGGGGACTTTCTGAAGAGGAACAGAGTGTAAACCAGAATTTCCCTCTTGGATGAATACAGTATGTAAAATTAGAAAATAATTAAATGACTTGGTATGAAACGGGTATCAACATTGAATCATGTCAAAATTAAAAATTCTGCTATCATGCCTACTTTAAATAACTACAACTTTGTGTTGCACCATTAAAAAAACTATTGCATTTTAAATTCAACATAATGAATTAAAATGTGTAATTTATTCATGCATCTCTTTGGAATTTTAATGTTTTTTTGTTTTTGGCTTCTTAAGGTTTTTAAATTTGTTTATTTTCAGAGTTAGGAAAAACTTAAATCATGTTGATTTAGTCAGAAACTGTGACCTTTCTCCTAACAGTTACGACTTAGAGAGAAACAAATATTAGATGTATTTCAGGAAGGGTCCAGATTGACTGCAGTATCATACTCACACTCACTCCAAATCCCCAAAGAGAAGAATGAGCTTCACTGCTCTAAGGCCAAATTGCACATAGTAAAATATTGCCACACCGAGCGGTGGAATGGAAATATGTTTTCCGAGCCGCAGGGTGTCCTTCTCTGCCTCGCCGCTGGGATCCATGGGCTTCTCTGATGACGGGGTGTGACTGTGGCTTCTGGGGAGTGTCTGGAATGGGTGCCATCTCCCTGCGGTGCTCCACAGCGGCCTGATGACGGGAAGAGAAGGGACATGTCACCGTTTTTTCAGCCGGCCATTGGACGACATGAGAGGAGGCAGAGGAGGAGGGGCTGGGTGAAAAGTGAGGGTGCATGGGAATGGCTTTTTCTTTCCCCCAGCAGCTCTGGCACATCACCAGCGTTATGGCGGTAATTGATTCTCTCTGTGCCATTAGTCTCTGAGACAAAGATGCGCCAACGAGAGGGGGTGCTGTCACTTAGAGGCTGGCATGGCGCCCAGCCCAACACTCTTACCAACACACAAATAGATACATGCAAAGATACACTCGTTCGCACACACATTTAGTTTTCACACAGATGCAAAGTAGTGTCGGCTTTAATGTCAGCTGTCAAGGTCTGTTGAAGCAGGAGCGTTGCTCATTTACAAATAAGCCAAACATGAACGGTATACAGCGCAAACATGGTTAATGCAGAACTCTACGCACTCAGAAATCAAAGGGAATTCAAATGACTGTTGATCAGATCCGACATTCTCCTCTTATTCAGGACATGAGTCTGTTTGTGTTTTTGAGGTTCCTGTGGTTGCAGCAAATCAACATTCCTCCGACACAAATCACCGCAAACTTGAATATGGAAGGTGAACTCCCCAGACAAAGAGCGGGGCACGTCGTTCTCTTATTAAAGTTAACGAGAGGCTGCTGTCCCCTGCCTGCAGACCGCACGTAATCTGATACATATTGGGCCTCCACGAGTGCCGTGGTGCTCATTGGAGTCATAACACTGATGCTGCCGTCACCACCGACACCTTAACGCTCATTGTTGTCATAATGCTAGCTCTCATCACCGGCGTAACGGCCGTTACAGAAATCACCGCCACGTCAGAGCATCATCTTTACTGTCGGCGCATGAATAGCAAACATTGTACCCCGTCACCATGGCAATTGTCTTTTGTCATCCTCCCGGATGCTGTTTCTCATCACCATGGTCACGGCAGCAGTACCTGCCTCGCATCGAGGAGGAGAGGGGGAACAAAGGCAGGTAAAACCCAGTACACACACACACACACACACACACGCACACAAACACGCACACAAACACACACACACAGAACGGGGTGCATGCACTGAATGCCAATTAAGCAAATGAAGGATAAGCTAGCAGAGACAATAGCCCCCTCACAGTCAGTTACGAGCTAATTAAAGAACATATAGCATACGATCTAAGATCACTCAGATCACTTTGCCCTGAGGCGCTGCAGGCTGCTTGATAAGCGTTCTTCCTCATCTCTAAAGTGTGCTGTGCACGTAGGGACTGATGTAAAAAGAAAGGGGGATAAACTGGTGGCAGCCCTCCATCACCACGGTGGAGTTAAAACCAGCTCTGCTTGACTTTATTCCTCTTGCCTCTCCAGGCCTGCTTCTTCTTGGATGCTCATTTGGAGTCTGTAATTAATTGGAGCCTCTATTTTTTTTTTCATCTATTTTTGTTTGGCTGTTGACCGACGTGTGGTCCTCTCACGCGCTCGTCTTCAGGTCGACGTGGCTCCCTAATTAAGACTCCAGAGGACGGCTAATTGCTGTTGCGTGCCTCTCAGCGGAGCAAGGGAGCCTTCTCCCGGCTCTGCCCGGAAAGAGCGCCCGAGTGCTGAATTAAAGGAGCTTATGTAAGCTTGTGGTGAAACTATTAAACACCAACCAACTTTTCCTTGTGAGGAACTGCCACTTGATTTAATGGGCCTCATTAAAAGTGCACATCACAGAGATCCAAACCGCTCTCTGCAGCTTCACACGACAATGGGATAATGGTTCCTCCTCCATGCTGTCAAAGACTAATCCGAAATATTGAACAGTGCTGTTGCTCCCGCAGAACGATCCAAAATGGGCTGCAATGCTCTTAAAAGGAAGGATTCACATCATTTGTCTTTTTTGACAAGGGGCAGAGAGGAGCAAGTGGAGGAATAGATGACTCTGAGAGGCTCTGTGTTGTTTATGGAGAGAGGTAAATGGAGAAATCTGGAGCTGAGTGAAAAAAGATCCTCTATCGAGCTGAAATATTGTTTTTATTGCACACATTTTCTAACAAGCTTCTTGTGAGGGGGCGAGATCAAATACATGTTGGCATTATTTAGTAAGAGAACTATTGCGTTTTCGAAATCTGATTAGATGTCAAGCAGTAAATCCACATTATTTTAAAGCTCTTACATGTTACACAACAAAACATTTCTTACCAGGGAAAAGAAAGAAAAATATAGATTTGAGTGAATACAGGACAGTGACATAAAAATTGCATTCCCAAGTTTTCATCCTGTGGTCCAATTATTTGTGTTTTAGGGAAGACTGCACTAGCCGAGACGAAGACATACCCGACACCAGAGGGCTCCAAGACCGAGAAGATACCAAGACATTTAGGGATCCAGACCAAGTCAAGACCAAGACCAAGGCAGGGCATGACCGAGACAAGACCAAGACCATTAATATCAATGAAAAATCCTTTACTTAGACCGTAACCGGGGTATAAAAATCACACTACAAGTTAATTAATTCGATTTGAATTTGTAAAGGGACGATGTGCAATATTAAACACAAATGTTGCCATTTGATGCATTATACCAGAGTTAGCTTAGAGCTAGTTTACATCTGCAGTCGGCAGGTCAGTTAAAGTTATTTGTTCTTTTAGAAAGATACATGTTCCTTCTAATCACAGTAATGAATTGGAAAAATAGCCTTTCAGTGGCGGTTTTGACCGGTCTTGATTTGAAATCCAGAGTCCGCCCAGTCTGAGACCGAAACAAGACGGAGTGAAAATGCTTTTGATTCCTAGACAAGAACGAGACCTTCAGAAAGTGGTCTTAAGACCGGTCTTCCACCCGATGATTGCTAACATCAGACGGAGGAGGCGCTTATTCCTCTTCCTCTCTTTTTCCTCCCCCTTTTTTATTCTCAGACTGATTTTCCTCCTGTGACTTTCATTGACAAACTTTATGCAGAAATAATGCATGCAACGCTTGGCTCGGCAAGGAGAGAGCGTGCCGTCAGATGGAGCCCCCTTAGGGAGGTTTCCTACTGTCATTGCAAAATTTGCACATTTTGGCCCTTTTTCCACTTAGCCAATTCCAGAGCTGGTCCAGAGCCAGTGCCTAAGACACCACCAGCGCCTCTGATACCAGAACAAGTGAGGTTACAGCAGAGACATAACTCGCTGTCTTGAATAGAAAGTTGTCTTGTTTCTTTAATCGTTTAAGTTCCTCTATAGAAAGATGTTTTTAGTATTGAAAACTTGATAAGACTCAATCTCAGTGACATATTGGAAGTAAGACTTTATATAAAAGATTTAATTTTAATTAAATGTTTTACAGTTATTTGAAAGTAACCTTCCATTGACCTTATCCTAAAAGAACAAAAGCTCCCACAAGTTCTTTCTTTTATTCTCCTGTAGAAATCTGTGACCAGAATCCAAAGAGAGACGTGACAATGTGGAGAGAGAGAGAGAGTATAGATTCTGTAGGGGAGAGAAAATGAGGAAACACAACAGCAACTATTACTTAAGAGACACAATTAAGGCACAAGCACAGCAAAGACCACTACCACAATGGACGCTTCTGCAGATACCCTTGAAACATTCCTTTACTTCAAACACACAACTTGCCTCCGATAGGAAAAAAAAAAAAAAGGCTCAGAGAGAAGAAAGAGATGGTGGGAAAAAAAACAAAAACAAATCAGGAAGAAGCTGGAAATGAGTCCAACTCATGCATAACTTCAAACACTCCATCTTCAAAGTTGCATAACATTAAAAAAAACCCAAGCCCACTCCGAGTTCTCTACATCAAAAACCAGCCAGCATCGAGGGGACACAGCCGAGCCTGCTGAGCCATGCCCTCGCTCTGAGGCACAACATGCACCCACCCTCCTCTTCATCTTCATCCTTTGTCGTCCCTTCCCATTGTCCTTGGGGTATTTGTTACCACAGTGTTAGAGAGCATTATGATTAAGAGGAGGGCCAGGTGGTAGGACACATAATGACTTCCTGCTCCGAGAGTAAGCTGACAGAACACAGGAATCCTCTGAATTCTTCCAACATGATTCCTTTTAGATCTGATGTATATACATTTTTCTGTTTGTGTGTCAAAGCCTTTAATCTCAGAGGAAAGCTGTGGTCTTACCAAAGCCTTGGAGGATAGTCTCCCGTACACTTTCATACATACTGTATGTTATGTAACACTATTGATAACTGTGCATGAGGAGGCACTGGGATTATGGGGGGAAAAAAACAATTGTGCACATACTGTACTATCTTTTTTTTTTATAACGATTTATTTTTTGGCTTTTTGTGACTTTATTGGAGAGACAAGACAGTGGATAGAGTAGGACCTGGGCCGCCCGCTTGGAGGACTATAGCCTCCTTACATGGGGCGCATGCCGCTGTACTTTCACATGAGATATACAAACCAGTGTAATGTCCTTCAATGACAAGTTCAGATAGAACGATCAATGCTTAGGTTGGTTTTATTCGATTTAACTTTCATGCTGATACCAATGAGAGTGTAAGAATGTATCCATCAATTTATCCAGTCCAAATATTTACCCATTACTCTTTGCTCATTAAGACAGAGGGCCTTTGTGGTAGATAGACCCCCAAAAATATAGATTCAAGACAAAATGGTAATATAGGGATTTTTAACAAGGACATGGATTTCGTTTATGGAGGTAATTGGAAAATGGACTTGAGTTTGTAAAGCGCTTTGATAGTCTTTTGACTACTCAAAGCTCTATTACACCGCTTGTCACACCAATTCATACGCCGCCAATGCGGAAGCAATCAGGGTTAAGTGTCTTGCCCAAGGACACATGGTCAAGGACATGGTGCTCCAGCAACAGGGGATCAAACCCTCGACCTTCTGGTTGAGAGACGACCGACTCTACCAACTGAGCCACAGCCTTCCTTCCAAACTTCATGGGAAGGTAGGCTACATATAGAGTCAGAAAAGATGGTTAAACAAACATAGGACATGCCCCCCCCCCCAAGATTTCAAGTTTCCACATGTCACATACATATTGTTGTGATTTAAAAATCTGTATAGGTCTTGAGATTATTAGATTAGACTCACTTTATTGTCCATGAGGGGAAATGTGTGCAAAAGAAACATACAGCTCAGTGAAACTTTATGTGACATAAAAACAAAAACAGCTCTGATCGAATTTATTTCATTTGGACCTTTTTTTCCAAACATAGACCTAGTAGTTTTGGTGCCGAATGACAACCAAGCCTATAGTTTTTGGTTCCATTTAAGCACCAAAACTACTTGGATAAGTTTAGAAAAAATCTGGTTACGGCTGAAATGATACCTCATCATTCCCTTCAGGTTCCACGCAGCGTATAAACAATGTCTCCTGGGTGAAAGAGCTTTCCAGCAAAAACCCCTGAAGGCAGCCGGGTGCATTATTCATGCCAACACCAAGGAATGCGGGGATGTTACAGGCACAAAATGTAAATCCAACTGAAATATAATAGTTTGCAATTCGTGCTGATTGTCACAAAAAATGAAACACCTATCCGCGTATACAAGTTGTGAAACACAGTGTGCAGCCACCGTGCCGTTAACAGGGATGGTGCTGCTGTTCATCACAGATCTGAGCTTAAAATGGCATCTCTGACTGGAAAAAAAAAAAAAAAGTTTATTGTTGAAGGCAGGAAAAAGAAGTTGTAGTGTACAGCTATAGAATCAGGTGTGAGGTGACAACAAGCAGATTGCAATCATCGGGTACAGAGTATGATCACCTCATGGGGGAAACACGCAGCTATAGGAGGTGACGTGCACCGAAAACTCAGCAGAGGTGTCAAAACACAACTGGTGTCTTTAAGTCTTCACTTGGCCTTTCCCCTTCTTTGTCACTTTCGAATGCTCCTGCAAATTCTCCAATATACTGATAAACACATATAAAACCCCTGCCCACACGTTTAAACACAAAGAACAAAAAAAAAAGCTCTTCAGAAGCGCACCTTTCCACCCACATATGTTGACATACGCACATGAACAAACTGGTAATGTTCCATCAAAGCTTATAGCGCCCATTAAAACAGCCGAGACAAACACGGTGCCACGCTCGTAGTTAACACCCACACGCTCTCGAATGGCGTGGCTTTCCATCACCGCAACCGCCAGTGACAGTGACAATCACATACCCCACTCAATTACAGCTGGCTAATTGTTCAGATGCCACATTACCATAGAGAGACTCACAAAGACAAGTCGCACAGTCTATATAAAAGTCTATATGCACACGCATACACACGCAGGGCTGTGATATTTGTGAGGAAAAAATATAGTATTACAGTTTTACATGAGCATGAAACGCCCTCATGTAATCAGATAATGGATTATTTAAGCATCTGCTCACCGGGCCGTTTAAAACGATAAAGATACAGTACATTTTCTCTGTTTCACACACAAACAGACACACACACACACACACACAAACACCTAGTCTGTGCACAGTACACGGCACACACTTTGCCTGAAGGATTTTAATTTGAGATGCAGACTCCGGTGTCATAGTGAATGATATTAAAAGTCGTATCATGAATAAATCAGGAGACAGAGGACTCACCTCAGCAATGTGGCAGATAAGCAAAGAGGAACAGCTCACAGGAGGAGACAGAGAGAGGGAAAGGTGCAGCACTAACGGGGAGGAGAGGCCGATAAATAAAAGCCATGTGCATTTTAACAATGCAGACAGCAGCGGTGTTTAATGTAGGGCCATTAGTTTATGGCGCTCCCTAACAAGGCTGTAATTACTTTACTGCTAAATCCACAACATACCTTCATCTGTCATCCCATCACTTCGGGAAAGCTTTTTTTTTTATTTGTTTTCCAAAAGGAGACGAGTTAATAGTGAAATCCCTCATTTGATAAATAAAATAAAATCACTATAGGCTGTGACATCAATAAAAATCATCAATTTGTCAATTTGCCAATGTAGCTTCTGAACTTGATGGGACTTCGCAGCATGGTAGCGCTGCGTACCTTTTTAGGGGACATATTAAGAAAAATCCACTTGTACAGTGTTTTTGAACATATATTTGGGTAACCTGAGTGTCTACTGACCCACAAAATGTGAAATAAACCCATCCAGTCCTTTGTTTGTAGTCCGCAAATTTGCTCTCCTTGTGATGTTACAGTGGGATTCTGGTAAAAAAAAAAAAATCCCCTCCCCTCCCCTGATATCTCCACCCATGGACTCCACCCCCAGCCTAGTGCAAAACTTTTGTGCAGTTCCGCCATTTTTAATTCACGCTACAGAGGAGTGATGTCTACTGGGAAAACTCATTGCATTTAAAGAGACACACACACCAAAACGGAGCGTTCTGAGAGAGCTGAGTTTATACAGGGTCACAAACCTCCTCAGGTGCTTGATTCATGTTATATTTTGACCAAAGCACAGCACAGATGTTTCATTTAGACCACAGGGGACTGTTTGAAAAGGTGGAAAAGGGGATAATGTGTCCTCTTTAAAGGGGGAAGTTTCATTGAGAGCTGTCAACAATTCAAATCAAGAGTGAACACAGACGGTGAAGTGATGTGTTAGTTTAGCTGATGGAAACATGTGAGACCTTCAGGGTTGCATCTTACACCTGCTGTTGTCATAGCGCCTACCGTATGTTGTTCCTTTGCCTCCTCTCTGCAAAAACATAGGGCTGTAAACGTGGTTATTTCTGCTGTCAAAATGGGTATTTTAACACGGGACCTAATGGGGATTCCTCAGCTTTTTTGGAGCCAGCCTCAAGCGGACACTGGAGGGAACGTTTTATCGCACTTCCAAATTGGTCTTATTTCTCAGCACTGAAGGTTGCCGCTCGTTTGAAACCTCAGGAGGAGTTTTATTCATGTGGATAGTTTTTGTCTCCCATGATGCTCCGACTGCCCCCACTCATGAGACCCGACCAACCTGAGCCCTTCATGAGGGTCAGAAGGACAAATGAAACAGAGAGAAGAGCAGCCTGCTTATGTATGTAGGTTGGAGAATGCATGTAGTAGTCTGCAGATGTTGCCAGCTAGCCATGTCAAGGGTCCTCCACGTCAACATGTGTCTGTATGTGTTCCTGCACATAGGCTGCCATGAATATGCATGTGTACTCCTGTGTCTGCGCTGTGGTTACCTCTGCGGAGCGACGGCGGTGCTGTCGGCAGGTTAATCCAGCCCTCAGGCTAAGCATCAAACTTTCAGATCAGACAATCAATAATTCAGACAGCAGCTTGTCAGGATCTATCACAGAACACAGACTGAGAGGCAGGCGGCGGCACAACAAAGGCGCAGAGGTGATTTACAGCCTCACACACAACTCACACACATACAAATAAAGGCGCATGCCGCAGACTCCCTGCGTAATTGCGCACTGATACACTTGCTTTCGAATCACAGCGGCTGAAACACACACGGTAATGTTTTGAAAGAGAGGAAACATGCGCATACATAAAATCCCTCGCACACAAAGAGCCACGCCTCGACTTCAATCCCCGGAGATATTACATTGGTGATGGGAGAAAGTGATTGATGGTCAGAATCACTTTTTTTGATTCAGCAAACCCCGGAATCCGAACTAATTTCTAACTCCGGCGCATCACTGATCTACTGCTGTGCTTAAGATCCGGCAGCCAGTCCTTGAAGTACACACCGCCTTATTAATATGGCCGTGGCACAGTTGTAAATCCCGAGCAAATCAGAGAAACATAGCAGCAAACCGTGTCTGTTTAGTGTGCGTTGTGGGGGAGTGAGCTGGTAGGGGGTAAGAGAAATTGAGGGATATTTCAGTGCGTGGGTGTATAATGGCTATCAGAGGTGACTTTCAGTGGGATCAACTCAAAACACTCGCACAAACACACAAACAAGCTTTTATTTTCTGTCTTTCCTCGCACAGTCACAGACACACAACATTAACTTGTACAGATAACCAAATCAAATGATCGTGTAGCAGCAACTCAGCTCTGTGTGTGTGTGTGTGTGTGTGTGTGTGTGTGTGTGTGTGTGTGTGTGTGTGCGTATGTGTGTGTGTGTGTGTGTGTGTGTGCGTGTTTGTCAGCATGAGGCAGTCATAAAGTGAAAGTGCTGACGCTCAGAGACATTTTCTTGGAGCTGAGTGAGCCCCTGCAGGCCTGCTAACCTTGACTTCCATGTGTGTGTGTGTGTGTGTGTGTGTGTGTGTGTGTGTGAACCAGTAAACACAGTGCATGTGCATTCATGTGTATGTGAAGTACATCCAATTACTGTGGCATTTACACACACACAAGTAGTCTCCCACTCTTTGTATTTCCTATTTTCTTTTGTCCTCCACAACTGTTGCTCACCAAAACTGCTCCAAACATTTCCTTTTTTCCGTCCACATAGAGGAGAGAAGCTCAGAGCTGATACATGATAATAAACTCATCACCCTCTTTTTTTAACAGTTAAACCCCAAGTTTAACCTCTGAGGCTTCACTCAGGCTGTGTATTTTTTTTTTTTTTTTTTGGGGGGGGGGTAATTAATCTCCACTTTGATTTACAGATGTGAATTTGTGAAACAGATGTTTACAACTTGAGGCTTGAAGAACCCCAACAAGGGCTTGCAGGAGTGAATGCACAGAGTATGAAGAGTATGAATAAATATGACATCATTCCTGTTACACAACACAGGCTTTTATTTGTGTTTAGTTTTTTCTTGCAAATACTACAGTATCTAGTTTACCTCTTTAGGGCAATAATAATCATTCAACAGTAACTTTTTAATCACACTTTCATTAAAACTGAACTGTTTGTAATTCCTGATGTTTATTTTGACATATCGTTTCTGGTTTCACTTTTTATTTCATGCATTCATCTACTTTGTGATCTATCTTGTGTTGTGTTTGTATGTGTGGCTGCTCATTGTCTATCAGAAACTTTGTTAACTGCGCTGCTGCCTGTCTTGGCCAGGGCACTCCCTCAACTAAAAAAAAACTGCTAATCTCAACCAGTTTTTCCCCCTGAGTAAAATTAAACTACGGTGGCTGGGAAGTGCAAAACAAAATGTGAAACACTTTTGCAAAATGCGAGACAAATTTACATTTTGAAAAAAACATTTTTACATTTTATAAAACAAATTTACAAAAGTAAAAAACTTCACCAAGGACAAAAGACTTTTACATTTTATGAAACAAATTGAACAACAAACAAACAAAGATGTGAAACACTTTTACAGGTGGAGACAGATTTACAATCAGCAGGACACTTTTACCAGTCCCCAAAAAAATTTACAAACCACAGAATCTTGACGGAAAGGGAATGTGATTGTGTGTGGGGTCATTTTCTTTGTGTCGGCGGAAAGACTTGGAGAACAATACAGAGTTTATAATGAAAGAAAGATGTTCTGCCCGTTTTGTTGAACTCATTTCAGCCAGATTAGTCAGTTTTGTGTGGACGGAGTCTCAAACTTTTAAAGGACACAGATGAGACGGAAGGACCAGATATGCACTTCCGGGTCACTTCCTGCATTTGGTACATTCCCTTTCCGTCCTGATTCTGTCGTTTGTGAATTTGTTTGAGGACTGGTAAAAGTGTTCTGCCACTTGTAAATTTGTCTCAGCGCTTGTAAAAGTGTTTCACATCTTGTAACTTTGTTTTGCACTTCCAAGCCACCGTATTAAACAAATACATACATAAATAAACTTAAAACCAAGCAACATGTCACAAAAGGTCACTTCAATAGGGTAACTGCAGTAAAAGGTTGTGAGACACTGTAATGTGCAAAGTTGGAACAGCACCAATTGTATCATTATTTCTTTTTCTGCCTAAATATGGATGTAAATGCAGGAAAAATGTGCATATTCTTGCTCTTAAGTCATCAAATTCTCAAGGTTAGTCATCCAAACTATGACGCTCTACCCCTCTTGTGCCTCTCTGCACGTGCAGTCGTGGAAAAATTATACCTAACGCCTCATATGTTAACCCATCAGGGCACTGACCAAGCTGCCACGTTTAACAAATTTGAGGTTACATAAATCGTAACGGACTCTCAGACTATCTACAAAGCAAGTGAAGGATCAGTGTGAGAGTAACAGAGGAGGTTTTGTAAGGTGTGCTGATATGTGCTCTTCTCGCCTGAGCTTGGTGCTGTGCTTATCATCAGCTTGGCGATGCTGTGCAATGTTTCTACAAAAGACTCAACTTTTACATTACAGTGTTTTCTTATTAAGTCACTGAACCTGTTTCCCTTTCTTCCAAATGAGAAGCTTTTAAAGCTGCATCTCTGCACGACTGCTGCACACCGCCCGGTCAGGGGGGACTGCACTGTGCCGTGTCTCTGAGTGTATTCAACGTAGCAATGAGAATCCATAACATTATTTAAGAAGCACACACATTGATCTGTGGAATGGATGAGTGAATTAACATTTGTAGACTGAAGTCTGATGTTAATCAACCGCTCCTTATAGACCCCCTTAGTTCGCATCACGGTGACTGAAAGGGAGAAAACCTGTATCCATATCATCATGTGATGGATTATATCAGCAGATTGCCAACCATAAGACATATTGAAAAACAACACAGAGTTCATGTTATGTTCTCTGGTTGTCCACATACTTATGGCCATGCACTGCAGTATTTTTTCAACTTGTTTGTCTGTTTGAAGAACTTTAACTTCATTGTGTCCGCTCACTTTTGATACCTAGAGAGAGAGAGAGAGAGAGAGACCAATCTGACCTCATGAGGAGAGGCAGATAAAGAGATAAAAGGATAAAGAGGGATGAGAGATGAGAGGGAGGATGCAAGAGAGGAAAGGGAAGGAGCAGACTGCTTGCTTCCTGTGTTCATCTATATTTCACAGCACTTTCAATTAGTAGCAGTGTGGCTGCAGAGCAGCCGAGAGAGATAAAGAGATGGAGCGAGAGAGGTTTGCTCCAGGTCACTGTGGCCTGGTACTGGCCTCTCTCTCTCTCTCTCCCCCCCTCTCTCTTTAAAGATGTTTGCAAACATAAAGTCTGTTTGCTTTGGCCTGAAGCAGGGCATGAGCTCTTGGTTTGTTACATCTACATATTTCTCAGGTTATTTTAACGTGGCAGAACTTCAAGCACGCTGTAATTTATCAAGAGTAGCCACATGGATGAAGTCTTTTCATTTGTTGTCCGAAAAAAATGGAAAAGAGGAATTTAATCTACGAGGGCAAACTCTGTCTACAACTTTTTTTTCATCCAAACTGGTGCACAAAGAGTTCAAGTTCAAAGTACAAACACAATTCTCTGAATGTGAAATTGACACACGGTCAAAAATTAATTTGAAATAACTTTGAAAAACTGTTTTTCAGCTGATAGTCAAAGTGCTTCATGGCCTGAGTTCACCTGATGCAGGTAAAAGTTTCTAAAAGTTGACATCAACTTTCATCTGAATACCTTTTTATTTATTTATTATCAGGAAAATGCCAAAATACTGCTCTTAAAATACCAAATTTACACAACAATACAATACAAACTATTGAGATATAACAAATCTGATCAAGAAATTATATTAATTATTTTACCCATCAGTGGCTCAGTGGTAGAGTCTCTCAACCGGAAGGTCGTAGGTTCGATCCCCAGCTGCTGCAGCAACATGTCCGATGTGTCCTTGGGCAAGACACTTATCCCCAAATTGCTGTTCGTCTGCGGCGTATGAATGTGTATGAATGGGATGAGTTACTTCTGATGGACACTTTAAATAGCAGCCTCTGCCATCAGTGTGTGAATGTGTAGGTGTGACCTGCGGTGTCAAAGCGCTTTGAGTTCAAGTCCATGACACGATGACATGTTTTCTCGCCACTGTCCTTTCAAAATAAAGGCATAAAAGCCCCAAAAATCAAAATGAATAAGAAACAGACGGTATGAAGGGAAGAAAGCAAACGCTAAACAGAACTATTTACCTTCAATAAAAGAGAAAAACTGACCCTTGAGGGTACCATGAAACAGATCTTATCACTTGTTAGAAAAAAAGAACAACATGTGTATCTAAAAATTCTCCTTACAAAGTGTTAGAAAGAAACAAGAAGCTCAAAGGTTCAATAAAACATCTTACAACCTGTAAGAAATCAGGAAAACATGTACTAAGGGCTGCTTTAAAACAGATGTTTCAAAGAAGAGAGTCCCTCTAAAGGATGAATTAGATGAAACTTTTTTATTTTGTCACACAGAGATGAGATTCCCTGATTAGAGCACCTTTACAAACAAGCATTTTCATTAATGTGACCTTTAAAGCAATGCTCCCTTTAGTTGCTTGGTCCAGTCTCACAAAAGACACCCGTCCTCCATCTCACTGAGGCCTGTGTCTTATTGTGTTATTATCGTGTGCTTCATGGCTAGTTGAGCCCCTCTCGAGTCCGAAACGAGCGCTCTCTGCCGGCCTGATACAGACGAGCCTGTCAGCCGAATGACAGGCTTGTTGTCAGAGCGGATCAGAGGTAGTGAGGCAGTTCTCATTCTACCTTCTCTGACCTGTCTGAGGCTGCAGATTCTGGGTCTGAGCCCTCAGCTGGGTACCACTAAGATCCAAGCGTCAGCACTGTCTCCAGCACTCTACAGTGACAGGGTTCAGAATCAGGCACGCAGGTAGAAGTCGTCACTGGGGTAAACTTTGTTGTTTCTGTTGGGATGCGCCTCAAAGCTAAGAATGTCAAGTTGAAACATTTACCTCCGGGGGAAATTGTTCCCTTGATAGATTCTGGGAGCTGGTTGGACTTACAATAAATCTTAAACCAACCAATTTGTGTTTGTAACCAAGCTCATCTTAAGTGAGAAATATTCCTCCCATCCTTCATCACCACTTTCTTTTGTCTCTGAGTTATAATTAGAGCTCATTTCAATTTTTTATTTCAAAATACAATATGCAAATATCAGTTTTTATTAGGCTTTTTATAAAATGGGTCACTAATAGCGAAGCAAAAAAAACCTTAAAAAGTAGCAGCTCTAAGTCTTTGAGTTCATCCATTGTTTGTGCTTGCTTACTTCGAGTGTTGCTGAACACATCACTATGTCCGAATGCTCAGTGGTGTCACATGTGATTTCCTTCCTGATGAATTTGGTAAATGACTCAAAGAAGAGAACGTGTGTTTCATGAGAGACATTCTGCCTCAAGTTGGAATTTCTGAGTGAAGTGTTTAACATGAGAAGTGAAGCATACTTGCCCGGTCGTAAAAGCTGAGACAACATTGTTGCTGAATGGCTAACGCAGGAGTATGTTTTTGTTTTCTCCTTTTATTCTTTTCTGAAGCCTCTGTCTGAAGAATCGGTTCCCAACCAGGAGTCAGTGGCCCCCTGGTGGGGCTGGGGGCACGAGGCTACGTCTGCAGTGAGGTTGTCTAAATTAGATTTGCACATATTAACAAAAATATTCAGAACACGCTCACTGGATAGTTTATCCAGAGGTAAAGTGTGTGAAGGCCTTTTCTGTTTGGAATTCATCTTATATTCAAATAATTCAAATTGTTGGTAATTTTTTTACCACAATGTATAACTTTTTTTTTTCCTGTGGGAGGGCTCACCTTGCTTAGATACAGGAAGGTGACCTGGGATGGGATAGGTCTAATAAATGGAACCAGTGACAAAATTAAATACTGCGTCTGCCCTTCTACAACAACATTTATTATTTTAAGGGGCGGCAGTTGCTCAGTCTGTACGGAGTCGCTGGTTCAAGTCCCGTTGCAGACCAGGTCTGGAAATTGGTCTGGTAGCTGGAGAGGTGCCAGTTCACTGCACCTCTGAACGCCCTCCCCATTCTTTTGATCACAGCGAAGATTTTATAAATCTTTTAGTGTGGGCCAGGCGTAAGATGCATTGTAATAAACAGAAAAAAAGTAAAAAGGTCCCTGAAAATCAGAAAGAATTATCCTCTGTGGGGGCAAAATTAGACTTTAGTCCATCTGAACCATAGTGGTGGATGAAGACACCAAGACTTACACCCAAAGAGCCACTGCACTTGTTTGGCTAAAACAGTAAATCATTATGTTTTGCAGCATTTCTATACCACATAAAGGAACAACAGTCATAGACATGTGACAATGGGTTTAAAAATGTGACCACGGCCTCATTAAATGGCACTAGTACCAACGTCAGACATGTGAATGAACAAGAATTCATACTGAGGGAGACTTCTGAGCACCTTTAGGCCTCCTCTGTCACACTCCTGGAAACCACTAGAGGACTCGGTGTACTGGTTGGACTGGAGAGAAGGGGAATTAAGGGTGAATGGATTCAGCAGCTGTTATCAGGCACCACCTGCTTCTCCAGGGAGATGAGGCCTACAGAGAATGGACGTCAGCCCCCAGGAATAACCCCAGGCGATGTATGTCGGCCATATGCCCGGCGTGCTGCAGGGACCGGTGCAGCAGGGACAGAATGACTCCTGTGTTGGAGCTGAGACAGAGAGACTCTGTCGAGTCAGGCCGACAGCTTAGCCGATGCCAGGGCAGGTCAAACCCCGGCCAAGGAATACAAGGGGGTTTGGCTGGCCGTTCTGATGTCGAACATCTCTGTGTTTGATAAAAGCAGAGCCACAGGACACAGAGTAAAAGACATGACTGCGGGAAATGACGAGGAGTGACGTGTTGGGAAATTAATTAAGGTGGGGAAAAGAGAGAAGCACCTGCCTCTGGGCGTGCAGAGCAGAGCAGACGTCTGAATCAATGAGGCTGTGTTCAGCTCTCTGACCAGCCGGCCAACCTGCGGCTGTAAGCAACATATGAAAGAGTAATGAGATGTCTATCGCCTCACTCAGCGTCATTCTCCGTGATTCAAACCATAACCCTGGCTGGATGTGGCAGGGCTGTGATATGATAGCCTCGGCTGACACCTTGGGAATTGCAGAGAATTGCCCCCCTTAAAGAAAAGTAAGAGAGCCGAGTCTGGAGGCGGACTGTGTTTTGGGGGAGATGATTCTTCTGATGGATGCAATCTACCTGCCTTCAAATCCAACACTCCTCCTGTTCTATCCTTCCACCTCTCAGGCTCAGTCTGACACTACAGGATTCCTCACACATGCAGTTTTAATCATGACAGGATTGGGAAGAAAACAAAATCCTTTTCAACCTTTCTGTGGCATGTTGTACTTATGTCGTGTGCAAACCACAGTTTGCATAACACTCACACTCTGTCACACTCACTGTGAATTATGGCACTGGGGGGGGAAAAAAATGAGATCCTTTTTGGTTTGTCTCTTTGATCTTTGGTGCTAAGTACTTTCTAGACATGTTTTTGCCAAGTGGCCACCAGTGTTGAAAAATGAAGTCAATGGAGAAGTGCAAAAAAAAAAACTGCAGTTCCTCGAGTGTCCCCTTGAGGCTGGTTGCAAAAGCCCTGGATGACACTCGTGTTAAAAAGCCCTTTATTGAAAGAAGAAATAAACATGATTACTGCCTGGTTAAAAAAAAATGGTCTAGATAACTTGTGTCATTATTGGTACACACAGTAAAGAGGGATACTTTTTTTTATTTTATTATCTACTTTGATTATAGTGAGAGTTATGAGGAGGCTTATGACCCACCTCAGCTCCACCTCTTTTCCTGTTTCTAGGGAAACCAAAAGATAGTTTCAGACAGGATTCCTAATGTGGCTCTTGCCATAGTTTGGCTTCAAAGGTCCGCTTCAGAAAAGGAAGGGGGGGGGGGGAGCAGTAGCAGAGAGAACTCCCATGATTCCCCGCTATCCTCGATGTCATCTTTTGTTATTGTTTGATTGAGAGCCACTTGGCGGCGGATTTTACATGCTGTACGTTTAACTGTTCTGTCGGATATTTGCACATCTTTACCATGTCATATACGACATGAACATACGGTTGGATATTCTGGACTTTCTCACTCAGTCTGTCATCATGGTGCAATAATCCTGTAAACTCCATTGTTTGGGTCTCGCCGTGATACATGGGTTAATCTATCCAATCAGGATGTGATGTTTTCAACACATGACCAACTTAAACATTACCCTGGTACCTACATTTTTACACGTTGGCTCTGCCCATAACCAGATATGATAGTGCTAAATTATACAGCGATTACAGCTCAAACTAGCAGGAGGTGAAATGACAGTTGTATTAAATCTGTTGGTGAAACAGAGTAGCACTTTAAGAAGGCATTCTATACAGGCTATAAAATGAATTTACACCAGCATTTATCACGAGCATGAATCACAACGATCGGAGGTTTATAGGCACTTTAAAGTTGGATCATGAGACCATCAAAACCGGAGCTGTGTAGGTAGCTGCGAGAGGTGATGATGTCACTCTTGTTTGCCCGGTTTGATCTTCACTCCGCTCCGCTAACACTCCTCTCTCGCAGCTTTTCCATCATCTGATATGGTGTTTCATTGATCTGTTTTCTCTCCTGCTTGTTTTGGCATCTCAACATGGAGTCAACAAGAAAAAGTCCCAGGGGCAGCGTAGAATAGCTGGAGGTATAGGTTTGCAGAATGCAGTGTGTGTTACACAGGCCAGCAAAAATGATATACATGCCATTAACCGACACACAGATTCACATTGCAGTGCAGGGGCAACCAGCTGTCAATAAAGAAGCTCTGATATTTTCAGAAATGATTGCATACTACAATGTAATAGAGATTTTTTTTTAAAATGTATTTAAGCAGGAAAAGCTCTTAGAGATTAGCTATTCAGAATCCCATTTACATGTCTTGCTCAAGTAAATATAATAAACAAGTTACAGACATAAAACACAGAGAAACTACAGACACTGATCAACATATCTTGGGGAGGCAGTAGCTCTGTCTGTAGGGACTTGGGACTAGGGACTTCAGTTGGGAACTAGAGGGGTCGTTCCGAGTACTGCTGAGGTGCCCTTGAGCAAGGCACTGAATGCAGCAGCCCCACTCTGACATGTCTCCACCAATCCATGTCGACAGTTCCTGTTTGTGCATGTGTGTGTGAGAAGCATGTCTCTCAATACAGTAACTCAGATTTCCCCTCAGGGATTAATAAAGTATTTAAAATCAATATGACTGAAAAAAAAAAAATCAGTCACAGAGCAGAAAAGTCATTATTCAAAGCATCTAAAACCTGACCTCCAACACCTTCAATCTACTTTTAAAAAGATATGAAGAGACCAGCTACCACTGATCAGGAGATTCCAGGCTGCAGGAGCAGCATACCTGAAACTGCTTTTCCCCTTAAAATGGGGAAAGACTATATATTTTAACCTCTTTGAGTATTGTTTTTAAAGTACTTGAGTACCTTTTTTTTCTAATAGATGAGGCTACAAAGACAAATATGAGGCTAGAAAAACGCTGGCAATATGAACAAACTTGGCTGACACTAAGAGGACTTCTCATAATTGTTTGTTGCCTGGTCTGCGTAAAGGGCAATGACATGTTTCATGCCCCCCTTTAGTTTGATATAATAAATTGCTTCAGCCTGCCCAGCCTCCCATTACAACTCCAGTACCTTACTTTTCACATAAAGATGATCTCTAATAGTAAATTAGGAGCTTTGCATAAGGATTATGACAGTTATCACATGTAAGGCAACAAAGGCTGCATACCAATGAGCAGCTGCAGACAGCAGGCCGGCCAGGAGGTAATAACTGGACAAACTGATTTCTTTTTCTTTCCACGGTCATTAGAGTTTAAATAGGAAAGCTTCAAACATTTCATCTGACAACGCTGGGTTGATTAGTGCACCTTTGGCTAATCAACGTGTGAATGTGTATGAATGGGATTAGTAAATACTGACGGTCACTTTACATAGCAGCCTCTGTCATCAGTGTGTCAAGTTTATTTGTATAGCACGTTTGAAACAGCTTCAGGCAATGCATAAAAACAACACCAACAAAGAAAACGTTTAGGATTAGAGAAAACAATAATAGAAAACCCGTACATATACATACACACACATATACATACATGCATATGGATACAACTAGATATATCTGGAGGATCTGGTCCAAGGGAGGCTGCCCGATGGGGGTCAGTCTCAACTTGTTTCAAGGGCCAGGGAACAAAGGTAGGTTTTGAGTTTTGATTTGAATGAATTTAGTGTGTTAATTTCTATGATGGGGGGGAGGCAATTGATTTCACAGACGGGGGGGGGGGGGGGGGGGGCTGCCACTGAGAAGGCACAGTCACCCCTGAGTTTCCGCTGGGCTCGAGGGACTGCAAGGAGAGACTGCTCGGAGGACCTAAGTGAACGTGATGGGGTGTATGGGGTTAAACGTTCTGTCAAATAAGGCGGGGCTAGACCATGCAGTGACTTAAGTGTAGGTGTGACCCGTGGTGTAAAAGCGCTTTGAGTTGTCAGAAGACTAGAAAAGCGCAATACCAGCTCAAGTCCATTTACCATTTAAGCCTGTGCAGAGGAATTTTTTTTCTTTTCCCTGTGCAGAAAACGTCTAAACGGTGGTAGAAGCGATAAACAGGCCGCTTCTTTTATCTAACCTGATGTATTTAATATCATTGCCTTCCCTACCAAGATGTGAGCGAATGCTGACTTTACCTTTCAAAGGCTAAAGTAGCCAACACTTCTCACCTACCAACACATATAAATCTTATTCTAAGAGAAACACTGTTGTCTATTGTTGTTTTATTTATTTATCTAATTTAATACATCTAGTGTTTTCCAACCTCTTCTCCTCCTCCAGCATAAAGTTGCCGTCCAAATGGTCACGTCTCAAGCCAAAAAACCAAGGTGGCAGTGACCATGTGTGACTCAAGGCTTTAAAACACTAGTCTATGAAAACATCAACAATACAAGGCTACACCTTTTAGTCCCACTAGTCTATGATCAGGACTTTGTCACTGAGGTACTTCTATACAGATCGTGCCATGACTTCCCCTGTAAAATAATGATTCTGAAATAGGGTCTAATTACCAAAGAGTCCTCACATTTTTCTTCCGCTATTCCTCCTGCGCACATTTCAACTAATTCATATTTAATAGCTCTTTAAACCCTTCTTTTAATTAGTCTCTCCCCATTTAAATAACTGTATTTAACTGTATCATTTTTTAATACTGAGAGCAGGGTGATTGCAGCGAGGAAAGACTTTGAGGAACACTGTTTAAAAAATGACGTTCTTGTGCTGATAAAAGGCTTCTTTTTTTTTTGTACCTACATGTATGTTATGCTAATTCTCTTTGTCTTTGTAATATATGAATTATTTTTCTTATACTGAACAAGCCAGACACGTTTCAATGCAAGAACAATCTGTTTCCTCGTCTCTACCCTCCCCCACAAAACTAACAATCAGCTTCCCGATCAATTAGCATTCAGTATCAAATCGCTCACAGTGTGTTCGGGCTGGAGCTGCGTATTATTGAGGGGATAATTGTTGCCTTGCGGTGGTTTTGAAGTCGCTCGCTGACTGACTGACTGACACTGATACATACACATACATGAACAGTAATTATGAACAAGCACATAAAGACACATAAAGAGTGAGTGACACTGATAATTAACACACATGCAACAAATGCACTCCTCTTTTCTTGTGCCTTTCAGAGGGGCCCGTGTACACCCCAGTCAGAATAATCCGTCTCCATCATGTCGACACAGCGTTCTGTCTGTGAGATTGTCACACTCACTAATTACTCTTTAAGATAATCAGCCTGTGTGGCTGGAGATGCAGCTCCCCTCCACGGCTCTGTCTTCTCGGGGAATGAGAGGTTTAATCTGAGGCGAGATCAGAGCTACCGGGAGCAGGAGGAGGAGGGATGGGAGGGCGGATGGAGGGAGGCGGGTGGAAATGAGAAGGAATTTGGGCATCTTAACAAACTCTTAATTACGTTCTCTATCCTCCGCTGGTGGCAGGCGTAAATGGCGGTCCCCAGGGAGCCTCTGATCCACTTTCTGATCTGCAGAATTCACAGCCGAGCTGCTGATCAAAAAGATGGAGCGGCCTAGATGCTTCAAACACACGGGACCTTTTTTCAGCGTGGGACTCGTAGCTTGTCATTGAGCGGAAGTTTGAATTGTCGAAATTCATGCTCGAAAAAGAAAAAAAAAAAAAAAAAGCTTGGCTCCCTTTAAAGATATGAAAAAAAAAGAGAGAATTTGAAGAGAAACAGGGAGCATTCAATGGCTCCATGAATTGATAATGAGGATTCATGCAACGTGCTGAAGGCGTTTGTCCCATATATGAGGCAGAATTCATTGGAGATGACCTCCACCCACATTCTTGCTGTTCGAATATACCAGGCGCAGCTTTGATGTCGGCCATCAGCTGAATCCCCGGGGAGACTCTGCTGTAATAAACCACAGCAGTGAGCTCGATGCAACACACTCACCAGCAGGAAGTCCCGTCAGCCTGTCCCGGTGGCTCTCCGGGAGCTGCGTGGGGTCAGGGGGCCACAGAGACCGGATCACGACACATTACTGTGCAGTGTGTCCGCGGACCACCAGAGTTACTCTTTGAATTCTCTGTGGAAGAAGAACTTAGTCAAAAAAGGCTGAATTAAATCTGCAATTTCTTTGAGTTTTTAGTCTCTACACTTCTTGAAGGGGTGCCATCTAAAGGTTTCATCGAGTCTTTCATGAGACAGCCACAAAGCCCCGGAGCAGTTCGACCACCTATATATAAATAAATGCACAACATTCATCCAAACTGAAAGTAACCATTGCAGCAATACTTTGGATCGGTTATCCAATGAAAATGGACCTACAGTCAAATCTGAAAACCGTTGATAGATGTTGAAACGAACACGGATCTGCATCTTGGTGAAAAGGCTAAGATTGTGTTTTTCACCTCTCGCCTTTATTTTAGGGTATTTAAAGTTTCAGCTTTTATGTATTATCTGCAGTCATGATCACTTTTTATCGGTGGTCTTCAGTGGGTATGACGGGCTCAAGGCATAGGCGATAGAGTCCCTGAAACGTCTTGAATGTAGCCACAAATATGATGTTCAATACGAGCCTGCTGTCAGATTCACTCCAGACTTTCCTCTGGGCCTCCACCGTCAGACTGGCGCTCCCTCGCTCTCAGTTGCTCGACCACTCACTCACTGCACAGTGTCCCAACTCAAGTCGTAGCAGGAAGACAAGAAAGATGACGGGCCGTTCAGGTCCAGGTTGAAAAACTAAAATGTAATCTATTAAAAGATACAATGGTAAGAATTTATCCTCAGTTGTCTAATCTATATTTAAGGTTCTATGAATGAATAGAGATACTTTAAACTAAAATAAAATAATGTTAACAAAAGAAGGTAATGTTTTTACAGCTTGGTAAGTGTTTAATGATTGCAGTTTGGGCAAATTTCAATGATTCATTTAAAATGAAGGAGCTCTTCTTACTGGTAAATCTTTTTTTGAGAATCCTCCAGATCACCCTGTGGATGTTGGGGCTTCCTCCCCTCTAAAGCTCAGCAAAAAATTATATTGTGTTATGTAGTTAAATCAGCGGTGTGGGGCCCTTTATCATAAACTTTTAAACTCGCCCAAAGGCACCAAGATGGCAAGAGAAAATGTTTGATTTCCTGATGTTTTAGAATACGTTTTGAATTTGATTTTATTTCTTTATTCATAATAATTTTCTTGTGAACCATATTTTTAAACACTTGCAAATTACCAAACTTGCAAAATGTTGGCTGAATTTGCATTCATTTATAGGACTTATACAGTATAGACAGTATCTGTAAATAGATGCAGTGTAACCTCTAAAACTATAAGCTCAAAGTAATAAAGTCTTAACTAAGCTGTGCTGTTGGGCCCTGGGTTTCGCTTGACAGGTAAAATGACCTGAAGAAGTTGGATTTAGAGACCTTCAGGAAATACTAAGACTTAAAAACTGTGTCTTTGTTTTGGTGTTTTTATAAAGAATGCAAACTATCAGTGGGAAATGCAAATGTTGCCATCCTCACCTTCATTGGACAACAGATAATAACATGACTCAAAGAAAAGGCTGAACAGCTGGCAAAAGTGTACTGCAGTGTACTTTGGAGTTCATATTTGTTTTTGTTAGACTGCAGTTGAAATGTAAGGCTCAGAAAACAGTTGATCAAAACACTGCATCCCAAAGTGGATTGTTTAGCAGTCAGAGAAGTTTCCTTGGATTCCTGGAGAAATGGAGTTTGTCTCATAAAAAATAGCTAGCGACAGACTCTACACATTATACAGCGCTGCACAGTTTATGCAGATATCATACACCAGTACAAAGCTCAGATATCAGCCTACAACCTTTGTCAGATCACAAAATCCCTCAGCCTGTGAAATACGGGGACGTCTCTGAACTAGCTGCAGAAGAACGGGGAAGATTAGGGAGGAAAAGTGCATTAGGATGCTCCGGTTGTAAATATATACGAGGAGGGAGCGAGCGAGGGGGGGGGGGGGGAGTGTAGGTTTTTAAGTTGCTGTCACCGGGCTGTCACCGTGTCTGTCAGAACAGATCCATCACGGCTCTGACACGTCAGGCTTCACATTTGCATGGAGTGCAGCAGGATCCCGTCCTTATTATGCATTCTGTCTCACACTAACCTTCCTCTCGCTACCCCATGAACTAACTAGCATCCGAGAGGCATATTTTATAGAACGTCATGAGCTGAGGAAGATGGAGAGATGTTATTGCCTTTTGACAGTGTGTGCGTGTGTGCGTGTGTGTGCGTGTGTGCGTGCGTGCGTGCGTGCGTGGCTCCGAGTACCGCCATCTTCCCAGGTGTGCAGGGATCAGCCATCTTGTCAGGTGAGCTGCTGCTAACTAACTGTGTATTACTCTGATGCCTCACACACAGCAACAAAGGTGAGGGAACTATAAGGACACAGCCATGTGTGTGTGTGTGTGTGTGTGTGTGTGTGTGTGTGTGTGTGTGTGTGTGTGTGTGCAGCACAGTATGGCGGTGCAGATGTAGTCAGTCCCTCTGTGAGGAAGCCTCCGCAGGGACAGACACAGCTGTGGCATGGCATCGGGTTGCTAACGAGCCTTATCACACAGGCGCTAGACGAGACACACACACACACACACACACACATGAACCAACACACACACACACACACACACACAGCACTACAAACGTACACATAAGCATGCAGGGAGTCACGTACAAATACACACTCCCAAAAGTGAGGGGTTATACGGGTGTGTTCAACTCTTCATCGTGAACACTCTGATAAACACACATGTGTACACAAACTAACACACACACACACACACTCAGACGCATGGATGGATTCACTGAAAATACATAAATTATGTTCACACACACCCGTGCTCTGTCAAACACATGTAAACACGCACATGCAGTAAAATACGTTGTTGAAGCTGCATATCCAACGACATCTTACACTGGAAAATATGAATTATGTACACGGTCCCTTATATTTACAAAAAAAAAAGATGCACTTCAACACACTCAGGCATCACAATCAACATTTGCTTACTTTATTTATTGTGAGATAGAAACACAAACACATGAACATATGCACACATATTTACATGTGTAAAGACATATACACACATGTATGTATGTGTATTTCTAGCTTATGTGTGAGAAAGCATGTCTCTCAATAAAAGAGTATAAAGCATAAAAATGTCATTCAAAACAAATCTAATGTAAAAGAGCATTTTCAGGAGAGTCGTTGGCCTCGTGGTTAGCCCCATGTACAGAGGCTGTAGTCCTCGAAGCGTGCAGTCTTGGTTCGAATCTGACCTGTGGCTCCTCTGTGTCATTCCCCACTTTCTCTCTCTCTCCCTGATTTCTGACTCTATTCTCTGCCCTGGCTCTCTAATAGAGGCATAAAAAGCCCAAAATGAAAACTTGAATAATATTTATTTATATATTATTATTTATTATATATATATATATTATATTTATTTAGAATAAACATAATTTTGATGATGTTCTTAATGTGTGTTATTTTGGCTTCCATTTGAATCTGTAAAAACAGAGTTGTACAGACATTTTTAGATGTTAAGATGTCGGAATAAACCTGAAAGTACATCCAACTGCAGAAAAAAACAGAAGTGAACACATCTACAGATAAGAAAGAGAACGAGTTCAAATTTCACCAACTCTTTATGTAAAAGTTAGCCCCGAAACTGTTTTTTTGGATAACTAAAGATTATTTACAACATTAAGTGTCTGCTCACTTTCAGTTTTAGCTCCAAATAAAGTGGCCCGATAACCTGAGAAAACCAGTAGTCCACAAAACCTCAGTCAGTTTCTACTTATACAGTTGTACTGTTTCCAGTTTTTTTGGGAAGAACTTATCTGAGTTTAATATTTATATCACTTAAACCATTGCCAAACCCCTAAAAAAGAAGTCCCATGTTGAAATAACTGTCTGTCATTACAGCTCTTCATGTAATTGGACAACGCTCAAAGAGGATGGGTCATTGGGATGCTGCACTTCTACAGTTTCATACGTATGGCTTTGTCTTGTTCGCTAGCACCCCTCGCGAGAAATCGATTATCTTTTTTATGTCCTTTAAATACTGGGGTCTCCAGTACCTTTATAAATTGATAAACTGGTCTGATTTTTTTATTCTTATTTCATGCAGTAACAGTCCTTTGACTGTGTTAGGAAAACTATATAGAACAGTTCTTACTGCATATTTTTATTTTATGGTATTTAAGTGTAAATAAAATATATCAATGCATCTACATAGTTAAAACAATCCAGTTATTTCATTAAGCACCAGTTATTTAGCATCAAAACCAGCAAAAACACTTTATGCACACACTCAAAATGGCACCCAGAAAGCAATGTCAATCTAATCTCATAATAATGTTGAGAGGAAGAATCTGATGACACACTAAAGGTAGAAGGAACAAATGTGTATGCAGCTTTTGCTTTAAATATATATATGTAAGCCTGTTGACTTCATTTAATCAGCTAGTGTACAAAGTCAAATATGTTCTGCTCTAATTGTAAGCTATATTTAATTTGTGGAGTACTTCAATATCTCTCACTATGTTTTTCAATATAGAAAATCCAGCCTATCTATATACGGGGGGCGGCAGCAGCTTAGTCTGTAGGGACTTGGGTTGGGAACCGGAGGGTCGCTGGCTCAAGCCCTGGTGTGGATCAAAGTGTGGATGGAAGTTGGTCTGGTTGCTGGAGAGGTGCCGCATCACTTCCCGAGCACTGCTTAGGTGCCCTTGAGCACCTTACTGTTGATATTTCTCTCTACTGTGTATATGAAACGCATATAACATGAGGAAGTGAGGAAGTCCTCCTCGCGCAAACTGACTTGTCCCTTTGCTGTGGGTTAATAGTTCATTCACCAGTGATACAGGATAAGCACCTTACAGCAGTGCACATGTCACTGTGTGTATATGCAAACAAAAGAGACTCACAAATAAACATCTATGTTCTTATTTGTTTTTATTTTACGGTCACCAGATGAGCAGATACATCATTTTAGAAAAGAAATTGATATTTGCAAAAAATTATAATACAATTTTTTTCAATATAGATTATGTACAGAATGAAATGTAATCAAACTGAAATAGCGTTCTGCCTCTTTGCCTTTAAGAAGAAAAAGCAGTGAAGGGTCTGAAAGGTCCTCCATAGACCCCTCTCCCTAACCAATAAATATAAACTGTATATATTATGTATGCTGCACTCATCCAGGCATGGACAATACCAGGGCACGTTAGCGTTCAACAATATTCCCTTAATCAGTTCTTGTACATTACTGTGCTACACACACACGCCCACACACTCGCACACCCACGAGAAGCTTGACACACAAGTGCACACAGGCCAGAGAACAAATTACAGTTGGGTTACAACAATGGGCCATCTTAACTCATGAAAAGGAAAGAAGAAAGCAAAAGAAAAGTGTATGGAAATACCCGTCATTGTCCTTGATCAGGAGGGAGAAGTGGCTTTCTGGTCAAAGCTCGTCGGAGCTGGCTGAGTAGCACTTGACATTTGGCCCGATTCAAACAGCCAATTCTACAGAAAGCTACCGAGCTGGAAAATCTCTCCTAGTCCCAAAGATCCTGCCTACTCATTTAGCTGCCTCCCTCCCATTCAGTCCCTCTCTGTATCTATCTACCTTTGTTCTCGCTTGTTCCTATTTTCTCTATCTTTAGTGGGACAGGTGCCAGGACAAGGGTTAGTGAATGCCCCCTGTGCCTTTTTTTTCCCCCTCTGGGAATGTAGAAAACAAAACTCACACCATAGCTCCTATCCAAGCTGTATTGTAACAGGACAGACAACTGCACAATCACAGAACAAGCACAAGAAAAGACAACAGCAAAGTAAAGCTATGGCCAGGACAGGGTAGAGAATGCTTGTAAAGGGGCTGCTTGAAGGACTAAAAGGACACTATAAGCACTCTGCTTGCCAGCCGCTTTACCTTGTCGCTAGGCATCACCTCTCAAAAATCGCCCTGCTTGTTCTTGGTGAGGGGAAGAATTATGACTTTGTGCCGATGAGCGAATACACACACTTGCATAAATCATCCATCTTGTTTGGCGGTTAATTACTCTTGTTTACCCTCCGAGTAACCTCGGGATGGGGCAGCGCGATAGGGGGGAGCCTGGGAAGAGGAGATAGCACCTAATAGTAATCTGCTGACGCTGTTCATCAGTGTGCAATTCGCAAGAGTAAAAGCATATAGTGGGCTTGAACCTGGGTGTTAGTGAATTAGACAAGGTTGCCTGGGGTCTGAGGAGAGCAGCTCCATCAACATCCTGGCCTGACCACAGCTGCTCACTAAGCCGTTCTGGGGTCAGCCGGTGAAGGAGCCACGCTGAGGCAGCCCAGCACAGGCCAATCAGGGACCTCCTCAGGATGTGCAGCAGGCTCTGATCGTTGCTTATTTCATTACGGGGAAAGCTACATAAATCCACAAAATGGAGAGGAAGAGGCACAGAGGGAATATTTGCATTTCTCCTCTCCTATCATCTCCCCTCAATACCCCCTCCCAACACTACCCCCTTTCAATCCCTCCCCCATTTAGTGCAGAGTGACTTTAATCATCACTTTCGCCAAAACACATTAAGCCGGTGTGTCCGGAGTTGAGGAGGGAGAGGGGGCTGAAAAAACACAGAGTAGCGCATTAGATTTGCAATAGTGATGCATCACTCTGGCATTACTTTGGAGATTAAAGAAAGGATGTTGCATTTCAATGGAGTGGTGCTGATGGTTGCCTGATGGATGACTGTCCTCTTGCTCTAAACTGAACAGGAAAAAACACTGTCCACCAGGGAGAGAAGTCAGTCTGACCCTGGTCTTCCCATCTATTTCTTCCCTCCATCCCTTAAGGTCTTATTCTTTCGTCTTCTTAACAGCTCCGTTTTTTTTTTCATCCATAAACCTCAAAGCCTCCTTCTGTATTTTAACCCCCAATCTGTGAGCACCTCTTCATTGAAAGGTATTTATGCAGCTGTTTGATCATGTTCTTAAGTCAAAACAACACCTCCTTTGTAGGAGAAGATAATACTGTGAAGTGGATTGCATACATTAAACTTAAGCCAGCACACAACATGACTTTTCCTGGTCTTTTTGTTACTGCATCTGTATGGAAAGGATAGATGTAAAGTGCTTGACAGTTGAGAACAGGCAGGACGAGATTGGGAGGGGCCATTAAAACACAAAACAAAACTAAAAACTGAAGGGCATGAACGGGGGAACGGGGGAGGGAACTGTAGGACTTGGGGATATGGGGAAGAAGGGAGTCCCCAGGAAACAAAATGACAATTTGTATTTTGTTCTACAGTCTCAGAGGAACAGAATCACAGTCAGTCAGTCCAAGGGTACAGCCCACCAGCAGCCTGGCCTGGTGGTTGAGCTTTTTTGATTATGTGTCTATTCAAACCCTTGGGCTTGGGTTCACCCTGGCACCCAACTCTGGTTGCTGTGTGCTGAAGGAGGGCAAGTAAATGCCCCCAAGCTCATGCCCACCCCCATGCCCAAGCCTTGGGATAGAGAGCCATCAAAGTTGAATTCCATGCTCTCTGTGTCCATGAAGTCACTGAGAAGGATGGAGTCTACATCACAGTCCAGGCTATTAGGGACACTATCCATGTCCAGATTGGCAGCCATTCTACTGTGTGTGTTGTGCTGTTGCCCCTGGTAACCAGCGCTCCCTGGCTGGTGTGTGTTCTGGTAGTAGCCATGCCAGGACTCAGTCATACCCTGGTGGTGAGCTCCAGGGTAAGGTTGGTGACGTGGGTGAGGGGCTGATGCCAGGCGGCAGGGGTCCTGGGGAACGTCCATGACCCCAGCAGGGTTGGGCGGCAGGGATGGAGATGTTGGGAGATGTGGACGGGGCCCATAGTGGTTAGAGGTCTTGAGGCTGTAGGGCTGCAAGATGTCATTGCTGACCCGTGGTGAGAGGGCCTGGGGGTGAGGCCCACTGTGCATAGGGTTATGAGGGTTGTGGCTGTGCATGTGATTCTGGGTGGGGCGAGGGTTGTGATCATGACTGGCATTTACTTTGTTACTATGGCCGTGCTCGTGACTTGGGCCATAGTCATGGGCTGGGTGGGACTTGTGGCTGTGGCTATAGTCAAGGCTGGGTTGGTGTTTGTGACCCTGATTGTGATTCTGATGGTGGCTGTTCTGGTCATGGACTGAGCCATGGCCATTATGTAGACTTGGATTGTGAGCATGCTCTTGGCTGTGATTGTGGTTATGATTGTGGCTGCGATTCTGATTGTGGCTGTGCTGGCTATGAACGCCATTGGATCCCTGTGTCATTACTGTGTGTGTTTCTCGTCCCTGGCCCAGCAATGTGTCCTTGTTGCAGTATGATGGACCTCCAGTGAGCAGACTCTGCAGGGCATTGTTCTCTGAGTAGCCCCTCATAGGGCGCTGGAAGCTAACTGGCTTGTTCTCCTGGATGGTCTCCATGGGAGTGTGGTGCCGCAGCATGCCCATGGAAGGTTGTGTGTACATTGGCCCACAGTAGGAACCCTCCGCCTTGGGCCCAGGCACGTAGGGATAACCGTTGCATTTGATTTGCGGTGGCTGGGGATAGCCGCTTTCATCAAGACTGATTGCCCCAGTCAGGTCAGTTAGCTGGGGCAGCTCCACGTTGGGGCAGTGCCCTCCAGTGCCCAGAGCTGGGGATCTGGTGCTGCCGGGGCTGGGGTACAGCCGAGGGGAGGCCGAACAGGACAGTCCTCCCTCTTCTGGTTCATCAGCTTCTGCCTCAGCCAGGATCGGTGAGAGGCAGCCACTCATTGTTGAGGCAGAGGAGGAAGTACGCGAATGGAGGTCCGTCCAAGTGTCATACTCCTCACCCCCCAAACCGACACCTCCTTTCCCTGCTGGACTGCCATGCTCTGGGGATCCTTGCATTGTGGGTCCAGCACCATGACCTTGTCCCCGTCCAAGGCCTATGGCCCCTGCCCTCTTACGACTAATGCGACCCTTGGTCTTCAGGTAGCGGGTGCCGTTGTCTATAGAGGCCGCACGTCGTCTGGGTCCCTTCCCCATCTTCCCTCCTTCCGGGTTCAACATCCACCAGGAACTCTTCCCTGTCCCTTCATTTTGCACCCGGATGAAGCGACTGTGCAGGGACAAATTGTGTCTGATCGAATTCTGTAAGAAGAGAAAGATGGGAAGGAGATGGTGGGAGAGGGGGGGGAAAGGGCAGAGAAGAGAGAGAGAGAAGAGATAAACATTAACACCCCGGGGAACATTTAGGGTTAAATAATCATTTCTTGAGAACACAAAGTCATTTCAAATTGTGGCCAAACTATCAAGGCTGAACGGTGAGCGAGAAAAAAGATGGATAAACTCAAGGAGGGAGATGGAGGGGGGGGGAGCAAAGAGGGCAGGGAGAGTGAAGGACCAATCGATACCTCCCCTGACCAGCCTCTCTTCTCCACACGCGCTCACTGAGTCATAATATGGACATGGGTGCAGCCTCCACATCAAACCATCACCAAGGTTACAGAAATGAATCACGCGAGGCAACCCAATCACAGACAGACCATATCGATTGCAGGGCCTCCAAATATGAGAGCCTGTGATCCAGCCAAAGAAAGGGAGAGAGGAAAGGGAAGGGAAGGAGGGGGAGGCGTTATTTGGCGAGAGGAGATCTGGAATAGCACCAAAATGAAAAATAAACTCTCACACACTGTCCCGGAAAAAGATAGAGTGGAAGTTAACGAGGGAAGGGGAGGAGGAGAGATGGCATGCTCATTTAACCTCTTTTAAAATCATAGCACAATTAACATGACTGTAGGCAAAAATGCTGGATATCTTTATGATGAAGTCTTCCTGCGAGAAGCTTTGAAGAGGGACGGATGTGGAGGTTGTGGGTTGGGGGGGATAGGATAAGCCTCTCCAGACCCCTGTTTAAGTGTCTGAGTGACGGCTGTATAGTTAATCCAGGGCTCCGCAGGAGCATTTGAAGACGGTGCCAACCTGGAGTGAGTTGATGAGATCTAAGCCTGCCTAAAGGAGAGCTTAGCAGGGATACACATCATCTCAGCTGGCCAAGTTAGTCTAAGTACAGCATGTTCATCCAAATCTTTCCTGCTTGTGTCATTATTCACACTCTCCAGCTTTCCTCCCTTTGCTTTTCCGCCTTCTCTTTCTTTCCCACTCTTTTGCCTATCGCTCTTTTCTGATCATGTGGGAGGAACAAATCCACACTCAACCCCGGCCCTCCTCCCCATGTGCGCAATCACACACTTTTCTTTTTCCTCTCTGGAGATATCTATCTATTTCTGCCTTGTTTATTACCTGCACATAGCTCACAATCTCTGTCTCCTGATATCTGGCGCCGGTCTCTATCTTCATTCACTCCCCGCCTCCTGTCCAATTTTCCTGCTCTCAGCCCCATTCATCTCCTTCTTTGTGTCCCAGCGTCTCTTGATCACGACATTGCTCATTCTCTCTCCCTCTCCCTCTCCCCACATCCATCCTCTCATCACCTTACACAACTTCCAACCCCCCCTCTCTCTTTCACTCATTCATTCACATTGAAAGGAGAGCAAATATCGGAAACAAACAGCAGGAGATGTAAATCTGTGCTCAACGGGGGACCAGCTTACATTTCACTCTTCAGTGCAATCCATAAAGTCAGCATATGTATCCCCCCATCCCTCTAACCCCCTTTATACTCTTGCAGAATACAGACCCACATGCCTGTAAACTGGACAACCAGCTAAGAGAGGTGACAGCTTTTTGTTGTTGCAGAGCATGATGAAAAGTATAGCATCTGGAACAGCAGGTAATATGTTTGTCAAAAAATGTTTACAGGGGCAATTCAGCTTTAAGTGGATTTCAAATCAGTCTTGTATCCCACCTACTACTATTCTCATTCACATAGGAAAGCTCCCCCTCAAACATACACACACACCAGCACACCCATCCTCTCAGCGTGACTCCTAACAGGTAATTTTGTCCCATCCTCCACTCAAATCACACTGCTTTGACTCCACTCTCTTCACAAACATGGAAATTGGATAGAAGAGATGTATTTATGTTTTTTTTATGCTGTTCAGAGGGGTCCGCTCCAAAACACCAGGTCGTCAAAATTACACAAGCTCAACATGCAGCGACAAAATGGGCCGACTGCACTTCTCAGCGGCGGCGTGCTACAGAGCGCAGACTTTATCAAAGCCAAATTGAACGACGACGCCTTGTGAAAGAGGCCGCCAGTGGAGGCGACCCGCATCAGGTGATCTGAGAGCAGCACCCTGACAGGTTCCTCCGCAACATGACGGCTCTGGCTGGGTGTAGTCATGGCAACAGAGTAAACCAAAAGAGGGAGAAATGAAGAGAGGGGAGGTGATGGTGGGGGGGGGGGGGAGAGGAGGGGAGTCGGCTGATGCTGTTTGATGCTGCAGGCAACTCCAAACAGCCTTTTATCTGAGTCTGTCAGATTCCTGCTTCCAATCCACCAGGGAGGCTCAATCACCAGTAGTCCCAGCGTCTCACTACCTGTACCAAGCTGTGATTAGCAGTAGTGTGTGTAGGTGTGTAGGTGTGTGTGTAGGTGTGTGAGTAGGGGGATACAGAGCTTTTTAAAAAAAACTACCAGTGCAACAATTATACCACAACAGTTGACTGTTGTTTCTTCATCTGGTAAATATATTGTACCCTAATGTGGCAGCTCTCAGCATTATTGCCCGCATACATTAAAAGTAAATTGACATTACAATAACATTATTTCACCATAATTGTGAAATAATATGGAAGTGAAAATCTGGTTCTGACACTAATCACCACCTACAATTATAGGACATTTATGATTTATATTCCTCAAGATTGCAATTTGACATCAAAGAATAAATTAAAATACACATGAAACCAGCAGCTGGTGTTCTTCAAACTTGATGACGTGTTAAGTTTCCTAACATATCAATCAATGTAGTTTTATAACTCGACCAAGTCTAATGATGAAATTAGGTTATGGTAATGATATGTTTGAATAAAAGAGTTTGCAAAACACAGAAGCCCATTTAAAGACAGATGCCACTTCAAACACTACACCGAGACAAAACTAATGCTAATCCAAATATCTACAATAAACCGTATACCCTGCACTATATTTAGTGTAGAATGGCATTGTATGCCATTGTAACCATTTTCTAAAAGTTTTTTAAAAGGAGTTTTAATTTCTTGTTCATGCACACATGAGTTTTAGTGAAACACCTCACCAAAATATGCCTGAGTCCTGGAAGTTGAAAAAAAAAAATTAAAATAAGTGAATTCGACTCAAATCAACCCAAACTTTGGCTCACACGAAATAGGTTTATGATCATACCTAGGAATTATGGTGGTGGTTGGAAGGGTCAACCAGTCATTAGACTGAATCTGGACACTTCCTTTGGACACTCCATTTTAGTTTCATAACTATGACCATGATCGTTCCCTGACCAAAACCAACTGTTTTTTATTTTAACCAGGACAACCAAGATCCTCTAACCTTAAAAAAAAAAGGTTACTCTGACTTAAACCACAGTCAGTCCCTGGATTTAGTGAGCCTTAAACTCAGGGTTTGCAAGTGCGACTTTCTCAAAAAATGTATTTTGTCCTTTTCTAAAGAATTAGTATTGCAACTGTGGCTAGAGACGCATGAATGAAAACAAAACACATCCAAATCAGACAGTGTTCCAAAAGGAAACAGCCAACGTCAAGTTAGCGGTACAGCTTATCAATTCATTGGCTTCATGTCAAAGAGGACGAAGCCTTTTTGTAGAAAGAAGTGCCTGTAGAGGTGACTTCTATCTGTCAGTCAGTAGGGGCCACTCCACTGGTTGTAAAGATAAGTCTGACTATTCAGTCTACCAGAAAGTGACCCTACTTTCCAATGGATTTATTTCCTCAGCAAACATTCTACTGGGAAGTTTATGGTCTCAATCATTTCTTTCAAGTCTGCATCAAAACATGATGTTCATTTGTAATAATTGTGGTCTCATTTTGAGTCAAACAGACGATAAAGCAGGGTTTGCCTCAAGGCGTTGCTGTCTTTGACTTGTAAGTCTTTACAATGGTGACCGGTCAACAAGGAGAGAGGTGTAGCGATTTTTTTTTTACCCCCTGGTCACTAGCTCTGAAAATAAAGAATGTGATGTCCAAAAATGACAAACTCAAAACTTCAAAATGGTAGTCCCCCCAAACCAAGTACCGACATCACAGTAGAGATGTCCACATCTCATATAAAGTCAGTAGGATGATGACATGTTGGGTCCAAGTTTGTCAGTGAAACTTAAATTAATCCAGTATTCCTTTCCTCCACTTTTAACACCGCCCTACCATTCCAATGATTGCTGGCTATCACAAAGGACCACACAATAACAAGATGACAAAACAAGGGCAGCTTCTGATTATTGTTTCAATATCTAATAGTCATCAACATGACTCTGGTGCAGGATTGAAACATCACATGCAGAGAAAGCAGAGAGCCCCAAGGTTATCACTGAAATCAAAAGCTTTATAAAGGAGATGTGACTGATAAGGAAACTGTGAGCCACAGAGAAGGAGCTGATAAGTGAAATCCTCCGGCAAAGTCTTTTGTGTAGAAGAATCCTGCAGATCCTCAGCTCTGTGCGGCACATAGATGCCCCACTCGCCCCACTGTAACTTGTCAGAAAGACTGATTCTGAAGCGGAGAGGCCTGTTCCCTCTGCTCCGCGCCTTTTGCTTTTCTACTAATGCAGGAGGAGACGGACTGTTGCAGAGAAAACGGTGACTGATTCTGTCCTCGAGTCCACCCTGCTCCCCTATGAACACACTGCACTGTATCCAGCTCTACTATTGTACATTATGCACAAATAGTGACTGAGTTTGACCCTGGCACTCAGCTGCTTTCACTGAGTCAGGGGATAGTCAGTCCAGTGGTTAGCTAATGGCCTGTGGACACACAGATCTGTCTAAACACAGAACGCTTTACTCTTTCCCCTTTTTCAATATGCCAGACCAGGCAACAATTTATGACTGGGTGTGGGAATACATCACACTGCTACAGTTTGCCTTATAATTACAGCAGAACATTTAAATGGAACCATGCACTGGCTCATTCAATGTTCCACAAAAAGGAGTGCACCATTATTGTTTCTTTTGTCATGTGTTTATGATCCATCTTTAGTGTAAAATTTGACTAACTACTTCATTAACCCATCAAGGTAACAAGGCCAATAAAGTCCCCCCATTGGGTGGTTGATTTTGGTTTCAAACAAAAAAGTCAGCACTGAGTTATTGTTGGAACCAACACCATTATGTCTCTTTGAACTTTCCCTTTGCACTAACCTAACTAACTCAACAGTCATGCATTTACCACGTTTGAGAAAACACACCTTAAAATGGTACCGGCTAACTTTGGCATCTGATTCCAAGGGAGCCATGTGAAATTGCAACACATTTGTTGAATACCTTTTCTTATAAAACAAAGCCTCTTAACGTTTGGGATCAAAGTCCATTCTTTAGCTTGGAAATACTGGACTTTAAAATGCCAAATCAGGCTGTGCTCACAAGCTTTTGCCAGAGCTTTTAATTGATATAACAGCCGTCATTGTATTCATTGGCCAAGTTCACTTTATGGGGAAGCTCAGAGGCTATCATGATTTATAAGTTAGGTCGACTTTATTAAGAAATAAAAAATGATAATATGTGTGAAGACATCTGTGTTTGATGGCTGATTAAAAAGCAAGTAAGCTTGAGATTGGTGAGTTGGTTTCAATGTCAAAGGTCTTTGCTCTTGTACAAATTATGGATTATTAGCTCTCTTGTTTCTCGTGGGTGTCAAACTCAGCACTCAAAGAAGACAAAAAAAAAAGAGGTAGTGGAAGCCATGATATCCTGTGCTTGAATCAGTAGTCAGACTCAAAATTTAACCCAATACGGTCTTTTATTAGACCCTGATGACCTTATTAGGGGCATTTTTAGACCTTATAAACTCCCTTAAGAGCCATAAAAGGCAGTGCACATCTGTCTTCACGGGCTGATTGGTACTCTATGAGATGAGTGAATGAGAATCTGTGTGGTGTTACGTCACCCCACAAGATGAACTCACTTCTGTTTTAGCATGTTTACACTGGCTGCCTGAATGTTTCAGAGCAGATCTTAAGATTGAAGTAATCACTTTGAAGGCTTTTTGTTGCCTTTCTCTTTGCTTCATTTCTGACCGGTTACATACTTTGACATCCCATGGGCAGAAGTCTTGGCTTTTCTTTAAATTTTAATTAGATAACAGTTTTTTCCTTTTTTTATTTTGAGTTTTGTTCTTTTTTTCATTGCCTTTTATTTCTATTAAAAGGTTTTTCTGGTCCTACTTTTGCCTCCAATATACTGGTATCTGTTTTCTTCTGCCTTGGTGAAGCACTTTGTAATGTCCAGCTCTGTCCAAGCTCTCTTTAAATAAATGTTATTGTTACTACTGTAATCCTGGAATTTCCAAACTGACCATACATGCTATTGACCAAAACAAAACAAAAAAACAGAAAAATATTTGCAGCCCGAGTAAATCCAGTACAGAAGAAATAAATCCTTTGTTTGGATGTAAAAACCCTGTGAGGCTGAGACAGGTTGATGTAGCTCTGCGGCTATGGATTGCATTACAATATTAGTTGCTGTTATTTTGCCTGCTTTCCTTTTTGTGTACCTGCATTTACAGTATTTTTTAAACGGCCATAATGCTGTGTGTCCACATCCTCCATTTCAAAACAGCAATAACAGAGCAATGGCTAATTTTCTTGATTATTATTATTTTCAAACCCCTTGTCCCTTTTTTATTCTGGGTTAGGTAGCTAATTACATCTATTGCAAATTATCCAGTTTACGTTGCATAGCAACCAGAATGATGTAACCCTTTGCACCCTTTTTTCCTCTCGTTGTCTCTCTGGCAATTCCCTGAACGAGGCTTTGTGCGAGCAGAGAAAAGCCTCAGATATTAACACTTTATCATATCAATACATACATCTGTGTACTGGACCTTATAGGGCCTACATTGCCTCACGTCTTATAGCTGGTTTAATGTGGAAGTCAAATTGTATTCACATTTCATTATTTATATGTCGAGGCTTCGTTGTACACATGTAAACAAACAGCATCATGTACGTTTCACAATTGACACATGTTCACCGCAATGTGAACGCGCACACAGCCTCAAGCACCCCCCACCCGCCCCAAACTGGCAATCATACTTAATCCCTCTCCAGCCTGAGTAATCCCCGACAATCCAAGGCTAATCCTGGTTAATTCTGGGCACTCCTCAGCTGGGTTTCACCCTGAAACCACAGAGACAGGGTGGGGATTGGTCGGATCATGGCGATTGAGGCTCGGCGCGGCGTTGATGGACATAATTGGTCGGGCAGTTATTGGTAGCCTAGAAAAAAACAAGCACAGGTTTTCACTGGTCTTTAAAAAAACGCACCGATTGACCCGCCCTACGTCACAGCACAGCTCTCGTTGTTGTCGCCGCTCCGGGTACAAAACATGTTTTTCCTTTATCGTCCTGTGTGTGAGTACGTAAACATTAACACAAGACACCTGTCACTTTATCTGCTTGCTGTGGCAACTGCTTCTCGACCGTCTTCTTTCTTTATAGCTTTTTTAAATATATCTCGCAAAAAGAAAAACAGCAGAACATAAATTCGGAGCTATTCCTGAGGCGTTCGGGGCTTCTGAGAAGTCATTAGCCGCTATTCAATCAGCTCTACCTAGCGAAGCTGCGGGCTCAATTCTTCTTAGCGGCTATTGATCCTGATTCCAAAATGAAGCACTTAAGACGCCTTGATCAAGCTGCTCCTTAATCTAGCGTTAAGGAGATTGAGACCTTTTCACCCCGTGTCTCAGACAGAATTATTGCTCTGGCACGGAGGTACAGTGGCAGTCAGAGCACACTTCACTATCTCACACTCAGTTTGGGTTTTATAGCCTGCTTAAGCCCCTCTGGTGCAAAGCAGGCGGCAGAAACACTTTTACTCTCTGCCATTTTGAAAAAGCTGTCAATATACACAAAGCCAAGAGTGCTAATGAAGCAATATGTCACTGACAGGGGAGGCATGGGGATGCTTTGTTAAAAAACAAGAAGGCCTCTGGTGCTCGCAGGCTCGACTGTGTGCCTCTTCGATTGAGTTTGCGCATGCAGGATACGTGTGCTCGAACCGCCGGTATACTCATGAGAGCGTGAAAGCAGAAGCAGAAAGAAAACTGATTTACCTTCTGCTGCAGCTCTGTCAGCGGTGAGAGGGGAACAGGTTGCCGAGGAGTTCTGCTCCTGGACATTTTTATAGGATGCTTTTACCTCTCTTCCCTCACAGGAGGGAAAGTCTCTTGAAGGGGGTTCTTTGGAGGATTCGGTAGAACATCATGTAGTGGATTTTGCACAGCTTACTGCTTCATATTTTAAGGAGCCCACCTCTAATTTATGACGCATTCAAGAGGAGTGTTGCGTTTTAAATTCAGCGCGGCTCTCCATTAGACGTGGTCCTGCACAATCCAGCCGAGTGTTGTTCGGGGATTGTTGTTCGCCGCCCTGTTGAGAAGTACTGGGACTAGGCAAAGCCGTTCTCTCCCCTTGCTCAACCATTATTTATTAATCCATTTCACACAGCCAGGAGTCATTATGCATGGTCCTGTCAATGGGTATCTCTCTATGCTGCGCATTTATTTGATAATAAGCAGGAGTGGGGGAGAAGATAAAAGCGCTGACTGCGTTCATTGTGGAGGGTTTTCTGCAGGCGGGGAGACTTAAATGAGAGCAGCCAGGCTCTGTGTGGGAATGGGTCTCGTCTGCTAAGCCTGTCTGGAGGCAATCGATGGAAATTAGTCAACGCTAAAGATTCACTTCCTGTGACTGATGTCACGGGCAGTGCTTGTCTCTTTGAAGGGGAATAAAGGAGTGGGAGGTTGAGGGATTAATGGGGTTGGAGAAGGTGTGAGGATGCAGGGTTTTTGGGTGGGGGCTAAGCTGGGAAAAAAGATGCTATTCTTATGGTGGATTGCAGGAATGGAATAGGTCAGAGCATCCAGAGGAATGCAGTGGAGCCAAGAACAAGAGACAATAAGATAGTTGTGTATAAGCAACAGCAGAGACTGATCAGATATAATGAAGATGTGCAGTCACACTCGCACAAAACTCCTGAAAACTTGTGAACGCAAATAGCCCAATTTTTTTACTCTGAATTTGTCCTGCCAGCCTTCTGGTAAAATTTGCACGTGACGTCAGGGTGAGCTGATGTGGGATCACAGCAGGAAATATTCAAGAATAATCACTTGGAGTGATTTGGAGGGACGGGGATGTTTGTATCTTTAGACTGTATGGTCGTGACAGGTGCGTCGGACGCTGTTGCTTTATCCGCAACTTCCGCAAGTTGTTCTTTTTACCTCCTGTGAGACATGGGATAGTCTCCCGCTGTGAGGTGCACGTGTGAATACGTATCTCAGGAAGATTTCAGGGGCAGTGTGCCTGATGCATATGTGAAAGAAACAGCTTCTCATTTACTGTTTTACACATAACACACACAACTCTTGTAATCATGAGCCAACTTGCAGCCTTTTGAACCTTGGATGATTGGATGACGGATGTTTAAATATAGCAGGTTAACAAAAAAAAAACTTTCTTCTAACTTTTGTAAGATTATTTTGATCTATGGATTGGTTGGTCTTATGGAAGTCAGCCAACAACAAGAATTGTCTTTCCTTTATTTTCTTTGCTTTCTGCTAAAAGGATGAATGGTAGTGTTTATGTGGTCGCAGCTGTTTTAGTTTGTAGTAGCTGTGACAAAACGATCAGAGTTAGTGGCTCCAGCAGTTGTACTGAGGCATCCTCCTGAAAGGTGCACCAGTTAGCTTCTCCTCAAAGTACAGCCGAGGGACTAGAGCCAGCCCTCAGGCGACAGAAGGCCTTTCACTCCCCCTTACTCCCTGTGGAGCTCCTCAAGCTCTGGGGGGGGGGGGGTTGAAGACAGAGAAACAAGGCAGACAGGGAGTGAAAAGACGGGTGGAGAGAGGCAGGGAGCGCGGCAGCGTCTGGGGCTAACCTGAGAAAGGTAGACGGGAAGAGAGCCTGAGGGGCCAGAGGCGGACAGCAAGCCCAATCCCCAGCAGAGAGGCCTCTAATTGGAGCTGCCGGCGTGCAGAGGCAGCCTGTCCCTCGGCGGATGGACATAAGGAGCCGAGTGAAGGCGGAGAGCCCGGGGGCGGGAGGAGAGGGCAGATAAAAATAGAGCCGGCAGATTAACGAGCATCTGAAAGCGGGGCAGGGGATCGGAAAATCCTCCTCTGCGTGCCAGAGATGCCCGGTCCTCAGGTCACAGCCAGCTCAGTAAAGAGTGATGGACCCGGAGTGCCCGCGAGAGGTGCTTCCTTCCTGTTGGCCTTCCTTAGATCACGAACACTGAGGTGGGAGGGAGACACCACTGTGCCCTGCTCTAAGACTTTTACCTTTAAATGAAGTTCTGTAATCGTCAACTTCATGGAGTTTCCTGCATTGGGCTTCATACAATGTCTGACAGTATTTAGCTTTACGCAACCCTTTACCTTCTTAAGTCATTCTGTTTTATTCAAACTAAACAACAAGTGTGACAATTATGCAACTAAAAACCATAGAACTAAAGGGATATTTCGACCTTTTCATCTGAATGGTTTTTAGCTGATCTTTATGGAGTCAGTGGAAAGCCACGTAAAAAAAGAAAAATTTTGAATTATGATGGCGATCAAATGTAAAGGAATAACACTTGGGCAGAGGACCCACCTGAAGCCAGCTGATTGACAGCTTGTCTAAAAACATATATAACGGAGCACTGGTGGCGCAGGTTAGTGCGCTCGCCCCATGTATGGGGATGTAGTCCACCAGGCGGGCGGCCCGGGTTCGAATCCAAACCTGTGGCTCCTTTCCCGAACGTCATTCCCCACTCTTTCTCTCTCTCTTTCTCTCTCTCTCTCCATGATTTCCGAATCCATCCACTGTCCTGTCTCTACGATGAAGACACAAAAAGCCCAAAAATATATCTTATAACAAAACATTTTAAAATATTCAAATTATTTTAATACCAAGAGAACAATTGGGGCTTGAGCCTTGTGAAAATGTGGAAAAAAAAGCAAAATTTTTGTGTTTTGGAAATCAGTCAATCTGTCTTTATCCTGTTTATAATTAATTTTCTCTTATTTAGTCCCCTCTTTTAATCTATTTTTTAATTATTTCTCTGCAGATGTATTTTTCTTAATGGCACTTCTTTAACTCCATCTCGCACTCCAAAAGACTTTTCTTAACCGGGAACATTAATGTAATAACTGATTATGTTCTCGACATGACAGATGTGTTGCAGGCAGTTTTTGATGTGATGCTTAATTAGACAGGCTGCCAAACAAGCCTTAAAAGCGGTGAAAATACAGAAATGAAAGCCCTTCAGTTACAGTAACGACAGTAAGTGTAGTTTGTCACCTCCACCTTTGACTCTCGCTCATTCAAGGAGTCCACCCCCACGGCTGTGATCGCTATCCCTCCCCTGGGCGCTTTCACACGCCAGGTGGAGCATCGTGACACCTATGGGAGCCAAAGGAGAAGCTGAGAAACAGGCCTGATCACACCTGCCATCAGGTCTCAGGAGAGCACCACCCACCTCAGCACTCAGCTGTCACATCCATCCACACACCGAGGCTGTGCGACACCTCTAACAAATGCACTGATCCACAGTCAGAAGCTGATACACTGGCAGCAAACACGGAGCTGAGACACTCTGAATGGCACATTAATAAAAAGAAACAAAGGCGAGATTGACTAGAAGAGTTGGAAAAGATACTCACAAACAGCAGACACTGCCACACAACTCAGCATGAGAATAACAACTATCTGTTGTGTTCAACTTTTGGCCCTTTCATCCAGAACTAAAAGAGTTTTCTCACACAACTCCGAAGCCTTGAAAGAAAAACAGGCTCGAGAAGAAGAACTCTTACTAAAGTGTCTGCACCTCAATTACAGGTTAGCTTGATTTAATCCGAGGTAGGAGCGAGAACCCACTTAAACATGACCATGAGCATTCAATGCTGATATGTGCTGAATATTCATCAAAGTATAAAGAAAGGCAGGTATCGTTGAATATTCAGAACTGTGATACCTTTGCTCCCAAACTGATGCTTGATTTAAGTATCGAACTTTAAATCACCACTTCAGCAGGGAGCGACGCTGGCCTGTTAGCCAGCGTTCAGTGTCAGGCTTACATTGTGTTCATGGTGGTAGATTTCTGTCTGGAAGGAGGTGGTTTTATATCCCTTTGTCCCGAACAAAAGTGATAGAGCTTTCAATGCATGGTAACTGATTAAGCGTTGCTTGGTGCCATGTTTTCATAAAGACTGAACATTCAAAAGACGTGTGAATGCAATAGAAACAGGGAAAAAGGCTGGGCCCCTGAAAGGCTAAGTGAATGGCCCTGCACAGATGTCCTTAAATAATATAATTTCATGCCTATAGCCTCCTGGCTAACATTCGCCTCCTCTGCCTAGCTCCCATTACCATCAAAAAAAAACGATTACTAACAAGTTACTTATGGGGTCAAATACCAACTTTCCTTCTGCGCATCCTGACTTTGAGCAGGTCCTTGCATAGCTTTACCCCGCCCGACATTACTGGCCTAACAGTTAACCTCAGAGGACTCGCCACCAACTTTAATGGCCAAAAAAATGTGTACCCTTTCTGTGTTAATAAGTAATGGTGAGAATTTAGGGTTTAAAAAAAAATATGTAAGGATTGATTAAAATAACGATGAGCATGTTTTACCTAACCGTAATGGACACCAAAGGCATCGGGGGCCCAGAAAGCTTTCCCTGTTTTCCCCCCTTATGGACGGCCTTGAATAGAAATTCTGGGTTCTTCTGTCTTTACCGGCGCTGAAATAATGCGTTGTTTTAGTGACTTCTGCTTTAGAAATAGAGGTTGAAGTTAAGCGAAAATAAGTCATTTCAACCCTTGAGACACGTCTGGCATGATGTTGTTTCCTTAGACCGGTTTAGGCTGTTCATTAATGATAACTACTCAGCAAGAGGATGGTTTTCTTTTTGCAACAGACAGTTAAGTCTTCAGTGTTGTTCATGCATCACTTTGTTAGTTTGTAAATGATGTCATTGCACAACTTTACACGCTGTTATTGATATGAATAAAGCCGGTATAAGGGATGGCCACAGTAGGAGTTTGTTTTTGGAGGCATGTACAGAAGAGTATCGAGTTCACAGGAGAAAATGAAAATCTTCTGTTTTCTGGATATTTCTATGGCAGTAAATAGGGTTAGAGCTAAGTTGAGTTATAATGCATGTGCTAGACTGGGTTTTGTCCCCCACAAAAGTATTTCTAACATAGGATACTAACAATCAAAAAAGTTGCATCTTTCAGTTCTATTTTTTTTTTTTAAATACGACATCCTTGCATCGCAAACAGTTAAACTCAGTAAAACGTCTTGAAGTGACCTCTGGTAAGAACATTTATCAGCACAAAATGTACGCTCAGATCTGTCTGGATCTTGTTTCACTGCAGCTTGGGTGGTGTGTCTCCGTTCATCATGGATCATCATTAGCTTCATCTTTAATCGCTCCTCTGTAACCTGATACCTGCTTCAGGGCCCACACTCAAAATAGCAGAGCCAGACCGGAATAGTAATCACTGCAAATTTATGAAAAGAATACACGCAACACAACGCCTGCAATGAATACTTCATAGTGTCTTTTGATTCAATTAGTCCTTTTCAGCCAGCTCTGCATACACTCTTCAAAAATGCATGAGACTTGAGATTGATTGTTGTTGTTTTTTTTGTTGTAAAAAAGCTTTGGCAAAATTCACACCGTTACACTCGTGGAGAATTCAGATTTCTTTCAAGAGGAACACATCTCTCGTCAGATGTTGCTCTTTTGAAGTAAGCCAATTTTCAAAACTCAAATATTCTGCCTGATGTGTGTTGACTGTCGCTCTTACAGGAGGAGGCTTTCAGTGAAGCAGATGCAATCTCAGAAACTGACAGAACACGGGGGGCGGGGGCGGGGGGGGGGGGGGGGGATAGATGTACATATTCACAAATCATACATTTAACACAACCTCTAATCCTGTATTATTAATTGACATCACCACAGAAGTCAAAACCCCGCACTGACTTTGTGCATATCAGCCCCGCAAAGACAAAGCCACACACACACACACACACACACACACACACACACACACACACACACACACACACACACACACACACACACACACACACATCTCGTGCTTCACTAGCATGGCATGCTGGGCCGGCTCATTACTACAATGCCAAGCTACTAGTTGCTAAGGAGACCTTAGGGAGAGGGAGGGTTCCTGTTGCCATGGCAGCAAGCCTGCATCCTGCCAACTGTCTTCCCCCACGAGACATGACCATCGTAGACAGAGAGAGAGAGAAAAAGAGACGGGGAGGAAAAGTGAGGGCAGAGCGGCGAGAGAGGAGAGAAAAGGCTGGAGGGGGTTACGGTTAAGATGTTGAAAGAGGAGGACTTGTAAAGATGCCTGCGAGGCGTTCGAGAACCACAGAGACTGTAGGAATAATGCGCGGGGAAAATTGATGGGGTGAGAGCAGGAAAAAGAGGGGGACCTTGAGAAAAAAAAAAAAAAGCCCTCTTTAAAAAGGCATGCAGCAGCTTTCCCATGGCTAACATGTACACTGCAATGCCGACCACAACTAGATCCAGGCGGTGACAAAGACACAAAAATGACTCTGAACCAAACCCCCTTCTTGCCTCCCCCTTTAATGTCATGCAACGTCCCCGACTGAACCGCCCGCCTCGCAGCTTTTACTACACCAGCAGAAGATCTGACAGAGCCTTTTGGACGAGCGCTCACAGAACGCCATCCGTCATGGAAAGAAATCTGCTTTGGTGAGAGCGAGCGGTAATGAACGACGGATGGGAGAGAGGGAGAGAGGGGAGTGCATCTGGGAGGGATGAGCAGAGCGAGAGATTAAACTGATTGGGGAGCGCAGAAGAAGAAGAAGGGCGAGGAGGTCATTCGAGGCGAGGGAAGAGAGAAGAAGAAGTCCTCAGTCTCAAATTCAAATTAGCCTTATGGGTTTCCAAGGACACTGAATTGTTTCCACCCTCCACTTCTTTCACTGTGTCACCGTCTCACCCTCTCCCTCCCCCCTGCCTCCCTCCTCCACATGTCTCTTTTCTTCCTCTGTTTCTAATTCTTCTATCTCCGACTGCATTGGCTCTTAAATCACTCTTTTCATTGCCTCGGACTGGTTCGTCACACTGAGGTGTACACATGTGCCAAGGGAGCTATTAAAGCAGAGATGCTATAAATAAAGGACCCCCCCCCCCCCCCCACCTCCCACCTCGACCCCCTCTGTTACCTGACCTGAACCTGGCTAATTAAGACAGATTTTCAAATGTTAGTTATTAAGAAACGTCTCTCCCTGTTGTTTGTGTTGACATTAGCGACAAGAGTCTGCAACACCTCGGAGTTTAAAATGACTTGCACCATTTTAAGAATCCGACATCCATGTACACTGGGGCTTGGCAATTGATCGAGTGTCAATTTCAAGTATGGTTTTCGCTTCGCCACGATCATGAAAGACAAGATAGAGATCAAACAATGACCGCTGCCTTTGTTTTGTCCAGGTTTTTTTCATTTTTTGTTTACAGTGTGCATCACCACGACCTCAAACATTTATTTATACTTAAGTGCAAGTGTTCAGAATTTCGTTAAGAGTGTTTAAAGGAAGAATGTGCGACTTTTTGATCCAGTAGATGTCGCCCTTGAGCACCATGCATGAAACCAAAAACCAAAAACATCAGAGAAACACTGTTGCTGCATGTGCTGCTTTGATAAAAATGTTAATTATACTTGGAAACATCGTCGGTAGACATATTCACTTCCTCAGGTCGGATTCGCCCGTTTGTCTTGACTACGGTCAACACAGAGTTCCTTTTCACCGGTGGGGGGGGGGGGGGGGGGGGGGGGGGGGGGGGGGGTTGGGGTCGGGAGTAGCAGAGAGAATCACTCCCATGATTCCCCGGGGAGCCTCGGCTTCATCTTTTGTTATTGTTCTGATTGAGAGTCCGCTGGCGGTGGATTTGCCATACCGTGCGTTTAAAGGCCTAATTGTTGTAGGACAAAAATCTATAAATCCGCGATCGTAGACGGTGTCAAAAACATTTCGCATTATGTCAATACTACACAGGTAAGATTGGTCTTTTGGATGAACATCCCAGTTTGGTTGCCCCATCAATTATCCCCAAAAGCCACCTCAGTGGACTTCAGCGCTCTTTTTGTAATAAAGGCACCAAAGGCAGCAAATCTTCTTCCATTTGAAAAGCATTAGTGAATGACACAGGGAAGTTAAGGGGAATCCTGTCCCTGTGTGGATGACATGTGAGTCTGGCGCCATAAACCAAGGAATCCCCATTAAAGCCCATATTAAAGTGCCCGTTTTGCATCAGAAATAAACGTCTTTACAATTCATTTCTTTATTGGTAAAGACTGTACGGGGGTATTTTTTTTTTATAATGCATTCATTTTTTTTATACTAAGTCTAAGAGCCATATGCATAAGTAGGCTTAAAAAAGGAGCATGGCCGTTAACTAAATCTTGATACTGCCCCCTTAACTATCCTCTTTGTTAGTGTTGTTTTCATTGTTTGCTATATGCTAACTAGATGGTGATCTAGACAAGCCAGATGGGCTTCTTTTAACAACCAAGGTATTCATTTCACCCGCCTCTTTGCGTGCTTCTCAGCTAGTTAGTGAGTTAGTTGGAGCGGCATTTTCAATATGGCAGCCAACGTCGTTAGGCTTCATAACGTCTCGTTAGAAACCGTGGGATGACGTCACTGAGACCACATACGTGTTTTAAACCGTTTGTGGTTATATATTTTTTGTGTGTGAACTCTTTTCTCTTTATTCATTTTTCTTCATCGAAGAAGAAAGGAAGTGTTGAGACGGATTTTGGTGGCGTTCAGCTGCCGGTTCATTCGGGTTCATGTCTCAAGTTTGAGGCCCTCTGCTGTTGTTCCCACATACTTTCCCTTCCAACAAATTTCCTTGCAGCGTGCAAACATGCTGTAACTGTCCCAACCAATTCAAAGTGCTCCGCTGCCTCGCTCTGGATTTGATCACTCTTCGTCTCTTCTTCCTCTCCCTCGGTCTGTTTCTCATTGTGAGGGAATGTGGCGTCTGTCTCATTGTCACAGACGCTGGGAAACAAGAAGCCTCATCAGCCTCTTCCTCATCTGATGCTCTGCTCTTCCCTCCCTTCACTCTGTCTTTCTCTCACTCACATACACACACACACACACACACACACACACACACACACACACACACACACACACACAGCACAGACATGGCTTTATTGACTTATTCATGCATGGGTTTGTTTCGGGGGCAGAGCTCCTGTCTGCCAGTCTGACAGACACCCCATGAACCCTTGAGACTCCCCCTCCCCATCTTTCTTTTCACACACACACATTCACATTATCCCATCCTACCCCCCGTCCCCTCCCCCCTTTTGCCCCCCTAACCGGAGCATGGCACAGGGAGTACTCATAGAACAATCGTGGGTTCACTCAGGTTTCTCTTCCATCGTTTCCCGCCTCCTCTGTCGTTTCCCTCCCCTCTTCACTTTCTACTTCTCTTTTCTCCTCTCCGATGGGGAGAAGGGGAAGGTATGCCCACATTTCCCAGAACAAAGACAGCCCAATTAAGTCAGTTTGAGTTAAGGTCTGTGTGGCAGAGAAGGATCGGAAAAGCGAGGAAGCGGCGGCGGCGGCGGCAGAGGAGCGAGCGGCGAAGAGAGGGGAAGAGAGAGACAGTCTAACGAAGAGGGAAAAGAGGGGGTAAAAAAGAAGTAGAAGACGAGAAAAAGAAAAAAAAAAAAAAGAGGAGTGCGAGTCACTTTGTAGCGGAAGCGGGTCGACTTCGTTTTTAGCTCCTCAATGGGAGACTATGAAATATTAATAACTGCTCCAGCCATATACTTCAGAGGCCTATGGTAAAACTTAAACTCTAATGAGACGCCGCTCATGAATTGCTAATGGGGATGCTGGAATGTGTGTTTGTGTGTGTGTGTGTGTGTGTGTGTGTGTGTGTTTGAGCGTCTGCACATGTGTGTATGCGTGTGTGTGTGTGTGTGTGTGAGTGAAAAGGGGGGTCAAGCTGGAAGCTGAGGGGTGGAGTATAGCAGAGCGTTCAGTCTTTCAAAGAGTCGACAAGAAACTTCATTAGAGGCTTGAAGTTGTTCCCGCTGCACATCTAAGCAGCGGCGTCGCGTTTAGTTGAACCGAGAACTAACTTCACTGTCGTCCACGGTCCGACTGCAGCTAACAAAGTTTGAAAACGTCCTGTTAATTGAAACAAAATGGAAATGGGTTCCATTTTTTTTTTTATATTGTGGGATGTTTACGTGAGTGTCAATCTTTTAGTTACAGCTCCTTTCTTTATGTCTGAAGGGCAGAATGAGCTACAAGAACCTTCTGTTGGAATATTATTCCTGCTCTGACTCCCTGCGTGTTGCCCTTCACCGCTGTGGATTTCATCATGCTGCTTACACACGCTTAATTGGGGGGTTTCAATTGTGCATAAGTATGAATGTCATAAAGAGATATCCATAAACTTGTATCATATGGAATAGAAAAGTCTTAAAATTAAGCCATGACAACTTTCAACTGTTTTAAAAAAAAAAGACGTGATTCACGGCCTCTAAGTTCAGCTGCTGTGTGTAACTGTGAGAGAGACTTAAACGGCTGAACAGTCCATCCATCCATCCGTCATCTCGAGTCAGAGTTGGGCACACGCCGTTGATCTGTTAATCATTGTTTATCTGTGTTGTTTTTAATTCATGTTTAACGTGGACCGTTATTCGAAAAACAATCGTTGAACATTTAGCTTCCTGTTCATTCGGTTTCTGTTATCGTTCCCACTCTACTGTTTCATGGTGAGTCGGATCAAAGACGACCTAAACATATGAAGAGTGGGGAGGGGGTCCATCCATCCATCCATCCATCCATCCATTATCTATAACGCTTTTCCCGTTCGGGGTCTCGGAGCACTGGAGCCGATCCCAGCTGTCATTGGGCGAGAGGCGGGGCACACACTGTCTGCTAGACCGACTCACTATCAGTCAAAGAAATATATTAGTACATATATATATTGGTAACTACTTTTTTTTAACATCACTCTAAAGATGGTAAGTCTCTGAACATTATTTATGGATAACCCATCATGACAACATTTGGTTCCCAAGGTTGGGAAAACAAATTAATTTACTACAGCAAACTTTTTTCTGTGAAGTGCTCCAAACTTTATGGAAAACTGTAAATAAATGTACAAGCTAACTTGTATTAATGACATATAATAATTTATAACCCATGGCTTGATGGCCCATTATAATGTGAAAAAGTTATGAGCATTAATTAATGAGTTGGCCATTATTACTCGGCAGCAGGAGAGATTTTTCACAACCTGACATCCCTTAAGTTGCTGTTAGGACCGGCTCAGAGCTTACCTATAAAGAATTCAAAACCCCTTGTGTATCATAGACCTTTAAAGATGTATTCTATGAGACAATAGAATAAAAAACTCTTTGTATTGAGTGAAGTAATGATAGGAATGCTCTGCAGTGCTTTGTAACGGTCTCACATTAGCTTCCAGCTCAGATATTCCACACAGCAGTGAAGTACCTGACCACGTCTCCTGATCTAATCTGTGCCAGAGCCGGCAGGCCTCGCCGAGCCTTGCGTAACCCCGGCTGAGTGTAATGGCAGGGCTGAGCCATCAGCTGGGGGATTGAGGGCTGTGTGCAGGCGGGGACCGAGGGGAGCCCAGGGGTGTCGCCCTGCATCACAGCGTTGCTTACTGACCTCATTTCTTACCTCCCTCAAAGTCCCCTGGCAGGCCGCTGATGCTGAGAGGCTGAGACGAGACTGAGCACAGCACGCTTTAGATACATCCCTGTTTTATTACATATTAAATATTAATACGTCTTCAGGTGATATATAATGGATTGATTCAAGAATTAATCAATACCGCTCGTGATGTCCATGGGAATAAATTACCCCTGCATTGATTTAAAAAAGCTATTTCGATCAGATTTCCATATGCATGACTGTTTATTGTTAGTAAGGGCCAATTAGTAATTAGGAGCAAGAGCAGCAGGAGAATACTTGGATAGAGCTGGAGCTCACTCTAATGAAAGAGAAGAGAGATTCTCTGTTGTTATTTTTATTAAGAAAGAAGGAAACATTCACAAGCTACAATCTGGAGGTGTTGCTAAATATGAGTGAAGCAGCAGTGATTTATTTCTGAGAATGATGTGTTTAATGCTTCATCTCAGATCGGCTAATATGTGCATAAAAACATCTTACATTAAGAGAAATGTCTCACCTAGCAGCAGCTTTTAAACATATATATTAGTGTTGACAATGAAAACTAAATCTGAGTGTCTGAATTAAATATTTGAGGGAATCCAAAGTGACATTTTAAAGGGTGCAACTAGCTGTGTTTCTCCAATAAATTGTTACTCTGAATGCAGAACGATGTGGTGTCAGTTCATTTTTGCAGCAAAGTTTAGAGAGGAAATCATGTCTTAAAGTTTCACAGGACGAGCTTAATTAAAGTGCGTTTGGTTAAAAGTGATGCTGACAGCATGGTGCTGATGATTACATAATTGTTAAAGTGGATGACTGCATACTCTACCTGTCATGTTCTGACATGAACAACATTTACAAGGCTGACTTTTATGAACTTTTGGCCGGTGCAGATGTGGAAATGAAATAAAAGAAGTTCAAAAGAAAAACCGAATACTAATACTAAAAATACTTTTAACCATGTACCTGTGAAAGTCTGCAGTTATTTGTGCACTAATAATAACTCACTGTTGAATCTTTGTTATGTATCATTCGGGTCTTTTGTAGTTATTCCAATGAAAGATTGCGAAGTGTATGAATTAGAAAAACCTCTTTTACCAACTATCCCTTCTAACTTGTTATCAAAAATCCAATTTATCGACTATACTACTAATGTCTTGAAGTATTCATCGTTGTAGAGTTTGGTGATGTCGACTGAATTGCAATATGACGTAGTTTATAGTTTAACATCACAATGTATGACGATTATTGTTGTCATGTGGGTGGGTGGGGGTGCTGGAGGGGCTGCTTTGAGTTATTGTGTTGATTGGTTTTAGTTTCTAATCAGTATAAAGTTGTGAATTATTCTAAGCCCCTGAAGAAAAGGCCAGGTAATCAGACTTAGCTTGTGTCGCTTCAAATTTAAGTTGAAAAAATGATTACATTTTTAGCAAAGAAAAAAAATCAAAAGGAGTTTCCTTGAGTCGGAACATTTAATGGTAAATGGTAAATGGATTTGAGTTTGTACAGCGCTTTTCTAGTCTTCTGACTACTCAAAGTGCTCACCACAGGTCACACTTACACATTCACACACTGATGGTAGAGGCTGCTGAGTAAAGTGACCATCAGAAGTAACTAACCCCATTCATACACACTCGTAGCCGCTGATGAAGCAGCAGGAGCAATTTGTGGTTAAGTGTCTTGTCCAAGGACACATTGGTCATATTGCTGCAGGAGCTGGGGATCAAACCCCCAACCTTCTGGTGGTGAGACGACCGACTCTACCAACTGAGCCATAACTCTTATTGCTTTGTACATCTTAAAGTTTTTTTGCTCAGCTTACATGTGACGACAAGAAGAAGATGTTCACATTTGAGAAGCTGGAACCAGTTGACGTTACAGCACTATCTTTTTCTGAATTCACTTAAATACATTAAATATGCAAACTTAATGTAACGCGGTGCAGCTTTCTGCTGTGAAGTTGCCGTAAAAAGAGACAGAAAACTCATCACGTCCTCAACACTGACTGTAGACACTGAGGCCCTTATCAAGCCTATCATGTCAAAGCTGCATCATCATTCATATGACTAATGCATCCCCAACCCTATTTATTAGTACATTATTTCTTTATCAACTTTTCTGCCTCGAGCAAGCAAAAAAAACTATTTTGCGTCGGAGCGCGCATTTCACCGAAATGTGCCACTTTCCATTCAGCCTGTCTCATTCAATACGTCCTCATTTGCATAAAAATGCATGGATGGTAAGTCAGCTGCTCCACGAGGATGCTACAGAGTGTAGGATGAGTGCCATAGTGCGCGATCTGTTTGTGTGTTTGTCCTCTCTGCTCTACATATATGTCTGCTGACATGTGAGCGAACAAATGGGCGTGATTTGTTAATGCATATCTATCCATCTCACCGTGAGCGCTTACGCAAGCTGGCGTGCATGTGGCATGTGTGTCACGCATGCATAGCAAATATGTAGCGTTGGGATGTGTAGGAGTTCATTACCCTATGTGGGAGTTTGTGTGTGTGTGTGTGTGTGTAGGGGAGGAGGGGTGCAGCCTTTCCGCATGAGTGGGGCTGTCAGTGGGCATCAGTCAGCCAGGCAGCGACAGGCGGAGCAGATCATTAGCAGAGACGGAGAGCGAAAGGGGAAGAGAGGGAAAGGGAGAACGAGGAAAGCGAGGGAGTGCAGGGACCGAGCGGATGGAAGGCCTCAGTCAGAGCAGCGTCTTTAATATCCATCTTATGAGAATTACACACACACACACACACACACACACACACACACACAGGACCGTGCACGGCTCAGTCACGCAACCACAACCGTCCTGTCCTCCTCTGTCCTCCCATCAGCTCCATTACTGTCGCCATCACGCCTGTCAATAACTCCAGAGTGAGGCTGCACAGTGATAATGCTTTATTATGATAGTCAATACCCCGTCTGATGTAGCATCACGGGACACTCAGATCAAAGTCCACTGAAACATTTGATACTTTAAGTATTTCTTCAGATAACTGAGGAAGTGTAACAGGAGCTGCTATATTGTTCAGTGTTCAAGTCAGGGTTAAATAAAGTAAACTGAATATCCTCATACAGCCGTTTATGCAATCATATCAATACTTTTTTGAAGATATTTTTGGGCCCTTGTCTTTGTTGGCTAAGACAGCTGAAGAGAGGGAGGGGATGACTTACACTAAATATTCACAGGTCGGGAGACAAACCAGCAACCGTTGTGTTCGAGGACTGTAGGTTTTGTATATCTGCCTGCTCTACAGACTGAGCCAAACCAGCGCCCTCATCTTACGAAAATAAGCCAATTAGCTTTTTTGCTAAGTTCTACATTTTGATCCCCAGGTTGTCAGATACTTCTGCTTTCTTCAATCTGTATTGAACCTGTGTCGAGGTACCCTTTAGCATCCATCTGAAGGCTGTGTTTTATTTATTTGCATCATGTTGTCAACATAATTTGGTCTTTGGTTTTGCACAATTAACTACTTGTTTTAGGTTTTGAAACGCCATGATGTTGGTTAAAATAATAGTTTAATCTTGAGTCTTTTGTTTCTTGGACTCGAACCTTGGGGGAAAGTTAGTATTCTTAAGCATATAAGGATTTTACCAGATACATGGACTCTCATAGCACTTTTCTAAAAGTCCAAATGTGCAAAAGAAAAATGCATTCATATAAACGATACAAAGTCAAAAACACACTGACATTAAGAGATCGAATGCAAATACACAAACACTGTAAATCCAGCCTTTTCAATGTAAGAGCTCAGGGCCTGTAGGGGGCGCTCTGTGGGCGATAGTGCGGGAGACCAGACACCAGAAAGTTGCATCGTTGAACTACAGCAAATGATGCCTTTGCAAGATCTACGAAAGCAAACCAGACCATCAGTGAGAAGACTTTTTCTGTCGCAGCTATACCACCCGGACTGTGTCTGAAGTGTGAAGTGAAGCCTGGAATATTCTTTGTTTACTTTATTTTAGGGGGGGGGGGATTGCTCAGAGAGTAAAACATCAGCCAGTTAAAAGCAGGCAGGGTGAGAGTTTTTTGAGGATACACAAACACATTTACAGGTCAGGATCAGCAAAAACATAAAACGTACTGCTTTGGCCACAGGGGGCGCCAAAATCATCTCGAAATGCAAGTTCCTCACAGCTGCTGTCAGTACACCTAAAAATGCTAAAAGCAATTTGCACCACTAAACTTGAACATGTAACACTTTGACAGAACGCATTATAAAAGCTGATCATGATTTCAGTATATTGGTGCAACTAAATTCTTAACCACATCCAATTAAACATGGCAAATAGTTTTCTGGGCCTCATTACAAAAAAAAAACCTGCCAACATGTTAATTGTCTTGGAAAATAGCTGAAAAAGGGTGTATGGTATTTAATCAGGATACATTTTCTGGCTCATTAGCTAAACAGGGTCATGAAAAGATGAGAAAAGAAGTATCCTTGTTTGTTCCGATCAAATGTCACAAGAGAATCAATTATTGTGTGATTTCAATAAATTAGCAGAAATAAAATGTCACCTCGTTGCACGTGTTTAGCAACACCTAGCGACTGATAACAACCTGCTGCTGATTTCATTTCACATCCTGTTCAGTATTGAGCTCCAGTCGATAAGCCCCCCTCCACCCTCTCTTGTAAGAGAGTATAGGAAGACCTTGTATAATCCGCCGCTCTCCTCCACATCTCAAGCTGCTTTGCATTTTGCCCTTTCATCGTTCGCCGGCTGGGCTCATAACTCATCTTTTAGTGCTGCATCTTGTGGTGACCACCTTCTACTCAACAACACCATTACGCGAGCAGATTAATGCTGCTATTAAATCCACACATCGACTTCGGTGGCACTCATCAAAGACGGTATATATGACTAGCAGTATCAAGGATTTGATGAAGTCAGACTTTCGGTGGGACGATAAATCAGCGAGCGAGGTGCAGTCGAACACTTCACAAGGTGGAGGCAGGCAAAGGAGGAGGCACAAACTAAAGAAAAATAAGGCTTTGCACAACATGGTCCCCCAAAAACAAGTGTACTGTACAACTGTGCAAACATTTAACTTCAATAACAGCACAGGTCCTCTCTTCAGGAGAAAACAGACATTATTACTATCACTGCAGTTTGTTATTAACCTTTTTTAGAGGCCATGGGGCAAAACTTTGATTTTTGGCCCCTTTTGACCCTCCACCCACCACTTTATCCCAGAGTTCCAGCTTTGTCTTCAACCCAACTCACCAGAGATGACAGTTTTCCAGTGGCCTTTAGCCTAAAGTCTGAGGATCTATCTAACCCTCTGGTATCATTTCTAGAAGATGTCCTCCAGTTCATTGTTTTGATTGGCTGATGAAGTCAGGAGTCATAGAACAAAGGGTGCAACACAGAGCTCCTTTACAAGACAAGGCCGAACAAAAGACTCAAACAACACATCACACTTTAGTTAGTGACTCAATTTTGTGTTACTCTAAATATCTTGAATAATGAAATCATCAACAGAATTGAGATTAAGTAAACCTACCTGCAATGTTTAAAGCCCTGGAGGTAGGGCTGCTAAAATTCATTTATTTTAACATCTGCATCACATGCATCTAACAAACTTTAACACTTCTCACACTTAAACTTTCTGAGCCCTTTGAAAAACAAGCAAGTAGATAGTTTACATTCAAAGAGTTCAAAGGAGATGACTCTCAAAGAAGGCTCATAAAGAAAAGGATGTGGGGTCTAGGAATTGTTTATCCACCCAGTAATTGTTAATGCAACCTGTCCGGTAGTGGTGGACTAAATAGTAATCATGGTCTAAACCAGGGGTACCCAAACCAAGGAGCTCTGGCAGGGACCCACCTATTGACCAAAAGTACGAGACCATAGTAAAAAGTAAGACCATAAATAAATACCTTGTACATTGCAATGGCAAATATTGAAAATTAGACATATAACTTCATTCATGCCATTCAGTGTCTTTTTTTCTGAACAGGGAAAAGAACAGTGAATATATTTGTATTATTTTTGCCTATTTAATGCATTCAATGTCGTCTGTTGTAATTCTGTGTTAACAGTAATTGAACGTAAATTAGAAATGAAAGTCAACTGAGAAGATTGGCATTGAAGAAGAACACAAACTTTTTGACAAGCAATAATAATATTCATTTATTACAGATAAGACATTTATTTAAATGTTCTCACAAATATTATTTGTTTATTTAGATTGTTTCAATTTCCAACACCAACAATCTCCCCCCCCCCCCCCCCCCCCCCCTCCCCTGCAAGCTCCAGTGTAATAAAACACAGGTCTAAACCATATCAACAATATACTAATCCAGTGTTTCCCCTAGGTTTACAGCGTTGGGGGACACGTCGACACAAACACTTGAAGGAATCTTGGTGTTCATGTGTTACTTTTAATGACAGCTGTCCTTTTCTATCCGAAAGGTATCCTCAAATGACTTCTTTCCCTGATTACAGACTCTATCCACTATCCTATCCCTACAATAAAGGCACATAAAGCCCAAAAACAAATCTTCAAATATTTTTTTTTTACTTGACCTTCAAGGGGGGGCGTTGGGGGGGGCGGGCCGCCTAATTTAATGGTAGGGGAAACACTGTAATCAATAATTTGATCACATTTTAATGTCCTCTTCCTTGAAATTGTTGATTTCCTGCTTTTGGGAGAACGTCTGGTAAGCTATGCTTCTTACAGAGCAGAACTCATGTTAGCTAAATGGCGACAAGTCAAACATTCGTAATGACATTTGTTGTGTTACTAAATTAGCTGCTGGCTAACAGCCCAGTTAGAGAGCCAAACTCCTCTAGGCTAACATGGCGGTGATTTGAAGGCTATGAAACAACCTTTTGTCAGTTTCAGTAATCTGATTGGACACAGATCAACCTTATCAGAAAATTCACTTAACAGAATTGACCTCACAGCAGTCTTTTCACTTATCTCTTCTTGCTGTTAGCGTTAAAGTTACCCATTATTTGTCCGCAGCCAATTCTCCTCACGCTAGAGGTGGTTACTGTGACTCAGATGTAGCTAAAGTGGCTCCTCTGTAAGTGAATTCACCTTTAAGAGAGTCATTTTTAAAGCGTGGCAGTCATGAGAGATGAGGGCATGCTCTGTGGGAGAAAAATAAATCATGCCTTTCTAGTGGTGACCGAACCTACTGTGGACCTTATGCTAAGCTAGGTCACTGCTGGCCACCTTTGAAATATTATCCTCATAAAACTTTGCAGCACATCCATTTTCTCTCTGGGAAGCGGGACGACAATACTCAAAAGCACATCTAAATCTAATAAATTCTACCAGACGCAGACAATTGTGGATTTGAGAGCAATTTCTGTGCAGGAGCAAGCTCAATCTACGGCCACAGATTTGAATTTCTTTACGTTAGCTCGAAGCGATGGAAGCCACAGCGAGACAGAGAGTGACAGGACAGAGTTTAGATTACAGAGGAATGGAGGGAGGCAGAGGGGCGGTGTTGTTTGGAGGGTGAGGAGGAGGAGGAGGAGGAGGAGGAGGAGGAGGAGGAGGAGGAGGGGGGGGGAACAGAGACAGAGAGAGTCTGGAGTTCATTCGAGGCTAGCTGTCGTCAAGCCCGGCGTCAGTCGTCACATGGGCAGAATGCTAAACGCCGAGCTCAGAATCCTGACCTATTTTCATCAAACTGACACAGAAATCCACGGAGAGGCCGTCTTACACTGCTAACCTCTGACTGCCTCCTGGACTGCCCTCTGAAAGCCACCACACACACACACACACACACACACATTTTCTGATCCCTCCGTCCATACCATATTATAAATCTTCTTACCCCTGACGAGTAAATTATCTTTTATTAATAATCTCCAAAAGGACTAGATTGTGAATGATTTCCACTCAGCTCGAGGGGTCTTTATTGTAATTTGTCCAAATATGCCGTTGGACTGATGAATATTCATGAAGTGAAAATACTCTTCCCTGACCCTTCTTTGTGCTGACAATAGACAGTAGACATGTTCTTTTTCTGTGTCGGCGCTGAACTTGACATCGTTAGCAGACACCTTCCCGAGTGTAGCGACTGCTCTAACAGACTTTTTTTTTTTACAAAGAGAATGAGCAAATAACTCTGGTTTAAACACGGAAAATGATCCTGCTCTTAAGGCACTAATGGCTTTCATTTTTAAACCGGCTTTCATCAACTATGATCAAAGAGCAATTACAGACATCTTCAGTGAAAATGGATTCAATTGCCTGCAAATGAATGTGACTTGATTGATGCTGAACATCACCTGTTCACGACTGAACCACACTGAGAACAACTGTTTTAATGGTGATTGATAGTAACTCTGTAAAATGATGAAGTGTAGCTTCTAAACCAATATGCCCTGCAACCACAAGGTTACATTTCCCTCAAATAATTAAACTTTTTCAGCATCTTTTTATATATGAATCTAAAAATACTCCACCCTCACTCTTGTATTACACACGTCAGCTTGTAGACTTGTGTATTCCTAACCAGACCACTCGTGTTTTTACTACGAGGTTCGCTCATTACAAGTCAATCATTTGGTAACTGTGAAAACTTGTCTCACAACTTTTTATTTCTTCATGCTAAACCACAACCTTTTATGGGTAGAGTTTTCATGATATGACTGATAGAGATTGAATTGTAAACAAGTGGCAACCTCCGGTTTTGAAAAATGAAGCCAATGCGGAAGTGCAGAATCCTGCAGTTCTTCGAGTGTCCACTTGAGGCTGGCTCCAGGAACCTCGAAAGTCACATACATCACAGACAAAAAAGCCTGCATGTTTTTACAGCAGAAATTTACATGTTTTTAGCCTGGTTAAAAAAAAATTAAATAGGTCTGATTAGTAATTGGCATGGGCACACATGAATTTTTTTAAACGGCTCTGTTTTGATTTTATGAACGATATGTCATCCATAGTTAGGCACGTAGCTGACAAGATTGACACATGGGTGCAATGTAGCGTTTTGTCATAAGGCTTAAAACCCGCCTCAGCTCCAGCTCTCAACCTGTCGTTAAGTTGACTGAAAGTTAGGCTGAGACAGGATTTCCAGCATGGCGGCTGCTGCCGATATGAGTTTAGAATGACGTGCAATTTATGAAATGAAATGGACTTAATGTCAGGACTGTACACTCAGCATTAGTAACCTTCTTAGTCCTCCAGTTTCCGGTCAGGTTCACCTGATAGGGAGTTTTTTAAAAGGGCTACCTGCAGGATAAAAGGACAAACTACTTCAAATGACTTGACTACTGCAGTGATAGACTGTTAATTTCTTAATTCAAGCAAGTCTTTAGAGTTTGAACCCAAGACTAAATAAACCTGTTAGTACATGACTTGTATGACTCCTCAATAACGCTTCTGACCCCACACAAAAAAAAATACAAATTCTTATGATCAGAAAGTTTTCAAATGTTACAGGTTCTCTGAAATGCTTTTAATGCACAATATAGAAATAAATCCTTGTGTGTGAAGGAGTTTGGGATAGTGCATGCATCCCTCTGCATACTGTACATTTTCCACCCTGAAAGGACGCAAACAAACAAATAAACAAGTCAAACTTTAAGAACAGAAAGTCCAGAAGTCCAGGGAGACAAGTTTCTGTATTGTTTTGTTTTCTATTGTGCAGAGAAAAAAAGGAAAATCAGCTCTTCTTTGATGCTCCGCAATGAAAAACAGAAGTGCATTAATCATTACTGGATCGATTGAGAATACAATCAAGAATACAATTTTAAATGCTGGTTTACTTTTTATAACCGTCTCACATCTAAGAATGACCAACGAATCCCCAAGAAGAAACTTGAAAGACTGGTAAATCATGACAGATAAGTTTCAATATATCAGCAGAAAAGGTTTTTATGCAGAGACTGAAATGTGTGACTGAATGTGATCTTGATTGACCTGTAGGAACTCTTACTTCTCTGTGAAATACCATGCCATTATTTAAATGCAACACAAGCAGCGGCAGCCTTCTTGTTTTCACATGCCCCTCCACACTTCAGCTCGACAGAAAAAGTTGGGGTTGAAAAGCCGTGATCGGGGTCGTCCAGCCCGGCACTGAGAGGTTCACTCTCCTGCAGCATTAATCACAGCGCCGCTGTCCTCTGACTGATTACCTCCCATCAATCTTAGTTTGCTTAGCCCTCCAACAGGAGAAAAACCTCATGAAGATCTGATTAAAAATGTAAGCGACTCATTATAAGAGCGCGTGCTTGGCCTTGGAGTCGATACTTAGTCTGCGATAGTCATAAGCTCTGAGTGGGATTTATCTACTCATCTCCAAATGTCCGTTTTCACCTGCTCACGCTGACCTGATCTCAGTGAGGGGAACGGCTGTGAAGAGGTGAGGTCTGGAGGAGAAGTAGTGGAGATTTGTGTGTGTGTGTGTATGTGTGTGTGTGTGCAGTAGTCGTTTGCAGCTGCAGACAGGAGGGGGAGTGACTTTGAGAGTGTCTGAGAGGCACATCCTGCCTGCAATTAAGGTGGAATCAGAGAGAGATCTGCGCTGCCTTGATAATGAGCCTCATCTGAATTATTAACTAGAGCTGTACCCCCCGGACCTGGACTCCCATCAGGCCTAGCTCCACAACAACAAGAGCAGATGCACACACTCACAAACACATACACACAGAGATTCTTCAGATCCATACAAACCTCTATCAAACCCATTTTAGCGCATGCAGGAACTCAAAAACTAATCCCATTTGCAGTAAAAATCAGGGCAACACATTACTTGAAGTGGTGCTCATAAGGCATTATAAGGCATGGAAAGCCCATTATAAACACACTGTGAGTGCATGATGATTTATTAAAATTTGGTGCACAGCTTAATGAGTACAATATGCAGAAAGTTAGAGGTTTGAATACTTTATGAAGTAACTGTGTCATTAATCACATTAAAATTTAGTGCAATTTCAGATGCATGATTACATTATAACATTTTCCCTCTGATTCCAGCGGGATGATAATCACTTTGGTGCTGCTCTGACGGATGGCTGTGGATTTTTAGGATGGCTGTATTTCAAAAGTAACTCCTTGTTTTATTCATATCCATGTAGTGATTTGTAACGTACTTTCAAAATGTGGAGTCAAATGTTTTATTGGTCTGCTTTACATTGTTGCTCACAGTCTATCAAGTTAATAATTACAGGAATTCAAGGAGGATTTTCAATTATCTACTAATCTTGGAAACATTTGAGTTGCATTTCAAACAGCTTCTTGAAGTTTTTTCAAGGCTGGAATTGTTTAAATTAAATTTCCCATGACAGTTAATGAATCAGAAACGTATTACCAATCAGAAACACATTTATAATCACCTGCAAGTTAAAGCAATAGCTTTCATTGATTCATTAGTTGACTGCATGGTATTCATCTTTTTTTCAGTATTACATTTAACTAAAGTTACTTTTTGTCAAACTTTTGTTATTACAGAATGTAATTTAAATACAGTGCACTGTTTTGAACAGATGTGAAAACTCATATACATCACGGCACAATAAAAAAGCAGTGTGCAAGGATTTTTAAATCGATTTCTATAACAAGTGAATGTTAATGGAGAGCAACGGCTTCCTGGATCAGATACAATAGGTGTGAACAATTTTCTTTTTTTTGTAGTGTGGGGGGGGCTTTTGCTTTTATCTGGATTTGGGACAGTAGACTAAGTTGGAAATTTCGAAAGAGAATGGGGAGTTACAGGCAATAAAGGACCTTTAGGTCAGACTTCAACCCGGGCCGCCCGCCTCGAGGACTATAGCCTTTGAACATGGGGAGGAATCTAACCACTAGGCCATCAATGCCCCTTGGAAAACATTTGTTTTAATGTTAAGATTAAGAATATAAATGTAGACTGATAGCTCTTTGAGGGGAAGCAAAAAAAGGAATATCATGCAATTTACTTTGTTAGGCAGTTTTGTTAATCATGCAAAACTGGTTGGTCGGGTATCTACATCTTGCATAAAAAAAATACATGTTTAAGATCATTTGTGTGTGTTTGAATGGATGTAAATCAATGACTTCCTGCAGAAAGAAAGAAAAAAACAACCTGATTGTGTGTCATGCAATTAAAAATGTTAAGCCGATATGTTAATTAAGAAGGATTGTTTAGTGTTTATAGGTAGCTGAATCTTCGAAATAAAAAGCGTGCATGTGTGAACAAATGTTTTTGTTGTATAGAGAATGGGAATAAATGGCTGCCCCGAGCAGCAGCAGGTTAAAACCACTTTTGTAAAATACAAAAGCAGGGTTCTCATAATTAAAGTAAAACTTAGCTGTGATGACTTGTAGAAAGACAGCAAACATACGAGGGAGAAAAAAAAAGTGTGGAAAATGAGCAGAGATGACAGAGAGCCCCTGGTGTGGTCATTAAAGGCCTTGTTAACAGTGTTACTACATTACGTGCTGACCTGTTCCTGAGTCACAGTCTGACAGTAAGGACCGAGGACTGAATGTTAGTTGACTTGTACTCTGCTCGTCGTCCGAGCCAGAACATTTTGAAGCCCTGAGGTCTGGTCGACGCGGAGAGAGAATGCGAACTGTGCCGACATTTTACGACACACCACCAGGCACAGTTCCCAAGATCCGCCTGCCTGCCTGACTGACTGTTGTGCGTCTGGACTCAGTTTTCTCTCTGGAATTTCCGTCTGTAGAGTGTTTCTCAACATTTTATTCCAGCTGATTTATTCCAACTGATTGAAGTGTGAGGGCTGAGGGCGAGAATATTATGTTCTATTCCAACCACGATGACTCATTTAAGCAGTGAACACCCCGCCTCCACTGCCGGTGCATCCCTTGTTTACATCTCAGCCCTTCTCCAGATTGAAGTGATATCTGCCCGCGTTCTATTCAAAAGCTTTTTGTAGCTCGGCATCCACTGACAAGGACGCTGATCCTCACGGATCAAAATCTGTCCATCTCTGCATGGCCTCCTTCCATTCAAGCCCTCAACGCCACTTCCCAACTGTTTTCTCTCCATTCACAGGCTGATCAGATGAGTTTTAGCATAGTCTCAGATTCAACAACCAACCCCCTTCGCTTTCCAAATTCCTCTTCCCATTCCCCGCCCCCGGTTAACCCAGCGCCAAGCCCGCCAACTCGAGAGCTGCCTCTCCTTCTGCTGGGCCTTTGTGATAATAACAATAACTGTGTAGCGGTGCAGAGGGCTTTCTGTTGAGCGAGCGCCAGGCCGGCTGGCACAGGGAAACCTCTAAGCCTGTTCCACCATCTCCAACCAATTCCCCTCTGTCTCGGCTGGCGCTGGAGCATCACAGGCATTAAGGCTGCTATCAATGTGCTCAGCAGCAGGGGCCACCGCCACCACTCTCGCACTCGCTCTATCTTTTCTCTTTCCGCCTCTCTCCTGCTCCCACTCAATTCTGAATCCAATTCAAAAAAGGGTTTTATTGGCAGGACAAATAATACCTTGTTCTTCAAAATGTCTCCTTGCCTCCTCTTTTTTTTTTTTTTTTTTTTTTTCTGTCTCTCTCTCTGTGCCGCTCAACCTTTTTCTCCTTCTCTATCTCCTGGAAGTGGAATCTCAACAGAACAAGGTGAAGGCCGGCGTGGGTGGTAATACTTTACGTGAAGTGCATTGTGATGCATTACAAGCAGATTAGAAAGGCATTAGAGGTAAAGATCCACTAACTCTCAGTAATCATGGATATTAAACGAGGTATGCAAACTTAGAGTAAAGTCAGTCTATTTTTAGGGCTGACTGAAATCTTTTAAAATGTTCTAACATTTCTTTCCTATACATACCGTACTATACATTTTCTAAAGGTTTGTTTTTGTATTTACTTGGAATTTCTTTCACACATTAGCATGGGTAAAATGTTTTTTTTTAAAAAGACACTCCTGGAAACAGATGACACAGGTTACTTTTCCTTTTTCTCAAAACTTGTATTCTGTGTTAATAAAAGCTACCTGCTGGAGTGCTGGTAGCGTAGTGGCTAGTGCGAACGCCCCATGTGTGAAGGCTGTAGTCTTTAAAGCGGGTGACCCGGGTTCAATTCTGACTTGTGGCTCCTTTCCCGCATGCTGTTCCCCAATCTGTCTTTCCCTGATTTCAGACTTTGTCCACTGTCCTATTTTTACAAATTAAGGCCCAAAAGCCCAAAAATAAAATCTAAAAAAAGGTTGACCTGCTGTTATTGAACTCTTGATTTCGATTTATATATACAGTATGTATCATCTTGCATCATCTGACTCCCTCTTTAATATAAAACAATGCAATAGGTTTCATTTTATTAATGCAAATGTTAAAGTATCTCATTTCACTCTCACCATTCTCAAAGGCCATCAAAAGAATGTGTTGTTTTGTTTCTTCCTTTTTCTCTCTAGTCTCTTTGTTTTCACGTCTTCGCTAGCTTGTTTAATCCAGCGACTCTCAAAGTGGGGCGCGGAACCCCTAGGGGTGGGCTCGAAGTTATGATGGGGGAGGAGCTTTGATTATGTTTGATTTTTCTGCAACTGTCTTCACTGTTCTCCAATACTACGTTTTGCCATCTTTATATTGTGTAACATCTGTTTTGTTTTCACATTTTTACAAGAAAATATAGTATTGGTTCTCTACAGCTGTCTATAATGGGAAAGAAAATGAGATGCTAAAAAATCTCAATGAACTGCTCACTGTAGAGTTAACTTTTGAGTGTCCTTTATATTAGTGAATGAGGCAACGACACAAATCGGTCTCTATATATATTCACCAACTTTGCAATCTGAATCTAAATGCAATACATGACGCCACACATTAAGGAGGATTAGTGCAACAGTCAGAGGGAGAAGGAAAGAAGTGTTTTAGTAAAATTACATTAGCGTTAAACCTGAAATCCCCAAAACACCACAAACTCCACGTTAAATCTCCGGTCAGGCAGCTGGATGTAAGTGTGGAGAGATTATGTATCATTTTGACTTGGTGTATTTATAAACCTCGTAAATGTTAGTTCACTGAAACAACTATAAATAATGAACCAAGCAGTAATCTCCAGGGTGAAAAATGAAGCCGATAAGGATGTTTATAAAACTGCAGTTCCTTGATTTTCCACTTGACGCTGTCTGCAAAAGCCAAGGAATCCCCACTGGGTCCCATGTAAAAATGTCTCTTTCTACAATGATAAGTTTATAGCCTGGCACAAAAGTAAACATATTTGGTCTCATTAGCTAATTTATTTATTTGGATAAACTGTACAGGGTTATTTCTTACATTTTATCTGTTCTCATTATATTAAGAGTTATTAATTTGCATGATTGGGGCGTGAATGAGTTGACTGACAGGTGAGCACCCTGTAGCTATTTGTCAAGATATTTAAGGTCCGCCTTAACACCAGCTCCTTGCCAGTTTGACCAAAAGCTAGGTGGGAACGCCATTCCCAACATGGCAACAGCCATCGTTTGGCATCTCCAGAAACCATGGGTAGCTTCATTGAGACTAGCTCCATGCTTTATACAGTCTACTGAACATATGCTCATAAAAACACTTCTGCCATCAGGTGTTGGATTCTTGACTAAATGGGAAAAAAAACTCTTCCAAAAATAGTGTAAAACAGACCAAATTAGTCTGAGATAACATTTTATCCACTTTTTTTTACAAAATGACATCTACATTCTCTTTCTTACACATTAAATCTGTGAAGGAGGCATGTTTAAGCTAAAGCATGGTGTTTAGTTGCTCTTCAAAGACAAACAACAGGAATTAATCCTTTTCTGAAAAATACAATTGATCCTTATCTGTACTGCAGCATTTTCCTGTGTGCTCATTATATCAGAGTCTTGATTAGAACAGCCAAACACCCACGATGTGCCTGTAACGTTTGTAAAGCCTTCAGGTAGGGTCAGTGAGCTCCCACCTGCATGCTTGCCTGCCTGCTTCTGAATGTGTGTACAGTACAGCCTGCAGACAGGCCACAGCTCAGCACATCCATTCCCACGCAGAGACACTTGTGAAATGAACATAACAGAGTGTGTGTGTGTGAGCGAGCGTAGACCCCCGCATCACTACCTCCACCACCACCGTGACCACCTACAGAACTGAACTCACTTCATATGACCAATCACAGCCTCCCACCTCAGATGCAATAACAAACATGGCCCAAACACTTGACCGCAATTACTGAACAACAGGCAGAGAAATACGACCACAGTCATCATGTTCACTCTACTGCAAGATGCTAAGGCAACACAGTGTGTGTTTATGTTGTGCACTTGTTTACATATCACACTGGGGACCTCTGTCTCGTAACACACTCACCAAAGAGGGTCCACCAAGTCTGAAACCCACTGGTGTTGTTTTAAAAAAAATTAACAGTATCTAAAATTTGTTTAAGAGCAAATTTAGAAAATCAAGAAAGAAGACGAAAGGACTTTAATTGCTGCTTTTATTTTGAAATAAAGGAAGGAGCTTCTGGTAGATCGAAGGTTACGACATTTACTTAACCACGACAAAAGGAACTCGTTATGGATCAAAAACGAAATGAAAAAAGTAAAAGGAACAGTATAAAAAGTTTGGCGTCTTAAGGTGGATTTTATTTTTGTAATGATGACTGAGATAGTAAAATGAGACATTAAAATGTGCAGCAGTGTTGTTCTTTTCCATCATTGTGACTACAGGGAGACGCTGCGGAGACCTTTCCACTGCGCGCCAAAACGGACCAAAAAGCATTGCGATTTGTTTTGCGATAAAAAAAATGAATGCATGAATTAATTAAATCGTGAGTAACCAGTTAATGCTGACAGCTTTAATCGTTTACATCAACACCCTTCGTCACCACCAGGGATCAACACTGGAATGAACAAATCACTATGAAATCATCGGCCTGCTTTTCCCGCAATTATCTTAAATTTAAAGATAGTACCAAATTTAAAGTCATAACTTAAGGGTATAATTATTCAATCTTTCAGAGGTAATGTTTAGCATATCCCTTATGTTTGAATAGCAGCCATCATAATTGCATCAGATAATGTGGTTCCCCCTACAAACTACAAAGCTCCTGGCCATTTCTAAGAAGAAGTACACTGATAGTGGAAAAAGAAGGGTAATGTTTCATCTTTACCCTTTAATGTTTCTGATCAATTTTAAGCTTCTCATGCAGCTTTGTTTGGGTGGTTTGTGTCCATGTGGTCAGTTTTTTTTTTTATTTACTCTTACTGAGAATTTTATTTTGTTGCTCTTCATTTGAGAAGCCCATGCGAGTTCAAGAAGAGGAGCACTGTTGATGGGTTGATTGCAATGTTTGTCAGGGTTTCCAACGTAACGCGCTCAACTGTGGAAAATTACATCATGCATATTAGGAGGGCAATTTGTTTGTTGATGCATAATGGTAGAAAGGTCCACCTGGTTTGTGCAGACTTAAAGTCCACTGTTGCTAATATAGAACAGTGTGTGTGTTTATGTCAGTCACCACAATCTGACAGATCTATTCATATAAAGTGTGTGAACATGTGAAAGGAATCCAAAACGCCGGTGCAGCCTTAGCGCCTGATACTTAAACAATTGAATGACACCTAAACGTGTTGCGAGTACAGTATGTGAGAATGTGTGTGTGTATGTATGCGTGTGTGGTATTAAGAGGCAGGGGAAGCTGCCGGCCCAGATGAAGACAAAGAGCCCAGCGGCTGAATTGAGCAGCAGCTCTCAGACAGGATTACACAACAGCTCTTAAAGACTGCTTTTAATAGCAAGACTTTGACTGGCTCTTATTTCCCTCCCACTCAACCCATCCATCCACATACATCCCCCCATCACCCACAACAACCTTCCCCCCCTTGTCCTCAAGTACTGTTCGATCTAAGCTGAAGCATACAGGAATGTGTGTGTGCTTGTGTTTGTGAGCGATCCCGTATACCTCCGTGTTTCAAATCTCATTAAAACCACTGCCAACTGTTACAGTCCAACATGTGATTGTGTGTGTCCTCTCTCCTTTCCCCACTTTTTTGTTGTTGTTATTTAGGAGTGTTTTTATGATTGAATGAAGCAGTTTTCAGCCTCAACTTGGAGCCTCTCTCTCCACCAATCAGCTCTCTTGCCTGACCAGCCAATCAAAACCTCCATGCAAAGCTGAGTACAGGAGCAGGTATCAAAGCTGGACAACACAAACAAGGCCCTGGGACTTAAGCCCCCACTATAAATCCAATTTAACACCCCCCCCCCCACTCACCCATAACATAAAGATTGGACTGTGGTAGTTGCTGTTGCTCAGCTCAGACCTATATCCAACGTTGATTATATTTAGATTAATCTATGTCTTAATAGTCCTCAATTGGAAGCTGGTATTGAGTCAAATGAGATGTCGGAGCAGGGGGAGAAACCTTGTTTGTGTGTGTGAGAGAGAGGGACAAAAAGAAAGGGCGACAATGGCACTTATCGTAAAAATGCTGTAAGGATACGATAACATGACAGAGGGAAGCAAATAGAGGATTCTGGATCAACTCAATGTCAAACACGCAGATGGTGTGAAATGCCTGTTAATCCCACTGCAACTTGTGTTTCCCTTTTTTTCATGTGTTCCTTCAATCGTCGGGGCTGTGTCAGGAAAGCAAAACACACGCCGAAAAAGCAAACTGCGACTTCAAAAGCATTTGAAGCATCTTTAAAGCGAGCTTCATTGATTTTACACATGATGTTCAGCTTACTTGTCATCAGCAGTGCTACTCACCGGGGGGAATAATTGTACAATTCTCCTGTGGTTTTCGAGCTCCCAACCTATCAGATATGACATCTTGGTCAGCGGTCCTGTTCTCCTACACATTACAGCTAGTTACCTTTCATCGTGCCAGTTTTGCCGGAGCAGAGCCGTACGGTCAAGTTAACAAAGTGGCCAAGTTAATTTAAGGAATTTTAGACGTCCAGCAGTCAAAAATATGTGGTTTAACGTTGTGAAATGTTTGCAATTTGGTTCTGTTTGGACACTGAAATTAGAAAGTTAGAATACGCAGTGAGGTTTTAAAGAAGTACACACTATATTAAAACAAAAAAAATGATATCACTGGTTTCCTTAGTCTTCGCCCATGATATGATACAATTTGACTCAATACGATACAACACCACACGATACCATACAGAGACCATTCCATTCCATTCCAAACTATACCATACCATACCATACCATACCATACCGTACCGTACCGTACCATATCATATCATACCATACCATAACATATCATACCATGCCATGTACCATAGGATACCATACGATATGATTTGACACAATAGGAGGCCATTCCATACCAAGAAAAATCAAAAAGACATGGACATCCCTCAGTGGGCATTGGATCAAAAACAAAACACGGATGGATAAAGAAATGCGAACAAGATCAGCACACCAAGAAGCTCCCGTTTGATATATATTACATCAATAAATCCATCACACGGGAGCTTCTTGTTGTGTGGATCTTGTTTGCTTCTCTTTACCATTCCATACCATAGGATACCATACGATACAGTGGGATACTATTCCATACCATACCATATGATATGATACAGTACTGTGCCATACCATATAATACCGTACAATACAACTTAAAGTCCCACATTTGTCTTGGACTCCTGTGTTGAACACATTGAGCTGACTATAGTAATTAACAAAAGCAATCGAAGCAAACATCAGTCCACATGTAAACAGAGACAACACAAATGTAAACCACAAACATCATATATTCCACATCACCCCTATTGTTCAAGATCTGCATAAAAAACCACAACATAAAAAAGAGGAAAGGATAACAACACCACAATGCTGTTGCACCACCCTTACAGCCTTTAGAGGTACTGCTTTTTTAAAGTGTGCTATGCGTACCAAAAAAAGAAGTAAGGTTTTTCATAGTTAATAGTGAGTGATGTTTTTATACGCAGTAATGGAATACAAGGTTCCTGGATGATATCTCCCAGTTTGTTTCAGCCATACATCATCCTCCTAAGTAGGCCTTTTATGCTCTTCATTCTACATCACCTCACTTCAACAGTTCATCCAAACAATAACCTAGAGAACAGCATCCAGACAACAACACTAAACTGGTACCTAAAGGTTCGTAGTTTGAAGTGTTGGGACACAGTTCGATGTATTTTGCTGTATTTAATGAGTTGGGAGACAACATACTGTGGAAGACAGTATAAAGTTTAATAAGATTTTAGCTCAATATCTTATGCTAGAGGCCATTTTTTCAGGAAGCCTGAGTTCAAACAGAAGGGTTTGGGGCTTGGCAAAGGTGGGCAGAAAGAATCTTGAAAAGGTTGTTACTATATTAAATTACTAAAGACTGAAAATGAAGACACCTCATCTCCTTCTTCATTTTCTTCATTAATCTGTCCATTGTGCGACTAACAACTTTATATGGGTGGGAAAATGGAGCAAGTGTTTGAATCTGTTTCCACCTTAAGGGTTGTTATTATGTTGATTGATGTGTTTCTTTATAAAGCATCCGGGAGATGTCAGAGACTGCTGTCAGGTTTAACAAGAAGGAAGTTATCGTGGCTACTTCTCTGCTCTGTTACAGTCAACAGTGTGTCAAGGATTGTGGCAATTCACATTGACTGCAGTGTTTGACCCCTGCAGCCCTTCGATGAAACTCCCACACAGACCACCGAACACAGGTGGAGGAAAAAAATAACTTATTTTTCTTATTTTCTTACTACTCAATCTGGATTCACTGCTGTTAAAACATGTTAAAACATGTATAGGTTAATACAGCCTTGATTGATTTAATGTCTATAAAAATGTAATGCAAGTGTTCCATCTTTACCAATGTGAATTTAAAGGAAGTGGCATGCTGAATCAAACTTTGTCCCACACAAAGAACAATATGAGGGAAAGCTACAGTACTGGGCTTGGAAACAAAAGACCTCTAATCCTCACGCAGGGTGGGTGGTATATTTAAATAGATTACAGAAACCAATCTATTAGATTAACCTCCCTATTAATTTGAATTTAAGGGATAATCTGTAGTTACATCTGTTTGCTGTGACACCCCATGTCACCATCTCTTGTTATTGTCCTTTTTAAACCCCTCGCCTTGTGCCATGCGTTCGCACAGCCTGTGCGTAATTCAACGTGCGCGCACTGGTAAGCAGGGGGGCGGGGAGGGAGCTCCAAACGGTTTACCCCCGAGCGCCCAACCGGCGGCATGGGTGACGCTCTATTCAGGGAGCTTCAAATCAGAAAGGGGGCACACTTTGTCCCCAGTGTGACCTGAGTGCACCGAGAAGTATAGGTTCGGGCACCGATGCGTCAAAGTGCGTAATAGTTGCCTATCCAAAACACAGAGGCAGTTCTTTCCGTGTGGCTTCTTCTATATGCACAGGCTGCAATCCTTAAATAAGATGAACTCAGTGAACCTTGCTCCAACCTTATCCGACCAGCTCACCGCCCCTTTCCTCACTGTAGAGAGGAGTGATACGGGGACACGCCACTGACATAAATTGCTTGGACCAGGGGTCAATTATGTGGTTTAGAAATATGCACAGAAGAGTTATGCTGCTGACACAGACTGAGACTAAATATAGTGAAGCTTCTCCACTTAAACCTTCACCATGTGGTGTCAAAATATTCTTTCATGTGGCCTACCTTCCATCCAGCTGAACTGTTGCTGTCGCCTTTATCCTTGAAATACGGAACAAAGCGAACCATCCAGTCATAAATCTGGGAGAGGGTAAGTCTTTTCTCCGGAGTGCTCTCGATGGCCCGGGTAATGAGGTCTGCATAAGACAGGTTCCCCCACGCGTTCCTCCGGGAGGACTTGGCTTTGCGCAGCTGGCCAGCCACGTCGAGCGCAGCCCCGGACATGCAGGCAGGAGCGGCCACGACCGGGGCCGGGGCGCCGGCTGGGTGCTTGATCTCCGCCGGTGCGCCGCCTTTTCTCTCGGCCCGGCATGCGGGCACGTTGAACTGCTCCAGCTTCACCGATGCCAGGGCTAGACCCCTGCTCACTTCTTCTACCCCCGGGAAATCCTCCGGTAACGGCAGCGGCCAGGTGCACGACCGCGACCGACTGTGAGGCTCAAATTCCGAATCGATATCAACCTGATGCGCATCCATGCCGCTGTTCTTCATCATCATCAGCATGATGATCTCCCGTTGAATAGAAGTCAAAAACCAGGCAAGGTCACTGTCACAAAAAAGCCTGACAATGTTGACGTATGCCAGAGAGTTGTAATAAAGCTGCTCCTTTGCTCACAGAAAACAGAATTAATGTGTTTTGTTTCACACACAAAGATAATCAGCCAGTAAGAAAACGCCGGCAGCAGAGTGGGATATTATCATTCTCCTCAGTGCAACAATGTGGCATCACATCAGGACAGATGAAGGTGTATCCGAGCCATCAACAACAGTATCAGTCTCTCTTCCATGTTAATGTGTGGCCGCATGCGGGACCAAGTGACGGTCAAACATCCATTCTGATCGGCGGACACACTTGGAGAATGTCTCTGTGTGGCTCCGGCTGCAGCAACAGTTGATCCCTCTGACTGATGAGCTCCGGAGCAGGTTTACAGGGACGCTGATCAAACTCCCAAATTAATTGACTTTATAATTTTCTCCACGCTCTCTTAGTTCGCAGCTTTACTACAGTCTCTCTCTCTCTCTCTCTCTCTCTCTCTCTCTCTCTCTCTCTGTGTGTGTCTGTCAGTGATCGGCTTCAGCTGAAACTCACTGCGAGCGCAATTACTCCCTTAGAAAAAGAAACAGGCTCTCATGAATCATTTATATGAAGTCGTGAATTTCGAGAAGAGGGGAGGAAAAAAAAAGAAGAAGCCCTCATGGATTTGATTTGGAGCATCCTCTGTGTCTCCTCTGCACGCCGCCAGACGCCTCACGCGCTGTAGTAGATGTTTCTACCTTTGTCTCGAGCTTTCCGTTCACATGTCACATGGGTACCGACTCTGTGCCTTTATACTACAAGCCCGTGTGTCTCTGACGGCTTCAAGCCACTTAACTGTAGCCTGGAATAAAGTGGAATAAGTGCCGCTTCCATATAATTGGACGCCGCCTGCATCAAGTCACTCCCTCCAGAACAGGTTTCCAGAGGAGGAGGAGGAGGAGGAGGGCGTGTGTGCGTGCGTGTTTGTGCGCAAGTGTGTGTGTGTGTGTGTGTGTGTGTGTGTGTGTGTGTGTGTGTGTGTGTGTGTGTGTGTGTGTGTGTGTGTGTGTGTGTGTGTGTGTGTGCGTGTGTGGCTGTGGTTATATTCCCAACAATACAATCTTCAAAGGCAGCCATTTATTTATAAAAAAAAAGACTAATTCAATCACCCTCTTGTTACTTATCATCATGTTTATATTCTATTTTTTTTTCACAATTGCCAATCATCATGACTTGTAATTCAATTAATGCTGATTAAAGATAAATGTTTATTTTTTTTTCTCCCTGCTTTGTTTTTGATTATTAATAGCCTCATTAGCAAAAGATTGCGTGTCAAATCAAATAATGCAGGCTAGACAGACGTGTCACTTTGAATGCGTTCTGTTGTTTGAAATGCTTCCTTCCTGAGTGTTGTGAAAAAGGCAAGAAGTCATCATTTCTGGTTTAAAACCCTCATGAAGGTTACATATGCTGTTCCCATGAATCTTAAATGGATGAGGCAGCTTTGATTTATACTATTTATGACTTGAGTAACCTTGGTCAACATTTATGTATTTGTAACAGACTATTTATTGCTGCTTCTAACCTGTCGTGAATCCAAGTATATTTCTAATTTGTCACATTCTATCCTTTTCTAAGCTGGTATGTATTGATACTGCGGTCATGAGCCCTCTCAGCGCACACTGCTGCCTTTAAAGTGTGTATAAATAGCTGGATGATGTGCGCTGGCTGCTACAGAGCTCCTATCAGAGAAGACTAAATCATCAGGTGTAGTTGTACTTCTTAACTTCGATGTAAGACAGTAATATAATTACAGACATGCAGGCTTAATCAGCAACATTTAAAGAAGTTACTGAAATAACAAGCGATACTGTTACATGAATATCACAGCTTAGAAACATGCCCCCTCTTATCAAGAAGTAAGGTGCTTAAATCAACCATGGCTACTAAGGTCGCTTACACATATAGGTGGACTTGGTGTGATAAAGGGGTGAAGCTGCAACATTGCTGCATTTTCCATTTGGTTCGGTTTGCTTTCACACTGCAATTTGTCAAGAGTGCCAAAGCCTGTCAAATGTTCGACTTATATTATTGAAGAAGAGAGAAGAGAACCATAAACAATTTGTCCAGATAGTCTCTCTCCAAACCTGAAGAAGTATCCCGTATATGAATAAAAGGAACTGGCTAAATACTTTAACTACATACATTCACTGAAATGTTGGCCCCTTCGCATGTTTTTTTACTGGGAACTATAAGGGACTTTATGAAGACTTTGATTGTTCTGGTTAAAACACAGAGAAGGTTCCTCAGTTCCAGATTTAGTTCCTGGGATGCCTGAAAACGTTTTCTGCAGTGGAAAAGTGCACATTGCCCTCCCGACCAGGTCACCCTTGTGAAAGAGATGTTGATCCCAATGGGTTAATAACCTGCTTAAATAAAGGTTTAATAAAAAAATAAAAAATGGTTCCATGTTGCTGCTTTTATCTATTTATGTATTGTCTTTTATATTGTCTTCTCTCTATTTTCATGTCTTTCTTTGTTTGCATTTCCCCCAAATTCCCCACATGAAGCTTCAAACCAGCTGCAGATGTTCCAAAGCAGTTTGATTGGATTAAAGTTTTTTGGATTATAAACCAGATTTTTGTGACAGAAGACATCAACAACAATACAGGACAGCGCTCAAAACGAATCCATTGAAGGTGACATATGATGCAAAACACACTTCACCATGCTTCACTAACACTAATATGTGTCCCCGGCCTGTCTACAAAAAATAATGATTGAAAAGTCCATCCCCTACATCTTCTTCCTGCTCCACTTTTCAGGAAATGTGTGCTCAAACAGGCCGTTTGGAGATTTTCCCTTCATGACATCACAAAGGGTAGTAACCCCTCCGCCAGGTGGGTGACACTCCCACAGCTAGGTGTTTGTTCTGCCCTCTGAGTCTGCCTTCTCACCGTAAACAATAGGACATGGAGCGAGAATGTCCAAGCCACCCAAGTCCTTCCAGAGAGGGGGCGTGGTCAGACACAGCTCATTTGCATTTAAAGCTACAGACACAGAAACAGCCTGTTCTGAGCAGGGCTGAAATAGAGGGGTTTAGAGGCATGATCAAATACAGGATCAGAGTGGATTTAGAACAAGAAACTTCACACACATGTTTTGAGGAGCTCTGAGTCTTATTTAAAGTGGTTCAAAAGGAACTGAAAACTGTATAATCAGAGGTTGTTGAGCAGATGAAGAGCAAATTTTACAAAGAAATGATGAAAAACCTTCATGATTTTCACATTTGTTGCATTCATGGTAAATATATATTTAAATATTTTTACATTTATTTTGGTTTAAATTACATTATTAATTTTACTATTGCGCTTATAAAGATTCAAAAACACTCCCTACATGGAATCTGATTAAGACAAATGCCAGTTTTTCTTTATTGGGAGACCATTTCTATACTGCATTTCTATAGACCATTATTATTGGGCTATTACTTTTCTTACAAACCATCTAATATCTCCTAACATGATGAAATAATAAACATTTGAATAAAATCACAACATTATTATATGGGTTTATTCTCCCTGTTGGTGGGGGTCAGAGAATTAAACTACCATCTCCCCTCGCTGTCTTTGTCACACATCGTTGCCTTTAGAGGCTCTGAGTCCATAAAGCGCGCTCCATCAATAGCTGCTCTGTGTGTTGTAAGCTCGTCTGGAAACCCCCAACACTGACAGAGAGGCTGCCACTCTCTGACAGCCGGTTGTCAGTGACAACCATAACCTCAAATGCACCTTAATGGAATGCTTTCATGGGGACTAAATAGGCCTATCAACGTGAAGAGAGCGGGTGATTGGTGTTTGTGTGTGAATGTGTGTGTGTGTGTGTGTGTGTGTGAGAGAGAGAGAGAGAACTGGAGAGAGATGCTGTAAATGGGAACAAACAGAGGGAAAATTCAAAACACATGGTTCTGCGGTTTGGAGAGGAGATTTTTTATGCGCCGCAGAGAAGTTGTAACAGGAATGTTGTGTGACTCCCAACATATGGAATGAAAACAGAGAGGCCGTGCCAGCAGGGTGGATATAGGGTGTTCAGCTGTGGCTCACGGCAGAGAGCTCGTCATCATGAGTAGGTGATGCACGGCCGCAGCGTAAACATGAGAAACATGAGTCATACGGCCGGACACGACACGAGGCAGACGGAGAATTTGCAGGCTTTCACACAGGGGGAGTGGATTTGTCCAAGATATTGGAGCCGTTTTGTGCAAAATGTGAAGTGACTTCAAGAATCCAAGTCGTCCAAGAAACACATATTCACATCAGTGTTTCATTTCCAGAAAGAATTTGTCAGATTAAGAGGATCTGCCAAATGGATTTGTGTGAGGCTCATGTTCATCCATTGTCCCTGTACTTTCTCAGCTTTAAATATTGATGATATGAATATTGACTGTCACTGCAACCTCCCATAAGTGGCCTCTTCTTATTGATTACTAAGTCCACTAATGACAAAATGAAGGGCAGTCTTTCAAGGTATACTGTGTGAAAAATAGTGTTTGCAAAAGGTGAGAGATGTCATATGTCTGTGAAGAAAAAGCCTAAAAGTTCCTGAAATATTATTTGCATTAGCATCAGAAAAGGGTTTGGGTTAGGGGTTAAAAATTTGTTTTTATCCCTCTGATTCTATTGAGGACATACAGCAAGCCGGGGGTACTGTTAGCATTTGTCCATGTAAAAGGTAAAATAAATTATTTGAACAGCCTCAAAGCTATCTCATATCTATCGTCACTGTAAAAACAACGGCCTTAAATGTTTCTTCAAAAGCTGAGAACAACCGGTTCTCCGGAGGGGCAAATTCTTGTGGTCTCACAAAACATGATGTCCATAAAATCTCAAAGGGTGCCAGTCTGGGTAGATAATCTGAAGAATGCAACATCTTGACTTCAGTCTATTTGATTTGTCTGTGTTGTACTGTAGTTTGAATTACATCAAACTTTGAGCAGGACTTTTTGATATTCATTCATATGGAGGGAGTTTCAAATGGATCCAATGTTTAAACATTTTTGCTGTTTAAATAACCGGTTCAGGGTAAACTTTTATTATCCCCGAGGGGAAATTTGCTTTACAGCCTGCAGTGAATAGAAAATGAGGTAAAGTACTCAGATTACTTTTTTGTTGCATCGAGTAGTGTAACACATTAGGCCCCGTGTCCACCTCGGGCTGTGCCCTCAGAAGTGTTTGCATGAAGCATTAGTGCAGTCTGTTGACAACGGTCGCTGTATGACCGACAGGGCTCCGTTACTTTTTACTGTATTTTTTATATTAGAGATCTTTTTTTTACCCGATCAGACACGGAGCAAAGAGGACTTGGGTACAAGATTTTCAACTTGAGCGCTCGGGGAAAAAAAGGCAGAGCGATCAGAGGAAAAGGCGCTTGGCACCGTGCTTTTTCTCCAGGCGGCCGCTTTCTCCTGTGAATGCTCTCTACTCATTGAAAACAATTGAAAAAGGCGCTGGTGTTCTGAAGAAAAAAAAACGCTAGGTAGATACCTGGCCTAAGGGTGCACTCACATTAGGCCCAGTTGCGCCATACCATGCCAAAGCACGATTGGTCTACTTAATCAGTAAGTTTGTTTTGGTTGTTGTGAGACTTTGGTGTTTTAAATATCTTTGTGACAAATAATTTCAACAAAAGAAAAAACAGAACTGGACAGTAATAAATAAGCAACTCGCGTGTTCTAGGATTTGAAGAATTAAAAGGTTGAAGTTTTGATACAAGTTAAAAAAAAGTGGGGAAAGACCAATTAATACAGCTCCAACCGTATGAGGTGGCAGGGTCAGGCGGATGTTTTGTAAGGCATGCCGACCTACTTTGTAATTCGCACATTGACGCTTGTTGTGAAAGCATGGACCACAATGTCTTGTTATTACATTACTATTTTTACATTGCATGAGAAGAGAAGCTTTGGAGTTGTTTGGAGGCTTGTATTTAGGTCTGATGGAGTTAGGCTTGCTTTGTCTCTCTTCTTTTTGTTTTTATGCTAACGCTAGGCTAAAAAACCCAATCGGCAATGGACGCACATTGGGATGGAATATATTCTGGTCTATAGGATGACAAAGATCTGTGTTTTCTGAAAAGGCTGACTGTTCCTTTAAATTTAAATACCCAGTTTATGAAAGTTGCAGTACATGAAAGAAGTTTCAAAAGAGGGAGAAACTAATAGATTTTAGTATTTTTCTTTGCCGTTCTTGGCATTAAGCTGCTCACCAACTGGGACTCAGGTCTTACTCTCCTTGTAAACCCTCCATCACTAACTATTCCAAGACCACACACTCCTTAGAGTGAACACTAATTGCCTCTTCTCCGCGGGTCTTCCTCCCTCATTTTCATGCCTTCTCCAGTGAGCCAGTCAGTCAACCTGCAGGATTATTGATGTGTTTACTGACGGAGGGGGATGCCACTCCCTGCCTTGGGAAACCCTGAGGCTTTCAACTGTTGAGTAACTCCGACTGCTGACACTTACGCCTCCAATCAGGAAAGTTAGGATGTGCCCATAATGAGGTGAAACAGAGGGAAGGAGATGGTTGCTCCATGATTTTTTGACTCACCTGTTTCACTACATTTAATCATGAAGTTGTGTCTCAACTGCAGCCCATGACTGCATGCCAACCAAAAAGCAAAAATGCTAAATAAACCTGTCAAAGTGTCTGAACCAGATTGCCGTAAGAAAAATGGGGATATTTTCATTTCAATTTTTGTTCGTATAGCACGAATTCATAACAAATGTTTTCTCAAGACGCTTCAGAAAAAGAGCAGGCCTAGACCGTACTCTTTGTTGTATTATTTACAGAGACCAACATTAATCCATCATGAGCCTTGGCAACTATAGCAAAGTAACAGTGGTATTGAAGAACTACCTTGTAATAGGCAGAAACCTCGAACAGAACCAGACTCATGTTGCACAGCCATCTTCCACAACTTGGACTTTGGTCCTACTTGTGTGGTTTAAGCCAGAGGTGCTGCTGGCCCCAGACCAATAGGGGGCCCCTCAGGGCTTACAAACTTTAAAATACAGTACAGAAGTGCATGGCTCAAAATGTGCAAATTTTGCAATGACAGTAGCAAACCTACCCCAAGGGGGCCCCATCTGACAGCGCTCACTGTCGTTGCCCTGCTAAGCGTCG